>NC_063214.1:108902177-109527177 GCF_020740725.1 Corvus hawaiiensis
TTTCTAGGATCTTAAATGAGTACCAATTTCCTGTCATGAAAAATATTATTATAATCTAGATCCAATTCAGAGTAGTCATGCATAAGAAATTCCAGTTGTGTGGTTGGGGAAAAAGTGGGGCTTCTGATCTTCCTCTCATTAGAAAGAGCTGTTACACCAGGTGCAGAAGTTCCTCTGTCTTTTTTGTTTGTGTATTGCTTGGGATATTTCTGCATATCATATGGCCTAAGTAGCAAAACCTTGGAGCACACAAGCTGGGAAATACTCAGCCAGAATGGTGGTATGAGACCAGGACTTCCTATCACAGGTCAACATCCTTGAGCAATTCACTACCATTTTCTGCAGTAGGAGCAATCTAATTTTCAGTAGTACTGTGAGTGGTTTTCACTGACCTGTGAGTTGTGTTATTTTACAGGTCACCGTGTTTTTATGTTGCCATCAGGAGGAAATAAAGGTTAAAACACAAACATCCAAAGAGAATCATACCTTGTGGCTCCAGATGATCTCCAGATATTTTTGAATTGATGTTTTTTGGTCTCTGGCTACTGGGAAGTAGAGCCTGGTTGCTGTGAAAAGTCAAACGGAGACTGTATTGTTCTGCCTGAACCACTTGTATGATTATTTCTAGAGACAAAGGTGGTTCCCAAAGAACTGAAATAGAGATAGAAAAGTTATCATCTTGGTTTAGTTCTTGATACTGATGTTTTTCTGTTGCAGGGCACAGTAGGCTGGCAGCCAGCCTGTTGTAATGTTTAGTTACCAACACTGTTTCTTGACTATTGTATCTAAAACATCATATAGAGGGTGGACATACAGAACCCTTTAGCAAGCATGTTTTCAAACTTTCATAAATCAAGTAAATAATTACAAATGTTAGGTAAGTAAATATATCTGTATTCCAAATACCCTAATCAACAAAAATCATTCACTACAATAGGCTACCTTTTATGAAGCCCTGTTAATCTATTTCCATTTCCATCTACTGTGAGCAGAACTGAAAGAAAAGGCATTCTGAATTTCAGAATGGGTTGATGTAGTGCATTGAACCTGAGTTGATAGATTCCTGAGACATTATCAGAAAAAATAGAATTCTAAGCTGTAATAGAAAATAATTGCTTGCATGTTTGATGACAAGCAAACACCTATAATAATTTTTCATGTTTCTTGGGAAACCTGAAATAGGGGAATACAAGGCAGCTGCAAACATGTTGCAAGACTGGTTAGCATGAATGGCTTGTTTTCAGTTAGGTGTAACAAATAAGTGCATTGTTTTACAGTTTATGATAGATATGTTTCAGAACTAGGATGTTTGATAATGATAAAATGTGATATTCAGTAAACGACTGAATTTGGTTTTATTTGTCAGAACAGTTGGATGAACCTATTCCTGGTGTTCAGAAATTTGAATTTAGAGAGACACACTCTCAGATTTTTGTACGGCAGCTATGTAACAGAGCTAGACTAGAGGCCAATACCAAACAGTCTTTTTGCAGTCCAGCCATAGTCTGGAGATTAAAAAATATATTTGTTGTACAGCAGATGGCATCATGAGTTCAAGAACAGGAAATGAGTGTTCTTGTAAGACTTGTGATATTTATAGTTATATATATATATAATTATATATAATTCCATGCCTGCTAGATAGATGAAAACTGATTCTGTGCAGCACTTTCTTGTAATTAGTTCAAATATTTGTATTATTTTCTGAGATAATTTTTAATACATTTCATCTTGTCTTTAACAGGAGTTAAATAATTTTAAGGGGTTTTTTTAATTAATAGTTAATTATTTTGAGGTTTTTTAGGTAGGGTTGTGTAAAGTGTCCCTTTTAAATGTAAGGAATTAGGTATCCGAGAACGAGGCTGTTTTAGCAAGATGAAGTTGAAGGTAAACTGAGCAATTTCCTCTACAGGTATTCTCATTTTGAGCATTTTTCTGTGGATCACCTGGGATGAGTTTGAAACCTTTCTATCTTAGATATTTTGCTGTATTCCACCCAGCAGATGGTGTCGATTTTGGTAGCAAGGCCCATGTTTCCTAGATGTTTGAGAGTATTCCTTGTTACTCTCTAGCAGTTCCATCACCTCTTTTTAATTACTACTGTTTTAAGGATTTTTTCAGTTTATTCTGTGTAGCAGCCACACTGGTGAAACTAATTTTGTTTCCATTTTACATTTTTGTCTTTCAGTTAAGCTGAAAAAAGATAAAAAGGTTAAAACAATAAAGTTAAAATATTTACTCAGTACTTCTGGATTTTTTGCGCATAAATGTGTCTATGTGAAATAAGGAGAACTGATTACAAAAACATTTCCTCTATCTGAGTTCCTTTCCATGAGATACAATTAAAACTATAGAAAGAAATAACTTTAAGAAGCATCTACTATGGAACTGGCAACAAATCCTTACTTCAAGAATTCCAGAAATGTCTCTCATTTTTGCAGCATTAGAAGTGTAAAAGAAGACCAGATGAGATGTAGAGATAGACAAGGGAGATAAGTCTGCCATATGCTATGATGTCTGTGTTATATACACTGCAAGAAAGTTTGAATATATTTTTAAATATATTTACTTCAATTCCTGCCCTGTAACTGCACTGTAAATATAGAATTGAATAAACTCCTCTTAACAAGATGAAGCCCTGTAAGAAGGAAATAAAGACTCTTCAACATTGAAAAGTTTTCCTGCATTGTTCATACAAAAGTTTTTGTCTGAGAACACAAACTAAATGAGAAAATTTGTGTAGTGCTGAATGTGGAAAGCCATAAAGCTTTGATGGTGAACGCCAACTGTGTCCTATGATAGTGGCTCATTGCTTCCTATGGAGAACCACATACTGTAAAGATGGCAATTGCAAATATGTTCCTCAAAATAATGTGTCAGGAAATGCTGATTGTACAACTTAGTTTCTTGATGGGGTTTTAGGTCCATATTTTCTTGTAGAAGAAGTCTTTTTTCCAAATAATTTTCTAAATTCGTTTGGCACATATACATGTAATAATTTTAATTTAAATAATGTAGATTACCATCACAAATACTAAATTGCAAGTAAATTTCAGACATCTTACTCTCTAGGACAAACAGTATGTATTCAAAAATAAGCCCATTTATTGAGATTCTTAAATTCAACAGTTTATTGTGGTAGAAGGTAACACGTAATACATTTCATTCTGTATTTTAATAATTGATTCAGAAGCCCAGTTTTTCTTCTGGATACACTGCCCTCTGATACTTAGAAATGTAGTGGTACATGAACTCTCATCCCGGTGGAGTGACACCTTAGAAATGGATGTACTGCTCCCCTGTCTTTTTTCATAGTATAATTCGCAGGGGCTTAGAGGTTTCTCTGAAACTCCCTTACAATGTGCCATCATAGAAGCTAAAGTTTGTAAAGTAATCTGTGTGCTCTTCTTTTATGCCTGTGTTCACAAATTAACTTTTAATTCATTCTTACAGTAATTATTTCAGGAAAGTTAATTAGAAGGCAGCTGTAGAATCATTTCCAAACCAGTTTTTTGTTATTAGTGTTTATTTAGAAACTTTTTTTTTGCCTTCTTTTTAGGGGTATGGCATAATTTTGTTCTTGCTGTTGCAAGTTTCATGGTTTTGTTTCTGCTGCCGGCCATTCTTTTCCCTTTCTATTACACGGGTGTTGGGGCACTTGTCACTGAGGTCGCAGAGGTAAGAGAGATATTTGCTGTTTCTATATTATATGCTTTGTGACCTGAAATGTACCTGTATCTCTAATGTCACAATCAGATTTGGTCAGTGCAGCACTTTGCAGAATCTAATATATTGAACCTCTTGCTGTAAGTTTTCTTCTCAGTCTCATGTATTTTAGTATCAGTAAATAAAGGAACATGGTGTGAATAATGATAGACTAATCAGCATACTATAAAACTGTTGAGACATTTGAGATGAGTTTGCAGGTTTATTTCTGGGGATTTTTTATCTCTTTTTCAGTATTGGCACAAAGCAAATCTACCGGAAACTGCATTATCACTCCAGTTACTGCTATCTGTTTTTAATGTTAAAGATTATTTTGAGCTGATTTCCTTATTTGGTCAGCTGAAAGCAAAGTAGAGATAGACTTTTGGGATTCTGGAAAAGAATGATTTTTTTCTGACTTAATCAAATACAGCACAGTTGAATAGCAGAACTGAAATGATCCTTCTTGGATCTGAAAGTCAACTGATAAAACTCGGGAGAAAGTGACATTTATTATGTAATATTACCTTTGAAAGTATTGGTACACCTGCTTTCTTGAAAAGTTCAGAGTATTAATTTAAGTTACTTGAACTTAATATGTTATGATTTTTCTTACCATTTTAACCTGTATGAAAATAATTATTCAAATTTTCAGATGTCTCCAGGATACTTGGAGACTTCCCTTTCCCTCCCATTTCCCCCTGTTTCCCACCATTTTTTAGTGTCTTAACCTAAAGATAGTATTCAGTAGAACTGTAAACAAATCCTTGTGGTTTTAACTATAGTAATATGACTGACTTCACTGTTTTTCTCAGGATTCACCTGCCAATGGACCGAGAGGTCTTTTTGTGGGAGACCTTGTCACTAACCTACAAGATTGCCCAGTTTATAATGTGGAAGACTGGAATTCCTGTCTGGGAGACATTTCAGAGAAGTCACAGGTCGGCTACTGTGTAAGTGCAGCCACCCTACAGCAATTAAGCTTTCCAGCTAGAGGTATGACTTAAGGTGCTCTCCTCATTATTTTATATATTAATTAATTTATATTTTAATTTTATCATGTCTTAAAGACTATTTTGGATTTAGAATTTGTTGTTGGGGTCAGATTTCTTGTAAGTGAAGTCTGCTGTCCTGTTTCAAGCAGTTACCAATGTGCCATGCTGTTTTGTGGAAACTGAAAGTGAGGGAAGGCTAGATAGAGGAATTTCTCTTGTCTTTCAGTCATTCTGTACAAATACCCTGTATGATCTGCATAATAAAATTTGCTTCTTCAGGATATTGCTGAACTTGGTTCTCAGCAGTAGTACAATTATCTCTTATCTCCTCTAAGTTCTGTTAAATGGATCAACTCAGTGATCTTCTGCAGATGTAAATTCCACGGGTTACCTCACAGCTTTGATCAGCATGATGGTGCAAATTGTATGGTTTAACCCAATGATGTGCTTTATTATGGTCACTTCTTCAGATATGTCTCCCTATAGGGTTTTATGTCATTGCCCATAAACTCAGTTTTGTCGGGATTGCACATACTGCTTCTGGAAGTCAGTCTACTTCCTTCTGTTTCCATTTATACGTTAGAGTGCTTGTTGCTGTAAGGGCTTACCCCCAAAGCCAAAAAAAAAAAGAAAAAAAAAGAACTGGACTAAACTAGAACGATAAACAAAAATCGAGTAGAACAAAAAGGAACAGTCAAGTTAAATTGACTGAGTGTCTTGTGACATGCTCTGAAGCTCTCTAAAGTTTCTTTCATGAAAGCATTCATGGAAACTGAATTCCAAAGGTAAGGGGCTGTTGCTGAGCAAAATCTATATGATGCTATTCAGAGCTTTAAAATTGTCACTGCATTTTTCCGTCATACTGGAAATAAACAGCAGGTCAGGCAACTCGACTGTCCATGGTTTTGATGCATAGTACTTTCGTGAGGCTGAAAAAGGAATTTTTTTTTTTTTAGTACATAAAGAAAGTGATCTTATAGCTGGTACTAAGATAAATATTTAAACTGGAAACTAGTGGAGTATGGGTAAGAACCTGCTTTTAGAGATCTGACAGTTTGGATTATGCCCCTGAAGAGGAGGGCAACTTTGGCACCTGCTTGCAGCTGGGCAGGGATGGCAAGAACCAATTCTCAGATGCTGTAGGTATATATATCCTCAGATTCTGCTGTTCTCTGAAGTGCAGTTTCAGAGTCATGGGTAATAAAACTGCATATTCTGCAGATGAACCAGTCCCATTTAGAGTGACATACTAGAGGCTTAATGCTGGAGCCTCAATATTGCTTCCAAGCCTGGTTGCTGTGTTGTGTTAGCAGCACAGTGTCCTCACTGCTGCCTTCTAATCAGACCAGTCTGTCTGCATTTTTGGAGTCATAAGCCTCCAGCAGTGAGAAATATTCCTCTGAAATTAAAAGAACTCTGGTCTCCAGCAGTTGTCATTTGTCAAAATCTTGACAGTTCACAACTTGACATAAATACAGAATATTGATAAAAATGTATATAGCAAATAGACTCCATCTAGTTGACTATAAAACAAATGGAGAGTGAACTATCTGAGTATGAAGCTAGAGAAAAAACAGTGCCCTAAGGATCTTCTTGAAATTAAAAAATAAAAAAAAAGTGTTTTCAATGTAGTTTATAAGGAAACTAATATCATGGTCATTCACTATTCAAAAATATATGTCGTTTCTTAGCCTCAGGGTACTTGAAAAAAGGTTTGTACAGTACAGTGCATGCACCTGTAAGCCCCAGGCATACAGCTCCGTGTCAGTGGACTGCAGGTTATGCAGTGATAAATCAGCAACCAGTATCCCAGGCTTGATGTGCTTAAGGAAGGGACTACAGTTGCTGTGATACAGATCCTTACTGTGACCATTCTTGTGTGTGTGTGTGTGTTTAAGCTGTTGCTGGACAGTAAGTTAGGCTTAATTCATTTAAAGAGCATATGTACAAAGGTTCTTTACCAAGTTAAATCATGGTTTAAAACATCATTTATTCACTGCTGCAGCCTTCAAGGCTTGGAAAGCTTTCAGAATCTGAGTCTTGTAAAGGCTTTCATGATTTAAAAAGTATGTTTTGAGTCTTGGCCATTTCCATAGCCAGCCAGTGAAATCAGTACAGTAGTAGCTAACAAATTTCTATTCCAAACGTTGGTGTAGGTTAGGGGCAATGGATATAAAAGTGTTTTGCAACTTGTAATGCTCAAAACATTGCAGTAGTAGATCCCCAGTATCTCAAGGAGATTCCTTAAGGTGAAAAAATGAGTATGTGACATGATCGAAATCATGTAACATTCACACATATTGGTGGTGAAGCTTTATTTTTAGTTATGACTGAGCCTCAGCTAGGCTGTATGAATTACTGTAATTCTTGAAGGCCATAGGATGATTGTTTTACTTCATTCAGAGACTAATTTTTTTCAGGAAGTTACTATAATACTGATTATTTGCTCTATGCCTATGTTCTTTAGTCTACAGAAGACTTGATGGCACAGTTGAATGTTGTAGTAACAACAGCCTCACAGACATTTGCTTTTCATACAGCAATAAGTTGGACAGCCATCTGGTAAGTTACTTTAAACTGCTAATTCTCTTTGGTAAATCTAAATTTTTTTATATTAAGTTAGAAATATTTACTGACACTTAGGCAGCATACTCAAGAATATCTACAGTTTGTAATAAAGGTATACATGTATACTATTCTCCCAATTATAGCTTAAAAAACCACAAAATATTAGTTTTGATTTTTGCCATAGTCAAACAAGGGGTCTCTGGAAGAATCATAAAAAATCTTAGACACCTCATTCCTTTAGGCAGAAGATCACCTCAGTCATTTTCAGTATTCTGGATGCACAATACTGGTGAGAAAAAACAGCTTTTGAGAAGAAGGTGAAATTGCTTATTTTGGTGTTTCAGTCTTTAAAGGTATTGAGCACTACATGGAAAGCAAAGCCCTGGACTATCAGTTCAGTTATTTTGTCTGAAGCCAGCAGTGCTACTCCCTAAATTAAAATAAAAACATGCAGGAGAAGGTCCTAGAGATTGCCCAGTTTCTCAAAATGAGGGGCCATACTTGAATATTTTCACCATGTTGATGTTCTTGTCACATAGAAACGTAAAGTTTCTCTGTAGGATTTTGACTTACTCCCTTATAAAAGGGTTTAGCATTGTTCCAGTGCCTAAAGGGGCTACAAGAAAGCTGGAGAGAGACTTTTCACAGGGGCATGTAGTGATAGGACAAGGGGGAATGCCTTTAAACTGAAAGAGGGCAGGTTTAGATTAGGTATTAGGAAGAAATCCTTTACTGTGAGGGTGGTGAGGCACTGGCACAGGTTGCCCAGAGAAGCTGTGGATGCCCCATCCCTGGAAGTATTCAAGACCAGGCTGCATGGAGCTCTGAGCAGCATGGTCTAGGGAAAGGTGTCCCTGCCCATGAGTGGGGTTGGAATGAGATATCTTTAAGGTCCCTTCCTACCCAAGCCATTCTAGGAGTCTATGAAAATACAGAAATGTTTGTTAAAATACGTGTTCCATACTGACAGTGGTGGAATATTTCTGTTCATTATAAGCAAAAGAGTACAAGAATCAACTGTGTAAACTTTTCTACATGTACCAGTTTATTATTCTTCTGAACTCTAGTGATAAATACCTGAAGAAATTCAAATAAATTTGTTCCAAATCTAGTATGTTTACAGTTTCTACAGTGGTAAACTTCCCACTCCAGGGTGTTTTTGTGGTACTTAACCACTAAGAATTGAACACATTCCAGCAATTCATTGGAAATATGGCAGTGGCAGCAAGATTTGATACATCACTATCCCTTTGAGCCTTGGCATTCTTGAGCTCATAGCTGCTACTTATAAACAGAGGAGAAATAAAAACATTCAGAAGCCTGAGACCTTGCGGCTTTCAAGTGTCCTTAGACTGGCTGTGAGTTTTTGAAAAATTATTTTAAATGGTCTTCGCAAGCTATGCAGCAGTTTTTGAAGTGTGTCTTCTCCTTCTCACTAGATTAGAAGGAGTTTGTGTCGAGGTTAATGGTGAGGGTCTGACACTCATGCATTTATGGGCAGTGCAATGATCAGGCTGAGAAGGTAGAAATGACTGGTTTTTTTCCTCCTAAGGCAAACAGTAGATTAGGATTCCTTGTTTCTGTTTTTAGAACAAAAGGAAAAGTGTCACTGAGATTTTACAAGAGATGTGAAGGGGAAAACTAATTTCCTGTTCCCTTCTGCTGTACTGTCTTTGGCCTGTGGGGAGCAAGAAAGATCTGGTCTGTCAGACTTACAGAGTGAAAGAGTGTTACAGGCAGGGGTTGGAGCACAGCACTGCATTGAACATCCTGTGTTCATCTTAGTTGAGAATGGTTTCTTAGCTATCACTCACCTGGTAGATTTGTTGGTTTCTTTGCTAAAATTTCAGCTTGAACAGGTAAGTCACTAGGATGTTGATACAGGCTCTGTCCTTTAGAAATCACTGAACTATGTTTAGATGCCATGATTTTTTGTTGTGCATGTGTGTATCTTTCTAGAAATTCTGGTTTGCTTTTATTTTGGTATATGTATACACCCTCCCTTCCACATTGCACAAAATATGGAATGACTGATTGAATATGTATCAGGTAGAGATTCTTCAGGATTTGACAACAAAAAACTAGGAAAAAATCAGATTTCAGCACTTCATTGGCTTATATCAGTGAGACATGTCTTTGCTTTAAAAAGGCATATATAGTTCCTTTTATTTTGATCTGTTGGAAAATACCTTTACCTTTCATAATCTTTTTAAATGCCCTTTGCAGTATGCCTGTCTGCCAGCACGAAAAGTTATTGAAGCCAGCAAGGTTTGTCGAACCAACGTGGACTGCCATAAGGACTTTGTTCCAAGCTTTTGTGTAACTCCTTCTTTGGAGAACCAAACAAGGCTAATCAGGGTAAAGCATCCACCCCATATTGACATGCTATATGTAGGACACCCCATGCATCTTCAGTATACAGGTTGGTATTATTTATTGAAAGTTTAGCAAAAACAATCTCTAATATGGTTTTCTTTGCCTGGCTGCTTAAACAAGGTCTTGGAGTGCTTCTTAGTTGATTTGTTTAAAGCAGAATGCATTTATTGTTACAGCCAGTGGAGAGACATGGACTACTCAGGCCTAAAATGAAATGTGCACAGTGCAATGAGTTACGAAGGTAATAGAAACCATGTGTGGTATGAGATGGTTGTTTTTTCAGAAAAGTATGAAAGGGCTATTTCTAGAATAGATCTTATTCAGGTTAGTAATAGGAACCAGGTACCTGCATTTTCCTAACACATAAATGTCTCAAAATGCTATTGTAAAATCTGTAGGGCACCTTGCTCCAACACCTTGCCTGGAATTTTAGAATGACTGCTTAAATCATACCTAATAACCAAGTACCTGCGACAGATTGCCGTGACTACTGAGCCACAAGTGTTTTCACAACAGTTTTTTCCTTATTTATTTTTTCATTTGACTGCTCTAAATTAAATAACATACAACATTTGCTAATACATTGGAGCAATGGCGTTTTCGTTGGTGTTTGCTCCTTAACAGTAATTCTGCAAAAGAATTGAACCTGCTGGTCTTTCAGAAGTTGAAAAAGAATGTTGTTACCTTTAAAGTGGTAGTTCTTCTTGAAGAAGTTACTTAGTGAAAATACTGTTTGCATACATGTAGGAATATAATTGTGAGGTGATTTACCCTTGGAATTCTGCATAGAATGTATTAATTTGAAAGCTAAAAGCTTGATTTTATTACCGACTTCACCGCAAATGCAATCTGTGCTCTATGTTCCCTTTGGAAAAACACCAGACCTAAAATGATAGGACCATGGCTTGGGTAGCAGGCAGTCACTGTACAATCGTAGAGTTTCATGGATTCCAATGGAACAACTAAATATTTCAGACTTAGCTTTGCACTGTACAATACTGACTGGGGCCAACCGGTTTGGTGTGCTTTTTTTTTTTAAATGTGACTGATCAGAATGTGGTAACTGGTTTTTTAGTTAAAATAAAATATAATTTCTTTTGCTACTGTGTGAGCTTTGAAATAGGAATATGTTTTGTAGTGAAATGAAATGCCTTATTCTTTAGTGTGATCTTTCTGCCTGCAGGAAGCATTACTTTTTAGAGTAGTGCTACATTTAACACTCAACACGATACGGGAATTGTAGTACTAGTACTATGACTTTATTTTCTCTAGAAATGTCACTAAAGTAATGTTTGAATAACATTCTAAGATTATGCATGTATTATTTTCTGCTTAGGCTTGTATTGTTGTCATGTTAGTCCTGATTTATGGAGAAACAGTAATTATTTCGTATTTTCGTTTGAAGATAACTTCCAGATAACATTTTTTTTTTAAATGCGTTAGCTACTTAGAAGAAATAGCCTCTACAGTTTATTTCTGTTAAATCTTTACGTTGTCTCAAATTAAAGTATACTAGCAAAAATATTTTTTGTTGATATGGAGGCTATATATAGCACTTGTTTCCAGTATTTAAAAAATAGCAAAACTGTAAAGAATTATAATACTAAATGAACTTACAGTGACAGAGATTTGGCCAAAACTAAAACAGAAAAATGATTAGGAGTGCATGTTGTTTGGGACAGACACATTGATAAATGCTTTTAATTAGCATTCTTTCTGTAAAAAGTATCTAATGTTATCCAATATAAATTCATACTGTCGGTTTAATACACATGGTATTAAGTCTTTTAAACTTTTCTTATTGCAGCCCAGTTATGCTCTAGAGGCTCTTCCTGTGTTGGACAGTTGATATGTAAGGTTGAAATGGAGGGCCCTGTCAGTACTGCCATGCAAATTTGCAGTGTTTTCTTCTTTATTATGTATGAGGGGTTTTATTCCCTCTTGTCATTTCTAATACTGCAACATTTTTGCTTCCTTCTCCAGCCCTTGTTGGTTGGGAAGAGTCTGATGACTTAAGATTTGTGTTGGGAATTCACACTACTTGAGGAAACATATCCCTGAGTGTTACTCTTGTCCGTCATGGACCAAAACCTGTAAGATTTCCTTCATGAAAAGAAGACAGAATTTACCTAGAAGATAATTTCCTCAAGATGGACCAGTTTCCTACTTCTGTTGTATCCGAGTCTTCTGAAAAAAAGAAGCCACTTCCTGGCTTTGGGGATGTTTATGAGCAACAACAGCCATAACCCATGATGAAGGCCTTTCTGGTACAGCCTGTTCTCTCAGCATTTCCATGCTTGTTCGTTACCGCTGAGGATGGTCCTTCTTTGCCTTTAACCCATGTTTAAAGGGTTACACATACAGTTCTTCTGGAGACCACACAGAAATTACTCATGCCATGCTGTCTGTCTCTTCCACAGCATACATGCCCCTTCCCCCACAAAGAAGTTTGGAATAGGTCTTTGGTCAACCTAGTCTTCAAGTCACTTCTAATTAAAATTGTATCTGTTGTGAATTCTTCTCAATATTTGCCAACACCATCTAGCATTAGCCAACAAAAGAAATGTTATTTCCAGGTCAAAGAATTGTTTAATTAGAGTGGGAAAACAATGACTGTTTTCTCTCACCCACGCTCATTGCTCTTCACCTCTTCCCAGCAGTGTCTTTTTGAAGACAAGCCTGGGGACCATAATTTCTGTAATTCTTTTGTTATTCTTCAGAGGACAAATTCACGTACTGCCATTAGGTTTGGTCCTTACAACCAGTAAATGTATTGCCTCATGTTACAGTCTCTAGAGCTCAGTCCAGCAACTTCCTGAAGTTTCTTTGTGTTTGAAGCTTGCTTCAGCAGTAAGGTTTGGAGTTTAGATCCATGTCTAGTGGCTGTCAGTGACAACAGTTTATTGTAACAAAATGGGAAGATCAGTGATCCATTCTCAACGTAGACGTAACTCCAGGCTCAGGATGGTGACTTGGTAGTGGCCATTAAGGTGTTTGTCAAGAGGCAGTCAAGCTTTGAAACTACAGTATTTTGCAGTGTATGTCTTTTGAAACCGTTGAATACACTGGGTGCCTCAGCCATTTTGCTATTTTGGGTCATAAACAGGAGTTTTGATCAGATGTTCTGATACCAGCCTTCAACTTGTCAAGTTTGCTTCAGATATCAATTGACCTGTGTGTACAGACAAACTGGATAATGTGAGGCTGGAGAGCAGCCCCACAGAAAGACATCTGAGTGTCTTGGTAAGCAGCAAGCTGAACATGAGCCAGCAGTGCCCTGGCAGCCAGGAGGGTCAGCTTTGTCCTGGGGACATCAGGGACAGCATCGTCAGCCAGGCCAGGGAGGGGATTGTCCTGCTCTGCTCTGCACTGGGGCGGCCTCACCTCGAGTGCTGGGCGCAGTTTTGGCTGCCACAATATAATAGAGATGTAAAAGCCATTAGAGACCATCCAAAGGAGGGCTACGAAGATGGTGAAGAGTCTAGACAGGAAACCATTTGAGGAGCACCTGAGGTCACTTGGCTTCCTCAGCCTGGAGGAAACCTCATCATGGTCTACAACCTCACAAGGGGAAGTGGAGGGGCAGACACTGATCTCTTCTCTCTGGTGACCAGTGACAGGACCCCAGGAAATGGGCTGAAACTGTGCCAGGGGAGGTTTAGGTCAGGTATCTGGAAAAGGTTCTTCACCCAGAAGGTGGTCAGGCAGTGGAACAGGGCCCCCAGGGAAGTGGTCATGGCACCAAGCTTAACAGAGTTCAAGTAGCTTTTGGACAATGCTCTCAGGCACATGGTGTGACTCTTGGGGATGTTCTTTGTGGGGCCAGGAGTTGGATTTCGTGATCCTTGTGAGTCCCTTCCAGCTCTGGATATTCTGATACTGTGCAAATACTTGTGTGAAAACTCTCCCTTTTATTCAGACAAAAAGAGCTGATCCCTGAAGCTGTTGGTCATGTTTCTGTCAGCCCAACCCCTACCCTGGCAGGCCCCCTTCAGCTTTGTCTGGAGGGCTGGGCCAGCAGGTTTGGGGGTGGAGGTGGCTGTTTCTGTTGTGGCTGGGGCTGGGCAGTTTCCACAGCTGCTGAAGGGCAGCTGAGGAGGGGCAGGGGAAGGACAGCTCAGGGATCAGATGTGTGAGTTTCTCAGGGCTACTACAGTGGCAGACCAGGTTCAGGTGAACTGGGCTGGCTGTCTGAGCATGCGATCAGGCCGGTGCGTTCCTGCTGATCTCCAGAGAGACGCCTGTGGAGAGAGGAGGTGGCTAAGCTGCAGGTGAGACACAGGGACTCTCCTGCACAGCAGGGCCCAGAGCTGGCAGGGCTCACCGCTGCACACCTTGGCCAGGGCACCACCAAGCAGGGATATTCCTCCAGGCAGGTTCGCTGGTCTGCAGCAGGTGCCAATGCATCTCTTGCTTTCTAGAGCAATATCACCCCTCACTCTTTTTCGTCCTGACTTTGTTTTGCTTCTGCCTGACACTCATGCAAGCTGTTCTTGTCCAGGCAGGCTCAGTTTGAGCAAACACTGGCTCCAGTCCAAGTAGGCTCCCCAAGAGAAGACCCAGAAATTAAGAGGCCAGTTAAAGCTGCTGACAGCTGCAGAAGCCTCAGAGGAGTTTTTCGACCAACCACTAGCTGCTGCACAGCAGCCTGACTAGAAATGCCTTGTGGCTGTGAGCTGCCTTTGAAGGAAGCAGGAGCTGTGGGGGGATCTGTGACTCACCGTTTTCTCTCACACCACCAGCAGATTGCGAGAGAGCACATCAGTATCCCAGCTGGCACGGCAACCAGGACTATCACTATGCCTATCATACAGCCTGCTCCATGACAGAAAATACTTTCGATGTGCTCACGGGCATTAGGAACTTGTTTGGTCATTTCTCCAGCCTTTTCTGTGAGAGCAATTCCAAATGTTAGCCTGTCGTCTGCCAGTTAACCACTGGTGAACTTGCAGCACATTTGATATCACCAGAATGTTCTCTTGTTTTCTCCCCAGTGCTGGTCCTGGAGGCACACTTCCACCCCCTGGGGACAGGCTGTCCCTTGAACAGAGCTCAAATGGTCAGGAGGAGAGCACAGTGGGGAGCACTGCTGCTTGGCCAGTCACTGCTTTGACAAAAACTCATTAGGCAGTTCCACCTGCAACTCTCCCTCTCTGGGCCAGCTCCCACACCCCAACGGGATGGAGTCAGGCCCTCACAGGAGACACTTAAAGCTTGCTTTCCCTGTCTGCCCTTTCTCCAGCATGAGCACCCCTTGCAGCCACTTGCACGTTTCAGGATGTGTCTCCCCATAAGGGATCCCAAGCAGGACTGCTCAGTACCTGACTGCTTTGAGTCTGCTTGACGAGATTCAGCAGCTTTCTCATTCTGTTTTTCTCCGGACTTTGGCAGCACTGCCAAAAAGCAGACACGGGTAAAGCCTCCGCATGGCTCAGGCATGGAGGACGCAGGAGGATGGGGAGGTTCCCTCTAGCTTCCCTGCCCAATATGCAAGTCAGAACACTGATCTGGACCTCAGCTCATGAGAGGGATCCTGCTCGGGGCTACCTTTGTGCTGTTGCAGTGGGGATCCTGCAACACGCATATATCAAACCAGGAGTCCCGTGGAAAGGAAATATATACGGACAGACAGATTCTTGATAGCTGTTTCAGAGAGATGTTTATTTCTCCAGCCGCATGGCCGGAGCTCTGCCCAGGAACTGTTTCAGTCACAGGACCAAGGGCCCTTCTCCCGCGCAGGGAACACAAACCAACCAATGGGAACGAGGCTGAGCAGGGACAGGGAACCCCGTGTCTGTGCCCTCAGGGCCCCTCTCCCAGGGCTACACGGCGGGGGAGGGACCCCAACACCTCACCCGTTTTATTTTAATAAAAGGAGAATGAAAACAACTGGATAAACATAACAAGAACCGTTTCAAAACAAAACAAGCCACCCTCCTGAGTCTTTAAATGTCCAAACAGATTCTGTGGAACATCTTAGGGCTGACAGAAGGGAGACAGAACTCTGAGCATGCTTTGTGGGGAAACTGAGGCAGGAGAGGGTTTAACTTCTTCCCTCCCCCTTTTCATCCCCCACTCGGCATTGGAAAGGGATTTTTGGGGAAACAATTGGCAAAAGCATGGTTTTGTGAGGGAAACCATGGATGAAAAAACGGATTGGGAATACACTGGGGGTAATAGGACATAGGGTAAAAGGGAAAGGTGGGATTAGGAAAGGGAAACTGTAGGGGGGGCTTACAATAGCGATACTGTCTAACATGACTACGATTTTTGGCATATATACTGCCTTTTACAGGAACACCATCAGGCCCAGTGACCTGCGATGCTTGTAACCCTTTTCTCCCTACTACAATATTAAATTCCACCACCTCTCCATCTCCCAAGCTTGGGATGCATTTTTCAGGGTTATTCTTTTTAATAGCAGTTCTATGCACGAATATGTCTTGCTGGTTGTCACACCTTGTTATAAAACCATAATTTTGCTTAACATTATACCATTTTACTATCCCTAAGGTCTTAGTTGCTATGATCTTTTCCTTTTTCCGAGTGGCTGCTGTTTTCTGTCTCGCTGCGTCTTTGCTGTCTCTTTCGGTCGCTCCCGTGTTGGAATTGTCGGGGCTGCTCGTGCCTGCGCGCTCTTCCCGGGGTCGCGTTCGGGGCCGTGCGGGCCGGGCCGGGCCACGCCGCTCAGTTCTCCGTGCGTCGCCTCCTCTGGTCGCAGCTTCGCTGCCGCTGCCGGGCGCTGCACCCACGTCTCGGCCGGGCCCCCGAGCGATGACCCCCCCGCGCTCCGCTCCAGCGCGCGTCTCGGCTGGGCGCGGCTCCGTTCCACCGCCGCTGCCGCCAGCCGCCGCCCGCGCGCCGCCCCTCTCGGCCGGGCGTTCACGGGGCTCGCTCCACCACGCACTGCACGGGGCCATTCGGGCACCGCCGGGTCCCGCTGCTCCTCGCTCTGCTGCGGACACTGCGGCTCGCGTGGCTCCGCCCGCGCGCGGGAACTGCCTCGCTGCTGCTCTCAGAGCGCTCGGTGCACGTGGCCTGGGCCGCACGGTCCCTGCGCCACGCTTCCCTTCACCAGGACACAGCTGACATTGCTCAACAGTCTCGGTAACTAAATAATATTCACGAAAATATTCTTCCATCGGCATATATTTTGACTCTAGTATTAACTGTGTCCAAACGGTTTTCCAAAAGCCCTTGGTAAGAATTAAATCCCAAGAAACATAGAAAAAGTTCTTAAACAACCATGCCAGGAAGTGTTTCAGTTCTTTTTGAGCTTGAATCAAGCTAAAATTTACAAATCGTTGTTCAAGAATCATTTTAAGTTTAAGATAAATGTCCATATGCGGCTCTGAGAGCCAAGAGTCTTCCCACGGTTCCTCCATAGTTTAGATATGGAATAGCAAAGCAAAACCAAGAAGAGGAATCCAAAGTTTCCAGGGTTTACTCACACAAATCAGTCGCTTAGGGATCGGGGATCGTTCTGCTCACAAATCTCCACCATTTGTTGCAGTGGGGATCCTGCAACACGCATATATCAAACCAGGAGTCCCGTGGAAAGGAAATATATACGGACAGACAGATTCTTGATAGCTGTTTCAGAGAGATGTTTATTTCTCCAGCCGCATGGCCGGAGCTCTGCCCAGGAACTGTTTCAGTCACAGGACCAAGGGCCCTTCTCCCGCGCAGGGAACACAAACCAACCAATGGGAACGAGGCTGAGCAGGGACAGGGAACCCCGTGTCTGTGCCCTCAGGGCCCCTCTCCCAGGGCTACACGGCGGGGGAGGGACCCCAACATTGTGCTTTGGTCATCTGGGTACTCAGGGCAAGCTCTGGGATGAAGCTACAGAGGGAGCTATGTTTGTGCAAGAGTCCTGTTTCTCATTGTCTCTGTAATGGGATCCAGATGTCTTGAACCCAACACACTTTCAGCTTAGTTGCTGATGTGACATGCAAGAGTAGGCACTGGGGAAAGAGCCTGCTGCCACATAGCCGTCTTGTGCTGACCACAGGACAGCAATTACCTGGCCATGCCAGTGGCTGGCATCGGCCTTGGAATGAGCAACTTGCATTTCTTATGGAAGGAAGATTAAAAGGTAAATGTATCTTCCTCCAACTAACTTACCTGTGCGATTACGCATGTGTTTGACGACTGAAGATTTCAGCAAGCCATCTTAAAGAAAATTGCTCATTACTAAGCTATTGACACATTGGTGATAATTATTCTTTCAAAGGAAGGAACATTGAGAACTTACCTGCTCCGGGCTCGCCCAAGGGCTCCAAACCATCTTTCTGCCAAGCTGCCACAGAATCAGCTAGAGACTCAGCTAGGAGCAAGCACAGAGAAATGTTTCCATTGCATGTTGGGATCTTCTGCTTTTGTGTACAGAAGCACTGGATGGGGGGTCAGGTAGCAACGTGGGAGCCAGATGTCAGTGGATTGCCAGAGCTGCAGAGGAGGACCCAGGGACCTCTGAGCTGGCAGCTCAGCACTCTTTAAACACAATGTGCAACACCCCTGGAGGAGAGATGGACTTGGGACTCTGTTAGCAGGAGAGCGCTCACAGAGAGGAAACCCTCAGTAAAGCACTGGAGGAAAAACCATCTTCTTGGTGAGAAGACCCCACTAGCCCATGAAAGGCTGCACCAGTGCTGGCAACTTACCTGCTTCCTGTGATTTCTGTGGAGCATAGTTGGCAGCCCCAGGATGCAGGACCATCAGGAGGATGAGGAGGGAGAGGAAAAGATGGTGGACAAGCGCCATGATCCCCTTTCCACCACACAGTCAGGGATGGGGGCTGAGCAGTTGGTTCTTATGGCCAGTGCAGTGCCATGGGGCTCTGTGACCTCATGGCCCCTGCAGTCAGGGCACAGCTGTGTGGGGATGGTATTCAGGGAGCAGGGCTGTGTGGGGCTGGCACTCAGGGTGCTTATGGACAGCTGCTGGAGTCCCCTGGGCCTGTGTGACCTCATGGCCCTGGAATGAGCGGGCAGCCAGGGTGCGGCTGTGTGGGGATGGAACTCAGGGTGCTCCTGGGAAGCTGCCCTCCCAGGTAGGGGAGCACATCCCATAGGGCAGCTCCACCCACGGGCTGGGACAGAGCCTCCCCACAGCAGGATCAAGTACACCTCCTACAAGTTTGCAGACAATGCCAAGCTGAGTGGTGCTGTTGGCACACCTGAAGGATGGGAAGCCATCCAGAGGGACCTGAGCAAGCTTGAAAAGAACCCTCATGAGGTTCAATAAGACCAAGTACAAGGTCCTGCACCTGCACTCAGGCAAGCTCCTGTGTCAAGCTGCAGAAGGCTGTGGTGTCTGCTTGGTTAACCAGTGTAATTTTTAAAATAAGGCTAAATGAGTATTTTAATAAAATATTGCATTTAGTTGATTAATTTTTTGTGTAGAATAGATGTAAGGGAAAAATACTGTATCTTTGGGGCTTTTTTTGTGGTTCAACTATATTTTTACTGTCATAGCTTGATACTAAATACTGCTAGACAAACACATAGAATGTTTCAAAGAACTTTGCAGTTGTATCTCTTATAATCAGTGACTCATCATACAGGCTTTCTTCTAGAAAGAGATTAGATACAATGAAGAAATTCTTCAATAAATATAGTGAGGCACTGAAACACATTGCCCATAGAAATGGTGGATGCCCTGTCCCTGGTAGTGTTCAAGGCAAGGCTAGATGGGGCTTTGACCAACCTGGTCTAGTGGAATATGTTCCTGCCTGTGACAGGGAGATTGGAACAAGATGATGTTTAAGGTCCCTTCCTACCCAGATCATTCTATGATTCTGTGATTGACTTGGATACCTCTGACTTTCTGATCTGGGTAGTGTCCAGGGTTTGTCTGTTGTGTTCTTCACTCAGTTGTCCAACAGATTTATTATCTCCCAGTTCCCTTAAATCAAAGGTTGGTCTTAAGCTTTAAGAAAAAACATGACTTTCAAGCGCACTGGCAATTTTGATACTGAAAAGTTCTCTGCTTGTTGCCACATCAAACCCATTCTTTTTTCGGTTCTCCTTGCTATCCATGTCTTTCCAACCCATGGTGTGATTGCTGGCTGGACTTATCAGAAGGGCATCTGCTAACAGAAGTAAATGTCTTTATGTGACCAAATGGACCGTTCTCTGCCTTACGTGACTTTAGAATACTTTCCCTCACCTTTGTTGCTGTGTCCTTGAATTCTTTATCAAACCTGAAGAAATCTGATCTCACTCTTAAGTAAGATATACTTAGCAGCACTTTTGGTATGTTCTGTTCCCAGTGTTCTCTTAGCCTATTGTCGCGGGTTCAGTTTGTAACCGGGAGGAAACACCAATTTAGTGTAGTGGTTTGGTCCAAAATACTCATTACTGTTTATCTTCTGTGAGATAAGAATTAGGAGAAATGCAAAGCAGGCACCAAACTTGAAAGAATATAAAGAAGTTTTTTAACAGACCTTAAAGAGGAAAGGAAAAAAAAAAATTATACCACCTTCAGAACTCTCCTCCTCCCCCCACCTTCCTCCCTTCTCCCACTGACAATGTAAAAAGACAACCCTTGAGATGTTCAGTCTGTTTACCACTGCCATAATAACCTTGTTCAGTCCATTTAGAAAGAGAAGTCTCTTCTTGCTCATGCTATGAAAACATTATCACAACGAGACAGCCGCCCACTTCCAAATATTGTTCAGTCCATTTAGGAAGAGGAGTCTCTCTGCCTGCGTGTGAGTCCCTTCCCCCGACTTGCAGCTTTTCCCACAACTGCTTTCAAGGATCCACTCTTGAAGTTTTTTGGGGTACTATTTTAAGGTTGAGCCATTCAGAAACAAAAAAACAGAAGCCCTTCTCCTTCCCTGGGAGCAAAGGGTCTTCATCATCTTCATCGTTAGGACTATCTCTGGGAGCATCTCTAGGGACTGAGGTTTTCTCCTTTCCCGTTTGGAGCAAAAGTCCTCATCTGGTCCATCTCTCCCTGTCCAAACTTCTCATGCAATTACAGCTGCGTCAGCATCTGCCTATCTCAGCACAGGTGCTTTTGCTTACGAGTTGAACACTCCACCCCCCATATCTTCATGAACTTACAACAGGATACTCTGATATATCATAGCTTCACAACAAAATTTCAGCTTTAAGCATCTCCTCTCTCTCTTCCCTCAGGTTTTCCGCTCTTCACAGCAATAAAAGGGTTAATCTCACCTCGGCCTTGCAGCTTTGCAGCTGGAATGTTGAATTTTTCTTATCGCAGTGGAGAGGGGGGAGAGCCGAGCCGCTCCGGCTGCCCACGGCAAGGCAGTGGGGGGGGTTCCACGGCTGGAACAGGTCCATCGGCTCCAGGATGGCCGTGGCCCGGCCCGGCCTGGCCCAAGCAGGGCCTGGCTGGGCCCGCTGGCCCCCACTCGGGGCCCGCAGCCACCTGTGCCAGCGCCGGAAACGAGAGAGAGCTTGGGGGGGAGTTTGCCTATTCTTAAATGTGGATCACAGAGGTGGTCACAACTTTAAGTGGCTTAGAGAATTGTCCATATTCAAACTGGCCAGCTGATAGGTTCTTTCAGTTCCCAGAGGAAACTGCAAGCACCCCTTAGCAAGGACATCCCTTCCAGGACTATGCTTGCTAACGTATGACACCTATGGTTAAAATTTCTCTAAGGGTCAGTTAAACTGTTCCTTTCCCAAGGGATGTTTGTATTGAGTGGGGTTTGATCTCTTGCCTTCAAATATCTCTCTGGAGGTATGTAGTTCTTATGGCTATAACTTTTCTCCACGTAAGTAGGGAAAATTCAGGCCATTGTGGCTGGCAACTCACATCTAAAGTTGTACTTCAAAGACAGCAAGAGTATTGGTGGTATCGTGCAAGTTTATTATCAAGGTGATTTTCTAATTCTGCATCAATTTACCCTAACCTCTTCCTTCTGGGGGTTAGACTTCTCTGTGTCTTCTTTTAGTAGGAAAGGTGTCTTTCCTGCAGCTGTCACAGAGGGTTTCAAACAGTCCTTGGTGCTGGCAGACTCAGACTGCTACCCAGATGGAACTGCCCTTTACTAACAAAGTGCCTTCTGGCAGGTCTCAAACCACCACACTTTCCTTGAAGAATCTCTCAGAAACATTTGACATGCAGTCAACTGAAGGTTCATGTACACCTTCAAGGAACAGTGTGTACAGTAATAAAGTATTTCAAGATCCTGTGGTCCTCGACACTGCAATTTTCCAGTCACTGTTTTTAAGAAGGATGGCAAGTCCCCCCTCCCAGGTTTTTAAGTTGCACCAAGTTCTATCTTGAAGTCACTTACCATCTGAACACAGAAGAGAAGCCACTTACACACTGGCTGACTGGTGTTGTGTGATGCAGCTGTGCATTCCCTTGTAGCCTTTGCTTTCTCAGAGGGACTCCACAATTCTGCTCCCCATCTCCCCTACTCCTGTACACCATGAGCTTGGCCTCAGGTTAGGGAGATCTTCTGCAGGTACTGCAAGGGAAGATTTTTCTGGCCTTCAGAGAAAATACACGTGTGCAACCACAGTATGCACGTGGACTGCATATGTTGAAAAAGTCTGGTAACTTTTATAATCTCTTTTCTTTGACAAGTACTGGAATCACACAGTGGGGTCTTTATGACTGAAGATGCCTCTGAAAATATGTATTTTAGATCTAGTTTTACTGAAATACTAACTGTGCTTTGTGTAGTGACTTTACCGTGATAGTGACCATGTTTAAGAAAAATGTAACAGCTGCAGTCTTGTAAAAACAAAAAACAAGCAGACCCTTATTGTTTATTTGTCCTTCAAGGTCATTTCCCATGTGATTTTTCTGCAAAATTATAATCTAAAGCTCATAATGTTATAACCCTGGAATGACTTTTCATGCTTTGTGTATCTTTTTATTTTCATTTCAGTAAGTCTCAGCAGTTTTGTACCACGACAAAACTTTCTAAGTATCGACATGCCTGTGGTGATAGAGACGTTTTGCAAGTATCCTTTGAAGTATGTTTGTTCTTTTAAGGTAAGAAGAGAACTGTTTAGAATTTAGTGACCCAGCGAAATTTCAGTTGGATATCATTCTAGACAGGATGCCGTGAAATATTTCTGTAGACATTTGACATCTTTATCCCATCTCTGCATTGATTATTGTCCCTGTGCCAAGCTAAAAATGAAATCTCTAACCTTCTTGAGCTTAAGAGCGTATTTTTGGTCAGTGCTTTTTTAACTCTTGAGGATGAGCCTTAACAGATGTGACAAGAGAGCCAAAGTAAGCTTGAATTTAAGTCAGGAAAAATTAGATGTTCTTGCTAGCATTGCAATGTCAGGGTTTTATTATTTTTGTGTCATTATACTGAACTAAATAACAGGATATGGTTGGGTTTTTTATTTTTTTTCTTCAAGAGAAAAGAAAATAGCTATTCAAAAAACAGGATAATTTGGTTAACACTTGCTTATTCATGAACAAGATTATATATATACACATACATATAGATTAGTAGACTTGAATGTGGCTAATGTTGGAACCTTTAGCCTTAGAAACTGAAATGTTCATGCGTGGCTATAGAATAATTAAACTATGTAGTTCAGTTTAATAACTAGTCCATAGAACTAGAGTAAAGGTACCACATAAGCTCTCATTTTCTGGGAACACATCAGGGTTCACACTGCCCCAGCTGCTTTCTGACTCATGTCTTCTTGCCTGGCCACTGAGGATGGAGGTAGGTACTGCAGTTAGCAAGCCTTTACCAACAGTAAAAATTATCTACCCATCCCTCGTTCTCACGTGCACACACACGTACAGAAATCCACCCAGATTTCTGGCTGACAGGTAAGTAGGAGAGATAGGTCAGATTTCTGATTATGTTTTAGTCATTTACTAGGGAGTGTTTTGGAAAATACTGCTAATCATGATTTCATACTTGAGTATAGAATACCTTCTTAGTTCAGGCATGGTGTCAGAGCTATAACCTTCCTCCAAAAGCACACAAAGCAAGCAAAGAAGATGGTGGTTTTTCTGTCTCCTGCTTTCACTCAAGTTGTGAAGAGTGCAGGTTTAAGTATCCAAACTTAGCTCTTAAAAAAATAAAAATCTGCAAGGGCAATTCTCTGAGCAGGTACGTTATGGTGTAAAACTAATTTTACTCATATAATTTCTGTGGAATGGCAGCTAGAAAATTAACCTTCATATGTCTCTCTCTGCATACTAGAAATAAAATACATGTATCTTTTTTTTTTTTTTACTTTTTTTTTACATTTTCTCGGATATTCTTATGAACCTTAACTAAATTGAACCAGGTACCTCATCTCACTATCAGGAGCACTGGCAGTTATCAATGCTGTACCCTGCTTTGCTTTGGATGGTCAGTGGATATTAAATTCCTTCCTGGAAGCCACGTTGAGCTCCCTAATTGTAGAAAAACAAAACAGAGAGCTTGTTGGCTTTTTAATTTTGCTTGCTGGAAGTGCACTTTTGGCTGCCAATGTTGCACTGGGACTTTGGATGGTGACAGCACGATAGGACATTGGATATTCTTCCATCAGTTCTCAAAGTACACAGAAATAATGAATCCATTGCCTTTTAAAATTTGTCCAGTACTGAGATTGAAATAATTCCCTTAAAATGACACTGAAAGAACAATCAACTGGTGATTGCTGTTTTAATTTAAAACTTTACAACACCATGCCTGTGGTCATGGGAAATCTAATAGGAAAAAGTAGGAGCCTTTTTATTTACTCTTTAAGCACTGTATTAATTTTGGAGAAATTGCATTTTAAGATTTCATAGGAAAAAATCAGACTTCATTAATTCACATCTTGAAATAAGGGAATTATTTTGCCTCAAATTTTTGTAAAGTGGGAGGAAAAAACAGTTTTATTTTATAATTTTAATAATTAATTAATAATTAAATTTAATTTTATTTTATAATTGTCAGAAGATCTGTGTGGGCTCTGATCATTTCTCAATCAGCATAGTCTTCAGTGACTTGTTTTGGCTTTTCTAGCCTGGTATTCCACCAAACTGGATTCTAAGAAGCGCTAAAGTGTGGTCTCAAAATGGGGAAAAGCTAGGTAAATGCATACCATGTGTTAATGGGGGAGAGCAGCCATATGGGTTAGTGGCTTTCCTTTTCACCTGGCCAAAATGACTGGAGGAACGTCGTCCTCAGGATGTAGATGAGAAGTGCCAATGTCTGCTAAAAATGAAGCATGTGGGAGGATAACAAAGCCCACATTTGTGTTGCTTACACTTTCAGTTGTATATTATCATACGCAGCTGAAGTTTTTTTAAAGGCAATATTTGTCAGCAATAGCTACAAGATAACTGAAATTTAGTTTCTGAGTGCTGAAGTATGTTGTGCATAGTTTTCCTAAGTGATATGTAATGTTTGTGGTGTTTTACTCAGAAAATAATACTGTATTCTACCTGTTCACAGTTGAAAGTGAAACCTATTGTTTTTATGGTGTCTATCCTCCAATGCTATGCATGTAATATGTACAGTAACTCACTGATGATTTTCTGTATTTCAAAGGGTTGTTTTCCTTTGCTAGGATTCATTCTGTTCAAAGATAGCTAACAAAGATATTTAGCTGAAGCTGGTCTTACATATGAACTATTTAGAGGAAGAGTATGATTGTGATTTGAACTATTTAAATATTTGGCTTTGCTTTCTGAGATGAATACAGACCATATCTTTGTTCTTAAATGAACAGTGGAAGAACAGTCAGTATTTTACTGACTGAAGTATGTCTGACATGCTTTGAAGCCCTTTAAGTCTGTAGTATTTTGTACCCAGTAGGATTATATATTGAATGTCTTGTCCTCCTGTGATATATTGCCTAGTTTATATATAACAGGTTCAATCAGAGCCTTGCCTCAATATAGGCTGATATTTGAACAAAAACGTTTTAGTTCGGGAGCCTCAATATTTGAAATAGGAAACTTTAGAAAATACCCTGCAACTTCTGCCTCATACAGTGCTCCCCACAGGAGCTGCTGCAGCTCAGAGTTCCTTTACAGAAACAGCCTTTCCGTCAGGAGCTAAAGTGGAACCTAAGCTCATGGATCCTGGCTTGCAGGGAGTACTGAAACATCCATGACCAGGTAAAATAGATTCTTTTGGCACCTGAGGTGAAAGCCTGGGTAATTTCAAAGTGGGGCTGAGCCCAGTTCCTGGTGCTACTGCACAGATTCATAACTGATGTTTGCATTTGCCCACTGATGTGTACTTTTGCACAGTAGTTTTCACACTTAAGATGGACTCCTTTCTTAAGATGATGCAAGCAGTAATGAGAGACCATGTTTGTTTATTTGTTGTTGGCTGGTTTACATCCCTTTCCAGTGCTGCCACAGGCTGGGTGGGCCCTTGAAGTTCACCTCTCTGGGGTGGCTGGCCTGTGCCTCTCCTTTTCAGTCATTTCAACCCAGGCAAATTGGGATGGGTCCTGGTAGGAGAGAGTAAATCCTCCAATCTAGTGTGAGCTCGTCCCTCTGGGGACCATTAAAAGTAACACAAAGTGCAAGAAAGAAAAAACAAACTACACGCTGTAAGTCTAACTTGTCATCACTCCTGGAAACATACAGAGGTTTCAGAGTAGCCGTTCTGATGGGCCACTCTGCCATCCCTCTGTGGACAGGAGGGCAGGAGCAGCCTGGTCCTTGCCCAAGGCCTGGCTCTAAGGCTCTCTTCCAGACTGCTCTCTCGCCTCAGTGGCTGTTTACTCATCTGAGCTCTTCCTTTCAATGGCTCTGTGACACTTTCCTCTGTCTCATCCAATCTACATTCCAAAAAATTAATTTGCACTTGGAAGTTTAATGTAATTTAGTAAGGCAGGATATTTACTTTCAAAACATGTCAAGTCTGATATTTATTTATTCATGTTGACTACAATGGCTTGGAACAATCCTTCAGCATAGTGCCACTCATGGAGATGTAGGCAACAGATTTAGAAGAACCCAAAGCTTCTGAATTGGCATGCACAAATTTCATCTTCTACAATGAGGCTGGCAGGCTGTTCCTGGTTATTTATTGTGCTACCAAAACATGCAGCTTTATCAAATGAAGCTAAAGCCAGTTTACTTTACACAGTCACTGAAGGCCACAGTTTTACCAAGCAGAACTTCAGTCTGTGTCTGACCTCATAAGCAAGAAGAGGGTGGATAAGACATCGGTCATGGCTTTAGCAAAACAGACAAACTAGTGCACTGTGAAGACCCTAGATCTCTTGTATGGAAGAGAGAGTACTAGAAGTGCTTAAAAGTAATTCATGAGTCCATTTCTCCATACGCTAAAATTCTACTGAGTAAGGGTTGATTTAGGTATGTACAAGAATCAAGACTTTAAGCAAACTGGGTATGAATGGTGACCCAGCACATCTTAGATTAATGTGGACAAAGGTAATAGGTAGGTTGGACCACTCTCTGAAGAAGAAGTTGTTCAGTGGATCCATTTCATTCTCCATAATCCTAACATATGGATTACATTCTGATAAGCATGGGCCATACATACACTTACTGGGAGGATTTTTCCTGGGGTTTTGGTCATTTATTTAGCAAGAGAAAACACAAAAGTACAGGGTAATTTTTGTGTGTTGGATTTTTACTGGAGTATTTGTGATGTGTCTTTTGTTTTTGTAAAAATAGAAAGGAAGTAATTCCTTAAAATTAAATCCTTCTACATTTTAGTCTAATTAGCCCCTCAGAATCTTTAATACAGGGTCCATCAATATAATTATAGGGCGTATTGACTGGACTATAAAACACAGCACTCTTAAAGATTGGATGGCTGCTACTATTTATGTATATACTATGCATTTTAAATCTGTATCAGATGGAAAAAGTAATGTCTAATATTCAGAAATGTTATACTTAGCTTTTCTTTGAAAATTTCCAGAAGAATTCCATAATTATAATCATTGTTCTAACTTGTTTTTTATTAAATTTTTTATATCAGCAAATATTTACATAGCATGTTCTGATAATGCATGATACGACATGGAAATGGCAAACTCCTTAGCATGGGGGATGTTACATGCTCTTTGCTAACTTAGGAAATTAAAACCAGCTTGCTTCTGTACAAGTTAAATGAAAGAGGCTTCACTAGAAAAAGTGTAGACAAATTTGCAGATTAGTCATCCCAAATTATGAGCCACAGTGGAAAATTTGTTAACTCATCCTTTTTATTTAGAAGGAAACAACCAACGATATTGATACTGATTCTTTCAGTGATAATTCTGCATTTGTGGATGTGTGTGTATACATACATTTGTATAACAAATACATACATAGCCATAGGATGTATTAGTGCTTTTTTAGGGATAACTTAGAGCAGTCCTCCATATTCTGCAATGTAGGCTTTTGTTTTTCCTTCTCTCTGTGAATTCTCTCTATGGTTTTCTCTGGATTTGAAAACAGAAACTTATGTTTTTCCCCCATAAGTAATTCTTAACTTCTTTATTAACAGAAGACAAGTGATGGGGACATAATGTAACCACAGCTGCATGAGTTTTGTTCAGCTGATGTTTAAAATATGGTTCTTACTTTCTGTGAAGCCTCAGCTACAAGCATGGTAAACACAGTTTTTTCAGGGCCACTAAAAGAGATCAGCCTTGGAATGCATCACCCTCCTATTGCTGCTGTTTGTGCTGTTCTGAATAACTGGGATGAACAAGACTGTGTAGACCATACTGAAGAAACAGTTTTCAGGACAGAACTCTCCATGGTAGGCAGGGTGTTTCAGCTTTCTTTTAATAAGGATATATTTTGTTCCATTTAGCACAATCGCAGCGTCCCCATAGCTTCCCATACATTTTACATGATGTCAAAGGGTGACCTGTAGGAATATTTTTAAAATAAATTATGTATGTCTTACTAATTCAGAGATCAATACAGATCTGGATATCACTAATGACAGATGAAGAAGGCTTATAAAGTTTTGTATAGCCTAGTCTCTATTTATATATAGAGCTAAACTCTAGATATAGGTACTTGTAAAATATGCATTCTGTACACTTGCATTCAGACCAATTTCCACAACCAGTCTTTCCTCAGCTTTGTTCTTGCAATCTTGTGAGTAAGGAACCTTGAATCTTAACACAGGTAAGATCCAATATTGGCAAATATTTTATATCTTCTTTATCCTGAATTTCATGTAACGCTTTCTATTGATTAGTTATTTAATGTGGCTGAGTTACCTGGGGTACACACCCTGCATCAATGCAGCATTTGGGAACATCGCACTGAGGACTGCCAGAAAACAGCAGCTCTGTGACTTCTGGCTTGGGCTCATCCACTCCATCATGTGAAGAGCAGATGGCAGTGTTTAGGGGCAGTGAAGAACTTCAGCTTATGGCAGCTTTATGAAACTTTCACACTGCTGACCCGGTGTGAAAGGACAGGAACAAAGAGCAGGATATGACACTGCAATTCCATTCATTCCATTTACATTGTCATGAAACCTGAAAAGAAGTTGTAATTAACATTTCAGAGCAGGAAGATGTGTTTTCCAGCCCTTCACTGAATCATTCAGTGAGTGGTGATCAAACTTTTTTCTTAACACTTTTCATTCCTTCAATATATATGTGCTGAATAAGTAGCATGGGTAGCTGTAGCTTATTTTTTAAAATGGAGTTGGATATTTCTCACCTCTAGATGTTCATCCTGGGATGGTTTTTGGAGCATCATAGTATAACTGATCTTCATTGATACTTGGTTGAAAGTTTGGAGGCTATTTCCAAGCCATCACTAGAAAAATCTATTTCCAAGTTGTTTGTTGATATTTTAAATTCATCTTTTCCTTACATAACATTGCTTTTAGATTTCATATACTTAGTTGATCTTATCTGAAGCCTGTCAATAGAATATGTATTGTTTAGAAATTCACTGTAGGCTTTTTTTTTTCCTCTACATGGCCTTATTTTTCACACTGACTCACAGCTGTGGAATGTTAGATTTTTAGACCCTTTGTTCCCCCTATGCATTGTTCATGATCATGGTTTTTTTTAAAAAAGGAAAAAAAAGAAAGCTTCAGTTTGAAAATGTCGGCTAACAAATATATGGAACACTGAATAATGTATTGTAGTTTTGTTTTGCCTTTTTTCTCTATTTAATTAACGAAACAATAAATATTGTTTTCTATGTATGATAAATGTATCCTGCAAATAAATTCATTCTCTGATTGTTGATGTGCTTAAGTCTGTTTGTAAAAATAAGGTAGAGTGACATAATTCCTTATTAGTGGCAATTGCCATATTCTCTCATATATTCTCATTCTCTTCATATGTGATTCATATTCCTTCTGCCAAGATACACCAACAAGATACACCATCCTTTTTTGTGTCTGACCACCTCCTAAAAATAATAATAACTATCACTTTACTTTCCCTTATTTATCAGTTTATCACAGTAATAGTTGAAGTGTTTGATACAGGAGGTCATCGTCAAGGTAAGCAAAACCACTGCTCTGGCCAGTCCTGTGTGAAGAACTTAAAATGTCAGATCTTCACAGGTGAACTTACATCTCACTACGTTTGATTTGTTTGTCCAGGCCAGCCCAGAGCTGGGCACGTTCCCTGGCTGGTTCTGGACAGGTTTCCTTCGGTATGCACGTGGTGTCTGGGCTGCACTAGCCCAGCGTAACCGGGTACCTCAGCTTTGTTTGAGAGGGAAGCGTTGCTGCTCTGTTTCTTGAGCGAGCTCATCTGGAGCCCGCCAGGTTATTTGTTCTGAGAACTAAATTGTCCTTTGTTGCTTATTGGACACGCTGTTACTTTATACAAGCAGAGCTGTTTCAGCAATTGTGGCTTTGTTCCCAGATAAAAGATTACCATGAGAAATGGGCACAAAGCACAGATCGGACACATTGGTAGGATTTCCCAGATAGGTTGCTATGCAGTTTTTGCAATTTTCTGAATTGCATTCTTCTGGCATGAGGAAATGCCTTTTATTTTTCCTCTTACCCATGTTAAAGGTAGAGACAATAGCATATTTTTTTTGCTGAAGCATGTAAGCTTTTAGGAGAGTTCTGAGGTTTTTCAGTTGGTTTTGAAAATGTTATCCTTTACTGTGATTAGGTATGTTCCTCTTGTAGTCTGAAAAAAACAATCAATTATATCCTAATGTCATCCTGAGGAATGTTGCCTTCTTCACTAATGTAATTTCAGGGTAAGATTTAAAAAGAAATCCTGTATCTATGAGTCTTATTGCTGGTAACTTTATATAGAAAGCTAAATATAATTCTTCCTCTGATCATACCAGTTTGAACCACCAAGCAGAGGCATTCCTAAACATCTGCAGTAGATTTGTATGCACTGAACTCACTTAAATACTTTTTTAAAAGTATTTTTATGATCTTTTGATGTGACCTAATAAAGTACAATTTAAGGTTTGATTCTAATGTTATGGTGGTAAACTGGGAGAATTCACAACATCTATGAGGACTAAGCACACAGACTAGTGTAGGTAGACTAAAGTTTTCCCCTTTTTTTACCTCAGAGAGATGTGGGTCTGGTGTTTGCTTTCATACTTTTAAGGCTCTGGTGGTGTTGAAATGTAATTGGATATTTTTACCAATTATGTATCATATTCTCTACATTTATGATTAGTTCTACCTCTTTTTAGTTCTTTGCAAGTATATTAGTGGCTGAATACTATGTCACTGCCACTTCTGCCTGTCTTGAAAACACATGGTCATACATCCTTTTTTATTTCCCCCTCAAAGGAATCTTTCAAACTGAAATACTTTTTTCCCTTCTTTTTTTTTTTAATGTCATCCTTTTTATTTGCTATTGCATTACAAAAGTTCCTGTCCTTTTCCCTCTCATGCCTCTTTGAGGACCTCTATTAAGATATTACTAGATTTTTTTTTTTTTTAATTTCTCCAAACCGACTGAATTTGATTCAGTTGCCCACGCAGGCATCTGGTGTGATCTGAGATATCCTAAGGTGTTCTTAGGCTAAAAATCTGACTTGAAACAACGTTTTGAAACTCATCCCCCACTTGTCTCCTTTTGTCTCCTGGTGGATAAGTTTTAGGGTTTCTAAGATCTACACATGGGGCTGGCAGATGTGGGTGAGGCCCTACTGGAGATCAAAGACATTCTGGACCAGCTGCTGGATACTTGGAAAGGTACCTGAGGGCATTTTGTATCACACCAGATGCTTACATGTGGGCAACAAATCAAGCCAAACAGCCTCCTTTTCTTCCTTGTGTTTTTTTTTCTTTTTGGCTCATGAATTACAGTAGACTTTTTGAGTGAGTATATCTGACATAAAATTCATCTAAGCTTTTCTGTTTATGCAGAATAGTGTGATCCAGACTGTTGTATAAAAGTCAGGCTAGCAGAATACATGCATTGTCCTCCTGCACTGACCTTACGCCTGGAAGCAGCAGAAATTAGTGTTGCTGCCTTACCTACAGCAAGAAAAAGGAAGGTGGATCTTATAAGGAAAATCCCATCAGTCTCAAGCTGTGGAGGCACCAGGTAGAGATAAGGCTGTGTGAGGGGACTGTGATCATCTCAGCCAAGTGCCATAATTGTGCATTTGTCTGGTTTTTAACTTGCAGAAGAAAAGAAATTGTGACACAGTTAAGAACGGGATAAAACTGGGGAAGAGACTGATAGAGAGAGGTGGTTTGTTCATTTACAGAATCATTAATAACTCCACAATAAGCATTTTTACTATTTTTTTTCATTGAAGCATTTATAGAGCTGACCTGCAACTAGAACTAACAAACTTCCATCGCTGGTAGAAACACATTGGTGGTAAGATCAGAGGGGCAATAAAAGCCAATCCTTCTAGACAGCAGTTCAGGGTGTTCAGACTTCGGAGTTGTGTCCCTCTCCCTGACCGAGGATCAGGACCAATCTGACTTTCAGGTAGTCTGGATGCAAAGTCAGAACTTTTCTCCTTCTGTTTCCACATTCTCCCTTCAGCATGAGTTAACCTTACAGATACAATTATTAAGAAAATAAATTTTTTTAATGTTTTGCCCCTTGGCTTTGTTTTCATTCCTGCAGCTATTTGAATAACTGGCAGATACTTGGCCAAACCACCTGTATCTCTATCATTGCTGCAAAATCAACAAAGACAGATTATGAATGTGCATTATAAACCACAAATTCCTGGGTACTTACCACTGGTTTTACCACCAACAAATTTAATTTTTTTTTTTCACTTTGACTGTTTACTGCTCTTTATTAGATGCTTGAATTTATTACCTGGAAATGTTCTGTGAAGCACGTGCAGTGCTCAGCATGCTGCAGTGCTGAAGGAAGGAAAAAATGGGCAACACAAAAACTTGCATAGTGTGCTTTTTACAACAGAATTCACTGTTTCATTTAGTGAACCAACACAGATAAGATTATTTTGGCATAAATGAAGGATCTGGTTATTTTTCCAGCATTTATATTCAAAGGTATTCCTAAGAAGAGCAGTTCAGTAGTTAACCTAACTGGCCTCTGTGTACCATTGACCTCTGCAATTAAATGTAGCTGAACCAGAAGTTAGACCAGAAGTTAAAATACTACTGTCATTGTTGTGAAAACTTCAGCATACTATCAAATGATAATTTTTCATAAACATGCAGAAACCTATTGTTCACTTGAGAGTTTAACTAGCTGGAACGGCACATTTTTTTAACTTTTTTTTTTTCATTTTGATTGAAAATATCAAAAGCCATTCTGAAGAGAACATTTTAGCTTTCACTTACAGGGTTACTTAGAGGGGTTCTCTTTTAGCACATGCAAATGATGGTGTAAAAATAAAACTGTATAATTTAACAAGGTGATACTAAATGTCTAAATCACTCTGTTTTCATCTATATGGTCATGAAAACGAATCTGTCATATTCTGACATAAAATAGCAAAAATAATCCAAAAAATTAATGGTCACACAAGTTTAAAAAAATAATAATTTTTATTATTAATTACAGTAAATTGGGAGTGAAAGCCCCTTAAATGAAGGTCCTCTTCTAGATCAAAAAGGAGTTAAAAGGCAAAATAAACCTCTTGTCTTCTGCCATGGGTTTGTGTATATACAGAGATATGAATTTGATAAGCACTTGATTAACTTCTGCTGGCCTGCACTAGCATCAGTTTAGATAAAAATAATGAGTGTTAGCGGCCTTAGAAGGCTGTGAACCATACAGGTCGTGGCTGCAGTGAAGTGGCACTGTCAGATCCATAAAACACAACTTGCACTGAAGAAAAATGGTCGAGCAGCTCTGTCTGGGGCTGGGCTGTGAGGCCAGCCTGCAGGACGGGAATCCATCCCATTGTGCTTCCCTGTGTGACCTGCAGCACCCTTCAGGGCCAGCCCCAGAAAGGCACCTGCAGTCCTTAGCAGGGACGTGGGCCAGTAGAGCTCACTAAGCTCCACCATTAAGACCTTTCTTGCCCTGAGGTCAAAGGTCCTCCAGAACAAGCTCAGATTTTTACCCAAAATAGCCCCAAGCTCTTCTGCACGTGCCCAGCCCTGGCAGCAGAAGAGCTCAGGTACAACACCCAGGCTGGGGTCTGGCAATGGCACTCGGTCTCAGTGAGGAATTTTTAAATCCAGCATCCCATTAGTTCTGTCTTTGAAAATGCTGTGTGCAGGGGTGGGAGCAGGATACAGCAGATGGGAAAGAGCCTGGGTACAATCCAGTGTCTGTTTAGTGAACCACTGGCCAGTTTATGTAATACTATAGGTGAGTTCCAGGTCTTGGCCAGGACCTACTTAAAATCTCCAGGACAGAGCCACGAAGTTTCCAGAAATGTTTTAAATGGTATCTTGGTTGTTGGGGTTTTTTTAATCTTTGCTATATCTGCAGATGCATACAAAACATGTAAGAATGAGGTGTTTTCTTGCTGGAGAGGAATGTTAAAGAGATACTGCCAATTTTAAGCTTTAGGGGAAAATGCTTTTATTTTAGAGAATAAAAATGCTTTAATATTTGAAAAGCTGTTCTGCTTTTCTACAGTATTTGCTGAAATACCTTTTCAATGTTTAAGAAAACATTTTAACTTTCTTCCAAGTCTAGGAAGTGTGCAGCTTGGGCCATGGAAACTTATGAACACAGGAGCTTTGAAATGGGCTGTCTCCTCTTCAATTGCTCCAAATGTTTGACTTTGCTGTATCAGCACCAGTTTGGTGCTGATAAAAGCTTGCAGTTGTCTAGCTGTAAGGAAAGCCAGCTGTCTTAAGAACAGCTTAAGTTATTAGTCAGTCAGGCATCTGAAATTAGAAATTTTTGCTTGTGCATCCCAGGCTTTGGAATGCTGTCCTATGAAATCTAACACTGCAGCCAGACAATTAGACCTGATACCAGGAAATTGCAGGTCCAAATTGAATGGAGTCCTTGAAGTAGACCCTGAATATGATATGCATGTGAAAACAGAGCTAAGTTATGCACGAGCAATAAGACTGTTATCAATATGAAAATGTGAAGGACTCCTTTCTTCCATCCTCATTCACCACAGACAGTGTAGCCACCACTGTACACTGACATTAGTGGGAAACATCCTGGCCCTACATGGGGGGGAGTATCAAGTGTTAAAGCAATAGCAGAATAAAGTGGCATGGCCTAATGAACAGTGTCAGAATTGGACCTACTGAAGGAGGAAAACAGTTGCTTCAACTTAAGAGAATGAAGGAAGGGGTTTCTCTTGATGTAGTTAATGCATTTTGCAAAGCTCTTTACTTCTGTAGTGCAAGACACAGCCCTGTTCTTCAAGCACATGTTGTAAAAGTTATTTTGTACTGAAGCATAAGGCTGTAGCAATCAAATGGAATTTGGAAGGTTTTTTTGCTTTGGGCTGTAACAAGCTTTCAAGGCTGCCTGTTGATTGAACAGGCTCCTGCTATGAGGAGAGGAATTCAGGGATTGAACCCCACCTAGCTTGAGTCACTTGCTGTAGGCATTTGGAAAGTCACCCCAGCCTCTCTCTAGAGTTAATAAAGACAGATATACCACCACAGATAAGCCATGTGAGGAGCACCAGGCTCTGGGGCTGCTTCTCACCCAACATACTGCAGATCCAGCCTGGGTGAGCAGCCTGGGCACAGCCTGCTCCACAGCCATGTTGCAGAAGGACTACATTAATAGATAGGATTGCTCAGAGCACCTGCACAGAATAATGAGTGTTGGTTTCTACACTGCCTTATTTCCTCTTTCTTTCTTTGGTCCACAACACATTTATAAATAAAAAGCTTGGTGTGAATAAACTGGCTTGTGGCTGATTACCGTACTCAAAAGGTCTTTATTCACACACACCATATTCCTCTAGAGAATGTTTCAGAACATGTTCTAAAAACTGTAACTGTTGGTCTTAATGATTCACAGTTTTAAAACATTTCAGTTTAGTAACACAATATCTCTTCTTATATATGTGGGTGTCATTAAGACCACTGAAACATGATGAATAATTTGTAGTTGCTAGGTATCTGGAACTATCAATCTCTTCTTATTTTTTAAAGTAACAATTACTATAAAAAGAGTTTCAAAAGTAAACAATAGTGCTTAAAAGTACTAATGATGAATACAGTGATTTAGAAACCAACCTATCTAGAACAGGCTTAGAAATAAGCCAAATGTATGCCTGAAGACAGGCATTCTCAGTTACATGTGTGGCCTCACATCATCCCTGTCCACCTCCCACACCGTACATCTCTGCTGTCGTTGTAAATAATCACTTTTTACCTTCAGAACTGTTCACCAGCCTTTTCTTTATCTTTCTGCCAAGACCAAGCCTCAAGGCTGGAAAGCCAATTAGAGATACAACTTCCCTGTCACGGCTGACTGCCACATTCATTCATTGGAGAGGGACTTTTCACAAGGGTGCGTAGTGACAGGACAAGGGGAAAAGGGTTTAAGTTGCAAATTTACAATTAATTACATTTAGATTGTGTATTAGGAAGGAATTCTGTGAGGGTGGTGTGGCACGGGAATAGGTTGTCCAGGTTGGGGATGTCTCTGGAAGTGTTCCAGGCCAGAGTGGATGGGGCTTTGAGCAACCTGGTCTAGTGGGAGGTGTCCCTGTCTATGGCAGGGGGGTTGGAATGAGATGATCTTTAAGGTCCCTTCCAATCCAAACCATGTGATGATTCTATGATTACCAGTTTGACACTGAATTCACAACCTGTGTTTTTTCTACCTCCTGCTTTTCCCAGCACCTCTCCCACCTCCTCACTTTGACTTCACCTTCTCACTAACAAATTCAGAACCACATTGCAGAGTTATTAGTATCTGCCTGCCTTTGTTTTGTCAGTAATACATGATTTTTAAATGAAAAAGTGATAATTTCTCAACAAGCCATTCCTATGCAGTCAGGAGGAAGCAAAGGAGGAGCACGGCATCTGTGTTTTACTCTTGATTTAGCTGGGGATTTAATTAGCAAATATATTTGTCGGACTTTCTGGTTTTTACATGTCTTCAAAAGAAATGACTGTGGTGATACAATTGACAAGGACTGCTTAGAGAAAGATGACTCCCAATGTAATTATGTTCAGTTTGCCAGCTGTGGCAACTATTTGAAAGACTGCACTTCTGGCCAGAGATTATTAGCTTATATATACCAGGTTACATACTTTCATACAATCTATTGCTTAATGCTTTATCTCCCTTGAGGGCATTAGAGATATTAGGGAAAAACCTGGATTCACATTGAAGGATGATTTGCTTTAGGAAGAAAGACATTTTTACAGTGAATAAGCATTACATGCATCACGTAAAGATGCAGCTAAGATTTTGGAAAGTGACTACTGAATCTGGGTACATTTTTAGAATTCTCAATCTAAAGGATTTATTTTACCAATGCAAGAGAACAGAAAATGAAGTCTTTTTAAAAGAGCCAACCAGAACCATTGCTTGCCACGCACTTACATTTGCATTTGTATCTGTGACTGATTTGCTTCCCACTGAAATAAAAAATAAAATGGTGGGAAAAACTGAAGACAGGTGCTAGTAAGGGCACTAACCATATTATCACATGCAATCACACTAGTTTCCTGGACAGCTGAAATAATAGCAGCCTGGTTTAGTGCCTTGGACTGGTTTCTACTGGGCGACTGCACTTCACAGTAAAGCCTGCAATATATCTGTCATCAAAATCAGCAGCACCTTAAATGTGATGCTGAGTAACTACAGCAAGTGCTGAGAAAATCTCCACATCTGCCCAGGCTTGGGTTTGCTTCCTGGAGAAGCAGAAAGATGATGGTTTGAGTTACAGAATATTTCCACCATTAATAAACTGAACTAAGTTTTACAAGATCTGAATTAAACTTTCAGCTCAGCCTGTGTAAAACAGGAGCAATAATGTTTTGGTGATTTGCTGATCCCTTTTGTTTTCAGTATTTGGATCATAAATTCTCTGTGTAGAAACTCCCTTTTCTGAGTGCAGTGATGTGAGGATATAACTCTCTTTGGAGAGAGGGGCTCCAAGTACTGATAAAAAGATGGTTTGAAAGTAGTGTGCACTGGAAAAACTGGTTTTTAGAAAAAAGATACTAGGTTTTAAACATGATCCCTGTCACAAAGTCCAAACCCCAACAGCAGGATGCATTTTGAAAATTAAGTCAGTCAGGAAGTCAGCAACAGTGAAAGCAGAACAAGAAAAGGCAGTTGTAGACAGCAGAGAAATCAGAAACTGATGGAACTAACATCATACAAAGGACTCAGCAGGAGGGGATGCAAATGACCAGTATCAAACAGAATCAAGTATGATTGAGAAGAAGAAAGGAAGAAGCTCTGAGAACAAACAGTGCTGCATTCAGTGGGCAAAAGTGCAGTTTGAGTGGGAAGGTGGAGAAAGCTCTGCTGATTTCTAAATAACAGATAAAGATGCTAAGATAAATGAAAGATAATAAGGTAAATCAAATATCAAAGAGCTATAGACAGAAGCAGGTCTGGAGTAGTATGCAGCAAAAGAAAAACCAAGTTAACGGAGGAAATAATTGGGAGAGCACTGAAGAATAAGTGAGGATTTTAAGTGATGATCACAGGAAAGAAAGGAGAGAGAATGGAACTGAGGAGACAGGAAGTTGAAAGTGGGAATGAGAGAGATGACTGGAACTTGAAACTGCAGAAAGAGTGTAAGGATTAAAGAGGGGTCATATAGATAGCCATTACTTCTCCTTCATTCAGAGGTATCTCATATTTTGGGGGTTTTTTATTTCCTTGTCTTCTTACTCATGCAGCACTTTATATGTTTACACCACAGCTGCATTACATGTTTTTAATATTTGTTATTTCAAGCAGCTTGCAATATGACCTTAGGGAAGGCTTAAGGTTTTATAGCAACCTTTTACCTACCCACCATCTCTTCTCAGGAAATTTCCAGTTCATTCCTGCCATGACTGAAATGCTGCATGATAGCATCTTTGCAAAGCCTTCAGAAACAGCACAGGGCCAAAAGCATCTTATTGCTTCTCGGTTAGCATTCTCTCAAAGTCAGTTTAATCCCACATATTTAGTGCTGCAAGCAAGCAATTTCAGAAAATTAAACTGGAATTTCCCTATGTGTTTACGATATGGCAGTAATGATAGATTTTTTTTGTAGTTAAATATTATCCCGCAGTGTTTACCAATTAAATATTCAAGGCACACAGGGAAAGTGATTGTGGGCTTGACTGAAAGCCAGAGGAAGGGAGAAAATGTCATCAATTCAGCTGTGGTTTAGAATTGATAAAACTAGCCCACAGAATGATTTGTGAATAAATGTGTGCATTTCACTAATACATTGGAAGTGGGAATGCTTGCTTTTAAGGGCTGGAACATTTATGAGACATTTAACTCCTAAACAGTTTATAAATAGAGCTTTTTGTTGTTTTCAGCAGGATATACTGTAAACATGTTACTGGAGGCTACCATTCAGACAGACTGCATATAATCCAGGAAATGGAATATGCCATGCATGATGGATGCCATATGAATAGGACTACTCTGGCAATAGCACATGCACTGTCCCTTAAAGCTGAGCTTCATTAATTATTATAAAGGTAGAAGTGAGGCTTACTAACAAAAGTAAGCTAATGCTACTCACAACATATAATTTGACCAGAAATATCACCTACAAGCAGAAAACTATGGGTTCTTTACCATCAAAAAGTACCATTTACATTTTGAACAAAACACAGGAAAAAAAATATTGTGTTTTTAGCTTGATATTATTCATTAATGAGAAAGAAAAACAATAGGAAAACCATAGAATGGTTAAGGCTGGAAAAGACCTTTGAGATCATCAAGTCCAACCATCAATCTAGTGCCACCACCATGTTCAACATTAAACCATGCCCCCCAGTGCCCTACCCGCATGTTTTTTGAACACTTCCAGGGATGGCGACTCCAACACTTCCCTGGCTAGCCTGTTCCAATGCCTTGCAATGCTTTCAGAAGAAATTTTTTCTAATATTCAATCTAAACCACCCCTGGTGCAACTCAAAACCATTTCTTCTTGTCCTGTCACTTGCTACTTGGGAGAAGAGACCAACCCCCACCTGGCTACAACCTCCTTTCAGGTAGTTGAAGAGAGCAAGAAGGTCTCCCCTGAGCCTCTTTTTCTCCTGGCTAAAAAACCCATCTCCTTCAGATGCTCATCATAAGACTTGTGCTCCAGACCCTTCATCAGCTCTGTTTCCCTTCTCTGGACTCACTCCAGCACGTCAAATAAATCTAATAGGAAGTAAAGCCAATTTGTTGCCAAGTGGTCAGTAGTCTAAACAGTCCTATAATGCATAGTGATAATGGGCTTGCTGTCTTGTCCAGAAATCAAAGAAATTTTTCAGAGTCCCTTGGGTTTACCTGGCAGAACTACAATCATATGGTCTCATAACTAGAAGGGATCCAACAGTAGAAATGCTGACAAGAACATATTTCCAGGGAAGCAGAGTACTTAAGAGTAAGGTGCTTACTAGTATTTCCTCTGACAATCTTGACTGCCTCCTGCAGCTCTGTTGCAGCCATGTGATCCCACGGGACTTGTTTCCATACCACTAGGAAGCACTACAGCAAGCACCGTGCCTGCAGATCAGAGGGACCCCGACATCAGTACTCAAGCCTGGTTTATGACAGGATCAGCTGTTATCTCTTAGGGCCGAGTCTTTTAATCCATCTACATAGTTTCAATGCAGGAGAGTGTGTGGGAAGGCAGAGCTGGGTGTTGCTCCTACACTCCTGCAGTGCTGCAGCCAGCAAAGGCTCCACACTAAGTCTGGCTGCACCGAGCTGCCCATAACACAAAGGATAAGTGGTCCCATCCACCAGGAGAGCCCTGGGCTCCTTGTGTCAGTGGCTCTCAGTGCCGCAGAGAAACCATGTCAGAGTGCAATAAAATCTGTGGTAAAGTTTTCTGAAAGAATGGAGTCAGGCAACTGCATAATTTGTTCCAAGAAGTCTGCATGACATATTGGTTAAGTTTTACAGCTTTGTTTGACATACCCAAAAGTGGCTGTCACACAGAAAATGTATCTTGTCTTTTCCTGAGCCATTTTTATTGCAAAATCTGTTATTCAGCATTCATTGATCCAAAAATGAATTCATACACTTTCTCATTAGTTTCCACACACTTCCTAAGCAAACAGTAAAAGTTAAAGGCTGGCAGTTCAGTATTGTTTATTGTTACATGGGGCTCTGTCAGTTTGAGTATGTGATGAAGACAAATACAATAGTGCACGATTTAAAACAGGAATCAGGAAGAAAATATAACACAAGAGTTTCATTTCAGCATTCTCAAATATCTTTTTGAATCCATGTCTTTTGGCACTGGCAAGACACCAACTGAGCTCTTTTGGCACAATGAAACACAGTATCATTGATTATGACAGATAGCCCCTGAAAACTGGGCAAAATAGGAAAAAGGTCAGGAAGTAGTGAGCACTCAGAGCACTGAAGCTTGAATTCATCAGAGTACAAAAGCAAGGCCACCATATCACTGCCTAGATCAGAAGAGAAACCTAACCAGGATTTCTAGAATCCTGCAGGTACGACAATACATTCTTTTCTTCTTACAGCTTAACCCCTGCATAGTAGCAATCCCAAAATACTGAAAGCATAGGAGCCAGACCAAACTAAATTTCCAACCATTTGCTTTAGGTCATAAAACCAACTCTTCTATGAAGTTTTAATTGAAAAATTAAAATGTTTCCACACGAGAAGTTCTAATGACATTACCTATTACTGACGTTCTTAATTTTGCATGTCATGCTAGTAAAGTTGGGATTGGGAAGTGACAGGAAACAAAATAGCTACTTGCTTTTTTTCAGGATTCATGCACTCACAAAAGTAAGACCCTTACTTTAAAATAAAGAAAATACAATTCCATGTTATTCCATAAGATACTTGAAGTCCTTAGTTTACAGAACCCTGTACAAATACCCTTCCTTTGTGTATGTGTACAGTCTTTGTCTATTGAAGCAACTGGGATCTTCAGTGCCTATGCTTTGACATAACTCTCATCAAGGGAGGTTTTTGTTTCAAATTTTGTCCAGACAGAGGAAATTAATGACAATTTGAATTTTGTATAAGAAATCTTTTTGCTCTGTCTCTTTCTCCAAGTCTGCATTTCTTTCGCCATTTTCAGCCCAAAAGTCAAAATAGATACAGTACTCAAAAGTCCTACCTTTGAAAATTATCCTCAGGTGTTACTAGCAGCTGCAGGTTCTATTGGAAATCCCCTTAAAAATTTGAAAATCTTCCCTCTCCAGATTTTCACCTCTCACCACTTTGCAGAAAACCTTCCAGAATTCTGATGCTAGGAGGAAAAAAACCACCTACATTTGAACTTTGCATATGGTAAGTATTCCTATCTGATTACTTTTCTGTTTTTCTTGTACTCTAGGTTAATGTTGCTGGCAATAATAGTCATTATATAAGTGTTGCAGCCAAAACCTCTAAACAAACTATTTGTTATCTCTTGAACAACTGCTCGCTCACTGACAATATCGTTACATGCCATTTTATGTTCACCAGAAGTTCTTTCAGTTTAAATTTAACGAAGTAAAGACAAAAACCTAAAAAAAGAAACCTAAACCAACCTGATAAATAACTGGAGAATATATTAAAGACTGTGCAAGGAATTGCTCAGATAATAAAACGCAAGTAATAAAGAACCATTATGGAAATTTGTGTAGAATACCATATACATTATTCACAAGAGGAATTTAGAGCTGCCTGTCGAATTTGTATTTTTTTAAAATGTCACAGCTGAAACAGTTTTCATCCTCATGGGTGTACAAACTAATAGAGAAAGAAAGTACTGTTATCACCTCTTTTTGGGTGGAATAATCATTAGCAATTGAAGCATTAAAACACTGATCTCCTGACTCCTAAGCTACTGCTCTAGTTCCTCTCAAAGCATCAGCAGAGGCACTTTAGTAAAGACTGAGCTGGTACCTAACTTCTACAATCAGTATATGTTTTCTGCCAATCTTCTGGGTTGCAAGGACACACAAATTTTCTGATATTTACATCAGGCTGTTTCAGGCTGAAAATTTTTATGTCAATTCCAAAAGGCACTTTGCTGTAATTACTGCCAATTATTACTTTATTGAGTTCTGGTGAACTTTTGGTAACAGATTGCAATACATTGTTATTGTATTACCTTGTCAATAGGGCCAATATTTTACACAGGTTTTGGAGGATTAACTACTAAACTTTTGTCTGTTTCTCCAAATTTGTTTTATGCACTTTAGCTCTAATTGTGAAAGTACTTAGGTGAGCTGTAGATCAATCACTTTGGATTATATTCTTGACTCTACATTTTGATTTACCTTGCATTTAAAAACCATACAAGTTTATAATTAGATGTTACATGACAACTTCTTAGAGGAACTGACTGTGAAAAACCACAAAGTCTTTCACAAAGACTTTCTGTGATGTTATTTAATGAACTCAGCGATGGTCTGACAGCCAATAAAATGAGATCATGGCCAGCTGAGTGGATCAGTATTATCTTACTGTATTGTTTTTTTCCCCCTGGAAAACTCATCTCTCTTTCCTAAGCACATGCTGTTTCTTATTTACAATAGAAAATGGAGAAGTTTGTGCAAAAGTTTCTGCTAAGGAGAAAACTTAAAAAAAGTAATCATGGCTTATCCCCACATGGCAATTCTTATTTCATGTTGAGAGTATCTCTGAATAGAAGGGAATTCATTCAATCTGTTCAAAGCACTCCACGAATGTGGAATTCACCTGAACTGTCCTTAGACAACCGATAGAACCAGAACACATTTTATCTGCTCTGGTTGAAAATGCAGATGTGATGAACTACATCTTAAAACTGGCTCTCTGCTGGTTCTGAATGCAGTGAAGACAACCAGATCAAAGACAGGTTTCTGGATTGTAGACATCTGAGTTAGAGGAGATGAGCTTCATGCGCAGGGCTCACAGGAGAGGCTGACGTGCAGCAGCTGTTATGCACTGGCACCTTGTCCTGTTTAGACAGGCACCTTTCTTTAATCTGGAAATCCCTTTGAGGAAGAGACCATTTTCTAATTTGGAATTTGTATTACACTTGCAACCAAAAGGTTCACTTATCACAGGCATAATGGTAATACCTCGTCTCATAATAAGAAAGCTGAACTCATCAATAAAGTAATACCCCTTATAGAGTTCTGAAGGGTTGAGTTGAGTTTATGACTAAATTGTAGCTAGTATGAGTTATTGGCATGTATTTAAGCATTTTGTTCATTTTCCTTGGTTTTATACTTTGAATGCTATTACATACAATTCTGCCTGGAAAGTCAAATGACCGGGTGACAAAGAGTATTGGTCTAACCTTGTCTGCAGTGCACCAGACAAATGCTGACATTCTGGCTCCCTTGAAGTCAGCATTAAGTCTTTCTTTGACTTCAGTGGCAACAGAATTTCATGCAAGCCCTGAATCCAATATATATAATACAGATATGAGAATAAAATTCACACTATAATTTATCAGCATTTCTCAGAGAGTGCATACTGAGGCATCATCTCTCAAAAGAGAATTGGAAAAGGTAACTAAAAGGAACAGTTTTATGATAAATAATACTGTAAAACATGCATATAAAGTACATATTACTGATATCTAGTTAAGGTAAAACATCTTTTCTATTGTGGTGGGTTTTTTTTACACTGCTTCTCTTTTGCTCATCTGTTCTACTGCCTCCATGCTGTCTGGATTAATTCATTACTCTAATTTTAATCAATTTACCATCCATTCTTCTCTGTGCAGGGATTCCATCCCTCCATAAACACACTTTGATCAGAAAGAATATTATTGTCTTCATGTTATGAGAGGTTAGGACTACAAATTACCACCCCATGTATATTTTTCCATAATATAAAGAGTTTTACAAGGTATAAAAGAAATTCTTTCACCCTGATCAGGTTGCTTTTGGTTTGCTATAATATTTACATTATTTCAACTGTAGCTGCTGATGTTGGTCGAAAAGAAAGGAGAATGGTGTCCACTGGATACAGAGTGCTGTGATGAAAAAGAAGAGATTTACCTTTTCAGTGTATTTTGATATCTGGGGGTAACCTCTTCCTGAAGTCACCTGCATACCATGGGAAATTATAATCAATAGACAAGATACTGTAACAGGGGAAACCAGTGCATGACTGGTTTTGTGACAGTAATTATTAGGAAATAGAGACAAAGCAGAAAGAAAACAGAAAAAAACCCAAACTAACAAAACCAGCTTAATGTAAAGAAAAAAGATTCTGTTGTATTGCTGGTGGAAATGAGTGCTATCCTAAAGTCCCAACCATGTCACACACAGCCACCCCCAGCACTAGTTTTCTGACCTCACCTGAGCTTGCCATCCTTCTGCTTTGTGTGAAGGGAAATGAGGCAACAGAATCCAATTTTTTCTGTTATATTCTTTTTGATTGTGAACCACAGGTCCTGTCCTGTACTCTGTAAGTCACCACTTGGGAGTGGTTTAGGTAATTCTAACAAGCTGATGCAGCCATCAGATGTAACTTCTATAGCTTAGGTCATAAAGAAAGACTAGCACTGGCAAGCCCTATCGATGCCTGAGGAGGTGCCTCCAGACAATGTGACAGGCATGACAGACGGTGGACAAGCCAGGCAAGTCCTTTGGTTGCTGTTCAAGATCATGATCATCTGATGTGTTACTGGGAATCACCTGATGAGCTGCCCATGGGATCAGATGATGACTAGGGACAAAGAGCTAATAGTGGAGATAATCTGATAGGAGTTATAAAAAAGGGTCCTCAAAGGCTGTTTTCAAACACCAAGAGGGACTTCTTAGAGGATATAATTATTCTGAGAGATGACATGGGTGTTAAGGGAAAGCTTGATCAAATTTTGCTGCATCATGTGGTGAGTTCACAGGCAAGACCGTGGTTGGGATGGAAAAGCAGTGTTCACCTAGCCTTTCCTTGTATTTGGTTTGGGGGTGAGGAAATACTTATTGGGATTCTGGAGAATTCTGTCAAATGGTCAAACATCTATAGAGAAACACAGAAAGAAACTCTGCCGCGTCTGTGGCATTTTGGCAGTTAGGAAAAAACCCCAACCCCAAACCTCCATTATGTGCCGGTTAAGAGGCATGGCCTGGGCTAAGCTAAGAGGATGCTGCTGGGAAGGCAAAGGTAAGGAAGGGTCTGTCAGTGGTTTCTGTGGCTACTTCTCAGTGTTATCAAAATAATTTGTTAGTTTCTGTCAAGATTGAAACCTGATTAGCGAGTGTTCTAACACAAGTAAGGTGTCTCCGAAGAAGATGTGCAGGATGACCAGGATCCTGGGATGACTGGACTTGAGGTCTCACCTCTGTGGTAAATAACCTCTGCACAAAGAGAACAGACTGGAGTCTATTTGGACCAAAGGAAATCCCAAGGGTTCACACACAGCACTCTGGCTGAAATCCAGCAGAGAGTTCTCAAAAAGCAGAGAGTATAATAGCTGCTATAATTTATAGTAGCACTTATTTAAGTAATCAACTCTTATCTGAGTTTGCTAACTTCCTGAAATTGTTCTCTTGTTCTGTGAGAACTCTTACATCCTATGATATAATTTGACTCTCCTGGGTCTTTCTTTGCAGAATTAAAAAAAAAAGAAAAAAAGAAAAGAGTCTTTATTCATCTTATAATCTACCTGAGTAAGTTTCCTGTTGAACTCAATATGCTTGTTTTTAAAGTTAGAGATTTTTCTCATAATTTCCACTATGATGTAGCCTCCACACTGCCTAAATTTAATTTGAAACTGACGGTTTTCTATCTTTTTTTTTTCTTAAGCCTCTAGAGCTATGCCCCAGCAAGCCTACATATCAGATTGAAAGCGTCCAAGAGAGGGGAGATAAATTGTATTTGTTTTAGTAAACAGTAACATGCTCAGGCACAAAAGTAGAAATAAGAATTAAAGAAGTAAATTCATTACAACAATCAGTTCTAGTTTTCTTAGCTGTATTAAACAGTTATTCACCTCTAGAAAACATTAATTTCGTCTTATATAGTAAGATAATGCTGTTTTGCAAAGTGGTGAACTTCATGTTTGGTCAAAATTGTGATACCACATTATTACCTCAAAGAATTTCTAAAACAACCATTAACTTACAAGATCCTTTCCCATCCCACCCTACCAATATTTTTCTAAAATTAAGTATTATCTTCCCTCTCCTACCCCTCAAAATTTACCATGACTTCTGTCAATGATAAGCAAATACTTAAGGACTAGAGCTGTGCTCAAAAAAAGAAAATTCCTGGGGAAAAACTGATCCAGATGCACAAACAGCGAAGATGATGAAGGCACTTTCAAGGGTTTGCATCAAGTTCTACGCCTCTTCTGTTTGCAGCCCCTGCTTTTCCCATTTTGGTACCATCTTCTAGCAGGCACTTCAGCATGGGGTAACATGTTTGCACATGTTATTCTGCTTATTTAATTGTGTTGCACTAATGTTTAACAATACTTTGAATATACAGAACCAGGCATGGAGGGAGAACTCATGTGCATGTATATTTTAAATAAATACGTTTCATTTCAAGGTTTCAATTCACATTGTGAGATGTCCACATTATTCCTCAGTGATAAATCTGTGAGATACACAAGTATTCCTAAACAAGGGCTAACACAGCCTTTGTGAACTCCTGTCTTAAATGTGTCATCACTTTAGAAACTTTTTAACCATTCAGGAAAAAAGTCTACTATTCTTAAGCAACCCTAGTGAACTCTAGGCTGGACTCAGAAGGACCTGAAGTTAATGAATTTCTGAACAGGCAGTAAAAATGAGGAAAAAATCTTTTTCTTAAAGGATATTTCTTAGCTGTCTATGAGAAGAAGTTGGGTTTAACTTTCATTCCCTAGGTGAACTTTGGGTTGTGGCAGTTGTAAGTGAAGTATTTTCAGAACAATGATCAGAGGTGGATGTAGTCAGAGAGGACGAACTGGGAACCTGTGGTTGAAAATGCTATTACACTCTGCTTAAAAAAACCCCTTGAGACTTGAAACACTTGCTATTTCAGCCTGCTGTGGTCCTGTATGAAGAACAGAGGTTATTCAGCCAAAAGCACACATCTAGTGCAGGTTATTGCATACTGTGCAAGGCCTTTGTTCCAGCTATTTGCCAGTGCAAGATTGTTCCCATCAGCTGGTATCTTTATCTAATCTGTCCAATCTACCTGTAGAGGGTATGGTCTCTGCCCTTGATTTTCAGCACAAAGCTTTTCAAAAACCAGTGCCTCAACCTTTTTCTCTCCCACTTTTTCAGTTTCTACTAGTTTCAAAATATGCACGTAATCTCACACTGAATAAACTCTTTCCAAATAGTCTGTGCTAATCTTAACAACATGATGTCATCCAAACTCCACAGCATTTGTGAAACATGTTTTAATATTCCAGATCTTTTGATCTTGTCTCATAAATCAATCCCTTCATCTCTCTAATTATTTTAATTGCTCTTTTTAAAATTCCCTTCGGTGTAATTTTCTAACAAGAAGATTCCCAAAAATATCCCAGGCATGACCTAGTTAAGTAGTATGCACAGAGTACTCATGCCAAAGAAGTGGAAGAGAATTCTGTTAGTTCCTTCCTCAGTGATGGGATTCTTCCCACGGAGGCTTAAATTCTGTGGGCTTTGTTGTTACATTTTTCTGTAAAACCATATGTAATTTACTGTTTGCTTTCGTTCCTACATGTTGATATTGCAGGTTTCTTCCTCTTGTTGATGTTTTCCTTCAGCTCTATCAAAGTTTCCAGGATGAACCTCTTCTTTTCTGCTGTTTTTTGAATTTGCTCATGCTGTTTTGCCAGCTTTCCCAGTTCCACCTAGCCCAACGAGCAGCTGCAAAAGCCATTTATGGCTAATAACTGTTCTTTAAATCAAAGTTTAAGAAAGAGAGGCTTCATACTGTTCTTTGTAATAATTCATTAGCCTCTTCAGCTCTTCAACCTACTACTAAACCACAAAATTCTCATCCATATAAAAAAGGACACAGTAAGGCCACTGTTCTTTTTTCCACAGCAAATTTAACTGAAAAGATGATGTTTCAACTTTCTTTAAGTGCCAGTCTGGAATGGTCAACCTTAAATTGCAAAGCTAATGCCAGGAAAAGGTTTGGATGACATATTGATGTTCCTTTTTTTTCCCCCCCCTGTAAACCCAGGAAAGATGTTTGTTTGTTTGTAAGGGCATAATTTAGCAAGGCACTTGGCATGTATGAACAATTACATTTGAAGGTACTTAGGTGGCAGCATTGATATTACCATCTTCCAATTATTCCACAGTGGAAAGACAATGTAATAGGTTGAATGGAACACAAGGCGTTGCTCCCACTGAAGAGAGTCAAAATCAATCCTTTATGGAATGAGGTAACTGAAACCACTGCAGCAGCCACAACTGAAGCTGAGATGTAAGAGATTGTAAACTGCAGGGATATTACTGGTTGTCTTGTGGCAGCTGCATATCTGGAAAAAAAAAAACCTCAAACAAACAGTAGAGAGATTGAAGTCAGCAGTATGGAAGCAATTATTTTGGTTAAATAAAAATAAAAAATAGATGGCACTAAGAAAAATCAGAGTTCCTGATGGAACGGCAACAAGCATACACAAGCCACCCAAACAGAACTACGTAATCCCCTATAATATCCAGGATTGGATCAAAGATAATGAATGGGAATCTGCAAAGCTGTATATTTTAGCTAATTAATCATAAAACCCCCAGCCTCTCATGCATGACTTGTGTCAAATGAAGACCATCTGAAGAAAGTGTAGTTACTACAGACCTGCAGATGTCTGTGCGTCTCTGATGCACACCTCCAGTGAATGTTTCTGCTTTGCTCAGGGTGCTTGTGTGGAACTGTAACTGTTAAAAACAAGGATACTGTAAGTTTGCCCTGAAAAAAACCTTATTGAAAGTTATAGAAATAATCACGGTAGCACATTAGATTACACACTAACAATTACTTGTAAATCTTTTCATTTAATTGAGGAATCATGTGAAACCACTGATGCTATGGCATTGTGCAAATCCACTCTCATTCATGCAATAAAATGAAAGGAATTTGCCAGCTGGCAAAGCTCCTAGTAACTGACAGTCAAACATCTTTCCCTGTACTCGGTACTGGTGAGGCCACACCTGCAGTCCTGTGTCCAGTTCTGGGCCCCTCAGTTCAGGAAGGGCATTGAGGTGCTGGAGCGTGTCCACAGAAGGACAACGGAGCTGGGGAAGGGTCTAGAGCACAAGTCTGATGAGGAGCAGCAAAGGAAGCTGGGGGTTTTTAGCCTGGAGAAAAGGACACAGAGGTGACCTTATGATCTCTACAATTCCCTGAGATTGTGGACAGGTGGGGCTCGGTCTCTTCTGCCAGGCAGCCTGTGACAGGACGAGAGGACACAGTCTTAAGCTGCACCTGGGGAGATTTGGGTTGGACATTAGGAGGAATTTCTTCACAGAAAGGTTAGTTAGACACTGGAATGGGCTGCTCAGAGGGGTGGTGGAGTTACCATCCCTGGACGTTTTAAAGGAAAGACTGAATGTGGCACTCAGTGCCATGGTCCAGTTGACAGGGTGATGTTTTCGGTCACAGGTTGTACTCCATGATCTCAGAGGTCTTTACCAACATAATTGATTCTGTGATATTGTGATTCTGTGATCAGTCTTATAGCTAACTACTTCTGGATACTATTTTTCTGGGTTGGTAACTAACTGCATGTGATTAAGGTAATTTGTGGCTTCAGCACGCTGTTTTACAGTTATCCGTTATGAATAAAAAAGACTTTAAACAAAAGGCTTTGAAGACTCCCTGGTGGTGGTCCCTCTGCAGGGAGGGACAGCAGGCCTCCTCCGTGCCCACGGCGGGTAGCAGGTGACACGCAGCAGCCCCGCCGCTGCTGCCGCTGGGACCGCTCCGTGGCCTCAGCGCCAGGGCACCATTACAGCGTTTCAGGGGGTAGGTGCGGGTCAGCCGCACCCCCACGAGCTCCGCAGCGCTCTCCGGCCATGCCGAGCGGCCCAGCCCGGGGTCTCAGGGCCCGCCGCTTCCCCCGGCCCGCCCCGGCCCGCCCCGGCCCCGCCCCGCCGCGCTCCCCCCCCGCGGCGCCGCCGCAGCCCCCGCGCATATAGGGCCGCTCCGCCACACGGCCGTGCTGCCGCCGCCGCTCCAGGTATGGCACAAGGCTCTATCTCACTATGGCAGCAGCAGCGCGGCACAGCACCCTGGACTTCCTGCTCGGCGCCACAGGTAACCGGGCTAGAAGACGGTGGGGGCGCGCCCCTTCCCCACCCCCCCCCGTGTCGGTGCCTCGCCAGGGCCGCCGAGGATGAGGCCCGTGCGGGCGCCACCTCCCTCCTCCGGCCTTTCCCCGGCGTTCCCGCCGGGCCGTGCTAGCCCCTGGTACCCGCCTCTGTTCCCCGGCAGGCGGGCGGCCCGCTGCGGCCTCCTGCCCTGAGCCCGCCGCGCCGGGGGCTGCCTGACCCGGGGGGAGCCCGCGGGGTCGGGCCGGGGGCGGGGGGACGTGCGGGTTCCCCTGGCCCGGGCGGTCGCGGCGGCTCCGGGCGGCCCAAGGGCGCGCTTTCCCCGTGGGGGCAGGGGGGGCGGGAGGTGCCGAACCGCAGGGCCGGGCGAAGGGAAGGGGAGCCTGGCTGTTGGCGAGCGGCCGGGCCCGGCCACCCGTGAGGCCGCCCCGGCGCTGCGGCTGTGCCGCCCCTGCACCGCCCTTGAGGCCGGTGCGACGAACCGGGCTGGCGGCTGCCGCCGAGCGAGGCGCGGGTGCGGCGCGGGAGTGCGGTGTCACTGCGGGGCTGCTCGAACCTGGTGGAGGACGCGATTAGCGCTGGAGCCGCTGGCTGTGGCGAGGCCTGACCCCGCGGGTATCTGTAGGGGGCACGTTTGGGCCGCGGCGACAACCACGTTTCCCAGCGGCCGAGCTGGGTGGAAGGGTTTGATGGGGGAAGGGGGGAGCTGCCGTGGGCGCCAAAGCGCCTCGCTGAGTGCTGAGCCAGGCCGCGGGCTCGGTGTGGCCTTCCCGCTCTAGGCACCCGCCCTTGGGGCCCGGGGCCGGCCTGGCCTCCTGTGTCGAACTCCTTTCTCCTTCCCAGTTTGGTAGTTCCAGTGAAGGTAGTTCCCTGCATCTGCAGACAAAATCTGTTAAAAGCTTGGTTTAAGAAAGAGGTTCCTGACCACAGGGGCTTTGCTGCGAACCGTGCCCTTTGTGGCACTGCTACATGTGCACTTCTGAGAGCCAGGGAGGGGAAGGTGTTACTGCAGTTGTTCCCAGATAGTGTGCTTTAGGATAGCGTTCTCTGGTTTTCGCAGTGAAAACCTTTCCGTTTCCCTTTTACACTGAGTTTTTTTCAGGGCAGGTTAGCCACTAATGGTGACCTAATGGCAAATGAGATAGTCCTGCTGTTTTCCTTGTGCTTGACTAATCTAGTATGAGCAGAATTGGTAAAACAGATTAGTGTAAAAACTAGTTTCATGGAAACCAGCCAGCCTCCACAATGACCTCTTTGCCTATGTGGTTCCCTGAACTATCATGGGTTCAGGAGTTACATCAGTGACTGGCTTCTGCAGAAGGATCAAAATTGCTTTGGGGAGAAAAGTAGGTGTATTGAAAATAGGCTATAGGTGTGTTAGCTCCCCTGTGATATAAAAATCAATGCCGTTAACTGTAAAGAGAATGTAGTAATATTCTTAACTATTGCTTTGGGTTTAGTTAGGCTTTTCCACTTCCCTGTACATTTGGGGAAGGTCTTTCTGACCAAGATGGATGTACCTAAATGGGGGTGGGGTGATGGGCCCAACTGTAGAAGTGTTGCTGTGTAGATCAAAGGAGGGAAGAAACATTTTTCCCTTCTTGCATTTGTCTTAGCGCAAGATGCATCTTCAGTGAAACATGAAGAACTTTCTTTTAGCCGTGACAGCTCAGTAGTTGGTTTGTACTTTTTATGTAGAGTTTTTCCCCTCATCTAGTGTTTAGGGTCCGAAGCACAAAGAGCTATCTAAATAGGACATACCAGTGAATGTGCATGTGTAGTTTGTGTCACAGGAGTTAAACCTCAAAGCTTAATCATAGACTGTCAACTAATTGAGTTTTTTTCCCCAATTTAGGTGGACAATTAGACTTTTGAATGGTCTGGAATGCCATGAAATGGCATTTAGTAAAATGTGTGGTTTTGGATCTTCAGATCTCGTGAGGATAACATGTTATTTCTAGGTCTCGGCTAAAGCTGTTGCATCTCTGTTTGCGTTCTGGAGAAGGCAAAATCTGTAAACGTGGTAAATGCACACTCTTGTTCCTCAAAACATAACTGTGTCCTTGCTTTTTGACAAATGTATATTTTTGGGTAGGTATTAATATAACTAAAGTTGCCATAGAATGGCCTGGGCTGAAAGGGACCTTAAGGGTTATCTACTTCTAACCTCTCTGCCATGGGCAGCTGCACCTTGGGCTAGGCCATGTTGCACTGAACCCCATCCAACCTGGCCTTGAACACTTTCAGGGATGTGGTATCCACAGCTTCTCTGGGCATTCCATTTCAATGCTTCACCACCCCCACAGTAAAGAACTTTTTCCTAACATCTAACTGAACCCTACTCTCAGTTTGAAGCCATTCTTCCCTGTCACTCCATGCCCTTTTGAAAAAGTCTCTCTCCAGCTTTCTTTTAAGTTCCCTTCAGGTACTGGAAAGCTGTGATTAGGACACCTCAAAGCCTTTTCTTTTCCAGACTGAACAATTCCAATTCTCTCAGCCTGTCCTTGTAGAAGAGATGCTCCATCCCTCTGGAGCATCTTAGTGTCCTCCTCTGGACTGGCTCCATCAGGTCCATTTCCTTCCTGTGCTGGGGACCCCAGAGCTGAGTGTAGCACTGCTGATGGGGTCTTGCCAGAGCAGAGGGGCAGAATCCCCTTCCCTTGACCTGCTGCCCACACTGCTCTGGATGCAGCCCAGGACACTGTTGGTTTTCTGGGCTGCAAATGCCTGTTGCTGGGTCATGTCCAGCCTCTCACCCACCAGCACCCCCAAGTCCTTCTGGGCAGGGCTGTTCTTGATCTGTACATCCCCAGCTTTTGTTGATACCAGGGCTAGATACCTGGGTGCAGCTGCTTGCACTTGGTCTTGTTAACCTCATGAGATTCCCATGGGCCACTTCTTAAGCTTGTCCAGGTCCCCTTGGATGCCATCCCATCCTACAGGTGTGGCAACCACACCACTCAGCTTGGTGTTACCTGCAAACTTGCTGAGGGTGCACTTGCTCCCTTAATCTGTCATTAATGAAGATATTAAATGACACTGGTGGCAGTAAGGACCCCTGAGGGGCACCACTTGTGACTGATGTCCATTGAGACCCTGAGCCATTGACCACAACCCTGTGGATGTGATGGTCCAACCACTTTCTTTTGCACCAAACAGTCCACGCACTGAGTCCAGCTCTCACCAATTTAGAGACCAGGATGTTGCAGGGAACTGTGTCAAAGGCTTTACAAGAAGTCCAGATAAATGCCATCTGTACTTTGTAGAAGGGTTGTACAATAGTTTGTTTCATTGCAATGCATCTTGCAATAACTGTACATGGGGTTTTTTTAAGAATTCTGCTTGTCTGAGGGCCATTATACATGGTTGAAAAAATCTGTATATGTTTCTGACTGTTCACTTTTAACATAGCAGCTATCCAAAGGCATCGTTGTAATTGTCTACCATCAAGACTGAAGATGATTATAAAGGCTGAGATAGTATTTGAGATGTTAGTAATTCTCTGGGATCTGTTTATTACTTTGTTCTCTGGTATGTGTGACTTGTCTTTATCCTCAGTCTTCTGAGTTTCTCTGTGAGTAAAGGATGGAGGCTGTCTTTGTTGCTGGCAGGGAGAAGATCCACAGGACACCGCTCTGCATGAGAAAGATGGGATTTTGTCAAGTGTTAATACTTGAGCAGCTATTAGCAACTGCTTGTGCTGCAGAATGGTGTGGATTCTGGTGGGTTGTTCTCACTAGCTGACTTACTTGGCATGTTACAAACCCTTTTGATTAACAGCTCTGGTTTTTTCAGGCAGTCCAGTTGTCTTGGGGTACTGGACTCTGGAGCTTGTCATGTACATTCTTCAGGACTCAAATGTACTCAGTAAGGATCTTGAGAATGAGAACTTGTTATGTAGCCATTTCTTAGTGTTGTGGTCATCACTCCTGTAAGATTGTTGGAAATGCCAGCAAATGTCAATAAAAACATGGATCTGGGGAGTTAGAGAAAATAAGTCCTTTTGTATTGGTTTGAGATGGGGGGGCACAATACTACCTTGGGAATGGATTTGCATGAGATGAATGAAGCCATGTACTTCTGCTAAAAGCTGCCTTTTTTTCAATCTTTTCAATAAATTTTTTCATATACTACAAAAATCTATATACTAGTCAAAAGAGAAAAAGGCCTTTTGCCTGTCCTTATAACTATCTACTCTAATTAGGCATCTGATTAGTTTTTTAGAAATAATAATAGTCAGTTAAATATAAGCAGGGTTGAATCTTTGATAGCTGGATAGCATAGCCTGACTTCCAGTGATAGTCTTCTCAAGAGCTGATTAAATTAGTAACTGTAGATCACAGGCCTTTGAACAGAAATATTTTGCTTATCTGTGACCCTGCAGATAAACAGTCAACTTTAGCAGGCAAACACCATAGTGTTCCCTATCCTAAAAGACAAGAAGACTATGTTAACATTTATAAAAATGGACACACATCACTGGCCTTCCTTAATTGGGGCACAGAAAGCTTTAGTTGTCTTTTTGTTAGTCAGAAGAGATGAAATTGAGACTCCTCAAGTTATATATTCTGAGGATTTTATTATGAAAGTATATAGATATTTGATGCCTTATACTTGTACAGAATTGATTTTAGATTTACTGTATGTTGTAAGTCTGCTTGCGCATGGGAGCGTTTCCATCCATGTGTGAATGTGTCATATAAGCTTAGTTTTCTTGGTTGTTGAGTATTGAACTGATTAATGTTCTTCAGATTATTCTTAAGAGTGGGAGGAGAGGTAATGTGGAGACTCTTTGTGAGGTTTGGGTTCTTCTATTTGCTTCAGAAAATTGCTTTGAAAGGCAAATTAGTTAGAAATCAGTTTGAATTGTCTCCATGTTTGCTATTTGGGATTATTGCTGGGGGGATTATACATGGTATATAGGGTACAGTGGCACAAACAGTGGTGCCCATAATACTTAGGGCCAGGGCATAGATGAGTGAGTTGGTGGAGGAGAGCAGTGATTACCTGAGCTGCTATAGTTACTAAAACAAATGCTTAGGAAGCTCTTGGGTAAATTACACACTCGGGGAATGCTGGGCTTAGAGAGAGTGTGGGTTGGGCAATGCTTAAATTTTTAAGAAAAATTGTAAGTGAATGTGTTGTATGCACACGATCTGGTTTTCCTCAAATTAATGTTTTCATGGAGATAGAAGGGAATGACCTTTGAGGGCTGAGCATCCTCTGTCAGTAGCTTTGGTCCTGTCTGCAGAGTTGGGTCCATTGCTCAATTCTGAGACTGCAGGGGGGGAAGTCTTAATTATCAGATGGTCTGAGCTACTCTACTAAATATTCTTTCAGTACTGAAGGCTTTACTTAGGCTGTCAAATCGTTAAATATTTGAACTGCATGCAGTTAAAATAATATTTTCATTCTTGTCTTTGTTTGGATTGGAAATCTTAATGTTCTTCATAGAGCAGAGCTACAGTTTTATGTACTTATTTTTGGCTGTGCTGATCTAAACTTTTGAAGGGGGGGGAAGAGTTGACAAGGTTTTGAGTTTTGCAGCTTTTTAAAGCCTTGTTGCTGAGTTTCCTTACTTTAAGAACTAATTAAGAAAATGGCTTTCTGAAGGGATAATCTCCCAGCAAGAGGAGTGTTTAAGAGAACTAAATGCTGAGGGGGAGGTGCTGTGTTGGCTCTTTCTTGCCACCATCTACCTGAATTTCTACCTGGGAAAATGCTGCATGAATGCAGTTGCTTGCATGTTTTGAGCTGTCTTGCTGTAGTAAAGACAATTTGGAGCTGGTGCTGGTTTGGTTTATTTAGCAGATAATCAGCAGTTCTCGATATTGAATCATTGTTCATTCCATGCTAAATGCGGAAATAGCAGAGAATGCAGGAAAAGATGACTGGCATTGAAAATGTGATATTTTTCTTGAAAACTTGTGGTTTCTTTCTCAAGTAAGTCAATCTTGTATATGAAAGAGCAAGAAACTGTCAAGATCAGTACTAGTTTAAGCCTAAGATTATAAATGAAACTCATCAGTAAAACCTTTGAGCACTTGCCTGTGTAGAGAGTTATTTTTAATTTGATGTTCTCTGGTGGGTGCTTTTGTTGCCTGATATGCTAGAGATGCTAGGGCTTTGTTTTTCCTATGAGATGGATTCTGCTTTTGTGGCTGGAGCTGGCTGCCGTTAGCTGTAAAAACACATTAAGTATATTTGAACTTCTTGTGAGGGAATGGCGTCTCTGATCCTTGTAGCTAAATTTGACTGGTTCTGTCAAGTGTTGGATTGTCTGAAGTGCTGAAACATCTGATTGCAGTGATACCATGCAGATGACAGGCTTATCTCTTTACTTTATTGATTTATGGTATGTGAACAAAATTTGCTGACTCCTTAGCTATGATCTGTATGTGAAGACCATGTAAATAAGGATTAAACAAGGCTCAGATATCTCTGGAGCTTGCAACTGTGTTATCAACCTTGGCTAAAGGTGTGTTTGCAACTGGCGGTTCAGAAATGGGTCTGTTTTGGTTATGTTTCCTTAGCAGCTTCCTGAGTGGTGTGGGCTCAGCCTTTGCTTTTGTCTGGGCTATTGTGAGCTGAGCCCTGCAGGTCTCCACTGTCTAGTCCTGACAGGCCCGGACCGAGAACTGCCCTGGTGAGTGTTAGAGCACAAATGGGGCTTGTCAGGAGGTGTTAATACAGGAATTAATAGCTTTCCATTTTTAGCAGTAAGGACTGCTATGAACTCATTCCCTGCTTTTGTTGGTTTCTAGTTTGGAAGACTAAAATGCTTTGTGTCTGGAACTCTGAAAATATAATTATCTGATTCTCCAGCATGATGTCAAGTTCTCAATGGCTGCTTGCTCAGGCATGAAGGAGCTGTCACCTGCAAAGGTGAAAGTTTAACAGTGTGGGAGATACTCTTCATGAGGCTCTGTTTTGAGGCTGTAGAGCAAATTCCTGCAGGAAATGAAGACTGCTTTTGACACATCAGTATTTCCTATTTCAGATACATTTCTCTGACCATGCGTTTTAAATACCAAAATCCTTGAAAGGTGAGGAAAGTTTTTAGGACAAGTACTAATCACTTTGCTTAACATGTTTCTAGAAGATGGTCAGGTCATAGGTAATTAAAGTGGCTTGAAAGATGTAAGTGACCAGGAGAGCTGATATTATTTGGACATGCTGGAGTTCTGTTACCAAGCGTATTTTCTCTTTTACAGTTTTTTTGGGTGGAAAGGCTGCAGGTATTCCAAAAGATGCTAAGGTTTAAAATGGGAGAAATAAAATGAGGTTTGTATGCCAGTTGATGGACTTTGGTTGTGTGCTACTGGGAGACAAATGTAGCTACTGGAGTTGAAGCATTAAAATCACATTTGTTGATATTAAGGCTCAAGTGGAGCCATAAGTTGTTGTTTTGCGTTTTTTTCCAGAGGTACCAGAGAATCACTTTCTGTGATATGTTGTGCACATTTCCAGACGATGGGCATTTAAATAAGTTGTTAACTGTAGTAGGATGCTACATCATAACTAGCTGCAATTAGATGCCACATATAGGAAAACTTCTTTTAATCTATTTTATCAAAAATAGAAATGGTTTGTAGATGTCAGAGTGAATGAGAGTGATGATGCTCTTCATAATTGAGCTCTCCTCTTCATAATTGAGCTGCCTCTGATTACTTATCTATTTGTACTGGTACAGATTTTCAGAGAGAGTCCTGTAAAGGATGCATCCTGGCTGCTGCAGGTGTCGCTGCAGGTGTCTCTGCAGGACCATGGCGTAATGCAGAGGCCCTGTTCTGATCTCTGGCTGGTGTGCCTTGTCCAATGCATGGGTACAAGATCTGGGTACCAGAAATTTGGAGACTAGTAAATATTTCCTACTACTAGTCGCAAAAGTTGAGTAATAAAGCTGAGCTGCTTCACTTAACTGTGCTGTTTGAAGCCTTGAGTCAATGTGCACATGACTTAATAAAATAATCTGCATACAAGTGCATGGCAGTATGTGTTAACAGTCCCCTGCATAGACTCCTCAACTGGTCAGTAGGATTTATCCATCCTGAGTGATCTTAAAATGCAAAATGCCTTCAGTAAGGCTCTGATTTTTTCCCATGAGTGAACCATGTATTAGGAAGTCAGTCTGTGGGTTGATGGGTGGGGGGGAAATGGCCTCTGTTTATAAAATGTATTAAGTGTTTTCATTTTCACAGCTAATGTTAAATTGTTCTTCAAAGTGTGAATGAGCTCTGAATTGGTAGCAAGTGCTTTCTTCTAGTTCTTTCAATATGTGTATTGCAGTGACAGGCCCTCATTTGTGCTCGAAAAGACTTTGTTAGCGTACTTAACTTCATGTGCAATGTGCTTGTGTTTTATGCAAACATCAAAATTATTTGTTGAGATAACACTTACATTGACTTAGTGACCAGCTTTACATGAAAGAATGAGAACATAATTTTATTTTGATGCTTTACTTTTCAGTCTGGCTCATGTGAAGGGTTGCTGTCCTGGGAAGAGGAAGGCAAAACAAAAAAGTGTTTTGTGGAGCTGTTACAGTCTGTTTCTTCAGTACTTCATTCTTCCCTTTTGGTCTGGTCTCTGCTGTACCCTCTACCTAGGTTGCTTGCCCTGTGCTGTGTTTCAGAAGCACTGAACAGCATGGTTATTTTACACCAGACCATAGAATAGCTGTTGAATGACCATGGCTGCCAGGTATCTGGCATTTGCTCAGAGACAGTGACAAGAAAGTTGTTGTATGCTTTCTCTCCTTTCTAGTGAAGGTACTCAGCTTTTGCTGCAAGTATAAGCAGCAGAGGTGATGTTAAAGTAATAAAAGTTCCTTGATACAAGGATTCTTATCTCTAAGAATGCATTTGTATCAGAGATCCTACACAATGATGAATAAAACTACGCAACCTTAGTAGCAATCTTCTTCTCTACAATGTGTTTGACTGAAAATTCGTGAGATACAGATAAAGATTGGGAATGCTGTGGCATAGTCTAGTAAACCTTATGTTCTGCTCTCCCAGATTTAATTAAACTCCATGTTGAGGTGTTTTTTGATTGAAAGTACAGAAATCATTCTTGTAACTGCATTATCTATCCTTGTAGCAGAAATTCACAATTTAACCTTTTAAAAAATAAGTTCTTGCCTAAAATACTAGATGGAAATGGAATATTGCTACCAATGAAAGCATTTTGCTACATCACTTATACTAGGATTTGGAGCCAAACCTACTCTTTTCATGCAATGAATGTCAAGTTATAAGGCCCCTTACAAAGTGGACTTCAGAGTTAGTAATGGCTGTTGTGTGTAAAACTGTTTCAGACTAGTCTTGCTCTGTATATGTGCTTACTGGTGGTACTTAGTTTATTCTGCAATTTGATAGTAGATGTTTTTAATATTGTAATCCAGTAACTAGAATTTTACGTCTCAAGGGGCAACAGCATGGCCTAAACCTGATACTGGAATGTATTTTTATTGAGGTGAGTTTACAGAAAACTTCAGGAACTTTAGATTCACAAAACAACATGGGTTATTCAGTACACAAGATCTGTTTTGGTTTTGTGTACAGTAAATTAGATTTTTGATATCCCTAATACAACAAATCATGTAGAGGAAGGATGAAGGAATAACTTCTTTTCAGTGTATTTATTCCATTATGGAAGTGGATGGATCTCATAGACCTGTATTTGCTGAAAACTTGAGATCTTCTGTAGAATTCTCTCCTGAAGGTGATTAGGGCGCTAATACAGAGGTGGTGGTAGTGCACCTACCTTTGTATTATTTGTATTTGGGGAGGAGAGAGGGTTGAATTCTCTCGTCTGTAGCTGGGTATCTTTAACATTTTTAGAGCTCATTCTGACTCATAGTTGTTTTACCCATAATTTCCTAAAGGACACTTGGATGCACAGAATGACTCCTGTTGGCTGTGGTGATCACATGGAAGTGCCAGTAAGTTCATGGACTTGCTGATGTGACAGTGTAGGTGGATTTGCCTGTATTCACATGTAGCTGGAAATCCTTAAAAGTTAGGAGTGTGGCAAGTGTTCTGTGGAAACTTTTGGAAAGAGCAGCCTTCTACTCTTAAATTTGTGTAATACATAATGCAATAGAGTGAGTGTAGTAGGAAACTCGATGATCTGTTTTCTCATGGATGAGTAGTAGATGACTATTTCCACCTGCTCCCCGCTTAAGCCTCATGCCATACATGGTTTGTTGAATTCTGTGTCTAAACCAATATGATGAGGATGATGCTCATAGGTGCAATTTGATTGAAAGGAGTAATTTTAGTATAGTTTTCTGCTTCCTGCTGTTTTCTTCTTTTGCAGAGCTGGCAAGGACAAAACAAAGGATTCTTCCCGTGTGTGTGTTCTGATGGGAGACTTTGAAACTTAATACTCAGAAGGTCTTTGTTGCTAAAGCCATTTTTTCATTTGCATCTGTTAACATGTCAGGAAAAAGCTACCTGCTTTGTTCTGGGCAGTAATGAAAGCAGGGTCTTGAAGTGTGCTTGGAGGGGATACTTTCATTCTTGTGAGATATGGGGGTATTTTGTTGTTGGACAAGGACCTGTTGAGGCAACTGTTGGCATTCTGACTTTAGTTGAGCCTGCGATACTGCTGTGGAAACTTTTCTAGATAGTCTGTTTCAAATACCAGTGTGCTCTGCTCACTCATTTTCCATGCAGGCAGATCCTTTTAGCTAGGACAAAAGTAGTACAATTCTTAAGTTTTCTAGTTTTAAGAAAAAGATTGCTGTGCAGATGTTGATGACTAAGTGTTAACAAGTTATCTGCAAACTATTATGTACTGCTCTATCTTCCATGTACAATGGAGAGGGGGACCTAGGAGGAGGAGGTGGCTGTTGACTTGCCATAAACTGTTGTGACTTTTAGCTTTTTTGTTGGTTTTTTTTTCTATTTTCTCTAGTGCTAAAGGAAATCTAGGATGTGGAAAATACATAGAAGCCTGAAGCTTCTCCTTGGTTCTGGATTTTAATTATGAACAACTTGCTCACTAAACATTTCTGCTGCACGTCTCTTAATTCTGCAGTATTTTCGTGGTTAAAATTGAGATACAGTATTGGCACTGGAAAAATGCCTTGGATTAGTCTGTGAATGAGAGATTCCCTGTACACCTATGAGCCTGAGGACACTACTTTCAGTAAGAGGTGGTGGTGAAGGGGGCCAGCAGTTTCACTGTAGTGAGCTCAGTGCCAGAGCAGTCAGGTGTGCAGCTGTAGCAGGTTGAAGGCACCTCCTGCTGCTCGTCTTGAGCTGCCCCTGGACCTCAGCTGCCTAGAAATGAATCTCTTCTATCAGGTGTGTTCCCTTCATCATTTATATGTAGTGCCCTCCCACCCTGTCTCTGTATTTCCTTTTCCTGTAAGATTTTTGAAGATTGGAGTTGATCAATAGTGCCTGTGTGCAAGAATATTAGACTTGCAAAACATAAGGATTTTACTATGTTGAAACAACTTAAACAGCTCTAAACTGAAACAATATGCCAGCAGCTCAGGTTGCTGTTTACTCTTAGCATATTCTGCATCTTGATTCCTAATGTATGCCAACTCTTTAATGTATTCTTAATGAAGCACTTAATTTGATTTGTTTTCTTCACCTTTCTCTATTGAATATTTAGCTACCAAGGGAAAAATGCATCAGATGCAGAATCATATATAAGTGCTATAATGTGTTCTATTGTTTTGGTTATGTTATATTCTTGCTTGTTAGAAGAAGTTATTTAAAATCAGGGTAAGAAAAATTTGAAGTTGGAAGTGGGGTGAATATTTTTGAATAAGTACTAATCTGTTTCCATAGCTTACTAAATTTTGTTAATCATAGGGCATGAAGAAGTCTTAAACCAGAATATTTTTAGAGATAGTCTGGCTCGATAGCAGATCGCTCCAACACTGAGTTTAAGTATCAGGGTGGAACTAGCCAGTGTGATGCTTGAGCCCAGACTTGGTGCTTACAGTGACTCTAGACTTTGGCATCACATTCACAGATTACTTTCAAGTACTGATTGCTTTGCTGCTCAGATTTAGAGGAACATCTGAAACTGCTGCAAGTCTTCTCTTCAAATGTGCTGGGATTCAAAAACTTTCTGGCTGAGTGTTAACTCCTGAAAAATACATAGATCTCAAATCCTATACACAGTGGTTTTTGTTCCTGTTCTCTAAGGGTGAAACTCTGGGCATTTTTCATTCCTTCCAGCAAATAATTATCAAGCACCTAAACCAGTATTTTATACTTGGTATCCAGAGTTTGTTTCCTTTGTTCCTGAAGAACAACAACAAAAATTGACTACTTGAATAAACACGTAGATGTAGATTCAAAGGTGTTCCTATTGTTCTAATCACCATTGTCCTTTTTGCTTATCAATGCTTGATAAGAGCATATCTGAGCTTGGAGTGAGGTGGTGACAAGTGGATTTGGGTGAGAGATTCTGAGATTGCTGAAACTTCCTGACGCCTTCAAGCAACCAGTTACGCCTCAAACATTTTATAAAGGAATCTCCAACTTTGGAGAATTAATTAGCCCTCCAAGGCAAATCTTGTGTGGTATAACTGAAAGGATACCTGATGAAAGAGCATGTTGTTATTTTAATTTCCTGAAGTTAATAGCATAATAGGAAGAGCTTAATCAAGCTTGTGCCTGGGTTCTTAGCAAGGAACTCTACTGCTGAGTGATGAACAGTATGTGAGGGGTTGGTATGTTCATGAAGCAGAAAAATGCCAGTGATGATTTGTCCTTCAGTGTCTGCCAAGATGCACCTAGCAGGATTCCTTGAAGCTGTTGAAAATGGGCTAAATGTGTTATGGGCACTTCAGTTTTCAGTCTGTTCACCATCTTCCTACTATCTTGCAGGAGCTGCAGAAGTGAAGTGGTTTGGGGGTTGGTTGGACACTAGTTAGTTCAACTTGGGTTTAATGTAATTTTACTCTTGGCCCTGGGAGGGTATGGCATGCTTTAGTAAACAGAGTTCTTTAATGGTTTTGTGGTAGTGACATAAGTAAAGGATGGAAATAGGTGTTTGTTTTGAAAAAGACGGAGAAAGTAAAGGAGTTGGGCAAGGAAGCAAATGCTACTGAAGAAGTAGGGAGCATTTGTCTGAAGTGACAAATTCTTTGTGAATGTACTGGAGTTGGAGCAGCTGCTCCTACCTTTTCCAAAAAGTGCTGATGCCTGGCAGAAGCTGCAAGTTTAAAGTGAGCATTGCAAAGTTCCCTTCCCCGTGCAAGGCTGCAGAGATTAGAACCAGTTTAAGAACTGTGGCTCATAGTTATGGTCCCATGTATCTATTCTTTCAATGTCTGAAAAACATGTTGCTTTGATTGCTGGCCCACTTATTACCACTGTAACCGTGGTTACTGGGCAGACAAGCTTTGTACTCTGAGCCTTAATTATTGCCTGTGCCATGGTAGAACCTGACACTGGACAGGAAGCCTAAAATCTTGCTGGTACAGATGATGCAGATTTTTACAGGAAGGTAGAGAAAGGAAGAAGTTTCATGATGGTAGTGGATTGTGGTGTTTTGTCAGTGGTGCTACTGACTAAGAAGGAACCAACAGTTAAACAATATACTGTGATCTCACAGAATAGCTTTGTTGGTTCTATTTTCCTTTAGTTTGCAACACGGAGTTAATGAGTGAGATGTAGAAGGTGAAAAATAAATCTATCTCAGAACATGCATCAAGATCAGATAATATGAGCAATAAGCAAATCCTTTCAACTTTTATTAAATATCCTTGGCTGTTGGGGAGTTGGTTTGCTCTTGACTTTGTGTTTGAAGAAAAGTAAATACTGTCAATTACTTCAGTCTGTCTGGTTAAAACATTCAGGGGTAATTTGGTAAGGATTTTTTTTTTCAGTTCTTTGTAGCAAGTACAACTCCATTTTATCCTGGAAACTATTTCTGATTGTCTGCAGACTACCTCTACTGGTTTCCAATGCATATGCATTTTGGGAGCAGGGGGTAAAACAAAGTACATATGTTGGGAATAACTCTTTAGGAAAGTCATGATGGGGAAGACTGTGTCTGTGCTGAAGCATTTGGTTGTAAGCTGTGCCTCCATAATGTGGCTGTGCCAGCTGATTTCTCTGGTAGAGATACTCTAAATCCTGGTTACATTGCTGACGTATTGCTTGACCATAGTGGCTTAGGTCTGTGTTTTGTGAAGCAGAAATTATGCTAGTTGCCTTAATGAGACGGCCTGTAGATGAATGTTATGTTAGGTCTCCTCACTGACACTGGTATAATAGTCTTTCCAGTTTTGTTCCTGTTCTGCTAAGTGCAGCTTTAGGAGCATCCTCCACTAATTCACCTTGTGAATTCCAAAATAAACGGGCAAAACTTGCAACTTGTTTTTGAGACACTTGTTTGAAGAAACTAAAATTGTTCATTTAAGCTATGTTGTGGGTAACAAAAAACCCACAAAACTGTACAGCAAACTTAAGGCTTCTGAACTCAGCATATTCTGACTGACTAAATACCTTTATGGACAAATTATCACCTTGCTTTTGAAGGTAATTGTACCAGAGTAATGTCAGTTATTTCCAAGTGAGTTTTTGTGTGCTCTTCTGAGTGATCTTTTCCATAGCGTCATGAAGATTTCAACTGGGAACTTGCTCTCACCTGGATGTTAGAAAAAAGGCTGTTTGTGTAGGGGTGGAGCGGATAGGTTAGTTTTCAGTGCCTTTGTAATTTCCCAGTACTACAGCTCAACATTTTTTTGGAGTTTCTTGTCAGTGCTGTGGGTTTTTTTGGATTGCTGTTTGTGTGTTAAGTGATTTTAAAAGTAATTATATGAGTAAAGACTTGTGTGGATTGTGATACAGTAGATGACCAATAGTAGCCGTAATTAAAATACTCTCATTACATCCATAGTAGATAATCATTTTTGCTCAGGTGTAAAAACTGATTTAAAGGAAAATTGTTTGGATACCTGTGCACTGAGAAATATCTCTAGGGAGAATGGGGGTGGGTGGAAGAGGAAATGAAAGATTGTTCACATGGTACTTAAAGAAAAGTTAATCCAATCTGTCAGGATAAACTTTTCAGCCCCTAAAAAAGGGCAGAAGTAACTTGAGTGGAAAATCCTCACTGATTATTTCTTCTCTCTTAATCTTGCAGCTGATTGTAATGCCGTTCTTAAAGCTCTACAGCCCATTTTTCAGGAGCAGGGAATGACAGAAACAGTTCATAACTGGGAAGACCATGGTTATTTAGTAACCTACATCAAAAAAAATGGCAGGTGAGTGGATTTTCTTCCTCTAGATTATGTCCCCACTATCTTTCCTTAAAATATCTATTTTTCCATCTATTGGACCTCCTGTAGTGTTGACAGGGTAAGCTGTCCTTTTATCAGCCTTGTGTATGAAGTAGCTATGGTAAAGCAGAATCTTTTTCATAATCTGGACTATGTCATCTTGCAGTTTGGATATCAGAAGGTTGAACTGATCAGTCTGGTCCGTACCATAGAATGGTGTCTTGGTCTCAGCACTAGTCCTTCCAGATGCAGGACAGCTCCAGTCAGTTCAATGTATTTGTAATTTTTCTGACCATTAAATATGTCTAAACATGTTGGAATCTAACCTTAGCATGTGAACAATGACTGCTTTGTGTCTCTGTCTGCATTTACACGCCTTTATATGCTGCAAATTCTCAAGCAGCTTCTGAAGTAATTAACAGCATGTAAGGGTGGTTGGTGTCATTAGTGGCACAAAAGCTGAGACTGCTGGGACAAACTGAAAAACAAAACTACATTCACTTTATTTCCTCATGCTGCTTCACAGTGTGAGGGTTAGTTGATTATGGTATACGTTGATCTGGTTTATTTATACGTAACTACCATGATTTTATTGCACTTAGGTTCCTTGCAGTTATTCAGTTACCTGTTCTGGACATCATGGTGGCAGTTGCTGCTTTGGAGTTGCTTGGTTTTTGTTTTTTGCTGGTTGGATTTGTTTTGTTTGGTGGGTTGTTTGTTTGATTGGGATTTTTTTGTGGGGGGTTTCTTGGGATCCAAACTAAGGTAACAAGTAAGAGGATATGAGTAGTTCTATGTTTATCATTCTCAGTTGTGCTCTGGGAAGTTTTTGTATATTTCAGTTACCTTTTCAAATGTGGCACTTGCAAAGTGAACATTTTTTTTTTAATGGTGCAGTGTTAAATGATAATTAATAGAGAATGGTTATTGCTCTCTCGGTATATTCATTGCTGTCTGAACTCTGGTGCATACTGGATTTATCTTCCTTGAAAATGGCTCACTTCAGTTTGACAACTTACTGTCTGTAATGGAGTTAAAGTATTTTTTGTGCATTGCCAGACCCATTAAGCTCCCAATTAGGGAACATGTGTGCAGGAGAACTTTCTGTGTTTTGGGACCTCAGCACTTTTGTTTCCTCTGGTTATAGAAAAAGCCTGAATATTTTTTTTTTAAAGGTAGCCCCAAACTGTGTATTTCTGTTAGTGTAGTTTGTTTGTATTTCCGTTTGATGTAGTTTCAGTTAACTTAAACAAATGAGGTTGTAAACCCATAAAACTCAACAGACTGGACAGTTAAAAAACCTTGCAAAACAAACACATTTCACAAGTTGTAAAACTGAACTGATGAGCATATGGAGGATTTCATACTAATTAAATGGGCTGTATTTTAATACCAGCAAGTTTGTCTGCACTTAATCTTAGTGCCCTAAAATATCATCCATTTTTAGTTAGTGTAAAAATATTACCTGATGCAATTGGACAGAAAGTAGCCAGGGCATGCAGATTCTTCCTCCTTCCCTGCAAAACAGTGTACTTCATTTCCCCCAGCAGCTTGTAGTAAAACATGGAAAAAAAGAATTGTGATGGAGGGGTAGGTATGTCATGAGCAGCTCTTGTAAGGATGGCTGGCTGCCACTTGTCACAAGTTCCCTAGAATGAGAGATGGAGTGGGTGCTGTATGTGAGTAAGGGTTTTGGGAGCATGTGCACACAAACGTGTTTTTAGCCAGCCAGAGGTGACTGAGACATTGCAAAACAAAGATGTGTGGTTGATGTAAAGCTGGGTACTAATCCCTGGGAAAAATATTTGAGATGAGATAGTAACATGTTGCTAAACAGTGTCTACACTCCAGAGTTTGCTGAGATAACCCCCGTAACCTGCAGGGAGCCCTGTGCTGCAGATGGTGGAATTGTGGGCACTGCTTTTGACAAAACTTCATCTGTGATGAGGATACCACGTGAACAGCCCCATGAAGGACTTTGCTGGTTGAACAAAGTGGAGCTGATTTGGGGATTAAGATGTGCTTTCCTATTGTCATTACCAAAGCAACAGATCCCTGTTCTCCTTTGTCCAAAGCTAAGCAAGCAAAAGTCATATGTGGCAACTCTACCTGGTCCATTTACTTTGTGATTTATTCTGACAAAGAACGTAATTGAGGGAGGTTCAGCTGAAAACCTTTAACTAATGGAGTTGTCAACACAAGACTCTAGAGTGGAGCAGGAAATGGCTCTCTTGAGCCACTCATGTTCTCCTCTGAAGTGGTGATGGATGCAATTCCTCTCTGCTTTGCCAATCCTCTTGCCCAAACACTGCTTGGGAAACAGTAGCATGTGCCAGAGTGGAGCTGGGTCTCTGAGTTTTGGGGTCCCAGCAGTCTCATTTTTCTGAGCTGCGTGTTTTTAGATTGCTTCCAGGATGGTTTTAGGGTCACATTAAGCAGCATGCTTTTACTGAAATGTCACTATCTTGGACTAAACTGTTAAAAGTTAGGTTAAAAAAATGTGAAGTTTTTGTCTTATTTAATGTATACAGTACTTTGTATAGTGCCCAGTATATTTCAACAGATTGAGAAGTGTTAAATCTAGGTTAAGGAAAAAAATCAGTGAAGCTAATCTTTGGAAATTGATATCTTCTCAACTAATACTTTGTTTTAATGTCTTTACTGCTTGTGTGCAAGTAGTCTTTTGTTATACTGCATAGAGCTATGAGGGATTTATTTTTTCCTTTGTGCATCTATGCTCCCTCTTTTTGTCACGTTCCACCTTCACAGACCCCCAAAACCTGAAACTTAAGTCATTGTTTCTACAGTAGAAGAGTGTCTTTTAGAAAATCTTTGACTTCCCCTATACACATACCCATTTTTAACTTCAGTTTCTGAATTCGTGTTTAGAGAAGTATAATCCTACTGGCATTTGACTTCACTGTTCACAACAGTGCAAGCTTTACCCAGTTGAATTTGGTTTGTATATCACAGAGATGCTGATGAATATGTTAACACTGTGAAGGGAGAGGGGAGTGTGTTTACTTTTTTATTTTCTCTGTTAGGCTTTTGCTAACCACTCTGTGTGCTAGTCAGCATATTTTAAGGGAGCAGGATGAACATTCTTCAGCTCTTTGTTACAGGGTGAAGTGTGGTAGTTGCCTGTGGAGTTACCCAGAGTATAAAAATGGACTGAAGAATAGGAAGGAGTTGGTAGGAATCAGCAGCAGCTACTATGTCATTGGTTTAATTTTCCTATTCTGTAAGAAGAGAACTGGAATGATGGTATAATGAAAAAATGTGATTGCCTAGTTCCTTAAGGTCCCTCAAGTACTTTGTAATTAAGATGAAGAACACTTAAAAAAGGCTATGTTTTAGGGAAACAATGTCGTGCCATTTTTAAAAATTTTATATTTTCCTAATATTAACAGATTTTTATTTCCTTTCTCATTGAGTTGTTTGACAGGTGATGCTTTTAGTGGCAAGCTGTTTTTGAAATACTTGAACTATTCTATTTTATAGTGACTCAAAGTTAGTCAGCAGATCAGAGGTTTGATGGATAAATAGGAGTTTGTAGGTACCTGTCTGTCTATCCAGCTTTATTCTCTGGGTGTGTGGTGTTGGAAAACCTTTCTTGGATACGTGAGATTGCAATGCTTCTTCCTCCGCAGTGCAAGTAAGGTAGGATGATACGCATTTTGGGTTAGATCTTTGCTTCCTAGTTCTGTTTCCAGCAGTTACTTCTGGATTTGTGGGGTTTGGAATTTTGTTGACATCTGAAGTTTCCTGATGATCAGGTGGTAAGATGCAGCACTCAGTAGAATTGTTTCTGTAGTTGGTGCTTGTTTGCATACAAGCACAAAAAGCTTGAGTACTGCACTGGAGGATGTGACAGATATGCAGGTGCAGCAAAGAGTGGAGCCTTATTGTAGTGGGGGCTGCTTTTCAGATGCAGATTTCCTTGCCAGATGGAAGGGAAGAGGATACCTCATCACTGAGCCTTTTTTTTTCCCCTCACTACTTCTATGAAATTACATGCAAGCACACACCAAAAGTGTGGCAAGTGGTTTATTTTTTGAAACAGGAATTATATTTTTCAGAAAGATGAGATAGGAGGGGCTAATTTTGAAGCAAACTTTATTTTTCCCCTCATTTGGATTCTAAAGTAATCTTTCTTGTATTTGCATAGGTAGAAAATGGAAACTATATCATTGTTTTAAAGAACCTTCCTCCACATATTAAAAGAGCTGCTGCTGATAAAAACCTGCATTCATATATGTTCTGCCAAGCAGACAAATGTAAAGTGACAAAAGCCAGCATAGCCTTTGCTATCTGCTGATTGATGCTAGTAAGTCTTCTGTGGGTTCAGCTTTGGCCCACCACTACTGCCTTAATACTACTTAATACTGGACTGTTCCCTTTTTTGAGTACACTTGTACTGTTGGCTGCATGTTTAAATCTTTACAGGCATCTTAGCTTGTTTTAGGTGTCTGTTTTCATCCAGATAACTTATAGCCAAGGTATAACCAACCTGGACCTGTATTACTGTTGAGAATTACGAATTTCATTCAAGTTTTTTTTTACCATAAACTAATGGAGAATATCAGCCAGAAACTTGGAACTTGAATTTTTGTCTCATTACACAGCCTGCTGCCTGCCTTTCATCTCTTCCCCCTTTCCCCAGGTGTCAGGACCCTGCTATTCTGGTAGAGATGACAATTTGATAAAATGAATGATGGTTCTGCAGTGCCATTGTCACTGTATTCTAATGCCACCGCATCACTTACAAATCTGAAGTTGTGTGGCTATACTTTCAGAGCAACTCTCCTCTCTGCCTCTTTGCCTCTTACCTCAAGGCAGAGGCAGGAATATCCTGTCATGGAGTCAAAGGGGAAGTGAAGATGTCAGCTGTCAAATCTTATGACAGCTATGTGATTCTTGGAGGAAATTAATTTAAAAGAACTCGAGTCATGGGATAATGAAATCTGTTGCTTATTTGTGCCAACAACAACTCCTGGAATATGGAAATGAACTGATAAAAAGTTTTTCTAACAGTGAAAATACTTGACACTGTGCCAGTTTTCAAGGAATCAAATTACAGAGCTGTCATATGAACTGTGTTTATGTATTTCTGTCTGTAGTTCCACAGCTCTGAGGGCCTATGGAATTTACCTTTTTCACTGTGAGTGGTTGTGTCCAAAACCTGCTGGAGTGACCAGTACTTCCATCTTCTGAGTTCTGCTCTTTGTCTTTCTCTCCTTTAAAAAAACCCAACCCATCATGTAAACAGAATCCTGGTAGGCTTTTGTGTTCCCTCATCAAAAACCTGTGTTGGAGGACACCTAGTGGGGAAGCTGTGGGTTGGAGGGAGGGTTGCTCCAAGGTGGTGACAGTCTGTGGGCTCTGGGTGTGCATGTGTGTGTTAAATAGAAGCGCCTTTCCTTCCTGGAAGCAAGACCTGTGTGCAGAGTCGTGAGGAAAGCCTCCGGCTTTCCAGGCCTATCCTCTGAAGAGAACTGGGTGACAGTAGTAACACGTGAGAGCTGCAGATCACTGCTGTTCCAAAGCCAGCAAGAGCGTTTTTATTCTTAAATTGCTTCAGTCAGTTTCCATAATTTGATCATTTTACAGCTACCAAAAGTTGTCTTCAGATAAAACGGAATAATTAGGGTTTTATTTCTGACTGCACCTAAGGGCTGAAGTTCCCAGCACCATGGGGGAGGTGGTGTTCATATTAGGCTGACAGTTTGCAAAAGGAGCTCTGGAAGAGACAAAGGTGGGAGTGGTGGGAAGATGGGAGGTCATCTAAACTTATTGTCACAACAAGAGCTAGTCTGTGTTTTCCTTTGGGGCTGAGTGGGGTGATAAGAGCAGACAGGCAAAGAAAAGAGCATTCAGAGAACGATACAGCTTTATCCGAGGTTTCTGTGTTGTACTAGTGCATTTCTATCTCTGAATACCGTTCTTTTTTTGTTCAGCCATTTCTGTTCTCATCCCCTCTTCTGCTCCTTTTTTCTGGTGTATGGTTTTTCCCCTCCATTTCCTTTATGTAGTCCCCTTTTAGCCTTTCTGTTTCTTTTTGTATTCTCTCCTCCCTAGAGTGGGAAGGATATTGCCTCGGCTACCCTCTCTTCTTGTGTCCTTCCCCACTGCCCTTAGCTCTTGTTTTGTTTCTTGCAAGCTCTCCAAGATTCATTGTTTGTTCACCTCACGTGTGTAGCATAGTGAAGCCTTGCTCTTTGGTCTTGAAATGTTCCTGTAGTAGATATACAGTAGGAATTATGTTGACTTTGCATCTCTGCTCATCAATGAGAGTTTGCTGCTGCAATTTCTTTGCCAGTGAAAGCTGTGGTTTGCCCCAGGATATGTATTGTTTCTCACAGATTTTTACTCAGCTTTGAATGTGATCAGTGTCTCTGAATAGTTGCTATAAAAAGTTAAAAAAACCCCATTCAACAGAAAGCCAAACAACCAACCCCAACCACCCTCCCCACAAAATGAAACAAACACACCCCTAGAAGTGAAAAGGAAAAGGTCCGGTTGTTTTCTTAAGGCTTGTTTTCAATTAAAAAACCCAAACCAAACCAACACACCTGCTCCAGCAGGCCTTATTTGAAGAACTGAGACTAGCAAGCAGCATATTCTCATTGTACCATGGTTGTTGTGGCTTAAACACGGTTTCACTGCCTTGCTTCCTACTGGTTTTATTAGTTGTGTAGTGATAGGCAAGTTCTTGCAACTTTGTTTGCTCTTCCTTGCAGAGGAAGACTTGAGCTGTCACTGCCAATGGTTACAGATGCTGGGGAAAAAACATGCATTCTGAATTTTAATATAACTCGTTTCAGATTTTATTTCCTTACTCTGATTTTTGATAATAAATTTGTCATCACTGTCTCTCTGTTGTAGTTTTGCCAATTTGAGAATTCATCCTCATGGATTAGTGTTGGTGGATCTGCAGAGCTACAATGATCACATGAAAGGAAGAGAGGAAGTTGATCAGGTATGAGTGCTGCTTACTAGGATTATCTAACTGCATGGGGTGCACCTATTTTTTTTTTTTTTTCAGGTCGATCAAAGTCTATCTTGGTAAAAGATTAAAAATATTAAAGTCAGTTCAAACCTGGATTACTGACGAGGAGCAGTAACACCTGTTGAAGTTGTGTACACACGTGAGTGCATGAATGCACACACTCTTTTGCAAGTACTGGGTCTCGTATTACAGCTGCTGTAATATGGACAATCCTGCTTGTAACCAGGCTGAGGAGGCAAGATAGTTACTCATGGGCTTCTAGTTACATTTCAAAGCCTTTTCATAGCAGGTGCTATGTTTTATTGCCTTCCAGGTAGAGTAATTTTAACAGGTATTTTGCATTAAGTGATGATCTACAAATTCTACCTCATGTTTGCTATTTTTTGCAGCTTCTAAACAAAGTAGAAGAAAGAATGAAAGAATTGTTTCATGGTAACATTAAAAGGGTGAAACGGTAAGTTTGTACCTCTTCTTCTGTGTGTGGTTTGTCTGCATAGTTACTAAAGATAAGCAAGTTGTGCTTTGCTGTAATGCGTGAATAGCCTGGAGTATGAAGATAAAGATGGGATATTTTTTTAGTTTCTTGTGATGATTGCATGAAATAGTGAGAGAAAATGCAGCCTGGAAGTGGGAACAGACTGCTCTGGAAGGGCTGGGCAGCCAAGGGTGGCAGGGGAATAGGCCAAGGCATAAACTGTACCCTATAGGCCACATCCCACAGCCCCTGGAGAAGGTGAGCTGGTGATGGTGACCAGCGTGAGACCCATCCCTGTGACTGCCAGGCTGGGCTGTAGTACTGAGGCAGCTTTGGGGGCGAGCTGGGTGTCAAGGATTGGCCAAACACTTGGGCAGGTGGGATAGAGCTCAGGGACCAGGGCTGAGGTTTAGAGCTAAAATGAAGTTCAAGCCCATAGAGGAGACCCCACCCTGAGAAGGTTTCCTGCGGCTCTTTCTCTCACATCTCTGCCTCTGGTGTGCCTCATGGTGCTCACTGTGGGCATGTGTGGTTTAGGGACCTGACAAGAATATAGATATGTTTTGTAGCAAACTTTTATAATAAAACTCAAGGATGGAGGCTTTGCAAGCCCTCTGTCAATTTGGATTATTTAAATTCAAGGCTGTATATTAAATTTTAGGGACTCAAATTGTGGCTCATGGCCTGGTGCTGAAATAACTTTCATACTGGATGTGGCTTGTTGTTGTCTTCATGATGACTATCTGGCAGTGACTGATACCGTGAAGCCAGAGAGCACTTACTGTAGGCATGCCCATGGTGGAAGATGTAGTGGGTGCTTGAAGGACCGTAGAAGTGAAAATGGGTTAAGAAAAGTAAAAAGCAAGTGTAAAATCAGCAAGGCTCAGTAAAGCCAAGGAACAAACTACAAAACAGGAAAACAGTTAAGCAGTATTATGGCAGAAAGTAGATCTGAAGTTTGAGAGACCACAAGTAAAATGGTAGTAATTTGAAAAGTGGTATTATACTTGAGTATTATTTGTTTTACAGTTGTGTGTAAAACAGAGAGTAGTTATCTTGCTTTACTTCAACCTGGTAAAGGCTCACAAGGTGCACAGTGTATGAACATAGATGATCTCATAGATTGATCTCCTCAATCTGTGTTATTGAGGAGAAGCTTTTGAGGTTATTTTAATGCTGAAATGATACAGGGAGTTTGTGGAATCCCTGTGATAGGAATTTCTTAAAAACAGGTCAGGAAAACATCTGCCTGAAGTGACCTAGATCTTTTGGTTACTGTAGTATAGAGGATGAACCTCTTCAAACAGTGTATCTGGCATGGATCTTGGCACATGCTCCTCAGCGTCTTTTTTTGCTTGTTTTTCGTTTGTGCCTTTTTTAAAATTTGTTTTGCATCGTTTTGATGTCAGCTGCACACACGCAGCTGCAGTAGGGTGAATGTAGCTGGAGAAGCTTTTCGTGCGTTTTTGTTGTTCTGAGGTAAGGAAGGGTTGCTCTTGCTCCCACTGTGTGCCGCCATCTGGCGGCTCGCTGGGGGTAGGAAGTGTTTCTGGAATGTTGACTAGGAATCACTAGGGAATTGAGAAGCAGCTTGTCTCTGGTCTTCTGCTACACTCTCCTCTGGAAAAAAAACCCCTTTATTCTTTCAAGTGTGTGTGGGAGATCTGATGAACTCTGTGTCTGCACTTTTGCCTAAACACAATCCCTTTGATCATTTGCTGTCATTTCAAAGATAGTTTGTCTTTACAGGTGAAGTACTGATTTGAACCATCTCTATGGAATTTAAAAAACCCCTAAAACCCACAAGCAAGAAACCCAAAACAATCTTTGCAGATGCTTGAACCACTTTTAAAAAGTAATACAGACTATCTGCTGATATCAAGGATTGTGCTTATGCACTGCAGATTGACCTAGCTCAGTTCACTTTTTGTTTCTCTATGTATTAAAATGTCTCTCAGTACAGCTTCTGAGTAAGATGCACTTAATCTCAAAGAAATGGCATTCTTAACTGAAGTTTTTTTGTCCTTTTTTTTGCCTGCATTCTGCTTTTGTATTATTTTCTGATCATGAGCTGTTTCTTCTACAGAGGCTTTTATGTTATGTAAATTCCATCTCTTTGAATAGAGTGAAATTCACAGGTACATTGTAGAAGTTGTACATAAAGAAGAATCATTTATATTATCTGTGCCTTAGCAACTTATGTATATTTAACATATGGCTGGTAGGTTTCTTGTATCTGTTGAGTGTTAAATGTAGCAAGTTTTCTTAGATGCCTCTTGTAAATATTACTTATTATGGTGAATCCACGGGATATTTAAAGTGGATTTTTTAAAAAAATAAACATTCCAATTTTTTGTAATCTTTTTCTCATATTATTTCTTTCTAGGTTGCCAGCCATTTTGAGAGGAGGTGTCATTGATAGATACTGGCCCACAGCTGATGGGCGCCTGGTGGAATATGACATAGATGAAGTTGTTTATGATGAAGATTCACCTTTTCAGAATATTAAAATTCTGCATTCAAAACAATTTGGGAATATTCTTATTCTCAGTGGGGATGTTAGTAAGTACCATCTCATTTAAGGATCTCTGGTGTGAAAATGTCAGAAGTGTTGTTTTCTGTCCTGATGTGGCAGTTTTATTAGATGTCTAAGAGTCATGGTTCTGATGCTGGAAACTGTTTATGCATGTACATGTGTATCTGTTCCTTTATATTAAGGATGTCAATCAGGCTGACCAGTGTAAAATCTAGAGTTGAAAAAGAAAAGATTTATTTTTCCAGAGTTAGTATCTTTGCTGCAGAAAGTGGCTGAGGAGAATAGATGGTGTTCAGTAGCAGAGCTTGCTCTACTCCATTCTTTTATATGAGCTTTTCCCTCTTGTTGCCAGTCCAACCTTCTGAGAGCTTCTCTTTGACAGCAAAACAAGCTACTTTCAGTCTTCAAAACACAATGTAGTTCTAAACAAATACAAAGAAGTGGGAGCTGGCATGTGTGTATGTGTATAACCCTGCTGCTCCCTTGATTCTCTAAGGGAATTTCCTGCTTGGTGAGGTATAGGGCAGCTGTATCTCAAACCATTTAGCTGCTTTATTGGTGAACATCTTTTGACTCTTCTTCAAAATAATAACTCTTAAGTTAATCAGAATAGCAACCCAACCTTTATGTGAGGGTTTTTGTGTTGTACTTTGTGCCTGCTGACCTTTGTATTTTTGAAAGCGAACGTAGAAAAAAGTGCACTACTGTTTTTTAAAACTGGAGACTGCTGTTTTCTAGAAAATCTAGGCAACAAAAGGATTGTGCTTTGTAAAATCTTAGTTCTTATGTTGAAAAAGGACTGACTGTGGTAAATGAGGGCTGTTGCTGCCCAGGGATAGAATACCTATATTAACTCTGATGGCAGAGAAATTAAGGAATTAAACTACAGCTTTTTGAAATCATTGGAAGTACCTCTAACCATTCAGTTAGCTTTCTGCAACTGTCAAGAGGGCTTCTGTGCAGATGGCAGCTGAAAAGCACTGTTACTGAGTGCATTAGCAAGGTATTTTCTAATCCAGATAGAATTGTATTAGAAATCATCAAATGTAGTACTCAGTACTTCTAGCCAGAAATTTTCATCAGAGTTTAATATGGAGATGAGGTTTTGCTTGAACATTGTGACAATGTGCCTTGTAGAAAGGGACATATGCCATTACTTATTTCCCTTCCATGGGATTTTAAAACAATGCTTTGTCTCATTTTGTTATTGTGCACTCGTGAGTGAGGTGGTGGTTGCCAGGCAGAGTGATAGGATATGCCACGATGTGCTGCTGCACAAAGCTTGGCCCTTGCAGTGCAGATCTGTTATTGCAGCTTGGGAGTGTTAGTGCCTGCTTTGAAGCTGATGCTGGCAGAAGGCAAGCTGCAGGGCCCTTCAGCACCTGGGTGTTAATGGTCATGTTTGTTTCTGTGCAGGGATCCACTGGTGTGCATCTAGGCTAGGTTGCTCTTTTTAGCTGGGGTCCACAATGTATTTTCAAAAATTTCCAGATCTGTCTCTTTCAGGATGAGTCTGAGATAAAAAGCCATTGAAGTATCAAGTTACAAAGACTGATGGTTTTGGTCTCCTACTTGGCTTCTTTTGGCACACAGTACTTCCGAATTCTGAGGTGGCCATTTGTTGGGTTCACATGGAGAACTGGAGAAATCCTGTGTGGGATTCTGAGAAAAATCTCATTACTTGCACTGTCTCTGAGAGCCAGGTTGTTTCTGTAGATGCTCTTGCTTTCATCTGTATTGTATCACCTCTGGATTAATACCAGTTAATGAGAACAACTGAAGACTTAATATTTCTGTCCAATTCTCTCTTCCTTCCATTCAGATCTGGCAGAAAGTGACCTGGCATATACTCAAGCCATAATGGGCAGTGGAAAGGAAGACTACACTGGGAAAGAAGTGCTAATCCTAGGAGGTGGTGATGGAGGTATACTCTATGAGATAGTCAAACTGAAGCCAAAGATGGTTACTATGGTAGAGATATCCTTTGACAAATGGCCCGTTATTCATATCAACCAGAGCTTTCTGCTGATACCTTAGCACTGAGGACAGTTACCTGTCAGGTTCTAATTTGCATGAGGAGATAGGGTCTTAAATGAAATTTCTTTTTGTCAGCTTAGAGAGACCAGTGACTGCATATTTGCGCATCATTATGCAACACCTGCTTTCAGGTTCCCAATCCATACTATAACTCTGAGAGTAGTTTAAATAAGGCTGGAAAGGGATGCCTCTGTCATCATTCTGATGCTTTCTCTAGTAACAGAAGACAGATCTGTCAAGTTTGTGTTTTGGGCTCAGTTCTGCCTTTTTGAGTTCTTCTGTTTTCCTGAAGAAAGCTGTAAAAAAAAATAGTGCCTAGAAGCAAAAAAATGTAATCAATAGGAATGCCAGGACTTGATGAACTGTATTGATGAATTGACCAACCCTGTTTTAAAAATACCAATACAAATCAAGTTTTCAACATTGTGTAGTTCATATAGTTTGTAATGTAAACTGCTGTTAGCCATATGAAATGTTGATCATCCTAGATTTTGGGATCCCTTTGCTAAGACTAAAAATAATTGTCTTAAAAGTGTAGGTTAAAATCTGAACCTACTTTAACTATGGAGTTTTTAATAGTTTTACAGTTCACATTTCAGGGTTTGATGGTGATGATAACCTAAAGTATCAAAAATTTTGGTTAAAACCAAAAATAAGCACTTCCTAATAATCTATTTGAATCTGGAGGCCAGAACGTAAGGTTGGCTATTGCAGTATATACACCAATAGACACATCCAATTATTCCTTTGTGAATGCCACCTCTTTGAGAACTTGTTTCTGAAGAAGTAGCAGCTGTTACCTCTATTATTTCTGGAGTGTATTATGCCTTGACAAACCTCAAACATTGACCAAATGGTGATTGACGGGTGTAGAAAACACATGCGTAAAACGTGCGGAGATGTCTTAGACAATCTGAAAGGAGAGTGCTACCAGGTAATGTTTTGTTTTTCTTCCATTACAAGTAATATTTTAAATACATGTTGACCTAGTCTGGAAGACTGCTGTGGCAAAGTTTTGGGGACAAGTTTTCTCACTCAAGTTTGGGAAGCATTTTTTCCTTTTGTATGAGACTTGCATATTTTAATAGCTGGAATTCATGTTGGAAGTATTTTAACTCTGTCTTCAGACTTCTAAAATTAAATGCATATGCAGCTTTTAAGGAATGTGAAATAGGAGAATGTTTGCTATAACGTAGAAATAAAGAGGAAATAGCAGTAAGAACGTAGTGTTTAACATCATTCCTTAAACTGTTAAACCTTAAACTGTTAAAAAGATAGAAGAAATGTGTATTTCTTAGGTGTTCTATACAGTTGGAAATACCCGGATTTGTAATACACATTTAACAATTATTTTTAATTTGCAGGCAAAATCCCTTAGTATTACACTGCTGTTATATTAAAAATAAAAACCCCAACAAATGTCATGCATTCCTGCAGTTGAGGTCTTTGTGCTGCATCTGACAGCACTTAAAAATGAGCCCAGGTGTAGCCTGTTTTTGTTTTCATTACTGGTCCATAGATGCTGTGATAGATAGTAACTTACAGGAGTGAGCTAATAAAAACACACAAAAAATTAACAGATAAGTCACATGCTACTGTGGAAATCAGTGACCCTTCATATGAATAACTTACTATACTTACGTGGAACTGCTAACTGTTGTCAGCATTTGGTAGGAAGAACAGTGGTCACAGATCTAGGAAATTCAGTCCTAGAGTGCCTGTGTTGTCATTGTCATAATTCCTACAAAGTTCCTTCTTTCTGTATGATGTAAAAAGTTGAAGGTGGAGTCTAAAATTAAACATGTATTTAATTTTGATATTTTCCGTTTTAATTTTTGTGAATCCACATTTGTTCCTTTTACCTGGTGAGTTTTAGGGTATTTTGAAGACTAGCTACAGTATTTCATTCTTATAGGTCCTAATTGAGGACTGTATTCCTGTACTGAAGAGGTATGCCAAAGAAGGAAGAATGTTTGATTATGTAATTAATGATCTGACAGCTGTTCCAATCTCCACATCTCCAGAAGAAGGTAAATCTTGTAATTTATTTTCTTAAACTTCCAGAGAATTTTCAACATTTCTGTTCTTCTGCTGCATAACAGCTTACACTGTAACTGCTTTCATTTTTTCCATTTAAAAAACAAATCTGAGAGGAAAAAAAAGATAATAAGACATCTGTTCTTTTGAAAATTTTTTGAATATTAGAAAAGGCTAGCATGTGCCTAGCACTCTTTTAAATCTTATTCCAGAATAATATGAACTCATGTAGTTCTTGAGAAGTATTTGGAGTTCATACTCTAGTAAATTTTCCTCACTTCAGAGTTTATTGGAAACTTCTGGAGAATTCCTGTGAAGAAAACCAGCAGCACTCCTGCCATCACTGCTGTTGCATATGGTTTACATTTGGGGTTTTTTAATCCAGGCTTTATTTTTAAAATTTTTTTAAGACTTTGCAAGTCTTGAATATGTAATAAGTGAACAAGCCAATAATGTGCGGTTGTTTTTCAATCACTCCCCATATGCAGATTCTACATGGGAATTTCTGCGGTTGATTCTTGACCTCTCAATGAAAGTCCTGAAACAAGATGGAAAATACTTCACACAGGTATGATATCTGGGTGTAATGAAGTACTGCTTTGTATGTATTGCAATTTGCACTGTTTCAGTTAAAAAAAAGACAAAACTACCTAAAAATCTACTACAAGCTGGTTTTCTTCCTTTAATGACTTACCAAGCACTTTTGCATGAAAGTTAGGTTTTGCTAACTGACTTGTCTTTTTTTCATTATTTCATGAACTTTTGTCTGGAGTTTAAAAGCATAATTGTAAGACTCAGCAAGGCATGCTACAGAATATTGCAGCTGAACAATTCTTTGAAAAGCAGAACAGATGTACTTTATGAAGAGACAGATGGTTTTTAAGCTAATGTCTTCAGTTGTAGAGTGTAAAACGTGAAAATTTATCGTTCGTTAAGGTGTAAGAGTTTGGCATAGGTGCAGGGGGATGAGAAAATTAATATAGCCACCTCATAGATAATAGACTTGTGGTATAGCTTTCCACTGAAAATACTTCATGTAATCCTGAATTTGGAATGCCACAAAGCTGTGTGCAATAATAGAAGAATGTGACAGGAGCCAGCAGATGGTTCAGCGAAGTCTAAGTCTCTGAAGTTGTGTTTCTTTTGTCATGCTCATAAACTAGTCTTCTGATGTGTGGAGAATCTAAGTACTGTATTTTGGAATAATATCCTTAAGCTCTGAAATATAAAGAAATTGCTCTACTGTAAAATTGTGCAGGTTTTAAAAGAAACGAAAAACTTGTGGGATGAGGTTTCTGGCAATTCTAATATGCTGCTCTGTTTTAAAATACTGTGGTTTTATGAGCAGGAGAAATGATCTTGTGGTTGAAATATAAGATACGATTAACATGGTTGTACCACACTCTAAATTTTAATGGCATTTCTGTCCTGTTACTAGTGGAAATATTTATGGCAGACTTTGATATCAAAAGGACACTAAATCTTTTGGAAACAGAGCAAGTTGTGTTGCAGTTACTGTACTTACACCATACACAGTGAGACTAGCTGGCCTTATTGGGACGAAGGTAAACATGTCTGGGGACAGGTTTTTTTTGGACTTTGCAGAAGGGCTCTTGAGAATAAGGTTATGCTGAAAGCTGGAATGATGGCTGTGCTGTAGCCAGAGGACAGGAGGGTTGTTTTGTGTCAGCTGAAACCAGCTGAGGTGGAGACTGGTGCAGCCCCTGCTGCCTGTCCTGTCCTCACGGGAGGAGGTAAGTTGGCTCTCCATCATCTGCTTGCACAGAAAGAAAGGACAGCAGTTCTGAACCAGCCCTGGTGGGTTTTAGCTGTTGTGAAACTATGCAATATTATATTTTGTGGTCCCCAAGCAACAAGGTGGTACATGGCAGGATGAGAAAGAAACAATATTAAAATTGACATGGCTTAAAATTGGACTTGTGGCTAATGGGTAGCCAATGAAAGGGCTGGAGTATAGAAGCAGTGTTCTCAAGCAGCTTAGTCTTCCTGAAAGTGTTGAAAAAAGGACAATTAATACTGGGGCAAACAGCTTTCAGAGCTTTTGATACATCTACTGATACACTACCCAGCCCATTTGATGGTTCTTGTAGCCCCTTCCCAGTTGGGCCTGAAAAAACAAAATAATCCTCTGTAAGAATGGAATAACCCTCTGTACTGGGTTTATCTGACTAGGTTTTGATAGTGGGGGGGAGTGGGGAGGGCTCCCCCATGTCTGACAAAGCCAATGCCAGACTTGCTTCAGGGTGGATCAACTTCTGGCCAAAGCTGAGCCCATCAGTGACTGTGGTAGTGCCTCTGGGATAAGATTTTTGAAGGGCGAAAAGTTGCTGCACAACAGCAGTTGCAGCCAGAGAGAGAAGTGAGAATATGTGAGAGAAACAGCTCTGCAGACTCCAAGGTCAGTGGAGAAGGAGGGGCAGGAGATGCTCCATGTACCAGTGCAGAGATTCCCATGCAGCCTGTGATGAAGACCATGATGTAGGAGGCTGTCATTCTGCAGCCCATGAAGCTCCACAGGGGAGCAAAGATCCACCTGCAGCCCCTGGAGGACCCCATGCCAGAACACGTGGATACCTGAAGGAAGCTGTGACCCTGTGGGAAACCCACACTGGAGAAGGCTTGCTAGCAGAACTTGTGACCCTGCAGGAGACCCACGCTGGAGCAATTAATGAAAAACTGCAGACCATGGAAGCACTCATGTTGGGGAACTTAATGGAGGACTGTCTCCCATGGGGGGAGACCCCACACTGGAGCAGAGAAGTGTGGGAGGAGGAAGGAGCACTAGAAATAAAATGGGATGAACTGACCACAATCCCCATTCCCCATTAGCGCAGTTTGTGAGTAAAGTTCACCCTGGGGAGAAAAGAGGGGTAGGGGAAGATGTTCCTAAAATTTGGGTTTATTTCTTATTATCCCACTCTGATTTGATGAGGAACTTGAGTTTAATACAAAGGTGAGGCTGATTGCCTGTGACAGTAACTGGTGAGTGTTCTCTCCCCATCCTTACGTTGGCCTGTGAGCCTTTTGCTGTATTTTCTCTCCTCTGTCCAGCTGAGCAGGGGAATGACAGCATGTCTTTTGTGGGCACTTGGCATCCAGCCAGGCTCAACCCACCACATCCTCACACAACTCAGTAGTCTGGTCATAGGATGAACAGACTTACCAGGGTGCTCTAAAGAAAATCAGCTGTCTATAACTTTGTTTTAATTATTTAAACAAATTTAAATTCAACTAAACTATCTGAAGCTGGCTACTCAGAGTATTGGGTTAGACTATGGTCAGAAATTCAAACATGACCGCTATGAACTTTGGCAGCTTAGTCACACACTGGGAACTCATAAATGATTTTGAATGCTCTGTTGTGTTTGCTGTTGAATGCCAGTGGTTTCAGCTCTGTGTATTAACATTGGGAATTTAAGTTACTTTTGTTCCCGCTATCTACTTTCAGGATGCATATATTACACAGCAGGCCTTGCTGAAGACATCATGTGCCTTTTAAGGCAGTTATGTTTTTAAAATACAGGACTCGTGTGCCCCCCAGTCCCTTCTTTGCATTTTGGTTCTCTAAACCAAAAAATATTAAATATCACCAAGAAAAGTGGCTGAGGGAATGTCCACTTACTTGTTAGAGCCTCATCTTTGCTATGATGAGGAAATGTCTCATAGGAAAAATGCAGCAAAAGGATTGTTGTTCTGTGGACTACTAGCCAGTAATTATAGTTGCTTCTTCTGCCTTGGCATTATATTGTACTGACATTGAAAATTTTTGTTCTTTGTAGTTTGTAGCATGTCCCCTTGCACCCTAAACAGAATCATGTGCATCTAGTTAGGATGTCATTTATTTCAGTGCCAAAGAAATTCCTTACCCAGAAGTGGAGTTGTGTTCACAGAATGCCATCCTTTCACATACTGTATTGCTGCCTGCTGTCTAAATGCCACTGCTGGGAAAAATAAAGGGAAATGCTCATCACCTCTTCATTGAGCTCTGTGCAAGTTTTAGAAAATGTTCTGATCTGCAAGTGAATTTTCAGCAGGCAGGGTCTAGTGCTGTTGAACTCCAGATGGCTATAATTTATCTGAGATTGTAAAAAGAATTACTTCTCGCATGCTGCTCTAACACACCTGGTGGTTCCTTCGGGATTCCTTCCTTGGTGATCCTCAAAGCAGTCTCCAAATGCTGGTGCAGAATGTCCTGTCACCACTAGGTGGAGGCAGGTAACTGGTATTGCCTGGCAGTTTATTAGGATTTTTAGACATTCTGGCTGTGGAAGATTTTTCAGACTATTTATTTGTATTCCTAGGGGTTATAAGAACTTATGTGGCCAATTTTAAGATGCAGGAGGGACTACCTTTTTTTCAGCTCTGGAAAGATGTAAAAGGGGAAGTTAATGAATGTCATTCTCTGCTGCTTTAAGTCTGTGTCTGAGTGTATTTGGGGAAAAATGCCTTCATACTTTCTCTGTGCAAATAGTAATCACAGCTTAGAACAAAAACTTGTATGAGTAGCAGCTGTGCTTTACATGCCCTTGCTTTTCTAGCTGCATCATCCATATTGAGTGTTGCAGCCTACACAGAGAGTCATGAGCTTTAGGGCCCTTAGCCTGCAGAACTTGAAAACCTGTCTGTAGGTTTAAGACTTGACGCTTGTTTATGAAAACTTACTGTTAAACATAATCCCACCACTCTGAGGTTCAGTGGTCATATGGCATGCTCTTATTTCCATTCTTCTTCTGAAGTTGGTGCTTTGAAATGTGTAATGATATGACACGATACAATATGATACGATATGAGGCCAGGTCTGCTTGGTGTTAACCTTCTCCAAGGCAGAGCCAGTTAGAGGTACATGTTCCCAGCCATCACAGTGGAGAGAAATTTGAGTTGGTGAGGATGTAAGACCTTGGAAAATCCTGTGGTGCAGTTTCGTCTCTAATACACCTTCCCAGCAACTTGTTTCCGAGCACGTTAAGTGTTTTTACAGTATTGGACTTCATAAAAATATGATTTTTAGATGGCCCAAGTGATTTCTTTCAAGTGAGTATGTATTCTTGTAGATGATACGTTTGTGGCTTTTGTTTTCTGAACCATCCCTCTCTTGTGCCTTCGAAGTAGCATGTGAGGATTGTCCCAAGAGCTGTGAAACCATGGTCTAGCAGATGCAGAGACTGATTGTAAGGTTGTTTCTGCGTGTCAGTGGATTGTGTAGCTAAGAAAATGCCTTTTTCTGTGCTAAGTTTTTGTTCTGTTGATCTAATCTTTTGAGGTTGAGAAGGCTATCATTTTCAGCCTGTTTATAAAGTGGAATCTTTAAAAATACCTCTAAACAGGAATTTGTGACTTCCTGGTTGGGGTCATTCAGCCCAGGCAGGATAGAAACTCAGACCACTCACAGGTTCCAGTAAACAGCACTGACCCCTGGTGCAAGGGATCATGTGTCTCCCACATGAACATGTGGCCCTTCACTAAGCTGTCTCTTCCTGGCCACTCTCCTACACAGCCCTCTGAATGTCCAGACAATCATCATGTTGCTCCATAGTTAGACTCCTTTTTTTGGCTGCTGTGTGGGCTTTCTAATTAGCACTTCCAACAAGGGAGCAAGATTCTCCATGACTGAACCATGAAAGGATGCTGGAAGAATGGCTGTGTGAGCCTCTGTGATTTCTTGGTAGTTTGAGAGGCTTTAAGGAACAGACATTTTCATTTCCCTTTGTTACTGAGAGTTCAGCTTTAAATTAATTGATCTTTTGGCCAGTGGAGGTACTTAACAGTCAGGTTTGCCTCCATTATTTCCTTAACAGCCCTCTGTGTCCCCCCAAACTTAAGCCTAGCTTTTATGCTAGGTGTTTCATGATCAGTGTCTCACTGCTTATTAGTCACTGTGAAGTGAGGAAGGATAAAACTGAACCTTGGTGATGTCAAATTCTGGCACATTATTGCAAAACAAAAACAGAAACCCATGTTAAAAATTAAACTTCTCTGGCGTACAGTCACAGACAAAGGTGTCCAGTGACAATGACATGTGGGGTAAGACATGTAAGAAATGGGCAAGTATGGAAAAGGGACCCTTTCACCTGCTTTCAAGTCACTGGTTTACTTTCTGAGGGTTGGAGGAAGCGTAGTGGCCCAAGTTCAGCCTGTTAATAGTTGATGGACACATCCCCTTTATAGGTGGGCAGAGTTAACTGGAACTTAGATGGTTAATTTAAACAATTTTTTTTTCGCTACTTATTTTAAGGAATGTTTTTTTGTCGGTCCAGAACTGTATTTGTTATTTAAATGTGTTGTGCCTTGTGCTGTAGAAACCTGAAAACTAAACTCATGGATCTACAGAATATATGCCTTGTGAGAGCCCAGAAAAACTGATGTTGGGAGACAGGCATGAGCTGTTGGAGTGAGTGCAAGCCCTGAGCAGACTCAGGATGCAAAGGCTGTGAAACAGTTCAGGAGTCATCTGTCTTAAACAAGGTCTTACTGATAAAGATTTGTTAATCTCAAAGTTTAAACCGCCTCAAGTACTCTTCTGTCTGAAAGATGCTTCTTAAGGAGTAAAAAAAAATTCATCTATCTCCTAGTTCTTACCTGTCAAATTGTTTGACGTGGAACAGAGATTAAGTATGGGGGGCTGGGCAGAGGAGTTGGGTAGGGTTTTGTGTATGTTGAAAATTTGACTGAACCCTGTGGGAGAAAAAAGAACGTGATTTTGGTTATTTCCTTCTGAAAACATTTAATTAGTGAGTCATCTGCTTTAAACCTTATTAAACAGCATTCAATATTAGCTATTGTTTGAGTTATATGGTGTCTGTCCAGAGCAAACAATGCATTATTCTACCACATAACTCTTCATTAGGCAGCGGCAGTTAAAGTGGACACAGGTTATTAGACTGATCTCTGCTTGGTTCCCTGTGGCACTCTAGTGATACTAGAACATCTAAGTGTGATTGACATTGTTATTAACACTGTAGCCTTGGTTGGTAAAGCTGGTCACCTTTTAAAGAAAGGTGTTAATAATAGTGATTTTTCAATAACTTTATTGAAATAAGCCTTATGTTTTGTAGAATTGATTTTTGAAATGCTTAACTCTGTATTGAGTAAAGCCAGATAGTTACAAAAAATAGTAACAATGCAGAACTATAAAATCCTGTGGTGTTTCTCCAGAAGAAGAAGGTTGATAGAAGAGCCAGGTGGGTTGTCTGAACCTTTAGGCAAGATCTTGATTTGGAAATTGGGGAGTTGTGGGTTTGAAAAGCAAAAATTGTTTCTTGGCATGTTCACTGCTCCTGTAATTTGTTTTCCATGGTGTCTGCAGTGATTTGTCTCTTGCTAGAGAAGGGAGAAATGATGAAATACTGAAGCAACAGTCTGGGAAACTGGATACTTCTCTATCACTGTGTATCCTATTCAACTTCCTACGTAATAGTGGTATGCTCTGTAAATTACCTAGCAGCGTTTCTATTTATGACTCAAATTACACACACAGGTTGTTTTTCAGTTTCCTTTTGCATTCAGTCTGATGTTGAAACAAAATGATATGTTTGGTAAAGGGCAGCTGAACCAAAAAAACCCACCACAATCCTCTGGATAATGACAGGTTACTGAACTGTACTGCAGCAGTCTGTTCATTGTTGTGCTCAGTAAGTGTTAGTCTTATACCTTTTTACAAATCTCATTTGTTTTCTGATAGCCGAACCCAAATATGAAAAATTCCATATAAAGCATGCCACTTTCCTTTACCAAATAAGCAAGTACAGGTTTGTTTGTGCAATATGATCAAAATTATAATCAAACATGTTTTATGCAAGTTCTTTTGAAGGAGGGCTTTCCCAAACATGGTTTTTTTAAAAGATTATAGAATGATAGAGTGGAATCATAGGATTTCGTGGCCTGGAAGGGACCCACAGGAATCATCAAAGTCCAGCTCCTGGCCCTGTACAGGACAACCCCGAGAATCACATCATGTGCCTAAGAGGATTGTCAAGATGCTGTGTTAAGATTTTTTTAAGTTGAGGCTTTCTTCTTCACTTGTGAAAACTTGAGCACAATCCAAAAAAAAAAAAAAAAAATTGAGCATGATGCAAAAAATTCAGAGGAAGATTGGTGGAATGAATTATCTTTTCACTTCCTCTGGAAATAGAAATGTTTTAAATACCGTGTGAAAAAATCCTACCAGTAAAAAGTAGGAGAAATAGTATAAATTCCAAAGTTAGAATGTACATTTTACACTTTGTTCTAGTTATCATCTGATGTTGTTACATGGAAAAATCAGTGTAAATGGAGCTGTGTAGAAATACTGATTTCAAATGTGACCTCTGCTTGTTTTGGCCTCTGTCTGTTGTATGTTTTAAAGAGCACAGATAGTACTTGTTCAAACTCATCTTAGCTCCTTGCTTTGTGAAAATTAACTTTTAGTTGCACCTGTGTGCATATAATCATTTTAAGGCTATTTAAAAAAATATGGGAGTGCCATGAAGAATTTACACAGTAAAATGAGTCTTTTTTAAAGACTGTTCTGGATTTAGAAGCTTCACAGTGTGTTAGCAGAGCAATACGATGTGTGAAACACAGGCAGTCAGACACTTAGGAAGCGTTGAGGAAGTCCAGGTTCCTGGGGTCCTCATTTCGAGTTAGAGATCCTAAAATATTGAATAAGCTGTGACTGTAAGGGAACTAAATTTTTTTATTAGATTAGCTTTTTCTTATTGAACCATCTGGTTCAGTCAGGTGCAAGTTAGACATGTTATTGAAGGGCAGGAAGAACAAGATACTGCATTCAATGGTCAGTTAAAAAAAAACCAAACCAAAATTGTGTACTTGTGGGTACACACAAACACTTCCCAAAGTCATTCAGAGCAGCAGGAGGATCCTGCCACTCCACAGTGGGTGGAGGCTGTTGCTTTAGACACTTTCTAACATGTAACTTCTGTGCCTTGCATTTCTTGCCATCATTTTGTGGGGCTTTGGCTCTTGTGCTGGATTATTAGGAGCTGTTTCATTAACATAAAGATTTCCTTTTTGTTCTCCTTTTTATCTTCTGTGGCAAACATTCCTCCACTAGAAGTGGTAAAACGTGGGGAAGCTTGATGATTTTTATATTGAGAGCTACTTTGGAAAATGCTAGTTAATGCTTCTGTTTCTGCTGATCAGAAATCAGAAATGGAAAGCAGGCTTTGTGCTACATCAAGGTAAAAGGCATTTATACTACATGCTAGTAAACCCAACCATTAGGAGAAGCTGGGGACATGTATCTCCTGAAGATCTCATCCTGCCCTGCATATGGCCAGATTGGCACATGCTGTGTGGGCAATAGAGATTTATAGTCATCATATAACTTGCTGTTCATGTGTAGTGTTACAGCATAGTTGGTTTATCATGTTTGGGGCCTGTAGGTTGAGCTAAAATTCCTCAGGAAAGTGGTGGACATAGAAGACCACACAAATCAATTCATTTGGCTGTCAGTGTGCCAAGGGCCTTTGCAATATCTCCACTGTGACCACAATTACAGAATGTATTATCTCTGTGCTGTGCCACAGCAACAGTACACTTTTTTTTTTTGGTGAGTCTTCATTCAGTGCCTCATACCTGGAAAAAACCTGAGCAATTTGTGGACCACGCAGTGGTGATTGTATTCAACTTCACTTGATTTTAAATTAGTGTCCAGATAACTTGTATTTGCCTCACTCATTCCTAAGAACATTGAATTTAAGGTTGTGAAGTTATTTGCTAGCCTACTCAGTTATGTAGGCAAGAAACTTGACAAAGGTTTTTATTTTTTAATTGAACTTACATAACTTTTATTGCTTTGGATATTTGGTGTTTGTTCAGTCTGGTGTTCTGTGAACTCACTGTTACCACTAAATCTTCAAATGTGTTCTCCAGGATATGGAGAATTCAGTCTTCTAATCAGAGCTTTCTCCATATGGGCATCCCAGATATACATTGCAGTAACTTCTGCTTCTTACTAATAGTTAGCTTGGGACAAGGTAGTGCTTGCATAAAAGAGTTGCTGGGGGGGTTGGGTGAGTCCTTTTGTTTGAGTTGTTTTTGTGGGGGGGGGGGTGGATATTTTGTTTATTGGGGTTTGTTTGGTTTGGGGGTTTTTTTTGTATGTTTTCATTTGGGGGATTGGTTTTTCTGGGGGGGGTTCTTCGTTTGTTTTGGGGTTTTTTTTGTTTGTTTGTTTTAATTCCTCATTCTTTGTAATCCTCAATGTGTTTGTATTCCAAGAATGATATGTTTGGGTAATATTGTTTCACCCCTAAGACAAAAAAAGGTATCATAGGAATCACTTCCTTTTCAGAATCATGACGTGAAAACTCAAGACAATGTAGCCCGCAGTCAGAGAACTTCTGTATAATTTGATGTATTTAGTCATAGTGCTTTGTGGAGGAATCTGTTTAAAATAGATAGGCTATAGTTTTGTTAATAGTGCATTTAAACACTCTAAGATCTAGGCAATGTTAAATAACAGAAGAATCTGGACGTTGTAATACTGTTTACTAATAAATGTAAGCAATCATTAAGAAAATGGTTAGGGAGTGGATGTTATAGGTAAACAACACATGGTGGTCTGTGAACTGGAAGCCCTCATATAATGGTTCCTTCTGCTAATGAGAATATAGATAATGCCCCCTTACTTACCCTTTGTTGAAAGGGTACAAATTGTTGTTTGCTGTAGGCAGAATGAAGACAAGCTGTTCATTGTTTGCCTTGTAAATATTAAATATTGAGAACAGCATGTATCTGCTTCTCAAGTATGTGGAAGCCTTGCAGTAATGTCAAAATGTATATATTCATCTGAAATTTTGCTTATTTGCTTGATTGTGACTGGAACTTCTTTTTTCTTCAGGGAAACTGTATCAATCTGACTGATGCCTTGACTCTGTACGAAGAACAGCTTAGCAGGCTTTACTGTCCTGTGGAGTTTTCAAAAGAAACTGTGTGCGTTCCCTCCTACATGGAATTGTATCCTTAAAGACTGAAGAAGACTGAAGAGTGTGTATTAATAAATCAAGCAAGCATAGATTGGTTGGAGGTAATGAACTCAAGCAAAAAGGCAGTTCTGATTTAAACACTTATTTTTTTTCACAGTAAATGAACTGCTGCAGTTTTATTTTGAGGATAATTGTAGGAATTGTTTTCTAGAAGTGCTGTAAATTCACAGCTGGTGAAATGATCAGCACCTTCCATGAACAGGCTGTGTTTTTGTTAATGTTCTTGAGTGGTGTGTGTGATGTGGGATAAACTGTTCGATAAGGGTAATGCTGCCTGGGAGTTCTGACAAGGATGTATCTTCTTATTTTCTTTTTTGTTTTACAAAAATAAGAAACTAACTTCATACAGATTAGCATGATCCAGATCTTTAAATATTGTCTGACATATCGAACATACAGCTCAGACTTGATTTTTAAGACTGGGGAATGGGGAAGAGAATGATACCTATCATTACTAGTTAGTGTTACTGGAAAAAAGTATTCCAAGTGGAGGGGTATGCATGTTCTCAGAAGCATCCCATTCCTAAAAATAATCCTTCAGAATCTCTTCAATTTGTGGGTAGCAGGGAAGTTATATAAGGAGCTAGAAGTTTAACCTTCAAGCCCTTAGCTTGAGAGGAGCATTTTGATCTGCTGTAAGGTGGTTCTGCTGGCTGCATTTTGCCTTGAGTGTTTACTGCTTTTATGGGATCTCCCTGGAAATGTTTTGCAGGGTAAAGCCTGCTGTGGCTGTCTCTCTTGACAGGAAACATCTTTCCAGGATCTGCTTATTCATAATACATTAAGCACGTGATGCTGTGACAGCCTTTCTTCTGTTGCATGTGTTCATTTTGCCTCCCTTCTGTGTGTCTAACCCTGGTAGTGTTCAATGCTGCAGCCTCCATACTGACCCCTTACTGACTCCAGACTGACTATAGTCAGCTCCTCCTGCTTCTCATTATTGTCAGCTCTCTGTGAAACTCAGATTTGACCCCGCATTTTCAAGATAAAAGAATGTGAAGGATATACAGATACTTGCCCTTAAAAGCTTGTGGTTTCAGAGAAACAGGTTATTTTTGCCTTTACAACTGCCAGACCTTAATTGAATGTGTATGTGATTTGAAGTGTAGGCATCCCTGAACTGCTGAGTCAAAAAGAGAATCCAGGGAGATTTCACTTTTGAGTGTTTTGCCTACCCTTTATGAGCTACTGGAAGTTTTCAGAATTTAAATATAAGTAAAAAGTGCTACATTTTAACCATGTACTACAAATGTTGCCTTTTCTTTTCCTTAACTGCTTATTTTCTCCAGATGGGTATTCTACACAATTTGGAAGAAACAGACTGACATCTGAACATCAAGATTATTTGAAATTATCCTAAGTGTACATGCTGCATGGAGCATATAGGCCTGCCACATGCTGCATATTGGCATTTTGAACCTTTAAATTATATGCTGTAGATGATCCTGAAACTTAGTCATGCTATTGATTGTGAATTCTTTAAATGTTTTTTTTATTATTATTTTAATTTAAAAGCAAATGGAAAATGTATATTTTGACAAGCTAGGGTGTTATTTTTGAAAGTCAACTTAAAGATGAATAAGCAGCAAAACTATATAGCTGCTGACTGCACTGAACCTTTAGAATGTGATCCTTTTTATTTTTTTGTAGATCTTCACAAACTGGTTGATTAAAAAAGACATCTTTAGCATTTCATCCCTCAAGGGTGGTCCATGGAGTTCTTGTTGGTTTTGTTTTTCCTGTAGATTTTTCATCTATAGTGCTTTTTAAAAATGGGAGAGGGTTTTTGTGTGGTGTTGGTTTTTGTTTGGTTTTTTTAATGAACACTGCAGTGCTTCCATATAGACAAGGGCATAACTAAAAAGAAAAAAATCTTGTGAGAATACTCCAAGCCCTTTGTTGCAAAGGGAAGAAAGCCAGTCTTAAATTTCTATTTACCCTAGTTTTCTTCATCATTGCTGTAATCTCTGCGGCAGAAGAATCTTTGGCCTTTTACATCCTGGAATTCTTCAGTTGCTGCCATATTGATTATTTGGATTCTGACATGGATTTAACAATAGGTTTGTACTGAAGCATGAAGATCAAGGCTGGGTTTTCATTCCACCCAGTGCAAGTAATTGAGCATAATGAGGTTCTTGTGGGCATATCTTCTCCCCAGCCTTATGGGAAGCACTAGATTTTTGAAGTAAAGGTTGGCTTAGAGGATGAAGAAATGTGGGTGATCTGTCTTTATATGCACCTGTACTGAATGTTCTGAGGGGCAAGTATGTGTGTGCTTCAGTAGGATCAGTGCTGGTTGTATTGCCACAGATGGCCCATATTGTGTGAGGCTATTGCTCAGTTAGACTCACTTGCAGTGTAAAAATCAGTAGAAGCTGGGGGGCATTGTGATTCTGTTCTGGAAGAAGATGCATTTTTCTTTAGCAGTTTCTCATGTTGTCAAAAGTTATATTTTTGTAAGAGCTGTGTATTGACTAAGATATTTGTGTTTAAAAATCCCATTTGAGGTAGGAGGGATATGACCATTATGTGCATTTTTTACTTTTCCAAGATAGAATAAAAAATGCACTATTTCCCTAAACACTCTAATCCTGAACAGTAATGATGTTTCATTCAACACACAGTATTCACATTTTCTTAGTTTTATTGGAGAGAGTTCATTTGCCCCCCCCCAAGATACTGTTAACGAAAACAAACCAAACAAAAGCTGTCCTTTATATTCTTAAACCACACATAAGGAGTAATTTTATTGCATCCCACATATATAAACTGTTCATGGAATCTGAATAGCCTGTGTGGAATTCCAGACTGATACTAGAAAACTTGCAAAAATTTGCTGTTTCTTCAGTCCATAATTGGTCTAAAATTGTTAAAATGTTTTCAGTTTGGAGAGCCAACAGAAGCATTTTTCAGTCTTACTATTTTAAATTATCACAGTTAATGTTAATTCTTGAATATACACAGGGCACAGTTCTTCCATGGCCTACAGCTTGTGAATCACTAAATACTTCCAAAGAATAGAGCTTCCCTCTAAATAGAATAGTTTTCTGCGTTTCCCTGAGTGTTTTAGCTCTGCTGTAGGCATCCCAGAAAAGATGTTGGTATTATAACCTATAATACAGTAGAGACTCTTCATTTATGGTCCAGGACTGCAGTCAGTTTGTCTAGCCGCAGATGAATGCAGATATCCTGTAAACAGGTGTATCCATAACTTTGCAAGCATGAATATTTCCATTGATTCTTAGTGTGATTGCTCATGTAGGTGAAATGAAGCACACAGGGACACAGAGTTCAGATCATCTGTGTTCCTGGGTGAGCTTGGCAGACGTAGAAATCAGTCACAACAAGTGGGGGTGGTTTGGTTTTTAGCAAGGAAACTTGTGAACTGGAAGATGATTTAATGTGCTCACTGTACCAGGGCTTGTACTTCCCTTTAGCATTACTGCACAGGAAGCTGCTGGGTGTGCAGGGATGTTCTGTAAAGAGTCCCAGAATGACCAGGGGACCTGAATTGCGTATTAATAGCTGAGGGGCAGCAGTGCTTGCAAGCTTTTCAACTAATAGGGTATGAAGAGAGTTGGAAGAATTATTTTTTTTCTTTAACTTTTTTTAAATGTAGTGTTTTGAAGTGATAGATGCAGTATAAAGCAATTCAGCAAACACTGAACATTATATTTTTTTAAGTTGCTGAATTGATTCTGAGCAAATATATACACACTGTCGGTCTTTATTTATTTGTTGCTGTAGTGTAGATTTTTTTAAAAGAAAAACAAGTCTCTGTGTTAGAATTTCCAAATGTAAACTGCTGTAGCTGATCGGTTTTCCATGTTTAAGGCCAGTTGGGAAGCAGCTGTAATTGCTGCGCCATGTATGCAAACAGTTCCCGAGATACGGTTAACATTAGAAGTTTCTTAATTATTCTTTGCACTAAATGCTGCTTCCACCTAGAATTTATTGACTGATAGTAGTTTGTGCAAGGAGAAACTGCTGGCGTTGTATCTACTGCATCAGTGCAGTGCGCGTGTTAAAATAAAGGTACGCTATCGTTACTTGTGTGTTTGAATTGTTAAATCCATTGTGGATTCAGTGTTCAAATGACAGAATTGATGGGTATGATGCTTACCATTGTACCTCCTTTTTCTTTGTCACATAAAGGTTCTTCATGGTCTTTTTATTGAGTATCTTTTCTGTCTCAGATTAATTCTGTTACTTTCCATGTAATAAATGCTCAGATAAGATACTGTGTAGTATGGAACAGCACACTGATATTTGTAATGGGGGGACTCACTTGAAGCTTCAGAGATATTTGCCTAGAAAGAGTTGCTTTTCTGTACAGTGTTTTAGATGTGAATTCTTTGGAGGTCTCTAAGTGGAAATTTGAGTTTTTCTGCTAAAGTGGTAAGTAGGCTTTGGGTGACAGTGTGACTCATTGTGTGGCACAGAGAAAAGACAGGCTTAGGAGAAGTTACTGTGACATTGAGAATGATGGAAACTGGCACAGAAATTTAGGTAACAGGGAGAGGGGCATGAACAGGATGGGTACATCAAAGAAGTTATTAACCTTTCTGAATCACACCCCAGAGTAATGTCATACAATGGAAGAAAAACGTGACTTCCAGAAAATGTAGAGAGATTTACATGAATTCCACATAACTGGAAGGGAGAAGTATTTAGATCTGCATTAAGTACAGTGATAGCAGAAGGCTTGATAGTTCAGAAAAAGAAAGGGGAAGCCTTAACTTTCTGAGGGGAAAAAAGTCTCACATATAGACTGAGGGTAGAATAAGGAGTAATTTTGGAGTGCTTACATGCATGACAGGGAAGAAAGGTATCTTCCTTTATTATTTTTGCTGTTTGAGAATTTGAGGTGTTGACAGCTTGCTGGAGGGAGCGAGGGGATGGGTGAGAGGAAGATAACTCAATTTCTTATTTTAATTGAGGTATAGGAGACTGCAGATGATGCCTGTGGGTAATCTGAGAAAGCTGACAAACTTTGCCCACAAAGAGAAGAATAGTTGGAGTCATTAGAGATGCTGAGGGAGCAAGTGAGAGAAGTAGCAAAGTAAGCAAGTGCTGCAGTGATTAATAATAGCACTGAGCAACTTAGAAGTGCCTTTTTGAAATGTGGAATGCTTTAGGAAGCAAGGAATGAGAAATGTGGCATGGGAACTGGGGGATGTGAAGAAGTTCATACAGTGGTTGTACATTGCAGTGAACTTGAGCTTCAGATGTAGGGAGTGGAGATCTTAGAAAGAGGGAAAAGAAAAATGTGAAATGAACTTCATAATTGAAATTGTGATGAGAAGTATTCCTGTGCAGTGACAAGAGCAGTAAGGATGTAGGGGCAAGAGGCATTAAGATGGAAAGGAACTGGGGAAATGAGCTGGGAGGAGGAGCCAAGAAACAGGACAGCAGAACAGAAGTGGTATGGGGATATGGGGAACACATCTGGATATGGAAAAGAGAGTGCCAGTCACACTGCCCAGCCTGTCCTCTGATGCTATTGGCCAGAGAAGTTGGAGAAATTGGAAACATTTGGGTTTGTTTTGTTGGTTTTTTTTTTTTAACTGAGTAATGAGTACAAGATGCCTTCTAAGTATTTTAGAAGGAAAAGAGTTTAGCTGCTGGAAATTAAATGAAGACTAAAAGGAAACTTCAGATTAGGGAGTGCTTAAGGGTAGACTGATTACTGAAGCAAATAAATACAAAATTCATGAAGCCCAAAAGAAAGGCAGCTGTGGGATTTAATGGTCATGGATTGTTAGTGAGCATGGAAGGGTGGAAGGCAGAAGGATACCAGGGGTGTCTCTGCTGTCTTCAGCTCATGGAACTGGAAATACTGATCAGAACTGGCAAATGTACATTAATAATGATTAAAAAGCACTGCTACAGCCATCTGACTTCAGCATGCCATGACAACTTTGTGTGTTGCTCAAGAGGATGTTTCATGACTCAATGGAGAATGCACAGCGCAGTGTGCCACATTGCCTGGGTAGCACCCAAATACACAAGTATTTATTGGTGTATAATGGAAACATTTTTGTGCAACTGTTCTTTGTATAGGCACAGAAATGCACCAGTGGACTAAAACAATAATTTTAGTAGATGGGAATAACAAAGATGAGTGTATACAGCTCTGTGATGCTTTTTGTGTTTTGGTAGCTGCTAATGTTATCTAACACTTTCCCATTTAACTTCAGTTAATTATGAAACCTGATGGTTTTGATTTTCAAAATTATTTTCTTTTATTCTATGCTTTGTCCTGGTTCTGCTCTTAAGCTCCACCACACTGGGACCTCCTGTGAAGTTACTTTCTAATGGTTGGCATGTCTTGTAACACTTTCGTGTTTTCAATGATATTTTATAACCACTGGTTCATTATTTGGGGTGGAAGGATGACAGGTTTTTTTCAGGAAACAAATTTTTGACAGCTCATTGTTTAAAATCCCAATGAAGACTGACAGAATAATTATAGGAATGTTCATTAACGTTTTTTTAGAAATTTAGGAATTTTTAGGAATTTAGTTAGGACTTTTTACCTGTGTCTTGAAGTGAAATGTTCCTGCTACCATTGTAAAATTCTTACTGTATCTATAACAGCTAAATACTAAGGAAAAGGAAGCTATCTGCTGGCATTTTCTGGAGCTGATTTGCAGACAGCCACGTGTCTTAAGTTACAGTCAAGATTCACTTAATAGAATCATGAAGATAATCATCCATTAACCTAACACTGCCAACACTAAACCGTGTCCCTGAGTGCCATATCTACTCCAGGGATGGTGACTTGACTGCTTCCCTGGACAGCCTGTTCCAGTGCTTCACAACACTTTCAATGAGGAAATTTTTTCTTAATAGCCAGTGTAAACTGCCAGTGGTGCTAACTGAGGCCATTTGCTCTTGTCCTGATGTTTGTTACTTGGGAGAAAAGAGTGACCCCCACCTCACTACAACCTCCTTTCCAGTAGTTACAGAGAGCAATAATGTCTCCCAAGTCTCTTCTCAAGGCTAGAGCAACCCTCTTGCCTCAGCTGCTCCTCCTAAAGTTTGTGCTCTAGGGTCCCACAAAGTGAACCCCCAAAGGCCTGTAGAGGCCACTGAGTTACTGTTTCTGACTGTCAGATCTTCACCCACAGCTGGATCCTCACCCACATCTGGATGCAGTTCGATGGCTGCTGGGAGATGGCCTTGTGCACAGACTTCTGGTTTTCACTTTTCTTCCTGCACTGCTCCAAAGTAGAAGTATGGCCTGTGTCTCCCAGGCAGCTGGGAAGGTCGCTCATGGTGCAGGTAAATGGGTGTCTCTGGGCCTGGCAGTGGTGAAGCTGCACGCCTGGGTTTCAAGTGGCAAAATGCTGCATAGTGGAGTTGGGAACACCCTGCGAGCAGCAACGTCAGAGGAAAAGGGGAGAAAGCACTGCAGGCACCAGAGGAGAGATTCCCCTGCTGCTCTGGATAGGGCTCCAATGGAGCAGGGACTGTCCTGCAGCCCTTGGAGGGGACTAGGCTGGAGGTGGGATCCACACTGGTCTTTACAGGACCTGCACTGGGGCATGTGGGTATTTCCTGCAAAAACTGCAGCCCCTCTGGCAGCAGATTTTTCCTCGAGGACTGTGGCTCTTGGGAGGGATCCCACTCTGGAACAGGGGAAAAGTGTGTGGAAGATGGAGCAGCAGGGTGGAGTTGATAGTGACTGAGCACAGTCCCTGGTACCTTGCGCCCCTCAGGGGAGTGGGGTGAGGAAGGGGCAGGAGTGAATTTGAGCCCAAGAAAAAAAAACTTGGGGTGTGAGAGATGTTTAATCTTTGTTGTTCACTTCCCTGCATTTTTAACTGGCAACACATTGAACCAATTTGGTAATGGGTAAAATGATGAATGGAATGGAAGCTCAGCTGGAAGGAACATCTAGAGCAAAAAGAAATACCTAGTCCAACTTCCTGACCACTTCAAAGTGACCAAAAGTTAGAGCATGTTGTTAAAGAGCATTGCCCAAAGAGCATTGCCCAAATGCCTCTTAAATGCTGACAGGCTTGAGGCATTCATCACCTCTCCAGGAGGCCTGTCAGATGGACATTTTTCTTAGGCCTCCTTTGATAATGCATTTATGCATTCACATGTCCTGGAGCCCTGATGATCTTAGTACAGATGTGGCAGATTGTATTTTCTTTATGCATGTTTTTTGTTGTCCCAGACACTGGGGTGTGAGCTATGAACTGCTGAATGTACCTCAGAAGCAGAAGGCTGACCAAGCTAGCCCAAAACATTTCAGTGCAAGGGAGATGGAGCTGGCAGGTATGGGACACACAGATACAAAACCACTTACTCATCACATTCGTGGACTTCTGAATCAGAACTGCAAATGCCTAATAGTGCAAAACATCAGATGATGGTGTCATATTCTAGCACCCGCCTTGATATCTATACCAGTTCCGACAAAAACGAGCTTGCCTGAACAGAAAGGTTGCCTTCCAGTTGGTGTAGAGTCCAGACCATCCATGAGCTGTGGAGATGTTGCTTCTGAGTACCATCCAAGGGCATCAACATGTGGAATGGGAAGTGACTGGGCTTGTCTATCACACCCTGTGTGCCCACAGTTAGGCCCTTTCCCTGTGTGGTGTGGCCAGGTTGCTGTGGGTGCTGTTTGCACCTTGGCACAAAGGATAGAACAGGCCAGGAGCACTGGATATATTAGGCCAACTCAGATGTGAGGCGTAGTGCTTGCCCAGAGCCTCCCTTCTGGAAGTGCCAGACACAGGAGACAGAGCTGCAGGACAGAGAGAGGGACAAAACAGACTGGTGGCTGTGGGTACACCACTGTCCTCACCACAAGGGAAGTCTGCAGCTCGCAGCCTGTCTATGGGGTTCCTGCTGGTAGTGGGTGGGTGAGGCAGTAGACACTGCTCACCTGGATTCCTCTGGGGGACCATATGCAAGCTGCAGGAAGACCTTCCTGGAACACCTTCAACCTTTTAAAAAAAAAGGTGATACATTAGGTGTGACTGGGAAAACAAAACAAGGTAAGAGAAATTTAGTACTCTTCTAGGTAAGTAGGGCAAGAGACAGCCTCATTAAAACTGATGGGTCCAAACCGTTTTCAAGTTGCTGACTACTTAGCCTGGAGGAAGGAAAGTATTAACAAGTTTTGGAACTTCTGGAACAATGAAAGAGGTTGCTCTCTTGAGTTAAATCTAAAGAGTCAAACTACTGCCAGAGCCTTTCTATTGTAGTGTGTGTTTTCAGCCTAGGGGTTGTGCTAGAACTATTTTAAGAGCTTGCTCCCAATACAGACCTAACCCTTGGGTTTGGTGAGACTAGAAGGTGTAGTCCCTCTTGTCCCCTGCCTCTCTAAACTTCTATTTCCAGAAGTGCTGCAAGCACATATGAGGAATACGGAAATTTAATTAGCTGTAACTTCTCAAAGATAAATATTTCAGACTTCCTTGACTGGAGTGTTTTCTAAGGCCTATTTAACCTAGTTCCCTCAACACTATAGCTCATGGGAGGGGGTTGCTGTGAAGTCATTTATTCCAGTAGCTGTGCCATGTGAATGGTCCCAGCTATCTCTGCATTCTCACTGCTTTGGCCTCACCCTATGTTGTCCCCTCTGCCATGAGAGTTGCAGGGAGCTCTCCCATGGCCGTGTGACAAAACAAGTGGGTTAAAAACAAACAAGGAGAGACATTAAAGGGGAGTGAGAAACTGATGTCACTCAGCTACACTGCTGAAATGAATGGATGAGAAAGCAGTCTGTGTTTAAAATGGGTCTGGCTCCTCATGTGCTGGCAGACCTGAGTGATGAGCAGGAATGGGAACTGGTGGTGGGATGGGGGAGCAAATCATGCCAGGTGTAGGATATGGGAAAAATGTTAATAGTAAAGGCTGCAGAGCATCATGGTTTATAGCTGCTTTAGAAATACAGAGGAGGGTTGTTAGGGACATTACCTCTTGGTTTTTTCTTGTCTTTTTCTGATTCTATCTACTGAATCACTTATGGGTCACTTCCAACTAGAGATATTCTATGGTAATATGATTTCAGTCAGCCGGAAGTTTCACATAATTTGAACTTTTGAGAGCACATGAAAGGTGATCCAGTAACTTTGATCTAGTGGGAATTAAGAGCTTTATCTGTGTCAGTACTCTGCTGTTGGTGTAGATTTGTAAGGGGGTGTGTTGTTTTTCAGTTATTTGTTGCCATTCATACCTTCAAAACTTCTAAATAAAATTTCATTTATGTCAGCAGTTTGGCTCTCCCAGTTGATTTTGGTTACATGGGCTGATTTTGTTCTCTTCTGAGGTTAGATTAAAAATACGATAATGCTACTCAAGTTTTAGGTACATTTTCTCACAAGGAATTTCTTTTAAAGAATGTGGGGACAGCACCCATTTTGTGCAAGAAGGGCTTCCTAGCTCTTGATAATCTTTGAAATGTGAGGCCCTTTATTTAATTTAATTTTTACTACAAGCAAAATCGGCAATGTGGTTTTAGATACCTTTGCAGAAGGAGTGCTGTTATATGCTATCACAAAGGTAAGCCCCTGCTCAGTGATTTACAGGGGAAGGGTACCTATGTGGGCCACTGAGGTAGCTGGTGTGGGGTCTGTAGCTCAGGCCCAGGAAACCGTAACCGGTCTGGAGAGATGGTCCCGTGAGGAACCGTCTTCCCAGAGCCCATGGAGTTTTCCCTCAGCTGCCGGAGTGCCTTTGCAGAGAGGCTATCAGCTCTTTAGTGATTGTCAGCTTGTGATTTCAGCTTTTTGCTCTGCTGGGCAATCTCCAGGCCAGACCAGGAGGAGAGAGACGAGAGGCCCGTATAGCAGTTCTGCATGAGGCAGCTTTATTAACCCACACCCTGCACAGGGGAGGCCAAGGACGAGCTCTCTCTCCTCACAGGGGCAGAGGGCTAGCTCTTATAGGGGTACAGGGGTGGGTGTGAGAGGGTAAAAGCAAATGGGTTACAAAGAATCTGCATAGGGTCTCCAAGAGGATCATGGGTCTGTGTCCTCTCTCGCCGTAACTGAAAGGTGGCTGCCTTTTCCAGGGGGATTCTGCTCGGAGGTCGTGTGATCTCCTTATCTCAGCAGGCCTCCCTCCAGGGCAGAGGCTGGGCATACCCTACAGGCCATGGTGATTTCCTTCATCCAGTAGACGTGCTTTTCTGTACTGAACATGTATTACTTGGGAGAACAGAATGACATGGTCCAGGTCTGGATCATGCTTGTGACCTGGCTTTCCCAGCACCTGCTTGGCTGTCTGGTGGCAGTGAGTGAATAATTTTTCCAGTGAGCAGCAGAAATTTGGCCACTCTTGAGCATTTAATTGTGAGCAAATGATAGTCAGATGTATCTTAACTTCAAACACACTAAAATACATTTTATGTCATGCTGATCAAAATATATTTGAATAGCTTTAAATATTTTATAGTGCATCCAGATTCATGCAACAGTGGATGATTTTCATTCAGTATTTTATTCAACTTAAAACTGTGTTTTATAGTTGCTTTTATGTCCAGATACAGAGAAGAAAAATATGTGGTTAAAATAAAAGCAGCAAGCCTTAAATGTTTTTATGAAATGAATACCTATTAAGTACATGTCTTCCAAAGGCAAAGGGTGCAATGCCCCAAGAAAATGTAGTCATGGCGTCACACTATGAAAGCCTGGTCAGGAGTGTGAGTTTATCTGGTTGACTCAGAGTGAAATGAGCTGCATTTGTATCATTCCTGGTAACATTTTCTGGTGCTCTGAAAAGTGTGAGTAGTGACTGCAAAGGGAATGAATTAATTTCAGCGATGGTCAGCACCTTGGTGAAAATCAGGAACACGGCACTGCATTTTTTCAGGCTGCTTTTCCAGGGAAAGTCTTGGAACCAGAGAAAGTTAGGAAAGGCCTGTGTAAGAGGAGCAGGTCTTAGCCTTTAGGAAGTGTAACAAAGACCTGTGAGGAAATGGAGGTCTTTCACTTAAATGGAGGTCTTTCACTTGATAACCTGGGCATTGTGACTACATCCTGGCTAGCTACAGCACAGCCTGGATCCTGATCTCTCTGATGCCCTTGGCACACGGAAATTCTCATCAAGGTCTTACCAGTGTTCTTCTATCGCCAGCTGCCCTGAACATGCTGAGGGCTGTACCCAGTTGCGGAGTCAAGTCAGGTTTGGGAAGGCAGTAGGAAATTCTCTCATGTGTCGTAGTCCAGATGTAGTCTGACTGCTAGTGCTTTCTCTCTAGTTTGGGGAGGTGGTATATGCCTCTTCAGGCTCTTATTTTCTCTCATTAATTGCTGCTTCAAAAGCCATGATACTCCTAGGTTTTTTAAGAAACTTACTGCCAGCCTGCAGACTTTTGCTGAGGTAAAGCAGGTGCTGTAAGTTTTGGCCAATTTTATTTCTGTTGGTAGTCCAAATTGCAAGGCACCTTTCACATCTATCACTTTTTTTATTAAAAGCACAATCTTCATGAAAGTTTTACTTGATTGTTGTAAAGTTGGATAATGAATGTCCCATTTCAGTCAACCAGTTCAACCAAGGAAGAGGCTGATCATGTTTGCAGTAATTTCAAAGAACTAGTAATAGAAATAGCATTAAATTATTAGAGACCTATGAATTTATCAGTGTCTTTTAGTAGACTAAGATTCTATCATTTTCTTGGGAAGTGCATATTGAAGAAGCTAAAGGAACTTTTTCAGAAGAATGTGATCCTTTCTGCAAGTTATAGAAAAGGATTTAGCTTTGGTCAGCATAATTTTCCTTCCCTGTAAGCAAGCTTGGTCATGACTATTTTTGTCATTGTTATTAACTTTGCTAACAGTATTGCTAATTTCTTCGCATGGTTATTTAAATATCTAAGAGTAGCTAGTTAGACTCATACTGAGGCCCTTTCATCAGTCTCCCTAATCAAGCTACTTGTTCTTAGCTTAGGGAAAATTTTTGGGGAGCAATACCACATAACAGTCCAGCTTTTGATCTCTAACAAGTAGTTCCGGTATGTTTGACAGTACAGAAATCCTTATTCTGTTCTCTAGCCTTGTGTTAATAGTAAAGAAGACAACAAAGCTTTATTTGAAATAGAGATGTTGGAAACTTCAGGGAAGGGCTGTCAGAGATGTAGCAATTTGACTTGTAAAGATAATTACCTAACTGTTTGATTTTTGAGGATTTCTGCAACTTCAGGAAAGCAAATGTTTGGTCTCGATGATCCTGTCCCATGGGGCCTCATGCTGTGGTTTCAACCTGATCTGACTCTGGTCTCCCCTTTCCAGAGACCTTGCTGACTAAATACATTTAAACTCTCCTGAGGTACTGCTGTTCATCATTATTAGATATGTTCGTAGTTACAGGAGTTGCACCAAGATGAGGACAAGAACAGAGAGTGTCTGAAAATACCTCCACTGAATTAATACACACAAAATCTCATGTTGTTAAGGGGCGTTTTATTTAGGGCATCATATTTGATGTGTGATTTTTCTGGCTTTTAGCAGTGTGCAAAGTCAATTTTAATCTCATTTTGAGATGAGGAAGAAGAAAAAGAACTCAGTGGAATAAAATGTTTTGAAATAAAACTACCTTCAGGAAGACCCTGAGCCGGTTGTAACAGCACCCTGGAAGAGTAGGATTCACTTTTTCAGGTTTATGGGTGGGGTTTTTTTGTTGTTGGTTTTTTTGGGGTTTTTTGCCCAGCTGTTTTCTTCTGAAAACGGGTTATGCAGTTGTGCTTTCCTGTCTCTGTGCCCCTTCTCTCCCACCCAGCCTTGCTAAGTAATGCTAGACCTTGTCAGCCAACTTCAGTCAAATTTGATAGAGGGAATTTGGGTTTGAAGATACTAATTCTGCCAAGTTTTTGCCTAGGTGAAAAGGTGTCTTGTTTCTGCTACAAGCTCTGGTTAGGTGCATTTGTTGTGCAGAGGAATGTGATGCAACAGCCCCTGTGCAAGAAGAGCTTTCACCAGAGCTCATGCCTGATGGGACTGCTAAGCTCTATTGCCTTGGGGTTAAAACACTTGGAGGAGCTTTTGCTCCACTTTTTCTGATTTCCTACAAAAGTTAGAACAAGCGAGCGAGTAGATAGGAGTGACAGAGTGCCTGTTTCCTGTTCAGTGGCACCTCTATGGAGTGATTGCTCTGCTCCTGGCTGCAGCTGTCTTCGAGCTCTGCTGCTGCCAAAGACAGATTTGTGCTGCTGGAGATCCAAGTGAGAGAGCAGGCAGGAGCCATTGCTTTTGCAGAGGCAGTCGTGCTTCTCTGAGAGACAGGAGGTCACAGTGGAGGGATCTCTTTGGCAGAAGCTGAAAGCAGTCACGTGCAAGGCAGTGGCTCTCCTCCTCTTTTAATTTAAAATGCCAGTGAATGCATGCCTCATTGCACACCTGAAAATTCATCCATAGGACACAAACTCCTTGGTAACCAAGCTTCTTGCTTCCACTCATATAAATAGGCTTTGACAGCTGTGAGCGAACATTTGGACAAAGCAAAATAAGTGGGTAAAGCTCTGCTGGAATGATGCAATATTTTAAGGAAACAACAGACATTTATTTGTGTTCTGTCTACCTCCCTGCATCTACAGCTGTGGCCATTGGAAAAGTGACATTTCCCAGCAATGTCTTTTTCAGTGTCTTTACAGCCTATGTACATAGTCTGAGTATATGAAAAAACCAAAAATTTGCTCTGAGTTGTGCCAGGGTATCTTGTATGTTTCTTAATCCCCAACTGAGATGCCTTTCTACAGCCCATGTCAGCATGCACCCTTGTTTAATCTCTATAGTGGGATGACAGATGGGAAGGATGCCCATGTGATGGCTCTGTGTAAACACACTCTGATTGTAGTGCGAATGTGGTCTTTAGGAGAAGTAGTGTTTGCTTTAGCTAGAATTTAATGTGCTTCTTGAAGAAAAATTGCCGGAAGACCTAAAGCAGTTCGTTCTGCTTGAGAACATATGCATTGCTTCATTACAGTGCTTTTTCAAAAGCAGCAAATAAAAAGCTTGCAAACTTGAGTGGCTTAACTTTAATCATCCCAGATGTTGAGTTTCATAGTCAGTTGCTGTTTGGGTTAGATATAAAGACCTTTTGGTCAGAGAATGCAATGTTTCCTGCAGCAGGAAAAAGTTTTTCTTGGAGTAATGAGAATAGCTTAGTCTACTTGGAATTGAAAAAGAGAATTGATTTGGGGTATTAGATACTGGAGAACAAAGTTTTCTGCTTTTCAGGGTGTTCTCCTCACAGCTGCAGTTATAGTTAGTGGAAAAGCTTGCCACCAGCAGTGTTTGGAGCCCTGCAAATCCTGTTGGCTCAGTATTGACTCCTAATTAATGACCCACTTCTCACAGATGGGCTGAGGCCTTCTGTAATGTGGCTGTACCAGTGGAAAACAATGGAGTCATTTGTTTCCAGCTGTATCTGTCCCATGAATAAAGGACATGAAGTAGTGCCAGAGTGTGGTTTCTGTTTGCTGCAGCACAGAAATTTGGCAGTTTTTGTATCCAAGGGAGTGTAATTTATAAAATTCAGAGATCTGATCAAGCTGTCTTCAAATGCAACATGTTGGGCTTTTCTCAAGCATGCTTTGTGTACGTAAAGCCCAGTTCTGGCTACAACAGCTGCATAGTTTGAAAAAAACAGTTCAAGGCCCAGGGTGGAACCCTTGAAATGGAATGGAATACAGCCTTTACTCTGACCCACACTAATTAATCTCTTTCAATGAAGCCAACATTACGCCTCTACTTCTATGAGGAAGCCACTCAAGCTGTATCTGGTTTCCCTGCTTCCATCAGTGTGATGGTGGCTGTGTTTTCCTTTTACCATGAGCTAGAAATGCTCAATAGTACATCACCAAAGTTGTGGTGCTGTGATTGTGGACTGCTTCTGCTAAGCTGTGCATCAGGCACTTCCCAGATAGTGCAAGTCTTTAATGTGCACCATGAGGTCAGTGTCCTCCGAGACAATGTCTGTAACTTGTGTTGGTGTAACCTAATATGTTTTACACGTATTATATTGGGTTTTACATCTAGAACTGAACTGGGATTTTTTTCTTTTTGTATAAAAAGTATCAGTGATTGTTTTAATATGTTTTGAAGTTATCTAAATGCCAGAAAGATTAAATATTTTACAGTACTCAGGCTCATTGCAAGCAGGTTCTTTAAGCAAGCTTGGTCAGCTTGGGCTGACTGTGTGCTGACCTCAGGCTGTTTTGTTATTCCACACATTCAGCAACACCTATGCAACTGTTTTTGACTGTTCCAGTGAAAACTGGGCAATATGTGTGATTTTGTTTATCAATCGAGTAATCAAACCTCAAGAAATGGAAACTTCCTTGAGACAAGCTGTATGAGGAGAAGCTGACATGGTCCTATTGATTTTAGTTAGCTCTGATCCAGTGCTCTTCTCTGACATAATGGGTGGAAGAGAGAATTGTCTGCTTGTGGAAGAGCAGAATAAAACGTGTGTGTGTTTGTGGGTGTACATTCACATGCACACACACACACACACATTTATATTCACAGACAGACCTTTTCTAGAAGCTGGGACACTTGCTGTGCTTCAGTCCAGAGCATGTTCCAGAAGGTTTGCCAGCTCTGGCATATGACCATGGATGGAATTGTTTGTGCATTGTCCTGGCTTTGTTGTAAGTGCCAGAGTGATCCCATTGTTTGAGTGGGGTCTTGGTCACATGGAATTCTGAGAGAATGAAATGTGGTTTGGAGCATGTAGCATTTAGTTATTGCTTTTTTGCCCCCTATGTCTGTTCAATGTTCTATGAATGTTTAGCAGAGTCTTTGCACAGCCTCGCTAAGTGCCTTATTTGTCTGCAATGGCCAGAGGTGCTGTTAGCAGTTCCAGCAGGGTGTGGCCATGTATCCTGTACCTGCCAAGGAACTGCTGGACTCAGGATGAGCAAGGCAACCAAGTCCTAGAATGGTCATCAAAAACATGCATTAAATTCCTCAGGCTTCTGTCATAGATCATCATTATCAGGAACTTACATGTGCTCCATGCACCTTTTCAAACTGCTGGAAATGGACCTTTGCAGCTGTTGCCTACAGCTGTTTATGGTTTAGCCTTAATTTCGTAGTTCTGTGCATGCTGAAGAAACCAAGATGGGTTATTGACTACAGCCAGGCTCTTCAGTCAAAGGGAAGGATACTTCATACTATGCCACAGTGTAAATAAGCCCACAAACCCAAACATGGAAAAGTAATTCTGTTGCTGACAGCTGATTCGTGATTTTTCTTGCTACAAGGATTATGTGCTGCTTGGAGCTGACTCTCCAGAGGACTGCTGTAGTTGGAGCTTGCTGGATTTGGTTGGGGTAGCTCCATGTTCCCATAGTCCTCACCTTCTGGTGTTTGGGAGAAGGGAGTGAATTGTCCAGCCTCTCCCTGCTCCTTCCCTATCTCTCCTTTCCCTCTTCCCCTGATGCAGATTTCCAAAGAGAAATAACTGGTTGCTGCTTTGTCTGTTGAAAGCTGCTCTTGGTTTCTTCCTTGATGTTGTCCTAGAAAGAGATAGATGAAAGCAAAATCCTGCTAGTGACACACTGATAGAGCATGATGATAGTGCCATACATACTAGTAGTTCTCAAGGGGGCAGAACTTAAAATTTAGAAATTATGGGGCAATTGACTAAGCATATGGTAATTCAGCATTGGTCGAGGGGATATAAAGCTGATAGTATGAATAGGTCTAATAGCTCAGCATTTGTAATGTCGGGGTTCAGTAGGAAAACCATCAGGTAACCAACAGCAAATACTTGTCAAAAGGTCCTGGTAAGGTTTATTCAGCTTTGGGATCATGGACACAGTGGATTAAGTGTTGAGATCATGCTGTGTCCATGCCTTTTCTGTTCCGGTACCCTGCCCTTTTGGCAGCCCCTTTGAGATCATAGTGACTTCTGATATGAAGACTCAATTGCACCAACATCACATAAATACCTTCTCAAACCTGTGCTGGTAACAGTCTTGGGCTGAGTATTGCTTATAACCAGAGATCTGCTCACACCCATGGAGTCATTCATGCATGAGCAGGAGTTTTTGTACTGGGAGGTGTGTGGTCCTCCTGGTTCTGTGGCATAATTTCCCTCCCCTGCCTCAGCTGATGGATGTCAAAATCATGGGTTATATGTGGGACAAATAAGCAGGTGAAAAGGAGCAAATGCTTTTTTCCTGTTCTGCACCAAGCAGAGATGAGAGTGTCCTCTTGGAGTTTCCTGGTGAAGAGGGACAGGAATAAGAACTGAGGGCACTTTGTTTGCAAGACCCCAGTGACACTGTAGAGGGGGTTGAGGAGTGAGGATTTCAGGACCTTCAAACTCTAAGTCTTCCTCTAGATAGATGGGCTTTCCCTTTATGTCCATGTGACATCCAGGATAACTTGGTTGGAGGTGTTCACATGGAAAAAGCATTCAGTCTCCAAACTGATAACTGCCATCACACACGTTTTGTGACATATGTATGTCTTTCTTGTCTCTACTTGTGCAGCTTTTTATGAGTGTGGTTGGGGGCTGAGATAAGTCCCCATAAAAGTAAGTAACTCAGGCACCTAAACTGTTGTTGAGAGCATGAGCATGGTGCTGCCACTCCCTGCATCCTTTTGTTTTGTATGAGAGTCCAGCTCTGGAGAAAGCAAGGGCTCCTCAGAGGGTGGAATGTCACACTCAGCTCAGAGAATTCACCTTGAAATGACTAATTTTGTTACTTAACAAATGGGGAAAGTTTGGTACATGGAGAGGAGACTATCAAGTCTACTCCACTGAGAAATCTATCTAAATAAGACTTTTTTTTAAATTCCCCACTGTCTTAAAGTGCCAAATAGATACTTTTCCACTAAGCTTATAGGAGTACTTGACTTGGAAGAATAGGATCATCTCTTAAAATGTATTTTGTATCAGCAAGGACTGAAATATCTTGCCTGGAAAAAAGCAGACCTAGCTTTTAGAGCAGAACTATTCTGTAGGTTGTGCTGATTATTGCTTTGTGCTGCTTGACTGTGATTTTTGGCACACAGTGTCACATACCAAATTCCCAAAATAAAATGCTACATGATAGTCTGAGAGTTCTTAGGAAGCTTTAAAAAGGGATTTGTCTGCTGAGTGGGTACCTCTTCTGGTGAAGCCAAATGATGCAGCAGCAATGGTTTAAAAGGAGAAAACTTTAGTCAGCAGATAATTAGTCTTTTTAAATAAGTGCAAGGAGAAAAAAAGAAAACCTTCCATCAGACTTGTGTTTGTAGAAGTTGTCAGCAATCCTGCTTTGATTGGAAAGGGTTTGCAGCTCTTTGAATAGTTAAAACATCTGTTCAGTGACATTGTGAAATGCTCGTGTTCAGAACCCCTGATAAGGGGGACTGCTGAGTGATTGGCTCATAGAGGCTCTACAGGCAGCAAGGGCTGCACGAACTGTGGCCACCGCTTGCCTTTCCTCCTCCTGGGCAGAGGAAAACGTAGGAGACAGCTACTATTTTACATGTGATTTTGCTTTGAGAGGGAGAGAGCAGGAAGTGCCTAGGAAATGGTTCATGACAGAAACCTGGAGTTTTAAATAGGAGAGAGGAGGAGGAGGAGAGCTCATGGGCACAGTTTGTGAACAGTTGAAACACTGACACGACAGCAGCAGGGGAAAACCATATTTCTGCGAGAGCAAGCACGTCCCAAGCTATCCCGATGGAAGGAGAGACAGTCCCCGAGGCCAGGGGAGCAGCCAGCAAAGCCACTCGGATCGCCCTCGGTGTCTTTGTGAGTGGCACTGTTGTTCTTGGCACCGCGCTTTTCTTGGGTAAGTGAAAGCGTTGACACTAACCTGAGCACAACCCTCCCCAGCCTGTCTGCTGGGTGCCGCTGTTTGTGCTTCACGACATCTTTTGGTGAAAACCTCAGTTTCTTTTCTTTCCCCCCATTTTATATTTATCCTGAAAGGGATATGTATCAGTAAAGGAGTTCTTGTTGCGGGAATGCTAGAGCTGGGAGATGCAATATGATCTCATGTAACTTTTTGAATGCTGAATTTAAATTTGGATAGTCAGTTGAATGTGTTCTGACCAGAACTGGGTTCTTTCACAGGATGGAGAGAAACAGGTGAGATTATGCTGATTACAGATTCACAGGTTGTGACCGATGTGGAGTAATATTCTCTGTTCCCTGAAAATGAATCTGTGTAGTGCACGCATTTTATGGAATCTTTTGGGTTTTCCTTCATTTGGTTTTCATTTAGGGCTTGACTAAAATTCCTGTAGAAATGTCAATAGTGCATATGCATGCACATTTTTTAGATCTTTTTGTTCTTCTATGATGAATTGCAAAGTTGCCTTTGCAAAAGACATAAAGAGTGCATTTAGGATGAAATTGAAGTATTTTGATCAGGTATATAAGCTGTAACTAGATCCAACAGAGAAGGAATTTTGTTTTTCTTCTCCCACATTTGAAATTACCTGTAGATTGGTTTTGTTAGACTATCAGTTGAAAGCATATGCCTACACTTCTGAAATGATGTGTAGAAGTATAAATATGCCTGGAAACTCCAAGTAAAGAGGAAGATGTGTTGTATCCTGTAAGAACTTTGCAGAGCTGGATCCTCTTTTGGAATAATTCAGCCCAACTTTTCATTTCTTTCGACCAACGCAGATTTCTCTAGATTGGTGGAAACCTTGCCTCTAAGCATATCTTTGCTTTCCTCCAATCCTTTATGATCTTGTGATCTTGTTTGAAAGGTCTGCTTTGTTTATAGTCACAACTAAGAAAAACAATGTCAGGTTTTCTATAGAATATTTAAAGCACCAGGCTCACTCTTGGTTAGACTTTTTCTGCTCTAGAGCAAATTCTGCAACATTTGCAGGCAAATAACTTCTGTGTTAGTGATCCCATTCAAGTCAACAAAACTTTTTATAACCATGAGCAAGTTTGAATCTTCAAATTTCTAGATGGAAAAAAAAAAGTTTTTCACTTAAATAAAGCAGTATAAACACCAGGGAGTAATAATGGAGAGACCTTATTTCTTTGTGCCTGCACTAGATTTGTTTATTTGTTTGTTTATTGCTTAGAGCAATAAAAGCAATAGACATTTACCACCACAGCTTCTCAGAGACAGAACTGCTTTATCCATAGGCCAGGTGTAAAAATTCAAGCAAATATATTAATTCTTGCAGATACTTTTCCAAGTGTGCCTGTGGCATGTTCTGTAGCCAGGGACTCAGTGTCAAAATTTTCATTGGCATAACTGCTAAGAAAATAAAAATGCTGGCCTTGGGTCAACCAAAATGCTTTTAGGATTTGTTTGAAAATTGTCTGAAATTTTCAACCTAAAGAACAAAGGAAAAAGAAGTTAAATTGTTTTGGTTTAACATTTTTTCAACTAGATGTTTCCATGTTTCATTGTGATATTGTTTTGTTTGTAAGTTTGAGCTTAACTACTTTTTAGTTTTATTAAACTGTAGAAATGGACGTTATTATTTCTGTCCATGTGAAACATTTCAGGCACCTCAAGATGTTCTTTTTTTATTCAGTTTTCATTTACTCTGCAAAACTTGCTGTTTCTGGTACACCTGAAATCAATTTTCCAGCCTGAGGAGTGAAATGCAGCTTTCTCCTGCTTTCTTCTTCTCCTAGTTCCTACAAAGTCTAATGAAGATGTGGGAGAATCGGGTATTGTTATTTACTGTTCCTTGCTCCTACTGGCTGTGACCACACTGTGACTCCAGTGGGAAGCTACCAGGGCAGTGGCTCAGCATTACTGGAGTCCTGCCTGTGATGCCAGTTCCCTTGGGTGAGAAGTCAGGCAGCTTTGAATCTCTATTTGAGAGCCTCCCCTCCTGATTTGGTAGTCCTTTTGGGCTTCTTACATCACAGGAATGTTCACATTACTTGCATCTCTACATTTGTATGCTTTTTCCCTTATAGATTTATTTTTTTAAGACTTAATTGTGGTGTGTATTTGCTTAATAATCTGGAAACAGGCTTATAAAGGAACAAGTAGGACACTGAGGGTTATAACCATGACTAAGTAATAATGTAATGATTAGTTCTCTTAACAATAAAAAGGCAAGAGAACAAAACTATGCAAAGTTTTTTTTCCTGTCAAAATTAGCTGTTACTTAAAAGGGAAATGTTACTGCCAAAGATTTTTTTAAAAAATTTGTTCTAATGATAAAGTTGTACGTTTCCCAGTGAAATGGGATTTTGCGTTTGTTTATAAGTATCAAAAACACAAGGGCTACTTCAGATTAAGAATGAAATTATGTCTGGGCTTTTCCCTCCTGTCTCTGCTTTATTAAGAAAAAAAGTCCAGCAAGCATTCAAGATCTGGATGGATTCTAAAAGGCTAAATTCTAATCAGGGAAGAAGGTGAGTTGGGAAGGGTGCAACACTTAATTAAAAGGAACATTATCCATTATTTGTAGTTCCTATTTGTAGTGGCTCAAAATCATATTCTGGAGATCTCCACTTCTCTACGTTATACTGTTCTTCAATATTTCAATTACAACCTTTGTATACTTCAAAATCTTATGTATTTCTTGGCTAATTTACAAAGGTGGTTGAGGTGTTGTGTTTCACTGAGCCAATGCAAGCTTTGGAAAAGTTGTCCAGAAATAGTTTCACATTCCCATTTTCTGAGAACCTTTGATTGAAATCCAGCTGCTTCTGTCATTAATTGTCATTAAAACTGTGAGGTTGTAAGAGATGAAACAGCTTTATATTCAATTCTAGTTTAGGACCTCGTATAAAAAAAATTTTCCGGGGCTGAAGTGCCATTTTGCATTTTTCTATCACTCTTGAACAATATATAACTATAGCAGAAATTGCTTTATAACTATCAGCACAGTTAAAGCTATGGTACCATAATATATTCCATCATTGGGTTTTTTTGTTCAGTGTTATTTGCTTTTTTTATTTTTTGCTATGGACTGTTTTAAGATAATGGATATAATGAGACATTTTTTATGCCTACTGAACACATCTAGTGAGTCCTATTTCACCTACCCCTTGGGATTCTCCCTCCCTAGTCCCAAGTATCAATTATCTGCATATTTGCTGCCTGAGAGCAGTGTCTGACGTTAGCAATTCCTGTGCTTAAATTTCAGTGGCAGTTGTAATACACATTTTTAAAAGCTGAGCAAAATTAACTGACAATTTCATAGTTCTTCTCAGCAAGGTTTTTGGAAGCAAATGCAATTACAATACTTTTGGGAGACAGTTCAGACAGAAACTGGGTTGTGCCTTATAAAGCACAGCTATCCTTGTGCCCATTACAATCTGCTTTATTCCAGGCTGGAATAAGGAGACCCTGGAAGCGTCCTGTTGGTGCTGGGTTGTGCTGGGCAGTGCAGTGCTGCTGCAGAGCAGTGTGAGCCTCACAGCTCAGGGGAGCTGTGGAAACCCTGCAGAGGGTGGGGAGACTGCTCTGTGTTGCATTTCCAACCATGGTCTAGTGTAAGGTCCCTGCCCATGGCAGAGCACTGGAATTGGAGGATCTTTAAGGTCCCTTCTGACCCAAGCCATTCTATTCTCCTGTGTTTCCAAGCTCTGGAGGATGCTAACAGTGCTGAATTGTTTGCATTGTGGTGGTGTTCACTGTCAGTGAGTAGGGCTGAAGTGATGCTACTCCAGGCACTGTGCAGAGACAGCCCTTGCTTTGTGCTGCCTGTGAGCAAAGAGGGGGGAAGGAGAAAGCGGGATCAGGAGGGGAAAATTATTTGTACAAGCTGCAGTATTTATTTAATATACATTCTAAATATTTACTTAATGTACATTCTAAGTGCTCTAAATCAGTGCAGTCAGAGAGGCACTGGGACCAGAGGCTGCACTGATATTGGAATGATCAAGAACACAACATTTGGCTGCAGTTGTCAAAATTCATTGCAAATTATCTCATTATGGTTTTCCATTTTGCAGTTAGCCAAGGTCTTATAAAGTTTCATCCGAAGCAACAGTACTGTTTGACTGCAGAATGCATTGAAGCTGGTAAGCAGCAATTTTATCCTCTCAATCATATCAGATTATAGTATGTTAATGAGATATTTATACCCTTTAATTTTTTCCCATTATACATTTTACTCTGAAAGCTTAATTAATGAGAGAGAAAGAACAACAACTCCAAACTTTTTAAAAAGTCACTGTTCAAGTTGCTTCTGTTTTGTTTATTTTGTACAATTAAAATTCATGTTTTAATTTGGTCTAGCTAGTCTAACTAGGTTGACTCAAAGTTTCCCATAGGAGTTATTTTTCTTTTTTTTTAAATATGAAAAAAAATGTTGAGTGACTGGACCTTCAGGTATATTTTGTTGCTTCCTTTCCAGTAAACAGACAACTAGCAAGTGAATTGTTCAGCACAGAGATGCTTTTGTACCAGATCTGGCACAGACTTTATATGGTTTTAAGTTGAAAGAGGGTAGATTCAGACTAGTTACATAGAAGAAAATTTTTATGGTGAGGGTGGTAAAACACTGGCATAGGTCACCCAGAGAAGTTGTGGATGCCCCATTCTGGAGGTGTTCAAGGTCAGGCTGGATGGGACTCTGAGCAACCTGGTCTAGTTGAAGATGTCCCTGATTATTGCAGAACATTGGACTAGGTGACCTCTAAGGGGTCCTTCCAACCCAAACTATTCTATGATTTTATCATTAGGTACTCAAAGCTACTGGCTCTTGGGCTTTGTCAGGCTGATGTCTTTCTTACTGCCTCTCTTTCACCTGCAATAGTAACTGGTAGGGAAGCAGTCACGAAATGGAGCTGAAAATACTACAGTTATCTTTTCCAATGAATGGTAGATCAGAATTTGATTTGTTTTCTTATGCAGTATTCAGCTAGAGGTAAGCAGTTCATAGTTACTGAAATGTTAATCACAATCTACTTAATATGTATTGCTACTAAATTCCTCAGGCAATTAATTCTATGATGGCAACAATGGAGAGCCTGTCTTCAGGTGTCTCGCTCTAGCAGTTCATGTTCATGTACTGCTAAGTTCAGCCATCATTGCTGTATGGCACTCAAGAAGATTCACTGCAGATATTTCGTCTTTTTTTTTTGTTTGTTTGTTTTTCATTAATCATCATTTCTGGACTGTAGCCTTGTGTAATTCTCTGTTTAGGAAAAAGTGTTCCACAAAATCTCTGTGGTGTCTTTTTTACAGCTGCTGGCATCCTGAGCAAGATAAATCAATCCATAGATCCGTGTGAGAACTTCTATCGATTTGCATGTGATGGCTGGATATATCAAAACCCTATTCCTGAAGATATGTCCAACTATGGTGTTTATCCCTGGCTGCGACACAATGTGGACCTCAAACTAAAGGGTAAATATATCATTTTGAAAAGTATTTGGTTGGCTTGTCACTGTAGCTTGTTAATTGGCTGGGCTTGAAATGACCAGACGTCTCCACAGTTCTGATCACTGGATAACATCCAACAGCCCGACTTGATGTTCTCTTTCAAAAGTATATTTTTCTTGTTTTTATTGAAAATCACATTGAGAGATACTGAATTTAACATAAAGAGAATTTGGGAGGAAGAACAGAACTGCTGGAAATTCTATCAGTTAAGAATGGAGGGATGAAATGATCCTGTTAATAACAAAAAGAAAAAGATGAGGGGATTTAACTCTTTCCCCCTTGCAGGTGATGGCTAGACCAGAGTGCAGGAGCAGAGCACACACGTGTAAGAATGTCCCAAAATCAGACAATCATCAGTCCAGTGCAGCAGGCTGTCTCTAACAGTCAGCCAACAGCATGAAATAATGTAATAAAGTCAAACCAGAGTGATATTTTCCAGTACAGTCACCTAGCCCTTGGCAGAGGCAATTCACAAGCTTCCAGAGACGGAGGTTTGTTTGGGTAGTGGGTTTCCTTCCCACTGCCGTTCAGGCTGCCACTGAAGTACCTGATCTATCATCAGTGAAACAGAAAGTTGCTTAAAAATGTGTTTCTGGAGGAAAAAATAGCCCCAGGGTGGAAATGTGTAGGAAGAGGGGTATTTTAATCTGCATGTGACTTGACTTAGGGCTATACTCTGCAGCGTGGCCACTTCACCAGGAAGCCCTGCAGACCAGCTGGGGAGAAAGGGTGATGATTATTGTTAGGTAGGAAAATCCTGCCAGATTCTTATAGTCTTGGCTAGAAGTGAGTTATTCAAAAAAAGGGAGACATGCAAGATTTAATATTGGTGGTGGTGTGCTTGAGCTTTGCCCACCTTGAGCACATAATTGACATAATAATTGACATAAGAGCCTGGTTTGAGCTCACCACAGAACAGAGGTCAGTTTTAGGATTTAATGCTTAAATATAGCACTTATTTTTCTTTGGATTTTGTGTAGGTACCAAAGCCCTTCTCCACTTACTTTCTTCAGTCTCATTGTATTAAATTGTCACATAATTAAGTACTTTAAAAGCTGCATTTGGGCTCAGAATATGAGTTTTGATTTTCAACACAGGATATGATCTCAAGACTTCTGTTTAAAATCTGCTGAAGATGCCACAATGAAAAGAAAAAAAAGTATTTCCAGAGTCTGTTTTAAGTTATGCTTTGCATTCTAGTTGTTCTGCTGCCAGAATTGGGCTATATTAGATAACTGCACATCCTGCATGAACCATAGCCACAAAGAGGCTAATCCTAATTGAGTATAGAGTAGCAAGCTGTCATTGCCATCCTTAATTTCCTCTTTTTACAGGTCCTAATCAAGGACATCATGCTAAGCCAGGTTTTTATTTGATTTTCTTTCTGCAGTCCCTTTAGAATTTGCTAATCCATAGCTAGAAAAACACAAGACAAAGAAAGAAACATCCAAGTGAGAAGTATTTGCTTAATGGAAACTCCATATCAAATAAAGGAAATTTATACAAAATTATTTTTAATAGGAGGCCCTTGGCATGGACAGGACAAAGATGTGAAATGCTGGTTGGTGTACAGAAGTGTTTTTAATATAACATTTGCCATCTCCTCCTTAACTTTTTACTTAATAAACTTTCCAAAATATATTCTTTGTAATTTAAGAAAGGAAAAAGGAAAGTGTTGGTAGCTGAAATAACAAGCATAATTTCAGCCTCGAGGTATATTTGTGTTTTCTCTTGAGTTATTTCAGTAAATTAGCTTAACACTGAGTTATTAATTTGTGTATGACCACAGCTTTGCTAGCAGAAGTTTTAGCAAGAGGAAGAATTCCTGCATAGAGAAATAGTTATAGGGCTGAATAGACCTTGGAGGCAAATTTAATCTCTCCTTCCTGAAGAACTCTTGGTAGAACTTTGTACCACATGGTAAATGTCCCTGTTTGACATTTGGTAGATTAAAAAGGCCTCTGTCTTTAGAGACCTGGCTACGTTCTGAAATACTTATCATGTTAAAGAAAACTATTCATCTTAAAGTGATAACATGGCTTGGCCAGAAAGACATATTTTTTCATATTTGATTTTCTTTGATGGTGTAGTATAGATGGAGACATTTATTCAGGATATATATTAAAAAATCATGTTACTGAAAATAAACTATTTGAACATCTAATCTGTCTTCTGGTCCCTGAATGTTCCTGAGCCTGCTCCTCTTCCTGAGAAAGGGATTTTGGGCAAAGACCTATTACACAGGTTGCACAAGTGTATCTTCAATATTCTGGAAGCTTAATTTTTTTTGTTCAGCAGCAACTGCTGCAGAAGAAAATCTTCCAGTGGATAATAGGTAGTAAGTGTAAGAACTAATTTTGCCTTACCAAAGATAGTTGTAGCTGTGTAACGTACTGAGCCCTCCATTAGGTATCAGTGGGTTTGAGAACAAAGCTTTTTTTTCTATTTCTTTTGGGTTTGGTGTTTTGGTTTGTTTGTAGGTTATTTGTTTGGTGGGGGGGTTTTTTTGTTTGGTTTGGTTTTTGTTTTTGTGTGTATGTGTTGTGTGTGTTTTGGGGTTTCATTTAATTTTCTTTTTTTGTGTTTGGTTTTTTTGTGTGTGTGTGTCTTTGGGGGTTTTTTGAAGTTACAGACTCACAAGACCAAATGACTTTGCAGGTGTAAGCTTCAAAAGAGTAGAACATTTTCTATATCAGTGAAGGTTTTGGTGCATTAATAGGGAATTCCAAAGAGGGGAAATGGTAGTAGGTCAGTGGAAAATAGCTAAGAACTACTGGGTGGTAGATTTTTTTTTTTGTCTGTGTGTCTCTGGTTGATTGAAGGATCAGGATTAGAAACATTAATTTTGGGGTTCTTCTAGATCTGCAAAACATAATGTGATCATTAAAAATACTTTTTGTTTTAAGATTTGGGTTTATAATGGGGTAGGAGTATATATATAATGCTCCCATGGGTTTCTCTAGCTGTCTTAAGATGCTAATCATATCATCATTTCCCCTTTAATTTCTTTTCCATATGTTGTTTGAGGGTCACTTGGGTATTTTTCTGCACTCAGAGGAATCCACAAACCACATATGCAACTCATTTTGATCTCCTGGCTATACAAAATAAATAAAGTTCTAGCCTAGAAAAAGTAGTGGTAGGTCTTTCCTTGGATGTGACCTGCAGCAGGATTTCAGGCATCATGGAGGAATGTAAAGAAGATAATTGTAGAGAGACAAAAATATCTCAAAAGCAGAGGCTTGTGGTTTGGGTTGTGACCCAAATCCAGGTAAGGGACATGTAATATTTAGGTTAAAATTTATTATAGAACTGCTCCTTATAGAACTATCTTGAAGAGGACTGAGGTACAACTACTTCCTGTTAACCATTCCTGGCTGGACCAGACTGTCCCTGCCTTGAAGCTGGCCTTTCCTTTTCAGCTACACCACAGGCATGTTAAAAAGTACCTCATGTTGGTTAAGAACAAACACTCCCAGTGCCCAATAGGCCTCTGATGAGGAAGCTCTTGGAGTCCTTCAAAATGGAAAGAATCGTTTGGCTGTGGCCTGTGTAACATGAACAAAAGCTATTTCAAACTGCAACAGCTTCAGCCTTTTGTCAGGTCAAGACAGCAGTGACTCTGAGTTACTAAATGTTTTTCCACTTACCATAATATTTCCTGCAAAGCTATTTGTGTTCCTGATGAATGTTTCCATTCTGATTTGATGACCTCCATTAAGGCTTTAGGAGCGCTTTTGTCTTACCACTGGAAAGCAAGTGGCTTTTTGTGAACAGTTCAGAGCTGGAAGTCGGAGGCACGTAATTCAGTGCTTATTACCTGTGGTGAATGTTGGTTGTGAACCCAGAAGCTTCTTTTCCTTTCTCTGAGGTCTGAAGTACAATAGTGTACAGCTGGCTTATTTTTTCCTTTCTCTGAGTGACCATGCAGGAAGCAATAAATTAAAATAAAAACAACAAAACAAAACTCCACAAACATTCCTAAATCTCAGCACTGCAAAGGAACCGATTTAAATTATGTGAATCATTTGTGAACATGTCTTCCAGGCCTTTTAAATTTAATTTATGACTGTGGAAACCAGTTTACAAATGAAGTCTCCCTACTGTTCCTGGCCCAGTGAGACACCTACTTCAGGCTGATTTACTGTGCTAAGCTTTGTAGTGTGGCTGTTTTCTGGATGTCACTCAGTTTAAAATGAGGAATTTCCAATGCGGTAAACAGACAGAAATGGAGGCCTTTTAGGAGGATATGGTGTGTGGGTTTCTAAAGAACATGAGACAGACAGCAAACAAAATATCTTGGCAGCGTAGGCAACTTTTCCCAAGATAATCTGCAATGATTTCCTTTGGAAAATAAATTTTTTATAAGTAAAACCAGTAAGTAAAAATATCTCTTTGGAAATTTATACTGTTTGACTATAGGATAGCCTTTCAGACTGATCCCAGGAGTTGGAGCAGTTGTTGTTGCTGTTGAGTGGTTGCTGTCCTGCACAGAAGACCCTGTGCCACAGGGCTATTTTAGGGCACCATTCAACTGGTGCTCCGTTGGGATCACTGGGATAGTTTGGATGTGTCCCGTGAAATCTGTAATGCAGCTGCTGACACTCATCCCCAGGTGTCTGTATTAGCTGACCTGTCTCTTGTGATTTGTTTCCCCTCAAAGGTATTTGAGCTATTTGAGAGCTGTCCCAAGTAAGAGGGAGAATACCAGCAATAATTAAAATAAAAGAGGATATTTATGGTTTTTCCTCCAATATATTGCTGGATAGCTGCTCTTGAATAACAAGAAAGCAGAAAAAAGCAATAGCACTTAATGCTGTTTTGCTTGGTCTTTTCTGCAATAAATGGATCTCTTTTCAATGGTAAAGACATTCGTTTTGAGTGGTCCAGATATTTCCTATAGTGGCTTATTTATCTGAATGTAAGAAAAAACATAAGTGGCACAAGTCAGGTAAATCTCTCTGGGCAAGAATTTAATAGCTTTTTGGTAAAATGAAATACCTAAGTCAAAAGTGGAGAAGCCAGGACTTCTTCCAGGCTTTGTGGCTGCTCAGAATGAAAGTTGCGTTTGTAATGAGTGATTTTGGAAAACCATGAGTACTGAGAGGAGGTAATTTTGACTCCTAAATGAGGTTTAAAGGCAGCACAGTAACTGAGCCACAGGATTCCCACAGCATCTCCCTGGTTTGGAGACTAGAATGGCATCCTCCTCTGAGCCCTCAGCTGGAACCAAAGTGGGGCATCCTGCTCGCTTCTGTTCCACATGTGGCACGTATTTCCCCTAAATTTACAGTGAATCTGGGGTTTGTATGATCCATACTTGCAGATACTGAATTTAAAAATGTTTGATGGCTGTGTTTGGGTGGGTAGTTTTACAGAATGAGGGTTCATACCTTGGAAGGCACAGCAATCCATGACATCTGATTCCTTTTTTTGGAAAAAAAAAGAATTCCACAAGTACAAGTTAAAAGTATTATTGTATTGAAGTCAATGTAATGCTGCCATTTAGTGTAGAGTGTAGACCTCCACCTATATTGTAATGATTGGGAAATTTGCAGTCTTCTGGTTTAAATGTGGTTTAAACTCTTCTGCTTAACATTAAAATGACATGTGTTATCCTCTGCAGCATAATACTGGGAGGCCAGAGGGGCAGGGCAGGGAAGAGGGCAATTCTACTCAAAAGAGTAAGATTTATTATTGAAATTAAATTTATCAACACAGGCTCTCATATCCCCATAAAATGATTTTTGGTTTGGTCACAGTTTGTGTACAGTTATGTTGACTTTTTGGAGGAACTCACATGATGGGCTTATCTTTTGATATACAAACTCAGAGAATTTACAAAATGCTGAAACTGTAAACAAACAATATTTCTGTTTAGGAAATGTGCTGTGTATTAGGGCACTGAACAGCATTAGGAACCATTTATGTAAGCACAACTTTGTGAATGCTATTTCCATGAGAAATTCCATATTGCTAGAATGGATATTCAAGGAAAGAATTGAGGAATTTCTTTTCAAGTGGCAAGGGGGAACCCTAGAATGTCAGTATATTAGTTTAGTTTATTTTTCTAAATACAGCAACCTTTAATGAAGTTGGTGTTTGGGAATATTTGCTTGATTTACTTGATTTAAACTCCTTGGGAACTAGAACTTATATGAATTGATTGATTACTAGATCTTCATGAATTCCTGTGGAAATACATATTAATTAGATCCTCGTGAGTGCAAAATTAATTTATAATGATTTAAACATTCTGTTGAAATATCAGAAGAATTAATAATATGGGGCTGTTATTTTCAAGAGTCACTGTTCTATCCATGGTGACATGAATGCTGCCATCAAGAAATTGGTTGATGGACATTAATTTTATCAAATACAAAACATAGTTTCCTGAATTAATAACTGGTGTCTTGATCATGATTAAATACCTTAAAAAAACCACAAAATGTGAACAAACCAAATTCCGCCCCACCAAACCAACCAACTACCAACCCGTCCTCTCCCCCCAGCTCACAAAATAAAACAAGGGGAGGAGTGAGACACAGTTTATCAAAACAAGGTAGGCCTAGATTAAGGCATCAGCTCCACAAAGACCATTCTGAGGAATGAACTCATGGAGCTGCAGAATACACTGGTGGTTTTATTAAAAAAAAACAAAAAAAAAACCCAAAACAACAACAAGTTGCTGGTTTGAAAATATGGAAACTATTATATTTCATATCTAAGGCATCTCTGAGGCCATGTAAGCCAACACAAGTCCTTCCAAAAGTGACTAATGGCCCTATCCATTGACATTCTGGGTGGTTGTGCCTTCCAAAGAAGTGGGAACATACAACACAGCAGATATGAAAGTGGAAATAAAATATGCTTTGAAATAATTTAAAAGGTCCATTATAAGCACCAGAAAGGTGTATTGATTTGCTGTTTTATTTTGCTTTAGACACTCAGAGCAAAAAGCTTTAATTAGGCAAGAATAGTTTTAAGCATATAGAGAAATATTTTTTGCAAGCCTTTGAAGCTAGTTTGATTTCCCATATATATATTTAGCAAACAGCAGAGAAAGCTGGACTATAATTCATCAGAAACACAAAATAGGTATTTATAAAATACAGTGACATATATTTTGCACTGCATTAGGCTTGGACTGCTTCCCTTCCTGTGCTCTGAAATTGAGAATTGTTTACAGCCACCAAGGGACAAAGAAAATGAAGAAGAGCCTTAATGTCAGTAACAATTAAAAAATTATTTAATTTATTTATGGTGGTGAGAAAATGTTTCATTTCTTTTTTTTTTTTGTTTATTTGTGAGGGAGCAAAAATGTTATCTTTTAGACTGTGTATTTTCTTATTTTGGATGTCTGGAAACAAATTTTTATTTAAAAACCAATAATTTGCAGTTCACTTCTAATAAAGTGTCTGGTGGGGAAGAGGACTCCAGACTGCACATGTCAGATTGTGCATAAGATACCTGAACTAGCAAGAAGCACTGCAGAGCAATTAGCAGAACTGGTAGTTTACAAAAAATAAATAAATTTAGGTTAGCTCATATTTTAGGGAAGCCTCAGAAACCAAATATTGCTATCAATTGCTAATAGAGGAAATAAGTTGTTTTGTACACTAAAGTTGCATATCAGGAGATATTCTCAGCAGAACTTGTGTTTTAAAGGCATAAAGGAATTTAATGAGGCCTTGAAATAATGAATTTTAGGTTGGGTTGCACTGGTGTCAGAAGAGAACTGTAAGCAGGCATCTGCACATCCACTGAGGTTTGTCTCTGTGGTATTTTCCAGGCAGACAAGATCTTGCTTTGCTCTTCTTCCTGGGCTTCCAGATGCAAAACAATTCTGAAATGGAAGCTGGGCAGGTGCATTCATGTGGGAGTTTGACCTGTGCTATTAACCTGCTAAGAGGGATAAAGCTGTACTGAACTATTGTATGTTGTGTCCTACAGCAGATGTCCATGTCTTTTGCAGAAGAGTGCTCTGAGAGAACAGATTTAACTCTAAGAATAATCCTGGCTTCATACTTGTCTTGTTCCCAAGAAATATGTTCAGCTTGAAACGTCAGTCAAGTCTGTCACTTCCTTTTAGAACATACACACACACACACACACACACACACACACGTATATATCATATATTCGTCACTCTCCCCTCTATACTCCATTCCAGCTATAAGAGTCAGGTTTCCAAACAGATGAGAATAAAAATATATGTTTCAGATTTTCTTCTTTGACTATTTTGCGACCTGGAATGTTGCAGTCTAAATAAATTCTTATTTTCATGTATCGAGACAGGAATGTTACCATTGATAGAGTGATCTCAGCAGTCTTGTGTATAATTTTGTATGCTGTGGCCAGTGTTTGTATTTTGGGGTAGAACACTGTGCCCCTTGTCGGCACAATGAAACTTACCACTGCCAGCTCTCCTTCACTTTGGGCTCTGAAAAAAAGGAATTGGAAAGCAGATACTCTAAATGAATGTCAGCTGGCCCCAAACCATTCTGAAATGATCACTCTTGGAACGTGTAAGCTTGCATTACTTAAGAGTGTACATTTGTCTAGCTGTGATTTCTGTAACAGCACTGTGGCTCTAAAGTTTTTTTGTGTGCTGTTTGGCACCCTGGCCAAATCTTTGCTCTGTGAACCATACTGACCTTGACTTCTTAAATCCAGTGTGCTGAGAGTTTGAAGAGAGGGCAGTGCCTTCATGACATAGTTGAAGTGCTAAGACAACCCCAGTGGCACAAGTGCAGTTGGATGCTTGGGTTTTAGAGGTTACTTTTCAGGAACTCTTTTGCCATAGTTCTTACGTGTGAAGAAAATATGGGAATTAAGGGTTAGAAATTCTTAAGGAGGACTAGATAAATCATAGTTATCTTATAGTTCAGGGACATCAGGGAATGACATTCTGCACAGATGTTTGTGTGTTTGGTTTGATTGCTAAACTCCAACCAAGGTTTGAGAAGGTTTTTCTCTACATTTCAGTGGTAATTCTTCACAGAACATCCTTAAAAGAGCCTGTTGCTGGCATCAGAGGATCTTCTGCAAATTTCCAAAACATATCTTGGGTTTTGTCTCTTCACAGAGGTAGCACATAATAGTGCTAAGTTAGGGAGGAAACAAAGCTTGTCACTGATAGCTGGAGATGGGAACAGCTCTTTTAATTATTCTTCTCATTAGTTTAGAAACTCAGTCCTTATAGCTGTAGTGCACAGTGAGGGGAGGGTGACAAGCAGAGTCTTTATTGCTCAAGTATTGAAAGAGAAATTCTCTGTCATCGGGTATTTGCAAATAAACCTGCTGAATATGTAGGCCCTTGGACTGCTTTCTGAGTCTGATTCCCAAAAAAATGCATTACAAGCTGCTTTCAGTTTAGTGCTGAGCATCATCTGGGCAATGCCAAGCAACTCCTACTGTCTCTGAAATTAAAGAGACTGAGGGGCATTCACTGTCTCCAAAGGATCAAGCTCTTTGAGTGTGCAGATCAAGTTCAGCAAGCTTTATACTCATAAAGGAGCATTATTCCAACCAGTAGGACTCTGACATGAATTAGATAAGGAGCAATCTGTGGCTCACTTTCTTTATCTGCAACAATGGATAATGGCTGTGTCTCCTTGGTCTGTTATGTCTAAGAGTGCTTTGAGATCTGTATCCTAAATGTATAGAGTGCAATTCCAGGAGTAACCATTAGATTATTTCCTATGGCTTTTTTTGTGTCACAGACAATTACATTACCCATTTAATGCAGCTCAGTAGCTTGCACTGGGATAAAACATAATTGACTTTGGGCTAAAGTTTATCTCCCAAAAAAGCATGAAGTCTTGAAAATATTAAGAGGTAGAAAAGCCACTATCTCCTCTGGTTGCTGGTTCCAATAGTTGATCACTGTCACTGCTGAATTTGTCTTCATCATTCAACAGTTGGCTTTCTTTGTGCCTTTTTTCAATAGTCTAAAGACCTCTCTGGCACCAAGCATTTTCTCAAGGTGCTTTGATATTGTGATCCCATTACCCTTTCACATCTCTTGTGAGAAAAATCATGTTCCCTCATTGCATGCTTTTTTGTCCCTGTCTTCTATTTCTCAAGCCACACTCTCCAAAGGAAATAAACCCAATTGTTTTGCTATTTTTCTGCCCTCTGTCCAACTGTCCAACATTGTTTTTACAATGCAGAAAGCTGAAGGGCAGGCCGTGTTCCAGTCTGTCTCACCAGCCTGTGTACACACTAAGATCATCTCCCCACTTTGATACTTCTCTGGTTTTGCAGTGCAAGACTGCTGTCTGTTCTAGCATTGCCCTGGGAGTTCATGCTGAATTATTTGTCTGCTTCTAGTTTTTCACTCCTCCACGGTTACAGCTTTCCAGGAAATGGGATGTCTCTTGGGGTTCTTGTATAATTTTTGTTTTGTTTACAGTCCAAGCATATTCCCTGGGGGATATTTGCACATGGAGTTGTTTTTCTTCAGGACAGAAAGCATTATAATATATTTGAGATCGTTGTCAGATATCACCATGCAAATACTTGAGCTTGCATTTTCCACATAGAGCAAATGTTTCTAAAAGGATAAGGACAAAAACTAGTGGAAAAAATGCTACCGTCTTTACTAGCACAATATATTCTCCATATCTAGGGTTGTAAAGTGCACAGAAAAATTTTATTTTTCTCACTAGGATAGGAAATAAGCCTCATGAATAACATAGTATTTCTCAGGAGTTCAACACAAATATATATATATAAACCTGTCTGATAGGGTACAGTATACATACAATCTGATCAGGACACCGATAAATTGAATCAATATTTCTCATCTGAATAAATGGTGTGTATGTTTCTTTTCCCTGCAAATCTTGCTTTACAATCCTTTTTCATGCACTCCAAGAAGAAGGAAAGGTACAGGATTTCTTGGTGCCGTAAATAAAATACGGTGGTTGAAAACCAAAGTGAAGCTGTGCAAGACAGTCAGCTGGAAAATCAACAAGGGCTGGAAATGGAAAGTAAGATTAAAGGTAACACTTAGCCACAAGACTATCCTTAGCAGCTTCAGAATAGTATGCAGTTAAATAAACACACATGCAAAGCTTCCTTTGTAATGTGCCTTGCTCTCACTTTTAACAGCAGATGATTGCTATTTACTTGAGGGTAGTGAACCACAGGAAGCTGGCCTTTTTTAGCCCTCTTGCCCTGAAAAAGAGGCAACTCAATATAAACTCTCTTCCTTCCCTTCCCAGCTCCCCACCCCCAGCTGTGGCTTTTTTCCCTTGACTGTATATCTGAGCATCTCCAGTTGAGGCAAGTGAAGATCACTCCCAGCTATGGAGTGTTTTTTTGCTGGTGATGCCGAGTCTTTGTGTTTTATATGAGAGTAAGGGCGTGCAATGATGCAAACGTGCCTGACCTGGGGTGACAGAAGTCCAAGAACTTTGACTGCAATGGGAACATCTGCACTCTCAGCTCCTTGGTAGAAGAAAGTGAATGATGAAGCCGTTTGCAGCCTCAGGAAGTTGAGGATATCGTGAACACCTTTTGACAGTTTCTGACTGTGCAAGTGGTGGCTGCTTAATGAGATGAGTTATGTTACTACAGCACTGTGGAGTGGAACTGCCAGTAGGTTTTGACACTTGCCATAACTAAGTTTTATGTGAAGGGAAACATAAATCTTGCATCTGGGCATCCATGAGGTGCTGAGGTTAGTGATAGAGGCCAAGATCTTTTTTTTAACCCAAAGAGAATGACTTTGGAAATAATTTCAAAGTGAAGAAAGTGAAAAATGTAACTGAAAAAGAGCTATTTTGCTAAAAAAGCCATTCAGACATGTACTTGATATTTGGCTAAGGAAATGGGATCCAAACTGTATATTCAGCTGGCTTAAGCTATGCTGGTTCACTTTGCTTGTCCTGGTGATTTTTGGTTATGATATTCTGCTTTGCAGGGAGGCCAGTGGTATAACTCAGTAGCAGCAATAAATTGTTAAATTTTGGTTAATGTTAATAACAATTCTATGCTTTTATAGATGGCTGGAAAGCAGCTTAGATTGTGGGGTTTTTTTAACCTTTGCAGCCAGATTGCTATTCTATGTCTGGTGCTGTATCGTTCATATGAGAGCTGAAAAATGAGCTATTAATTTAAGGGTATTTTTTCAATATTGTTGGAGTGATGTGTATTTCCTAATCTGATCAAAACTATTTATTCCTAAAAATTCTTCTGTAGAGGTAAATATTTGGTGTCCTAAAATGGAAGATTGCTTTACGGAATTAGAACTTTTAATTTGAAACAAGAAAACTGAGTTTAAAAAAAAAAAACAGAAGAAAGCAAGCAAGCTCCAAGAACAAGCCCAGTGTCCTTCTCAGTGCTAAGTGAGCTGTTTTAGTCAAAGTGCTGGTAGCCCTGATCTGCCTAATTACGTCAAAGTTCAAGGAGACTGTGCTTAAGGAAAGCCTATTAGACTGAACTTCTCAGTGGATTTGTATGAATACACACAATCCCTTAGTGAGGTGTGAGAGTTGGAGCTTGGAAAGACAAAGTAAGGAACTAAACAGCAAATCTGTGGTATCTTATGAGGCTCAACATTAACTGAGCTTTGGTGGTCTTTCTCTTCCTATCCCTTGAAAGACCACATAGATTTTGCTTACATTTTGGTGTCAAAAGAGAAAATATCTGAGACTATTACAGTTTTTCAAGATGGAAAGACAGTCTTCCCAGACAGCTATAGTTCAGGTGAATTTTTTCAGAGGGGCTGAATTTGCTTTCTGTATGTCACTGGCTGGCATTTCTCTGCTGTAGATGACAGCCTGAAATCCATGTCATGTGTCAGGAGATTGAGCACTGTTCAGAGAGTGTGGGATGGCCCTGGGGCAGGTTTGTTCAGCTTGCAGAGTCCTGGAAGAGCAGAGACTGAGCTGCTGCCCTCCCAAAAGCAGCCCTGTAGAGAGCAGTGTGCATCGACCCACACAAACAGATATGCTCTGTGCAGCCTGGGTTTGTCAGAGCCTGCAGCTGCGGCCAGGCGACTCACAGGACCCAATATTGCTTATTTAAAGAGAGCTTGCTGGGCCTACATTGATTTCAATCACAGTAGTGACTTTCTTTCCATGAATAAGCAACCTCTAGACAGACCAATTGATTACATATATCTTTGATCAGTATGCTGTGCTTCTTGCCTTTTGTTGCTATTCTTGACTTTTCTTGCTGTTTGTCTTTAAGAATTTAGATACTCAAGGACATGTAAAATCCATATGTATTTGTGAGCTAAATAAGAAACAAATTTCTAAATCTTGTATTTGGATTTTATACTAGCTAATGTATAAATCATATGGATGTGAGCAGTGCTCCAGGTTTGAGCTTCTAAATCTTTCTGAAAACTTGAGGTTAAGGCTGAGAAGCCTCCACAGCCTAAAGAGCATCCATGGATTGCATCCCCTATTTCAGTGTCCATAGGGTTCAACCATCTTACTAAGTCTTTCATGTTTGATCACTGGATTTTATGTTATCAGAACCAAGAATTGTCTTCTTAAAAGAATTCTGAGCAAGTTGGCAACATCTACCCCACCTCACTCTCTGCAATAGTGAAGGGAGTGTTACATCTTCATTCTGTCACAAAATGAGATGGTTTGATGGGAAAACACCAGGTCTGATTTTAACACAATTTGATGCAGGTGTATCTCTAGGGTTGATTTTATTGGCTCTTATCTCTTTCTCTCTTGAGCTTTAGCCACTGGATTTTATTAGCTTCAATTTCATGGTTGTACAGCTCACTGGCAAAGACAGAAATTATTGTAATGACTTTAATGGGAGGGTAGGTTTTCATCCTTAGTTTTATGGAGGCATCATTTATAATTTCTTTTAAAATGCCATTTAAAATATGTGAACAGGTCTGATTATGCTACTAAGAATTGTGCACACTGAACATATACGTTGATGGTTGGCATTATATTGTATTTAACAAATTGGGAAATATTTGAGGATTTGAAATCAAAGCTATCCTCTCCAGAAGTATTTTAAGGGAAAAATCTTATTCATAATTAAATGGGAATGATCTCATTAAATCTCTTAAGGATCTAAGCAAAAGAATTGGGCAATGGGTGGGGGGTTTTTTTTGTTTTTTTGTTTAAGGAGAAAAGGGATTGGAGGGCGAGAACAAGTGGCATTTGCTTATCACTATGGTATTCCTTGAGTAGTAAACAGTTTGAGGTCTGCATTATGGTCCCGAGTGCTCACATGAGCTCAGGTGGGGAATATCTAAAAGGCTGGTTCCTCAGGGTCCTCTGGAAATTTTGGGAAATAAGTGCCTTAAAATTCTGCCTCAAGCAGTGAGCTCCTAATACTGAGAGAAGCTGTGCAAACCCAGGCTGTTCTCAGCTGTAGAACCGAGCAGTCCCATCCAGCTTTTGCCTCCCAGGAGAGGAGGCACTGTAGGGTGGACTCCAGAAAGCTGCTGGATAGAGCAGGGCTGGAGAGTGAGCAGCTGCCACCCGTTTGCAGGAGGGTGCTGCTTTTGGATGGCAGTACCACCACCTCTTCAGTACTCTGCATGTCCCCAGCCAGTCCTGGCAGAGGAATAATGTTGCATTGACCCTGATCCAGCTCTGCGTGGGAGCTGTTTGGTCTTGCCATGGCTGGTGGTGTTATGAAGTCTCAGTGGTTCTCTGCAGGCCTAAGGGACTCTTGTGTTCCTCTTTGTTCCTCCTTTTGTGTGAGGAATGCTTCTTAGCACAATTGCACTGTGCTGCCTTTGCTCATTTGAAACCCAGAGCACTGGGTGGTACTATAGTATGGAGAAGGGAGTCTTGAATTTTTCAAGGCTTTTTAGCCCTGGCTGAGCACACAACAGGAGGGACTTGATACCAGCAAAGCCACTCTTTCCAGTGGTCCCTGTAACAATAAGGTAATGCTTTGCAGGATTGGCTTGGGTTTTGCAATACCAGGTGAGGTCCAACAGAGCTTGCCAGCCCTGTTCCTGTGCTGTGCTCAAGAGCGATCCTGCTTCTCTTGGCTGTGGAAGTGCTCGTGCTGTGCAGCACCTGAGCTGACAGATCTCTCTGAAACTCAGCTGCCTCTGCATTTAACCACAGTACTTTGTATCTGCAGCTGCATCATGCCTGATTTACAGCTTGGATAGAACAATTCAAGGCAGCTGGGAGGGGACAGCTGAGATTCAGATGCACTTTGCATGCTATTTCCTTTCCATGACATAATGTGAGGAATGCAAGGAATGTAGAGAGATGACAGCTTAGAAAGGTTAGTCTGGCTTTCAGGCACCGAGGATGTTTACACCTATAGTGTGAAGTGAGGATGAGTGTGTGTACAGAGTGCAGCTTTACAAACAGTAGTTGGACACTTGGCTTTCTGTGTCACTAACAAGGCTGAGATTGTGTTTGACTGACAATGGGGCAGTTCTCTGCTGCTTTCTTTCAGCAGCACCAGAGCTGGCAAAAGTGAACACCAGTGGTCTTGCTCCTGAGATCCTGTAACCTTCTCTGTTAGGTCCTGTTTTCCTAATGTACCAGCACCAGAAGCTGAGCCACTTGAAAAAATTCCTGGCTCCCTGCCCTGTGTGCTGGTTGCCACCCTCACCCCATGACTGCCTGTCCCCTCAGTTTGCTGAGGGTAGCTGGTTGTGAGCACAAGTAATAAGCTGCATCTGTCATTTGGCTTCAAGTTAGTTCTGAAAAAAATAAAAAATCCTTCTCTGTTGGGGATTGAAAAAGGTGCAGGTAAGTCTGTGCTACTGCTTAAGAAAATATACATAGAGCCTCATACTTAATTAAACAAGTGCTATGATTAAACCAAATGCTGAAACATGCAAACAGTGTCTACATTTTCCAAAGTATTGAAAAAAAAATTGTTTTTTCAGCCTTGCTAGAGAAACCCATCAGCAAAAGACGAGACAGTGAAGCTGTACAGAAGGCCAAGATCCTTTACGCATCCTGCATGAATGAGAGTAAGTGGATTGATTTGAGAAGGAAATAGATGCATTCCCTGCATTTCGAAAGGCAGGCTTTTTATCTCTGTGCAGAGCTCTGTGAAGCTCTGTGCAGATGCTTGGATTTTGCTGATATGGATTCAACTGAATGCAGAGGGTCTTTTACACATTCCTAAAGCTGGCTATTGAGACTGAGGTACACCCAGGCAAAAGAAGTCAGTTTTAGAGAAACCTCTGCTTGTCAAAACTGTGAAGAGATATTTATCTGTGCAAAAGGATGTTAAACTGTGCCCCAGGGTTTTGGGGTTAGTGCCTGGGGTTAATAATTCAGAGGAACCCTCTGATGAAATTCTCATACTGATACTTTCAAGAGTTGCTCATCACCTTCTACATTTCTCTACATCTATTTAATCAAAACACTACGCCAGGGCTGGGTATAGACAGTCCTGGACTCTTTAGCTTAGGTATCTTCATGTCAAGCATGTTAGCCACATTTGCAGAGTGCTTTTCCTTAGCTTGTAAATGCTGCTGTAAGGCAAAGTACACTAGTTTGGGACACATCACTACCCTTAGGTAGCTGCACAAGTGAAAGAAGTATTGAGAGTCCCCTTGTCCTTCTGACTCTTTCAGGCTTTTTTCCTGCACAGTTTTCTTCCAACATGGCTCAAGTCTGACTGCCAGCAATTGAGACAGCCTGCTCCTCAGCCTTGGTGCCCAGATGCTGCCACTCCAGCTTTGATTATGAACAATAACCCCCCTCCCCCAAAACAGTGAAGTTTCTATGCTAGTTCCTAATCAAGGAGTGGGTTTTTTAAATTTACTTAATTCCAGCCTTTGCCTTTTTTTGAAAGGCACTGATTTGCCTCTCTTATTCTTGATACAGATAAACAGGGTTGGACTTCTACGCTGCTGTGCTCACAGGCAGAGCAGAGGCTTTGGGTTTCAACTATTGTGATTGCCTTGCCTGAAAATCAATCGATGCCAATAAATCTTTGTCTTATGTAGCTGCTGCTGGGCTTGAATTGTCTGGAATGTAATTGTTGTCACACTTTGACATTTCAGATAAAATTGAAAAAGCTGATGTGAAACCTCTGTTAAGTATACTGAAGCATTCACCTTTCCGTTGGCCTGTGTTGGAATCCAATATTGGACCTGAAGGGCTGTGGTCAGAAAGGAGGTTCAGCTTAGTCCAAGCCTTGGCAACTCTTCGTGGCCAATACAGTAGCTCTGTCTTCATCCGTTTGTACGTGGCTGCTGATGACAAAATCTCCAATCGCTATATCCTGAAGGTACAGTATAGCATATCTAATAGGTGTTTGATGGTCTCTTTCTTTAAAACATCTTTACATGCCAGATGTTTACACTTGATTGTTGCTGTTATTATCTGCTGGCTTACAGTTGTACGTAGGGGCCAATTTATGGGAATGTAGAAGCCACTAGCAACCACATGCTATTGAAAAGTATTTCGGTACAGGTTGTTTTCTTCTTTCAAATGGAAAAAACCCCATAAAAATGGTCCCATTAGACCAATAGCCAGGGTCTATGTGCATGAGAATAAGACGTCAATATCTAATTCTGTGTGCTGTTTATGACTCATCGGTTGCATGAAGAATGCTTTTTGTCTGGGAGGATGAAAAATGGTCCATCGCTAGCAGATATTTTGAACTTGAGCTCTTTTTCTTGAGATGGAAACACTTAATCTGGTGCTTATACAGCACCTTACCACACAGATTTTTCCCAAGTGCTTTTAAACATGAGATAGAGCATTTACCTTTTTCCTGAAATGCTGTTGTTTTTACACCAAAACATTACCCATTTGTTAGCAGCGCATGGCATTACACAACAGTTTAGTAAGAAAAAGACCCAAGGAACGTTGTCTCCCTGTAGTCTGACAAAACTCCAGATGGAGTTGTATAACTGTGCAAGACTGAGTGCCTGGGCCAAATGCACTGTTGTTTAAGAACTTCAGATGAGTAGCCAGAGCAGACCCTCCCTCCATGGCTACAAGGAAATAGTTTATGAAGGCAAGAGATAAGGAACAAATAAGAAAGTTATGATGGCATTCATCACAGCAAAATAGGGTCTATGATCCTTATTTTGCTAGCATCTTGGCTAGCTGTAGGAATGTAGCCAAGAATACATTGTATTTAGGGACTGTGGTGGTACTGGAGTGGATGTCAGTTCTAAGTCGATTATTCCGTATTTCTTTTCACTGTGATATTTAACTGGCATTAAGTTGAAGGGTAACTTTCCCCCTTCTCCAGGACATTTTCCTGGATGGTCAACAGCAGATCAACAGTTTGCTGTATCAAAGATGTCATTCTGCTAAGATGCTGTTCAGATCCTGTCACATTTTCTTCAGCTGAAGACTCACTTGAAAGAACTGAAGCAGTAGAATCAGAGAGATGTTTAGTTAGGTATCTCCTGTCACAATATTTCAGTTCAAGCCACCTATCAGCAAATGGCTGGACAGGGACACCCTCACTGCTGCTCTCTTGGAAATGATTTATGACCAGCATTACCTTCACTTGCTATGCTTAGCAGCACCTAAGAATTAAGTATCTAAATAACTGAAGCACTACCTGTTATGAATAACATATTGTTCCGTAGGGTATTCTGATGTTAGTTTGATTAGGACCTTGATCTGCAGAATGCGTCAGCCAGTGCCCTACTTTGTCCATGTTTTAACGAATTCCCAGGGGTGTAGATGTACCACAGAATATTTCAATCTGCTTGTGAAAATGGCTTTATTGCAAAATTCTTTTTGTTCAGCATTGCAAAATCACCAATGGGTCATAAAAGAGGTGGAAACTCCAAATAAAACTTTGTTCAGCATTCAACATTATATTTTTTTTTCATGAGTGCTGAAGCAGTTGGTTAACTTTTTTGTTTATTTCTCATATTTCTGGTCTCTTCGTTTAATGTGTTGTCAACTCTAATTCTTAAGACATGGGAATTTAGAGGAACATTTAATGTAACAGTCACAGAATTGAAATTCATCAAATAATCTGAAGTCATCTATTGCAAAGACACATGTAAAAAAGCATAAGAGTACATTCTTTTTGCATCATTGTGCTGAGAAAAGAAAGTTTTTCAAAGAATGAGAGTTGTACTGAGCATCACAATTACTCCTTTTTGAAGATGGTTTGTTTTATTTGTTTGTGGTATATTTTAAAGGTTGTGAACATCAGCTAGTAGAGAGAAAGATTATATTTATTCATTCACTTTAAGTTTTATTCATTTGTTACATTTTTATAAATGTAGAAAATGTGAAATATAAATCGCTTAACCTAAAGGACTTAGATTAGAAAGGACTTACGTGAAATTGTATGAATAAATACAGTCTATCTTCAGTAGATTTATCTTTAGAAACAATTGCAGCATCAAACCAAAAATGTTACATCAAAGCAGTTGTTTCTGCTCCAATCAGTGTCTTATTCAGAATTTGGAAGCTGGTTAAATGAAGTTTTCAGCTTTGTCTTCCATACCCTAACCTAACTTGATCACATTGAGAAGTTCTGGGAAATCTCAATTCCCAGTAATTATTATAAAATATATGCTGTGTAGTGAGTTCTTCCTGGTTAGGAATTTGAAACAGCATGCAAATATTCCCATGTAGATGTTTCACTCAAAACTCTTAATGCAGATCTCAAATTTTCAGGCCTAATTCCAATATTAGGATGACTGTAGATCAGCAAATCTGATCCATGTTTAGATGGAAAAGATAAGTGAAGGTCAAAGATCCATCTGGACTACCAGACACCTTTAGCTAAAGTACTGGAGACATAACAATATCCTGTGCAAGCAATCCTGGCTGGTATCCAGTTCAGTTTCAGTTCATCTGCTCAAAAGACTGAATACAACACACAGTGCTGGTCTAGGGTGGAGCTCAAAAGCGTAACCTCAGTTTCAGTCAAGAAAACCTAACGATGCCTCCCAGGTAGAGAGCAGCTCACATGCTCCAGCACCTCAAGGGCATTTGGTGCATACACTAGGCTGGTGTGGTCCCAAGCTGACTCTTAGGCCTCTGAAATAGGCATAGGATGGATACATGGTCATCAGCACCAATGGTTTGATCCTGTAGACCCAGTCCTTTTGTGTTTCCTACTTGCTGATGTAGCTGTTTTAACCATATAAATCACACCTGTGATTCTTTTCTTTAGGTGGCTTAGATATTGCAGGGGGCATCTGTGGCTCCCCAGATCACAGTAATGTGATTTAGTTAATACCTGTCAGCACAGCATAACATTTTTCTTTTATTTTGAAATCCTGTGCAACTCAGACTGGTGCAGTATTTTATGTATTAGGCATTTGCACACATCTACCATAATTGCCAGAAAAACATGAACCCTTCCAAAGTTACTTATCAGTTTACCTTTGAATCTGATGAATTTAGCTGTTAAATGTTACTTCTTGGTTTTTTTAACAGCTTGACCAAGCAAGTCTCTCTCTGGCATCTCGAGAGGATTACCTAGAAAATACCACAGAAGCCAAATCTGTAAGTATTATCGGCTGGAAAATAGAGTCACCATTTTCTCCCTCATCTTTTTTCATTGTTGTTTTGTTTTGTTGAGCTCCAGACTGAGAATGGGTTGTGTTTTGTTTAGATTTGGGTTTTGCAGGGTATCTATCACAAAACACCACTTCTATCACAAACACTCTTGCAAAGTGTCCTAAATGAAGCTTGCACTTGTATACAAGTACTTCTGTCCCATGGTGGTTACTGTATTAGTTGGCCTAAAATACAGGTGTACATTCATACACATTGTCTAATCCATTTGTAAGAGCTGAAAGTTGTCAGTCTAATCCAGAATGGCCTTTTGCATTTCCTGAGATTTGTGCTCCCTGAACCATAGCAGGTATCTCTGCCTGTCACGCACTGTATTTTTACAGTGTTATTTCTCCTTTTTAACTTGCTTGGCACTCAAGGTAAGGAAAGTACAACCTTGGTTCCTAAGGTGTGAAGGTATTACACTCCTAGTGCTGGGCATTTCTGGTCTACTGCTACAACTCTGCTCAAGAGCAGCTCCTGTTTTCATTTCACTCTTTCTGTTTCTTTACAGTACCGAGATGCCTTTTTGCAGTTCATGGTTGATACAGCAGTGCTTCTGGGTGCAAACGCCTCCCGAGCTGAATCGGATATGAAATCAGTTCTAAGACTGGAAGTTAAAATAGCAGAGGTTGGTAATCTAATATAACCTTTTCTCAAAACGGAAAGCCCTTATATCAACAACATTAGCAATAGGGATTTTAAAAGCAGAAGGAGAGGAGCAGATCCTGATGAGGAAAGGATGAATAATATTTCTCCCTTAGTTAATTGTTAAACTGTAAATTTTATTCTCAGGGGAAAACCTTAGCCAAATACCCTTGGTGTTTTAAATTTGTCTTGGTTTTGGAGACAAAACTTCAGGAGAAAACACTCCGGAGGGTCTCCTCTGAAGGGAAAAGGGCCTCCCCCTTTCCTCCACCAATAAGACAAGTGGGTCACAGCAAGTGGAAGTGGAAAAAAACAAACAGTTTATTAGCACCAAACAAAAGCAGGGTAGAACAGGATAAAAAAACCCCGTCAAAATACAACAAATTCCCAGGGAGGGAACAGACACGTGGGCTCGGACCAGCCGGGGCCACCCCGCAGGCCCACTGGGGCCACCCTCGCAGGCTCCCCGGACCGGCGAGGAGGGAAGGGAGGCAGTGAGGCAAGGGGAAGGGAAGGGAAAAAAGAACAAGACAAACCAACAGAACCTTTTTCCTGCTAGTGGAACACAAAGAACCCCAAAGAGCAGCACAGTGCTCCCTCCCGAGCCCCCCGAGCCCCCCTGGGTCCATCTTAAAGGCAGAGCATCCTTGGGCATTGAGCGGATGGTTAAGGAATAAAGCGGCTTCATAACATCACCCCAGGACAAAATTGTAATGTCAGCCAGGCTCACCAGTGGCAAGCCTGGGGGTGGCATGGCAATGTTTAAGGGATGGTGTATTAGCGAGGTCCTTTGGTCTCCCATCTCAGTGGAGGTGGGGGATGGAGATCTATATGGCAGCAGAGATACAGGGATTGTTGATATGTTAGAAACTGTGGAAGCACCTGAGAAGGGTCCCATAGGAGTTAGGGCTTATCCTCCTGAAAAGGTGATGAGGTCAATATCCCAGCTGAAGTGCATCTACACCAATTCACTGGTACCCACTTGGCAGCTGAAAAAATATTACATAGCTCAAGACCTTACACGTATTTTCCAACCTAAGTGATTCTATAATTTTGAAGCTGTGTGGAATCTGAGCTCCTGCTGTGTACCTGTGTTGAGGATCTATTACCCTGTTGTTTAACAGCAGACTGGGCTGATTCTCTGCGGAACAGTCTAAAAGCAATGCAAGACTGAGGTGGGATATTGGAGCTTGGTGGTGAGGGAGTGGTGTTTACAGTAGCACCACCCTTAGCTCCTGAAGTGTTTTCGTGGGGTAGTCTGGGAGAGTGGATGAAAAACTCATGAGTTTTAATTTAGAGGATCAGCTGAATTTAGTAAAGCTAAGCATATTTAAATCTGGTACTTGGTTCTGACATTTACTTGGTGACATTTTTGCTCCCTTGTGGTGTTTAATTTATGCCTTGGGATTATTGCAGATTGAAGGAGTGTTTTTGCTTCTCTATATCCCTGTTTCAGTATGGCTACTACAGGAATCCCACTCATGGGTGCTGCAAGTTCATTATCATTTCAACCTCTACTAAAACTAGGGAGAAGGATTGGCCTCAGTGTTGGGAAACCACCAAAAGTAAGGGTACAGGCTTGATGCTGGTTTGCAGAACTGCCAGCTGAGCTGAGTATTCCTTCATATTTGCAAGGAAAGAAGCTATCCCTGTGAAATGCTGGTCTCTGTTAGCAGAGAAGCCTGTTGTGTTGCACAGGACAGGCAATGCAGTAGATGACTTTTACCTGGGTTCTGCTGTTGCAGTCTAAAGGATGCTTCTTAATGGCATGTTTCTACATAAGTGAGGGCCACCCACAACAGAAGCCAATCAATGTTTCCATCTCTCTGCTGAAAGGGATGAAATTTTGTCAAACATCTAAGCAAAGTCCAATATTAATTTTTAGTTACTTAGCATGGATGGACTAATGTGCAAATACTTCCTTGTGACCTGGTAGACTTGAAAAACAGTAAATATTTCTTCTGTTTATCAGTGATGGCATGAGAAGATGCATCCTTAGCTCTAGTAGCTCTAATGCTTTGCCTAACAGGTGTCTTACAGAGCATTAATCCACAAAGTATGTAAGTGAAGCTGCCGTGTAAGATGACATGGATCATGTAACAGCTCTCAGGATCTGTAATGCACATCGTTATGCAACAAACCATGCTTGCTTATGGTTTCTTTTAGTAAGAATAATCCTCCTAATATCTGTTCAGATATTAGGTATGAGTCAATGGACATGCCTTGTTGCATAAATATAATGTACCTAATGATTATGTATATAAACATTTTACCGTGATGGAGGTAGTCCTGTTTGTCACTGGAGGTTTTACTGCATTCTGTGTTCCTCTGCAATTTTTTAAGTAAGTGTATGTAATGGAGAACTTCTGTGCTCAGGAAGAGGCAGCAAGAATACTTTGGATATAGGAAGGAGTGGCATGCTTTGAGAGAGGTTGTTGTGTACAAGGAAGATTTTTATTAGGTTTGAATCACTGGAGAAAGTTTTGAGAGAAAGGGAGTAAATGGGTTCAAGAAGAGTTAAAGATTTGTCAGATAAATGAAATTTGCAGAAAGGGAGAAGAAAGTAATTTTTTTTTCCTGTGTGGCTTGAGCAATAGTAAAACCACAGACACTTACTGGAGAATTTTGGTTGGAGAAGTTCCAGCTGTCTGGTTAGTCTGGCGTCAATCCCTGTCCTTTAGACTGCATACAGACAGTGGTACAGGATTTACCTTAGAGCAGGGCTGGAATTGCCACTGGGAATTTTTGTTTCTCTTGAACACTGAGAAAATTTTGAGCTGTACCTTGTACTTGATTTGTTTTTCTATTATGAACCATAGGGCCATCTTGGAGTCTGGGTGTCCTTCTCATCAGTTAAAGGATTTGCTTCATATTTAGGGTTTCTTTTGCTGTATCCTTGGACACTGCAGAGGAACTTGAGATCCAGCTCCTCTGGTCACCCAGATGAAAGGCCTGGTTGTGGAATGCTTTAATTCATGCCTGGCCTATATACTCAGGTTTCCTGCTATGGAAATCAGAGTGAAGGGGTGAAATGAGGAGTGTGTATCTGGCTCTTCCCCCAGGTGGAATAAGACCGTAGCAAGAACATGTTCAAATCCAAGACATGAGATGCACTTCAGTTTATGAAGGTGCACCTATCTCAGATTTGATGTATTAAACCTGAAGGTGGCTTCTACTTGATAGGAAGGGATGAATAGGTATTAATCGTCAATGTGTACTTTTATCTCTTATGAATTAACATGTCTTTCCTTAGCATAATCAGAGCCAAATCATCTGATATGTCCAAAGAACACATGCAGCTCATTAAATTTTCCAATAATGAGTTAAACTTAAAAGGAACTATCTTCCATTTCTTCCAGTTTAATGCAATCCTCAGAAAGGGAAGTTAATGCCATAAATGCTTGGAAAACAGGTGGTGAGATATTTCTGCACAGGGATTATGAAGGACGGTAATGACGTAAGAGTCCCTGCAAGATAAACCTTGTTTTGATGGTTTTGTGGTTTTTTTTCTCTTCACCAGATCATGATTCCCTATGAAAATCGAACAAGTGAGGTGATGTACAATAAAATGAACATATCGGAGCTTAGTGCCATGATTCCACAGGTTGGTTGGGGATAACTGAAAAATTATTCTTTTAATATCTGATCTGTATAATTAAAACTGTCTTTAGTGTTCAGAGCAGCATGTTAAAGGAGTATCATAAGGAATGTGTGTGCTCATTTACAGTATATGTTCTTTTAAATACAGTTCCAACTTTAATGAGGATTGAAAACATATGTAATGATAAAGTGCAATAATTTCTATGTTCGTAATAAGTAAAGCTTTGAAACCATTAGTTTTAAAGGTACAACTTAGTTCATAAATCATCTCTCTTCATAATCTGCTTTAACCAGCCTTCTCTTTGTCATTGCAGTTTGACTGGCTGGGATACATCAAGAAGGTGATTGACACCAAACTCTATCCTGAGCTTAAAGATATAGGTCCTTCAGAAAATGTGATTGTCCGTGTTCCCCAGTACTTCAAAGATTTATTCAGGATACTAGAAAATGAAAGGAAAAAGTAAGGATCCTATGATGGTTTCACCCACACTTATAAGTGATGCCATGAAGATTTTTTGCCTTTTCTTTTATACCTCTGTTATACCTTTTTACAACTTCTGTATTCTTAGTGCTTTTTGCCTACATTCTTGGACTTGTTTGTCAAGCTGGGAGATTAACATTTTAGAAGCTTCATAGCTAGGGATCAGTGTGCCCGAGACCCCAAGGTCCTCTCCAGAACACATTCTGTAAACCAAGATAGAACCATCGAGGGGGAGGTTCCTTGGGGAGGGGGGCTCACTCAAGCCTCTCACTGGGGAATCTTTGATAGATATGCTAATTAATGAGACCTATAATATTATACCAGATCTTTGGGGGGTGTGCATTGCAGTGGGCATTGAGGTGCATTCGACGTAGACGTAGTGCACCTAAGGATCCTTAAAATAAATACCAAGGTAAAATCCCTTTTTCCCTTCTAGAGTGTTTGACTCTTGATTTTAAGACCAGGAAAAGGCATCATAAGGGTACATCAAATGCTGGGCTTTTTCTATTTTTTTTTTTAATGAGTTTCAGCTATTCTTGGAATCAAGTCTCTAGGCAAACAGTCTGTTTGGTTTTGCCTGAATGAGGATTTAGATATTACCTTGTGCACAGCAGGAGAATTTTCAGTTTCAACACCTTTGTTCTATGGATAACACAGGTTGCAGTAAAGCTGCTCTTTCCAGATGCATTCAGCATCTCTAACTTGTATAGGGTGAAATCCTTGTATCTTGTGAAATCCTTTACACCTGCAGGACATAGTTGTAAAATGCAGGTAGCTCTGATTAAACATGGTAGATGTGCTTTGCAAAGGGAAGCAAGAGAGTTTTGGGCAGCGATGAAAAAGTGACATCTCATTTGAAACATCCTTATTGATGACATCTAAGGGATTTCTGTGATAATTTGTTCTCTGAGGCATGTTGCTGAAATTTAAAATAAATATTGTTAAGCTGTTGTCTCCAAATATCAATCTTTGCTGATTGTACAGTATGGCCACAACCAAATGTATTTCAGGAAAAAAAAAGACAGAGATTTTTCTTATATTGTCGCTCTGTCTCTAGTGATGGAATGCTTACATTAATTCATAGTACCTTTAAAAATAGCACACAAATCAAACAATAAGAAAAAGAAAATTTACTGATTTGCTTACAGATCATCAAATATCCTTTCCTTGTAAAATTCAGATAAATAGCATTAGTGCCACCAATTTTAATCTACTGAGGAAAGACTTTTAAATTGTTTGAGCTGTCCATGCTTTCTAACTCAAAGTTAGTTACATCAGTGGGGATAAATGTAGGATTTAGAGGTTGCATATTTAGCAAGATGACAGGGAATTAGTTATTCCCTGCCTACAAATACACTTACATGCAAATGTATTATGTAACTATAGAGTAAATACCTGGAGACTTTTTCCATCAGTTTCTTATTCAGGGAAAATCTAAATATTCAAGAGAAGTTAAGCCAGCCTGTGTGTCATGGCAGAAGGAGGCTGGAGTAATGACCAGAAATAATTGCAATGCCTGTCTTTAGCAAAGCTCAAGACCAGGTTTCCGCCCTCACAGGCTGGGGGGAGAGGGTGAGCAAAAGCAGTTTCAGTATATTCACACTGCATATGTTAGAGGTGCTAACGGCTTAGGCATTTTCTGCCCGGTCTTATCCTAAGAAAATTGCATCATAAAATGTTATAAATGGCAAATAGTGCTAAACTGAACCCAAGCAGGCTTCAAATTCTTGTGTGTAAAATGTATCCAAACAGCCCAGGCATGATAACCAAGATCATGTTTATCTCTTAGGTGATTATGTTCATTATTTAAAATGTAAGAGTCTGCTCCAGAGGTAACCTTGCTATCTGGCCTGAGAAAATTAGGAGATCATCTTAGTGTGAACTCCTAACAATGAGGTCTCAATATTCCCTTGTAGGGTGAACCCTGAAAACTTAACAAGGATATTTTCTTTTAGGTAATCTCATTTGTCATTCTCCATATGATATTTTAAAGGTTTAGTTAATATAAACAACATGAATTTAATTTGTTACTGTAAATATCTAGACCAATCAAATTCTTAGAAAAGCATTTCAAAATTTTAGATTTGCTTCAGTGTTCATAATGTGAATTGTCTTCTCATCATTTCAAGGGATGGAGTGTCATAAGGAAAAGCAGGTACTTTCACCAAGTCCATATTCTTTTCAGTTACAAGGCTATCCCTAAATTATACTTTTATTCCAGTGCCTTGTGTGTCCTCTTCCTCAATGAGTACCCTGCTAGCCTGGGTATTGTTCAAAATGTCACAAAAAGATGGCTCATGCCCCAGTATTTCACCCAGTGATCGGGTAAAGTATTTAATGAAGTTTGTTTGAGGTGGAGAAAAGAATGGAGTGAAAATTAAGTCTGGCTACAGAAGGAGTTCTCTGTGTTGGAGGTGGCAAGTTGTATGGACTCAAAATCCTTGTGTTGAAAGTTTCTCCCTCAGAGAACCTGCTGAGCAATCTTGAATTGTGAAATCTTTCACAGGGCAATGTTACTAGAAAAGGGCACATTGACGTGTAGCGTGAATTTAGTAGAATTTTACTTAACTGCATGTAATCAAGTTACTGTGTGGTGCTTGAAATAGGTGCAGCAGTGTGGTTCAGAGGTTGGTCTGAAGTCCCCAGGCCAGAGCACTGCTGTGACTCCAACCCAGGAGCTGGGCTCTCCACAGGGAGCTGTCCACGAAGCTCAGCAACCAGCCTGCAGGAGTTTCCATCAGCTCTGGGATAGCTAGCCTAAGTCATGTCAGGTGCTGAAGTAAGTCAAACCTTCATAACAGGTCTTCAGGGATTCCTTCAGCTTTTTGGTGTACCAATCAATTTTTAATGGGGTTTATCTCTATTACAGGAAAAAGAGGTGTATGTATGTAGCTGTGATGTAAATGAGCAATGGCAGAGCTCCAGTACAGCTGTGCCATGTGAGGGGGCAGAGAGAACTGTGCTGGCACCAATTATTATATATTTTATATATATCCTTTATATATATCCCTTCCCTGTTACCTGTGTGCTGGTGCTTTATGTGAGCCATAAATAGGATACCCTAAATTGCATCCTTTCTGGAGATCTTTGCAGCTGTTGAAAGAAGCAGCTTTATCATTCTCATAGATCTCTGAATGGATAGTTGGTTTCATAGAACCACAGAATGGTTTGGATTGGAAGGGACGCTATAGATTATTTAGTTTCAACACCCTTCCCACAGGCAGGGACACCTTGCACTAGACCAAGTTGCTCAGAGCCCCATTGTGATGATCCATCCTTAAGGGCAAGGCCAGCCTGGCCTTGAACACTTTTAGGGATGGGGCATCCACAGCTTCTCTGGACAACCTGTTCAGTGCCTCATCTCCCTCACAGTAAAGAATTTTCTCCTAACAGCTGATAAATCTATCCTTTTTCAGTCTAAAGCCAGTCCCCTTGTCCTATCACTATATGTTCTTGTAAAATGTCCCTCTCCAACTTTCTTGTAGGCCCCTTTTCCTTTGTCTTACCTTCCCATATCTGTGCAGTATTGGACTATTAATTGAGAAGAACTCTAATTCATATAGCATATGAAGAATTTTCTTTAGAGATGGATGGAGGCACAGATCCCTTTTCTGGTCTTAGTCTGACTCTGAAAAATTAGAGAAGTTACAATAATTTGTCTTGAACTAGTGCCTCTAGCAATAGAGGCAAAAGTTTTTCTGTACTTTTAATTTGATTCGTGACTCAATTCTGAATACAATTTTCAAACAGATCTAAAATTTGTGAAAGAGATCTTTTTCTTAGAACGTCAATTAATTTGTCCACCTATCTCATATTAAATCTGTCCTCTTTAATTGCTACCATGTCTGTTGATTAAAATATTGCAAGCTCACGGAATTTTACATGAGCAACCTACTTTATTCTCAGACAGGGCAGAAAGTACTTTAGTAAATATTCATAAGCCCTGGTATAATTTTAACTGTCCCAGCAAACAAGCTCTCTACCACTTCCTTTGGGAATGTGTGTCACAATAAGGGTCATACTGGTTAAAAGTGAGCCTACACTTTCTGTAACAGGCATTTGGAAGTTAAAATAGAGTGTACTCTTCTGAAAGGTTACAACAACAAATATTCCGGTCTCATCAAAAGAGCAGAGAGGATTTTTAGGTTTTATTTGTGTGCTGGATTTTGCTCCATGTGTAGAGATTAACTTCTCTGAGCCTCAGTGAACTTATTTGTGAAACTGCAAGGAAAATCACCCCAAGACCTGCGTTGTAGTAACTTTATAGGCAAAAAGTACAGTTTTTAAGCGAACTGAAGATCACCAAATGATTTGAAGTTTGCATAGTTAGCCCAAAATGTAAAATAATCATCCCCCAAATAGGTAAACAAATTCAGATAAATTTCTATTTTATTTTGTTTCGAAAAACAAACTAAAGCACAGTGCCCTTCAAACATGCAACAGTAAACCCCCTCAACCTCTCCACTTGTTGCCCACCCCCCATTAAAAAACATTCAAGGGGAACCTCCCTTTTGTTTAATGCTGTGTGGATTCTGTTGTGGTTACAATCTGGAATTATTACTGTCTCATCAGACAGCTTGGTTTTAGCATGTGTCAGCCTTTTCCTTCCCAAATTAAAACAATCCTCAATTAATTATGAGATATTTCCCGCAACTGTTGTCTGCCTTCATTACTTATACCTGACACAAACATTTCTGAATTCTTGTTGATATTATTGTCTTTCAATTAGTCACCTTTTTGAGACCCAGCCTTTAGAAATTACAGTCTTTCATTCACTACCAGTTTGAGAGAGTTTTCCCAACTCAAATGTAAGGACAAACATCGCTGTGTGAGAACAAGAAGTACACAGAAGAGAGAATTGATTTTTTTTTTGGTGGTGATTAAGTACCAAATTGTAATACATAATTGGTGTGTGATGGTGATCTATTTAGCTAAGGTTTTTTACCTAAGGCTTTTGATTGAAATCAAATCTTTAACCTTTTAATCTGTGAGATTTGCATAAATGCTGCAGAAGTTGCTACAGCTGGATACTCTTCAGCTCTGCTGAAATACCTGAGGCAGATTGTTGTGAGGTTTCTGGAGTTTGAGTCATTTACCAAAACAATGAGAGCTGAGTGCTTTTAGGGTGCTTCACTGGCCGTTGAGTGAGAAAATTCCACATTGTCAAAAACTTACTAAGGGAAAAATCTGAACTTTCTGGCATTTCTTAGGTTGAAATGAATTTTTAATGATCCTAAACATTATCTTAAAATGGTGTGGTTATCTAAGCAGAGCTAACTATTTTGGCTTTTGTAACATGTACTGTCTTACAAATGTACATTATCCATGCTAAAAAAGCTTTTTCAGATATGTTTTATGATTATTGTGGGCATTTAGGTGCACTATAGAATATATCTGTGTACTAAAAGAGGGAATATACCCAGTGTGAGAGATGCAACAACGCATCTTGAGTTGAAGGCTTTGTGTGGGTGGGCTGGAGCTTGGTTAGAGGCAAAACTGAAGTTATGTCTCAAGCAGATGCTGCTGTCAAGACAGCGTGCCCACGACGTGTGTTTCCAGGCTGTTATGATTCAGAAGAGGGAACTGTGTCTCTGAGTGAAGCTAATGGAGTGACACCGTAGCAACAGCTGCATTGCCCCACATTTATGGCAATGGGAGATTGCAGAAATGGGATTGTTAGAGATGGGGGAGTTGTTTGGATTGTCCGTAACAGCATCTTCGGTTGCAAAGAAGCAATTTTCCTAACTATGGAGAAGACTGTGGCCTGCCAAAAATGTTATCTATATCCCAGTGGGGAGCAAATAACATTTGAATATCCATAGCTTTGAAGCAATGACTATCCTTGGAAAATATGTCATGTATAAAAGAAGATAAGAATAATATGTTTAGGCCATTTTTGGTCTTGTTTTGTGACTGTTGGAAGTTGAATTGCATATTTCAGAATGCACCTTTAGCTCATACAGCCACTGTTGAACATGGAGAGAGATCAATCTAGGCTGGATAAATCCTCCAGTCAGGTGCCCAAAGTTTTTGAAAAGGGGCATGGATGTCAGATCTCCTGGGAATTTTAAACAACCTCTTTCCAGATCTCTCAGCCTCAATTCTTACAGGATTTTTGTTACTGAGACTTCACTTTTGGTATTTCAATTATCCATCTGACAAAATAGGAACAGTAATACTTTAATAACTTTGTGAATAGTAGAAGTTTTCAAAGCATATCGATAACTTCTAATGAAATATACAAATATGAGATAATGAGAGTGTATATGGGATGGACTGTTACCTATTCTGTTACCATTTATGTGCCCTACTAATGAGGGGAGATAACATTCACTTTGATCTACAAAAGAAAAACCAGTTAATCTCTGGATAGAGCTTTGATGCAACTATTATGATAACACAGTTCTTGCCACTTCTAAGGAAAATGAAAGCTGCCTTTTGGAAAAAAACCATTTGGAAAAAAATGACATACTAGGTGATGAACCTGTTATAAATAATCCCTAGAAGTTGGTTATCATGGGGCAAGTATATATTAAGTGGCTGCAATCATACAGATTCTCCTGTGTGATTGGGATTTATCAATTTGGGCATCACTCATTAATTTTTAAGGTGAAATTTCCACCATTCAGGTAAAATGTTTGTAGAGATATTTCTGTGAGTGCTTTGTGGTACATCATATGTGTTTACATGTCTGATAAAAATATGCTTGATTTAACAGGACTCTTGCCAACTACCTTGTGTGGAGGATGGTTTATTCAAGGTTATTCAACCTCAGTAGACGTTTTCAGTATCGGTGGCTGGAATTTTCTCGGGTAAGTTTTGCTTCCATAGCATTTACAAGGGTCGTAGTGTTGACACTATTGGTTTCCCTTATAGTTGCTTATACCTTTGCAAAACTAAATGTTTTCCATGCTGGATGAATTTTCTAAATAAACTTTTTTCTTATTGAAGACTCCCTCTAAAACAATAGACATACATATTTTTGTATGTGACACTAAGACATTTATATGACACTAAGAAAAAAAAAGTCTTTTAGGTGATGTTAAAGAGGTTTTGAAATCTCCCCTTTAAAAACCTTGGTCTTCTTTTGAAGCAACTTGAAAGTTGGAATGTTTTTGAATTAGGTTATGTGGGCTGTGACCTGCAGGCCAAATCCTTTTGGCCAAAATCTAAACTTTTTGTGAAAACCTACTGCTTGCTCTTGTGTGAATACAGCTCTAGTAAAACAGAAGTCTAGGATTTCACTTTTTTAAAGCTTGCTCCAAGCTCTCCCATGCTCTGATGCCAGCATTACATGAGCTCTAGCACATCGATACACCAGCCATTTCCACAGAGAAGATGATCAGGTACCTTCCAGCTTGGCATTACAGAAGAACCAGAAAACTGCTTCAAGCTGTGAGAGCAGAACTAAATTATCTGCAGAGTAATACGGGCATTTATATAAAACACATACATTTGATTAGGTGAACCCTGAATAGAAAGCCACTTTGGTAATCCTGGAGGCAGTGTGAGGGCTCCTTAAATAAAGGGTTAAACTGAAATTGAATGGTGCTTTGTCTTGTGTCTAAGCCACTTTGGATGGTGAACTTTATTTGCCATTATGAAAACTGGCTGACAACAGGAGGCTGGCATGGTGCTGGGAGTGATGTGGTGCAGGAGGTGTGTGTGTTCTGTCCTCCCTGGTGAGGCATGCAGGTGACTTATTATAGAACCTATACTGTTTTTCCATGAGTAATCCTGGCATAGTTCTGAGTTGATCACATACCTAAAAATAAACTCCAGTAGCTTGATGGAAACTACACAGGAAAGGCAGCTTCTTATACTTCTGAGATCATATTCAAAATAGTCTTGTTAAAGATGCTGTTATCTTCATGTAAAATATGAGAAACTGGCTGTCAGAACCACAGTGACAAGTTTGTAGGTATCCCCTCCTGGGACATTCCTTGTAGTTAGGTAAAATGATGCTGGTTATCAGCCAGCCTGCAGCATGATACTGAGTTACATTGAGTTATATAATGGCCGGAAAAAATCCTGAAAGGAAACATTAAGCTTTGGATAGTGTGCCTTTTAAGATGGTGATGGGCTACTGTCACTTCTCTGGGACACAGAAGCTTAGGGAGAAATCTAACTCAAAGTGATTCAGTGCTTATTAATAATCTCATCAAGGCTGTCACAGAATTACAGAATGAGTCTGGTTGGAAGGGACCAAAGTGTGGCTATCTGGTTCAACTTCCCTGCTCAAGCAGGGCCATCCCCAGAGCACATGGCAGCAGATTCCTTCATCCTTGTTTCCCTCCACTGGACCCACTCCAGGATCTCCATGTCTCTCTTGTCCTGAGGAGCCCAGAACTGGACACAGCACTCCAAACACACCTCATTGGGGCTGAGTAGCAGGGCAGGATCCCCTCCCTGACCTGCTGGCAATGCTGTTCCTAATGCACCCCAGGATTCATTGGTGTTCCTGGCCCCAGGGCACTGCTGGCTCATGGACAGCTGGTTGTCCACCAGGAGCCGCAGGTCCCTCTCCTCAGAGCTGCTTTCCAGCAGGTCAGCCCCCAGCCTGTGCTGGTGCCTGGGGTTGTTCTTGCCCAGGTGCAGGACCCTGCATTTGCCCTGGCTGAGTTTCAGAGCGTTCCTCTGCCCATCTCTCCAGCCTGTCAAGGCCCTTCTGAAGGGCTGCACAGCTCTTGGGGGTATCGGCCACTCCTCCCAGCTTTGTGCCATCAGTGAACTCGCTGAGGAGGCCTCTGCCCCTTCCTCCAAATAGTTGATGAATAAGTTAAACAATACTGGCCATGTAGATGGCTGTGAAAGCTTACAGCACAGTAAAAGCAGTGAATCAGCAACTCATTCCTATTATCTACCCCTGGGACCTGGAGATGGAGAGTTAGTTAAGTGAAGTAAACAGCAGTTGCTAATAGTTAATACGTAAAGTTAAGTGAAGTAAACAGCTCAGTGGAACAGATTTCACAAGTCAATAGAAAGGACATGAGGAATGGAGTCCAAGGCACTGGACTATTCTGTTGTTGAATAGATTTGTCCAGTCAGAGGATGGAGAACTAGAGGCACTTTAGTATCATAAAAAGGACTCACCAACCCCTTGCCAGATAGGCAAATAAAGCATTGAATTCCTGCTAAAGAGATATGACCGTGAGATAAATCAGTGACACTTTAAGGAAAGAATGTATTTTATACAGTCATTGTTTCATTAATTCAGTCAGCCTCAACCATCATAAGCACAGTATTTTTTTTACCAGGTTCTCATTTTCTTTTGGTAGCTTTTATACCTTATATGTAGAAATCTTGGCATCAGGGCCACAAAATCTTTGCACAGAGAAGGAAAAATACATGATGAAGCTGTAAAAAAACTTCAGGTTCAGAAATAGGACAAACCTGCTGACTCTAAAGAAAGTGCTTTGAGTACCACATCAGCAACTATCAGCAGCTCCTCTGCAGTGGCACTTTGAGACCTTGTAAATTTGCAGTGGCACCTGGGGAAGAGGTCGGTTAATTGTGTCGTGAAGTTCTGAATTGACTGGGAGGGCTTGAAACCTGCTATTTATAGTCACTGTTACTACCTGAAGTACTGTGTTTTAGAGTGGTACATTAATACTAGGAGGACCATTTGAGGGAGTTCTTGTTGGCTGTTGTAACATAAATATCAATAAACCAGCTGTGAGATATAATCTATTCCTCAGCTCTATTTTTATTGGTCTCACAGCCTGTGCTGCCTTTATATCCTCCTTACAGTCAAGCCTCCCTCAAAATAATGATAATTATTATGTTGTAATAATAGTATGTCACAGTCTAAAAGCCAGCTCTGTCTCCTGACTCTTTCTATGGCTGATGCATACTCAGAGCTTTTGGAAGGAATTTCAAGCTCTGATGACTAATGCCATAACTCCCCTTCTTCCCCCTGCATCAGGAAAAAGATCCATTGCAGATTTACTCTGACCCCAGAGAGAAATTTTCTTCTCTTTTTTTCTTATCTTTTTTTTGAGTGTTGTGTTTTGTATAAAGGTTGAAGAATTTGGAAAAGGAGTTGATTGTCAAATTTGCCTCTGTTTAGAAAAAATATCACCTTATTAGGTATTGGTTTGACTAATAGGGTTTTCTTATAGAAGCAGTGTACCTTCTGCCATCGAAAATCTATTACTGCACATACAGTATTAATAAAAAACATTTGGAAATGCAATTCTCTGGTGTATTTAAGTGTGAGTCATTGATTATGCTTAATTAAAGACAATATGATAGGGAAAATCAATCTTTGAATGACCAAAATATCTCACCTTCAATAGCTGAGGGTTAAGCTGCTCTGGAATTTTCCAATGAAATCTTTTCCTATTGGAAAAAGACAAATCCAAACCCTTCAGTTTTGCTGGATATTTAATCTTGTGCTCAAAGGAAGAGAATAATGGGAAAAAGAAGGGATTCAGAAACTGCAAAATTGGTGCTTAAGAGGCTTGTATAATCTGTGAGAGGCCAAAATCCCTATCCCACCTGATCTGGTCTGATGCTGACTATACTCTGCCTTTACACAGCTGACAGGTGTTAACTGTTGGACTGGGATTGTGTTTGTTCTCTGTGGAAAAGCTTAAGAAGTTCCTTAAGTGGAGAGAGAACACTTTGAACCTTGAAAATAACAAAAGTTTCTTAGGTCAGCACTGCTTATGGCTCACATGGACCCATCTTGTATCTTGTTGTGTGTAGGGTTTTTTTAGATGAACTACATCTTGATGAGCAATGTAATGTTAGCTGGGTAACTACCCACAGTAACAGCGTTCTTCCTGTGAGAAACAGAAACCAAGAGAGCAAATGATCTTGAGTTCTGTTTTGCCTTGTTCCTTGGTGTGTTGACCATTCTTGACTGTTTCTTTTGAAGCTCATTTATGGTGGCATCGTCAGAGCCTTTTTAATGACCATTTCTTTAGTAAAATACGTCAGTTGTTCTACCAACGTCTTTCTACTGCAACATAGAATGATTTTTTTAATTTTTGGGGGGATAGGGGGAGACAAACATATTCAGTGTTCTTGATGATTCAAACCTCTTTTCTCCTGAAAATGCTCTGTTTGGAAAAGGAACTGAAAGCAACTATTTGACACAAACTATGGTAAAAGTAGCTGGACAAGTAAATGACAAGAAGGTGTGGACATATCCCTAACTGTGTTAGATGTCATTAGTTGTGGCAATGGAGGGCTCTGTTGGAGGTGTTTCATAAGGACTAACCCAATTTTCATGAGGACAATCTCCCTAGGCCTCTCACCCTGTCAGAGGAGAGGCAAATGTTTTCAGGAGCTATCTCACAGCAAGGTTTTTTTAGAGGAAATTATCTCTCAACTTAACACAGAACACCAAGAGTAGTCCAAAGTTAGCACTAACCCTCTAAGCCTAGTCTCTCTAAGTCACTGTTACCATTGTACTGTTCTTAAGTTTAAAATCTTACAGCTATTTTGTGGTGTTCAAAGTACTTGTCATAGCATTGGATGAAAATAGAAATAGCTGTAGAGTATCATTATTGTTTCCTTTTGGTGGCTATTTGACAAATATGCTTTGGCCTATACTGCATGTGGGTTCTTCTTCAAGAGTATGATGTTATGGCCTAATACCGGTCCCTGTCAACAGGTGATCCATGGGACTACAACTTTGCTGCCTCAGTGGGATAAATGTGTGGACCTTGTAGAAAATGCCCTCCCCTACGTTGTGGGTAAGATGTTTGTGAAAGCCCATTTTCAAGAAGACAAGAAAGAGATGGTGAGTCCTCTTTAGTCTCTGTCTGGAAATTTCCTCCTCACAAATTGCCTCTGATGTTATAAAATGTTTAGAAAGAGATAAAATTCTTAAAAATGTTTTAATTGAATAAACAAAAAACCCAAACCAAAACAAAAAAGAAAAACACACAAGGAGAAAATTGAATGAATTTAAAGAATTGTTACCTTTCTGCCCATTTGGGCATTGCCCCTTCTTTCTATCTGCAGTCCTTCAGACAAATAAGCAGCCAGTTCAAAACCAAGTTGAATGCTGTTAATTAATATATGTAAATAGTGACAGGCAGGCTGTGCAGGAACAGAGTGAGGGGTATTGATGAGAAATGGTTCAGTATAGCTAGTATAATTCATGATAGTAAAGTTTTTACTGACTAGTCAAAAAATTGGTTGAGATTTCTCTGCTTTAGGACTACTCTTTGAAAGCTGTGACTCCTACACCTGTAATCTAAGCAAGAAACATGTAACTGATGTCTGACCCAAGTTAAGGGAAGCTTAGAGCCGTGTAGCGAGAGTTTATATCTGTGATTCAAATCTTTTCTGCTGATCAGTGAAAGGAAATATTTTTCCATACCATTCAGTCCAGAGAGATGTTAATCCTCATTCTAAAATTTCAACAATAGCTATGTTATCACTTCTCTCAAAAACATATTCAAATAATTAATTACCCTTCACAATAATTTATGACTTAGTTTCAGTTCATGTTTTTCTTATAAGGTTTTCCAATATCTGCTTTTACAGCCATTGATTTTTCCAACAATAATCAGTTTTAAATTAACTCATTTAGTCATTGAACTTAGCACTCCATGCGGGAAGGGCACAACTGTTTAGGAAATGTGAAATAGCACCCTGTGCTGGGAGCAACAGCTCTGTGAAAGCCCTGCAATGCCCTGGCTCAGTAGCCTATCTGTTTTATTTTATCTGCTTTGACTGCTTTCTCAGGGAAAGATTCCATTTTAGAAAGCACACACTTATTTGGCTTGTCCAAATCTTTGTAGTCTGTTTCCCTCTTAGGTTCTGCATTTCTTTTCATATCTGCCTTCACCTAGAGTTTCCTCTCTGAGATCCAGCTTTTCAATCTCCTTCTTCTTGATCCAGTTTGTAATGTGCTATTTGGCCATTTTGTGGCAAAAATATGCCAGGCATATGCAGTGTATTATCCTGCACAGGATAAGTGGGAAGAGTAGGAGTATAAGAAATGTACACTTTATGGAGGGGATGGACATATTTTCATATTTGTTTGTTTGAGGAAAAATTATGAGAAGCAGATAGAGCAGAGAATGGTTTCTATTGAAATGTGACCTAATTAGAATGTTTCTTAGTGTGCACGTTCCTTTTAGACAAAAGCTTTGGAAAATTATCAAGTCTGAATTCACAGTAGCATCCATAGTGAGAAATGCATATAAAATTCATAGTGTAGGTCACAACATTCAGTCTTAAAAAATGAACAGCCCATGGAGATAAAATTCTATACAGGTGGAATTCGTTGCATTTCATTTAGAAGTGTGCTTTTCAAGTTAATAGTTTGTGGTGTTATCATTTTCATTCCACTGGTTTTCAGTTCTATTTCTCTTTTTTAAGCAGTAAGAAAGCATGTGAGTAAAGCACTCTTATTCGTACAGGGTTTTTTTTTTTTTATTTTTTCTTTTTTTTTTTTAGCTTATGGCATATATCTGTCTATGATAAGCAAATCCTGAGTTACGGATAATATGGATTCTTTCCCCCCCCCCCCCATGTTTTATGATTGATGTTTCATACCTTAGATACTTCTCTTCTTTTATCAAGAAAGACATTATTTGCGTCTAAATATAGCACTGCTTCTCACTCAGAGTGCCTGCAGTGTTTCTTACAGATACGCCTGAGCAGTTTCAGTAATAACTTTGATAGCAGGAATGGGTTTCTCCCCCTGCCCCCTGCAGCCACAGCTGCTGCATAAAGCCTAAGTATACACCAGGGCCCAGCTGCAGAGCTTGCGTTTGAACTTGTAACCTCCAAATACAGGGAGTTCACCTCATTAGTGCACAAAGTTAATTGAGTCAGTGCTCTGTCATCAATATCTTTAAGTTACCCTGTTTCCTGGGATGCAGTGAATACTGTGAATGTTCACTCTTTAGTCCTATTTAATGCTAGACCTGCTCTAGTTGACCCTGGAGCCTCTAAAAATAAGAAAATGTTTTTTGAAAAGGGTAGGAAAAAATTAATAATCCAGGGAACTTTGCTACGTTTTTTCTGACTGCACCACAAATAAAGGACAATTCCAGATTAAAATACAGATCTGATACATTAATGACAATTCACCTAAAAGTAATGTTACTTTTGAGAGTTTAGTCCCCACTTTTAATGACATTTCAGATCTACTAAATTTATAGAATAAGATTATATAAATCTCTGCTTCTTGACATTTTCATTATTTTTAAATGTAACATAATTGATAGCACAAAGTTCCAATAAGTCTTCATCTAATGGGTATCTGTCATGTCTTGTGCTGTCTTAACCCTTGTATGTGCTAAAAGACTCAGGCAATGGCTGGATCCCCCTCATTGCCTCACCCTCACAGTATTCCCCATGGCTATCTGTCACGGGGCTCATCTGCTGGTGCAAATAGTGGCAGCTGGTAGCGTACACCTTTCTGGGCTGCCAGACAGATCCATAGGAATGAGGGCTCTTGACTCATATAATCCATATCTTAGCCATTAGATTTCTTATTTTCTGTAATTTCAGGATTTTCTTAGTGTGCATACTCACTGAACAGTCTATTATTATTATTTTTTACTTGCTTGAGATGTGGTCTTGGCTTTGCAGAGGTGTCTGAAGAAGCAGCCAAGCTGAAGTAGTTGTGGGTTTTCCCAGTTTTGCACAGATCCCAGCTGTCAGTGGTGGTCCAGGACCACAGAAGCAGTTAAGGCTGCTCAGTGGTGTGAGCCAGGGCCTCCACCCCTGCAGTAAAGGGTAGCAATGCTTCACAAATGCAGCTAAATACAGGCTAAATATTTGGATACTGCTTTGTATTTGGATCATGGTGCTGTCAGCCCAAATTCAGTTCTTTGGCAGTATTAATAAGGCATGTCTCAGTCTCACATAAACCAAACCAGGCCACGGACCTTCTCTCTGCAGAAAAGGCTTTATTTGTGCAAATGCCTTTTGGCTGGCTCCTTCTGCATGGGCCAGCGATCTAGAACCGGAGGGTCAGAAATCTCCCCAAAGGACTGCAAATCTCTCAGTGATTTATGATTTATGATTTCAAGATGGGTATTCTCACAAATATGACATGAAATGATCACCAGTGAACAGGGTCTGTGCTACACCAGAAGGGAAAGAAGATGGAAAGAAACTTACCCTCAGAAGAAGTGTCTCAGTACCAGAGAAAGCAGAAATTAGCCTTCAAGAAAGGACAGCTGATACCACCTGATTTGAAATCATTTGTGGCCTAACCAAGTCTATCACTCCTATGTACACCAAACCTTTTCTTTCTGCTATGATATATCTTACTGGGGAGGGATTTACTAAATGTTTTGCAGATGGAGGAGTTGATTGAAGGAATTCGCTGGGCTTTTATTGACATGCTAGAAAAGGAAAATGACTGGATGGACTCTGAAACAAAAAGAAAAGCTCATGAGAAGGTAACAAATATAAATGTTGAATGAGTAAAATCCTGTTAAAATAAAATTTTACTTGAGTGATAACAGTATGTCATGGACTGCACTCGCAGTTCCAGCTACCTACTCATCATTTTGTTAGAGAAGGGATGCATGCCACATTTGTTTTTCTGGAACCCGAGCCATCTGAGCTCCTGCTTCTTTGCAGAAGTTATTTTTATTACCTTGTTCTTCTTCACTTCTTTCCACCTTTCCCTATCTAGCTCTGGCTGATGTAGACTATGAGCTTATTTCATATTTGACTTTTCTTGACAAAGTTTTCACCTTGACTAGGATCTCAGGGACACACGAATCTACAGACAGAAAACAGTGTCTAAAACACCTGTGACAGCTCCGGGTGTTTGCTGTGAAGATGGAGGATCCAACTAGAAGGGAATATGAGAATAATTCAGGTTTCATAGTTTTTCCAGTGTTGTGGTGGGAGGCCTAACTTGAGAGCTGTCTTTTGAGAGTGTAATGGTGATCCCAGCTGAACATCCATTTCCTGACAGAATAATGCCAGTTATGAAGTGTGATAATCAAAGATGGCATTACTGGTCCTGATTGTTCTCAGATAGTCACAATAAAAGGCAAGAGGTAAAGGTGAAGGCAGGAGGATGTACTCAAAGCCTTTCCACTCTATTCCCATTTTTACAGCATGTGGTGAGTGGAAAGGAAGGCTGTCCAGATGCAGAGCTCTGTCCCCAGAGCAGCAATTGGAGGGGGCATATAAAAAGACAAGTGGAGAGTGTTGTGTAGGTCTGTGTCCTTATTTGTTGAGGCAATTGGATATCAGTGAATCAGTAAGCACCCTCTTTGAATAAACTGACAGGCAAGTGCAGCTGAACTGTTCCTGCTCTCTGTGCTTGAATAAAAATAGCAGTGTTTTGATTTAAAAGCAAATACGGCCTTCAAAGTTTTTTAGTAATTCTAATGAAAAAGCTGTTGAGCTATTTTATCATTGGAAAGATTTAAATTCCATATGCAGTCCATTTACATTTTATACAGCAGTGCTCTTCATATATGCGGAAATGAAATAGAGCTGCATAAATGCACCAATAAACTCTATAGCAAGAGAACAGTAGTAAAATGACATTTATTTCCTGCTAACCTGGTGGTAAATGGGCTGCAGTTATTACTTCTTATTGGCTGTTACACTTTTTTTTACTAGAAATACCATTAGAAATATAATTATCTGTAATTTAGATATTTGTTAAAATTGATGCAAAATAAGAGCAGGAAGATTTTCTAATGATTTCCTTAATAAAGATACTTCTATATAACAACCTGCTTAGTGATTTTGTTCAGAATTTGCTACCTGCCTTTCAGCAGGGAAACAATACAAACATTGCCAAAATTCCCTAAAAAAGCTCTCCCTTTCCTGTTTTAAGGAGGGTTTTCATCAGAAGGCAGGCTAGATCTTTGGCAGGTAGAGATGGCTCTTTCCCTCTGTTGACACATTTTGGAAGCATATGCCACTTTGCTCCCAATTTAGACGTGTAATTGAAGGTTCTGAAATTAGTGGGGTGAGTCTGGGCTGAACAATGCATGACAAACTAAATTCCATAAGTACAACAAAAATAATGCTACAAGCCATAGTACTATCAAATGAATAGCCAGTGGTTTAAAATCATTCTCACTGAACTGAAAAACCATCTCATAGTTTGCTGACATAAGAACCAGGTCAAACTTGTAGGAGACAAGTGTTATGTAATGCCTTAGATACTGCAGCAACAATTACATGATAGGACTTATGACTACAAGTTTAAGTTCAGATGCACAGAAATAGCTACTTGGCTGGAAGGAAAGAGTCTAGAAAGACATTTGGTAGATTTCCAGACATGGAGTGTGTGCATATTTATTAAATATTATTTATTGTTAATGATATTCAATTTGTCCTGGAACTCTTGGATGAGCATGTTTTTAGTTCAAGAAACAGATTCATTACATGTAGGGTCAGAAAATTCACTGGGGAAATCAAAGGTTTATAATACAACAGAACCTTCAAAATCTGTTACTCTGTTCAATTAAATCTCATGAGCCTAGCACTTTCTGCTGTTATTTTTCAATACTTAGGCTTTAATAAAGCAGCACAGACAGCATGAATTCTATGAGGGAGATTGAAAACCCCGCAGTATTAGTTTGTTACAGAAATCGGTAGAAGTTGCATTTCTTTGTCAATAAATGTCATCCACATGCTGGACTCTTCACCCAGGATGGAAAAACACCAGGAACCAAGTATAAATTGGAAGAGAGAGGGTGCAGGGCAGCTGTGTTCAGCGTTGGTGTGGCCTCACCTGGAGTGCTGTGTGTTGTTCTGGGCCCCTACACTTAAAAAGAATCTGGACGTCCCTTAAGGCATCCAAGGGAGGGCAACAAGACCGGTGAAAGGGCTGGAAGGAGTGTCCTGTGAGGTACAGCTGGGGACTTTGAGGCTGTCTGGTTTGGAGAAAACGAGGCTGAGGGGCCACCTCTACAGCTTCCTAAAGTGGGGAAGTGGAGAGGGATGTGCTGATCTCATCTCCCTGGATCCAGTGACAGCATGTGTGGGAGCAGTTAAAAGGTACTTCATCAGGGAGTTTGGGCTGGAGATTAGGAAGCATTTCCTTACTGAGTGGGTGGTCAAACACTGGAACAGGCTTCCTGGAGAGGTGGTCGATGGCCCAAGCTTGTGTTTAAGAGGCATTTGGACAATGCCCTTAACAATGTGCTTTAACTTTTGGTCACTCTGAGGTCATCTGGCCGTTGGATAAAATATTCCTTGTAGGTTCCTTCCAACCAAAATGTTCTAATTCTAGTCTATCAATTAAGTAAAGAAAGGAAGCTATTAGTTAGGTAAAGGATGTTTTGGTCTTTTATGTTTTCATCAGTAACTGTTACGTTGTCCCTTATAGTAGTGCAGATTGGAGCTTCTGCCCTAAGTTCCATGGCAGAACTGTATCCTACAGGGAAATGACTGTGATTCAGATATCTTGCTCTTCCTCTGTTTTTTTAATTGCATCGCATTCTTGAAATGTTCACATTCTCTGAAAAGAAATTAATTGCAGAAACCTGATGGTGGTTTTGTTTTCTGGGCCTGTTCCATGTGATCTATTTAATTTGCCTTAAGTTTTTCTTTAATTTCAGGCATATTTGGGTCATTAACAAATTTTTTACTCATTTCCTGAAGGAAGAATAGGGTCACTGTGGGATCTGGGTGTCTGGACAATGAGCATAGAGAGCCTTGTGGTGATTGTATCTTTAGATGACAACATTGTAATGTAAAGGACACGGCAGGTTTGAAAGAGAATTAATTGCAAATCCTCTCTCTGATTCAGGTACTCACTGTTTGGTGTGTTTTCTGTTTCCTGTTTTCTGACTGATGCCCACCTTTCTTTTGTGCTTGGCTGAGGCCAAATTTGTATACCTTGCTGTCAGCCTGATGCTTTGCAATCAAAGGAACCATCGACCTCCAAAGGACTTACAAAAGACCCTCTGGTAGAAACTATTCTTGAATTTTGCTTTAGGCAGCTTGTCAGCTTTATCTAATCACTGTGTCTGTGACTCTTTGTGTCTGTCAGAAGGGACACTACTAATTTGATGTTAAAAGGATCAAATCTACTACTCCATGTGACACAGGGAACAATTGTCTTGCAGCCTTGAAATGAGAATAATCTCTTTAGCCCTTGTATACTTTGGAGTTAAGCTTTGACACTCTTTTTGTAACAAAAGAATATAATGAGACAACATCTAATAATTTACCTCTCTCCTTCCTCCATTTCTTTCTTTCTGCGATCGAAAGATTAATTTAAACCAGACCATCTGAAAGCCAATCTTACCAAAAAAGTTTCTAACAGGGTTAGGTGACTCTGCCTTCACGTGCAGTTCTCACCTGGCTCTCTGGATGGAGCTCACGCAGCTTCCAAAGGAGCTCTGAGTCCGAGAGAAGCGCTCGGCTCTGTGCTGTGAGGTTTTTTTCTCTTATCCTTGCCCCTCTGCTCTATTCAAGCCCTTCTTTATTGTCCCGTATTTGACTATCATCTCAAATTTGCTTCAAGTATGTCTGCTAGCCCCCGAATTTTCAATGGAGTGCTCTGATAAACAAACAAACAAACACCTCAAAAAGGTTTCGGTTCTTGCCCTTTTAGTCTCTCTTTTGTAAGGGTCATTATATTTTGCCCTCATTTGCAGAACAGAGAAATTATTCAACTGAGTGCAGCTCCAAGGGTGTGTCTGGCAACACTCTTCAAGTGCGTGTTCTGTGAGTTGCCCATGGCCACAGTCACAACCTCTGAGCAGAACTGCAGGGTGGGGGGAGAGAAGCGAGAGCCTTTTGTTTCCCTTACAGGGAAGGTGCAGATTGCAGCCAGCAATGGCAGCCAGACTGTATTGACGGCTGTGTTTTGGCATGGTGGGCCGCAGGGGAAAGGGAGAACCCACAACTGAAACTCCATTGACGTAACTTGTGTGATGAGGGCTCACTTCTTTGAAATGGTAATTTCTTGCTTCTGCTCTTCAAAGGATAATTCAGTGGAAGATCATCACTGACATGTTAAACTATTCCCACTCCTGGACAGGAACCATTATTTTATTAATCACTCTTTTTCCTTCCTAAAATGCCCTTTGTGCTTGGTTTTAGCTGGAGGCTTGAAAAAATATGTTTTTCTTAAAGTTTGCAATTCTCTTATAAAATATCCTGTTAGGCTATGGCACAAGAATAACTTCCTATTTGGAAGTTGGGGGTTTTTTGGTTTTTTTTTTTTTTTTTTGGTTTTTTTTTTTTTTTGCTTTGCAGTACTATTTTTAAAGCATGGATGATAAGCCAAAAAAGAGCTTGTTTTTCCTCTAGTAAGATTTTTCTGTAACATTATTAACCTCCTTAAGTCATGGAGCACAAATCCCAAGGTCACTGTGCAATCATTTGGCTCCTGAACTTGCCTGCTGCTTTGCTTTATTTCTAAGGAAGTTGTATACGCAACATTTGTGTTCTCCACATCTCTCCAAGTCTGAAGATTGAGTCAAGAGGAGCACAGGAAAATACCAGGACTGTGCCTAGCTATAGGTGGCTCTCTTGGGCAGCGTTAGGTACCTTTGTTTAGCCTACAGGGCTTGTTCTGCTGCTTCAGAGGGCTCCAGCAAACCTCCCTAGACAACACAGTGTAATTTGGGCCAATAGCCCTTAGGAAATCAAGAGCCATCTGTACAAACCCTGATTTAACAAAGTATAGGTACTTTAAAGGAGGTAGGTGTTCATGGGTTATCCTACTGTAGCCATTCACTTCCCAGCTGGAACTTGCTGGCCCTATCCAGCCCTGCAGTCAGTTATCTGAGCCCCTGCCCCCTTTCCCAGTTCTCCATGGTCTCCCTCTCTTCACATTTCACTACAACCATGACAGCTGTACTGCTCAGAGCAGAGTCCAGTGTCTGCTTCGGACAGTGGCCAAACAGTAGCAGATGTTTAGAGATGAACCTAAGGACAGGGCAAGCATAAAGGGACACATTCCCACTATCCTTTCCTGGCCTCTACAAACTGCAGCTCGCTTGCTTCCTGAGCCAGAAGTGGTGTCTTTGTAGTTATGCATATTTTCCTGCTCTGAGTTTGTCTAATGACTTTTTGAACCCATGACAATTTTCATCATCCACAACTTCCCAAGCAATGAGTCCCACTGCCTCAGAGTGTCTTTTTGCTTGTCTGAAAAATGTCATCTTCTCCTATGTTAGGGTAGTGCAGAAATCAGAGAATCATCATTGCCTGTTCTCTTTTTGTGCTCACTCTTGCTTCTGCAAAGTATTGGCGCCACAATACATGCTGGGAGAATGGAGCCTCCTGCTTTTCTTCATATAGCCTGTCCAAAACATGCGTTAGATACAGTTCTGAAAAATAACATTTCATTGAGATCTGAGGCAAGCCCAGACAAAAAGGCCGAGCACCACAGCTTCAGGAGCTGAAATTAATCTTGCTTAATGCCAAGCTAGTTTTGCACAAAGATGACAAATCATCCAGTCTTGAAAGTGGTTACTGGGTGCTCTGCAAAAATTAAAAATGCCTTTTGAGTCTTGTGGGGTCTGCAGACCCGTCCTATGAAAACTAATGCAAAAATATGACAGAGGAACCAGCCCTGAGACTCAGTGCCTCTGATTCCAATGGGCTTTTTTCTAGAATGAAAGCCAGCACAAAACTGATAGAACAACACTTGGTAAAAGAGAGGGATGGAGTTTCTAAACTAAAGCTCGCAAGAGACCTTTTACACGTTCCTTTAAGATGACTTTATATCTTTGCTTCAAGGATGTCAGAGAACTTTACAAAGTGTAAGACTGCTTCAGAGCACTCATAGGAACTGCTAGACATACTTCAGAAGAGCTAAGAAAAGCGGGAGAAATTTCCAAAGGCTCTAATTGCAGTTCGACACTTCATTCCTGTTCAAAAGCCTATGGGCTTTTGCTGACTTCCTAATTTACTGGTTTTACCGGAAAGTTTGATTCAGATATTCTGGAAACAACCTTGCCATTTTTAAATTAGAAAGTGTACTTTTGTTGAGTGCCAATTAAACCTTAGCCACGCTTCTCCTTTGTGGAAGTGAGCATTCTGAAACTAGGGTAGTCTCTGTCTGGATGTAAAAAATTCGAGGGCTTTGTTGCGTTGTAGTAGTTGCATTGCAGGGAGCAATGAGCAAATCTTCTCAGAAGCTTGAAATGTGTTGAAGTTTGGAAACGGCAGAGTCACATTTTAACTCTTTTCCAACATGTCTGCAATTCCATTGTGCATTAAATATATCACTAGGGGTTTATCTTCCTGGTTTAACTCATCTTTCACAGAATCACAGGATGGGTCAGGCTTGGAGGGGACCACAGGCTGGGTCATCTAGTCCAACCTCCCTGCTCATCAGGGGCGTCCTAGAGCACATGGCACAAGATTGTGTCCAGATGGTTCTTGAACATCTCCAGCAGGGGAGACTCCACACCCTCTCTGGGCATCTTTTCCAGTGTTCTGTCACCTCCAGAGTAAAGAAGTTCTTCCTCATGTTCAGGTGGAACTTCCTGTGCATCAGTTTCTGCCTCTTGTCCTATTGCTTGGCAGCACTGAGAAGAGCCTCCAAAAGGCTTCATCCTCTGACACTCTCCCTTCAGATACTTACAGACATTGATGAGGTTCCCTCTCAGTCATCCCTTCTTGAGGCTGAACAGCCCAGTCCTTTTACCATGTGCATGGACATATGAAAAGAAGGGGACAACTCAGTAGGAAGCTGGAAGGAAAGTAGATGCTGCTCAGAAATGATGTAAGGGATTTGAAGTTTGCACTACTTAACTAGTTTGGAATTTGGCCAGGATTTTTAGGCTGCCACTCCTGCACCATTCCTGAGATAGCTGTTTGGAAAATGCCAGTTTTTAGAGTAATATTTTCTCCCCTGGGAGAAACAGAGAATGGTACTTTCCTTCTAGAGTAGAAGTGTTCCATGCTTTTCTCTGAATAAAAATAGGTCTTCACTTTCTGTCAGATTAACATCCCCTTTTCTTTCTTATTTGTTTTACATCAAATATTTATTTCTCATCACAAACTTTAATTTTTGAACTCTAAGAATAATCTATCACATCCTGAATTTAATTTAACCTTCACAGGAAGACTGGGCTTTCCTGATCAGTAACCACAGGAGATGTTCTTCTCCGTTGGCCAGAGTTGAAACTAATAGCCATGGCATGTTTGCTTATCTCTCATCTCTGGGGTTAGATTGCTGCTGTCAGCTTCTCCCTTGTTATCTGGCTGCTGCTACTGCTCACTCAGTTGTGCAGGGATGTCAGTTCCATTAATAACCTGAGCACCATGCAAACAGATAGTGGAAAACAGGTGAAGGGAGAGGAAATTGTATTTAACCCTGATCTCACAGCTGTCATTTTTCAGACTCTGCCACGAATACATAAGGCCAGAATGGGTGCGTGACATCAAAACACTTGTGACAAATCTCATGCTTGAAGTAGGAGGGAGACAGATGGACAGACACCTGCAGATTCTGAGGGACCAGGGTGCATCTGAAGGTTTTGTGGCAGAAAAACAACATGAAAGCATTGCTATGCTAAATGACAGAGCAGTTCTTCCAAAGAGTGAGAGATCCTCCGCCACTCCTGGAAGACTTTGACAGTTTTAGCTTTAACTTTCACTATCTTTGTTTTAACAAGTAAACCTGTCTCCTGTAGAGATACAGTTACAAAGACAGTGTGGTTCCCCAGCTCAGCAGTAGCGGATATGGAGGTGCAGGAGAGCCATTCTCTGTGTGAAGGAGTTTACAAGGGCAAGCTCAGGTATCTGCTTGGCATTCCCTCGCTCTTCCCAATGAAAGTGATTTCCTGGCTGTGGTGATCTGTGTGTGCTGTAAATGCCCACTGAGAGGAGAGCTGCCTGCTGGCTGGGAGTGGGTGAGGAGCTGGGCAGGGCCCTGGGCTGGGACCCCACCATGGACCCTCAGTCTTGGCACCAAGCTGTCCACAACCAGCAGCGTGAGCCAGCAGCACTTGAACTTGCTCAGGTATTGTACCAGTCACTGGGATCTGAAGCAAAGTTGTGAAATTTTAAATGGCTTCAGGTACTGGTATTGCTGGAGTTTATTTGTGAAGGAGCCTTATCACAAGGAGTTCATGAGAGTCAGGAATTTGTTCTTTTAGTGGCCTTTTAGAGGCCAGGATGCTGTGGCTAAGAATAAAGGCTTCCTCAGCTGCGCTCATCTGTGAGGGAGCTGTGAGGTGTCTTGTGCTCAGTTTTCTGCATATGGGATGACCTTCATCAATGTGAAAACACCTAGATATAATTTATTTAAAAATAAAAATACGTAAAGATTTGGAATAGAGAGGAATTTGGTCTTGAGTAGAGCATTTTCTGAATGTATTTTTTTCTATATTCTGCAGCCTATGTTTTTTGTCTATGTATGCATCTGCTTTCCCCCATATATTACAAGGCATGGACAACTGATAGTGTCATGCTTACTGGTACAGTGCTGGCAGGGTCCCTGTTCAAGGAAAAGAAATTTCTCCTCAGAGATAAAACATGGAAGTCATGAGTAACACTGGAGTTTAAGTTCTCAGTCACTATTTCAGTTTGAGTAGTGTTAAAAGGAGTCTCTGCCATGTCTGGTTTCTGTTGCATCAAGACTGTGGCTGAAGCTCACTTGTGAAATGAGAAATGAAAAGGGAATTTTTCACATGCTATTCTTTATTAAAAAAAAATGCTCAGCAACCTTTGCTTAACCTTGAAAATGTTAAATGACTATAAACTGATGCAAGCAGATGCTAAGGTCAGAAGTCCCTTTCTGGAACAGGTTATTCAGAGTTTTGCATAAAACTGGAAAAGAAATGCTGTGGTAAATCATATCCCATACAATTATGATAGAGAGAGAGCTTCCTCTCCCTTTTCTGATCCCTGAGCCTGCCCCTCTCTCAGTGTCCAGTGCCAGAGATCTCAGCACACAGGGTGTTTTTAGGTCCCCGGGGACTTATATTTTGCTAGCATAGTGGGTTTTCTTAAGCCTGCTGCTTGCCCAGAGCTAAAACAAAAACAGCAGAAAAGAGTTTTGGAAAGGTGGGTGTGTTTCTAGCAAGAGGTGGCATGAACATGGGAGTATGGATCAACTCATGAGGTGTTCTGGGGGCGAGCGGTGAAATGGGCCCAGGAAGTAGTTTCTATAAAAAATGGAACATAATAATTTCTGCAGCTCACCAGTGTGACAAAAGACCAGTCAAAGGTGGCTTTTTTTTTTTTTTTTTTTTTTTCTTTTTTGCTATTGCAAATCCTTAGGATCCTGGTGCAAAAGTTTTTTAGTAAAGATATCTAAGGTAATTTCAAAACACAAAGAGAATTTTGAGTTGGGGGAGTATGTTTGGTTGTTTGGTTTTCAAAGATAATTGTATTGGAAAACATGGAGTGTTGCCTGAAAATAAAGGCATGAGGAGTATGGTCTTTTACAGTGCTAAGTGTGAGTACAAGCTTAGCTTGGCATGAGTCCTATCAAAGGCAGCTTAGCAGCACATACCATGGGGCATATATCTACGTCTATTCTGTATCATCTATATCTAATCTATACCACATTGATACTAATGATAGTCTGTACCTTCAGACCACAACAATTGCTTCTGGCTTGTTTGAAGTGCAGCTGGAGGAGCTCCCAGCTGTCCACATACCCTGGTGCAGTCATGCCCCAAGGGATGCACAGGTGTGCAGAGGGGAATCCAGTGCAGAAAAACCCACACTGGAGCTGACCTTTCCCTGCTGGTGTGGTGCCATAGCTGAGTCATTTTGCATATCTGGGCATCATCCTTTCTTCTGGTCCATGGGCATCATTCCAGCTCTACTGAGAATCCAAAGACCCTTAAAACTCACCAAGGTGCTTTGGACAGAAATAGTTGGCAGTTAAGCACATCCTGTGCCAGAACTCAGTTGTGCTGGTCTGCAGTATAAGTGCACTAATATCTTCAAAGATGAAAATATTTTCTGTGTGCCACAAAGGAAGTTATTGCAGATCTGACATTCTGTAAATGAAGGACAGAATATATGTCTCTCATAATATTCTGTGTATAACATAATGGAATCATGCTAATTGTCATACAGAGGTTGTGAATGGAAAATGAAATTAAAACAAAATGGAAAAAGAATTATTTTTCTTAACAAAATTAAAACAAAGCTGGCAGCAGAATAAGTTTCTGGTGGAAGGAGAAAATATGAATAGGTCTATTAATTGTAGTGTTGCATTGAACTGAGGAGCTGTGCTTATGAAAACATCACAGTCAATCAGTATGTTTATATAAGTAAGACTGAAATAAAGATGCTAATTTTGCACAATCGTAGTCCAGTTCTATTGCTAAAAAAAAAATAATTTAATGTGGGATTAGTTTAAACTGAAAAGTTAATTCCAGTGAAACTTTTGTCACAGTGCTTGAACCAATGACTGAATCTTTGTATTCCAGAGAGCCAGAAGGGATTTAGGACAGGAAAGAGTGGCACTGATGTTCATTGTTGCTTTTTCTGACTCTTTTGTCCATGGTAGTCCTATTAAACTTTTAGATGCTTTAATCTTTATGGTGAGCAATAATAATATTGTCTTGATGAATAGTAGATATTAAGACCAAACATATAATCCCAATGAACACATTTCTTAGGAACTGCTGTGTCCCTTTTCCTCTCTGTTTCCTAGCATTATAATTATGGTGTCGTATTTTTAAGTGTACTAAGAAGTATTTTCTTGTCAGTAAGTTTTCTCTGAGTGAGGCTTTAGTTTCAAAAGACCATTCAGAGCAGGAGGTAACTCGTGTACCACATAACCCTTCTCCACTTTGCCACATCATGTGTCCCCAGCACTTGTCTCATAAAAGTTCCAGAAGTAGTTGTGTCTCTCCATGTAGTGAGTGAGTGATTCAGCTCAGCGATCTGGCAGGAAATTAGCTGGGGAAAAGCTTGGTTAAATTTCAGCTGTGTTATTGAAGTGTTAAGCAGTCCCACAGAAAGATGTGTCGAGGAGCTGAGGCAGCCTTTGGAGGCTGTGGGTGCAGGCAGCATGCGAAGAACTATGGACAGAGATGAGAGGAGCAGGGAAGAAGAGCAAGGACTAGGATTTTTTTTTCATTTGGCAGCACAAAGGTGTTAAATGGACTCAGCTATTTTTGAAATCCTAATGTGTATTTAACTGAAAGCAATTTTATGTGTACATGGGTGTCATTATTCACATAAGTCATTTGATTATTTCTTTTTTTTTTTTTGTAACCTTTGCCTAAAGCTATTACAAAGATGGAATGATAGCTGTATTTTCTGTCTTCATTATTTTATCAATTATTTTAGAGCATTCAAAACAATTATTGTAAAAGAGGGGATGGTTATGGTGCAGTGTAGTGTGAAGTGGTGGTATGTGAATTATCATTAAATGAAACACCGGTTCTTGAAAATCTACACAGCTTCTATTATTGTGACCTGCAACAAAAAGAGGGCAGTTAGGCCAAGTTTTAAAAATAAATAATGATAATCTGTATTCTTGAATATGGATTAGACAGTTCACTGCAGATCAAGTACTGTTAAAAATTGTCATTTCAGGCCAAGTGTTCATGTTTGAGTTGCCACTTCACTTTCCATTGTAGTTGACAATGTGAAAATCCCTGATTTTTCATTTTCCCACAGAGGAAATACTGTGCATCATTAGGGTGAACTCAGTCTATCTCTCACTCAAGTCAGTAGTCACTTCCTACTGACATCTGTAGGATTGGGCTTTAGTCCTGTGATGGAACTTTCCTGTGTTTTGCCAAGACCCATCACTCTATTTTCCTAGTTCTTCCATATGTAAACCCTAGATAGATGCAGTGATATTTATGCAGCAGTTTTACCAGATGGCTCTTGAATCATCTGTTCTCAATGAAAAATGGAAAGACCAGGCACATATATAAAGGCTGAATTAATCTTTGTAATTAAATGGGACATTACTTTGCCATGAATAATTTTAGCTTTCACAATGTATTTCATGCTAATTTTTCAGTGAACTGTAATTGTATTAATTTTTTATATATTTAGAAGCTTAAAAATGATCTTTACAAAGTTATTGAGTCAAGTTAATATACAGAAGATCTCTGTCAGACTCAAAACTTTGTTGTGAGATATATGTTTTGTTTTCTCTTTACTGTAAGTAAAATATGTCAGTACTTAGTGTTGTATAAAATGTCCAAGTCATACTTTGAGAGGCAGAAAGGCTCTCAGAATACTCACACGCTTGGTTGTCAAGTGAGAATTTGAATAGGCTGGAAACTGGGATGCTTTCGAGCACTGAAACACGTGTGCATTCCCACGTGGGCAAGTTGATGAGCAGAGAGTGAAAGCTTGTTTATTATTTTGTCTGTGTAGTAAACTGACTTGCAGTGCTCTCACTGTGACAGAAAGACACTGATGGTAAAATCCTGGCTGTGTTGAAGTCACTGGGGAAACTTCGATGCACAAGGAGTGGTGGAAGTAGTAGTCCCACTCTGGATCCTCTGCCTCAGAGCCTGCTGTCCCTGGCTGCTGGGCTAGAAAAGAGTCATCATGACTTACCCTAAAGCACCCTGCAAGAGCCTCTTGCTTGTGATGGCAGGAGAGGAGCCCTGGAGTGATGAGTTTCCTTAATTTACCCAACAGCCCAACGCAGGCTGAGTGCTTATTGGTGCCTGGGGGAAGTATCCCATCACCTCTTTTCTTCCTGTACAAAGGGTTGTTTAATATGCAAATTAGAGAAAAGAGTTAAATGAGCCTTTGAACCATAAAAACTTGTGGGTAGTGTGTTTATGGTGGATTCATGTGCAATTGCCACATGGCTGGTTCCTGTACATTTGTCACATTTCATTTGACTCCCTGTGCATGCCTTCTGGAAGGCTGGTCTCTTATACCTACTTTTAATCTTATCAAGGGGAAAATACTGACATCATTATCAAAGAGCAAGGAAGTTATAGAAGAGCTTTCCACTTCCTTGTGCTGTATAAATAGGGAATCTCCAAACTGCTGTTAAATATTACACAAGTGAACAGAAAAATAGGCACAGAAACAAGACTTCCAACACGCAAATTTAGAAACCTACTCTCAATATGATAGTTTCTAACTTGTCACTTGTGTTAATAAATTGGGCTGTGTGTTGAGCTTAGCTGAACAGGTTTGCACCTGATGCAAAGCCCCTAGGAGGAATCCCAGTCAGAGGGATTCCCAAGGACTTCAGAGGGCTTCCTATGTTCTCTCATGAGTTTTGCTTTGGCTATAGGAAACAGTTTGCCTAACCAAGAGCCAAACACCCTTCACTGTCAGCATCAGCTTTGTCTGTCTTTTTTGCTCTGATCTCTAACTCGCACATATTGTGGTAAGGCCTTTTAAGTAATAAACGCAATAAAATAACATTTCCCCCTTATCTATCTATCTATCTCACAAAATACAGACAGCTTTAGACATTGAAAAAGCATCGAAGTACTAGAAGCAGCACTGCCTTTTGAGTTTGCTTTCAAAAATCTCGAGACACACTCTGTTATTTACTAGGGGTTTATATAGCCTTTGCAAAAAAACTCCATCGTGTCCAACTACTTAATTCTCATGCTTAGAAATCTCAATCTCACTACATCAATTGTGAAAGTCACAAAGGAAGTGATGAACTTATGCAGAATATTTGAGATTCACCAGACTTGTTTAAGCAGCTGACTTAGCAAAAATTAAAACTGATGTGTTTTGCTCTTTCCTTTTTGAAAGCTAGTTTTAACTGGGATTTAAACATGAGGAATAATTTTCCGATTCCTTGCAAAGTTCAGTCAGTTGGACCTGACAACACCACCAGGAAAAAATTAGGCACTCTTGATTACATACAAACTTGCAGATGAATCATGCTCCCTTCCTAGCTTTTTATTATCCCTCCCCAGCACAGCATTTAAAATATCGTGAAAGACTGCTGAACCTTCTGGAAAAGTAAGGAAACATTCTGTTGTAAGCTAATTTGGCTCATTTCATATTTTCCATTCAGCATTTTTCTTCCATTGCTATTTTTATTACTAGGGCAATTTGCATGACAATGGGATCTTTTTTGCTTAAGAGATCATCTGCTCCTGCTGCTAATTTCCTACCTGAAGATGTTATCTTCTGTTTGTGACATCTCAATTACCTCAACCACAATTAATCGTGATGTCACAAATGGAGGATTATGACTTTGGGTTGGAAATGAGATTGAAGGAGTTTAAAGAAGAGGCCTTTCTTGAAAAATAAAAGAGGAAACAATGACTTTGGTGAAGTGGAGGCAGTCCTCCGTTACCTTTCTTCTTAAAATTGTGGAACAGCTGGTTTTAAGTCTTGCTGTATAGGAGGCCCTGCTGTATTGAGATATTGTGAAGTGGGAGAAGGAGAAAGGATATGTGGAGTAAGGGGAATCTTCACTTGAGCAGTCAGCACCCTGCAGCAAGAAGGAAATAAAAGTCGTTGGACCCCAGAGAGGTCCAGGCTCTGCTCCCAGTGAGCAGAATGCAGGGTTGGTACAGTTGTACTTGGTTTAAGGGCCAATTATTTATTGCTTTTCATATCTTGCAATATTCATTTGAGTTTTGACATCTGAGTTTGATGACCATGGAGGAGCACCTTTTGAGGGGTGGAGGGAATTCCAAAGACTTATGGAGAAATTACATTCAGCATCCTGAAAACATAAAAAGTGAAAGTTTTGTGCTGTCCTAGTCCATCATGGCTGTAATTTATCCTATGGACCTTTCACATTTCACTTGGTATGTCATCTTTTTGTATACTTTTGCTTTCTTCTGGAAACCTGTTTCCACAGAGATTCTGGGTTTCTGAGTGGCCTGCTGGTGTTTTTGTGACGATTACTAGGGCTGTTTATACATGCACACCATGATTTACAAAGTGGGAATACTCATCTACAGCTACTTCACACTGGACTGTTCACACAGGTTGTGCATAAATTCTGGGGCCAAGTCACGACTGAAAGAGGATTAATGACAAGTGACATGTTTTATTTTAACACCCCTACTGACATTAGGAAAAAGGCAAAAACTGAAAGGTAAATGAGTGAAACTGGAGAACTAAACAAAGATGAGCCCTGTGGTTTTTGGAAAAGACAGTGTCCTTCAGAAAAGGAGCCATCCTCAGGTGCAAATAGCAGTGGCCCTCAGTGGAAACACACCAGTCTGCACTTGCTGGGACCAAGGTTGATTCACAGCTGTGCATCAAATCTATTTTAGCAGTTGGATGTGTACCAGCTATTTTGCCGTAGTGGAACAGGCCGTTTCCTGTCGTCCTTTGGAAAACATTGTACAAACAGGCATTTGACCATCTGATTAACACAAAACCCAGTAGGGAAAATCAGCTGTTAAGATTTTGCACTCAGACACATTGCTGTAAGTACGCAAAAGCTCTGCAGGCAGCAACAGACCCACTGTGATAATCTGACAACGGAATCTGGACTCTGTGCATTGTGATGCCGAGCTCATTTGTGGCACCAAGTTTACCTTGTAGGCAAGTTGTTTTGAAGTTAAATTAGGATGGCTCCAGGGGACCATAATAATACAAAGTGGGAACTGAGCAAGAAAGAGAGAAAGCTGTATGCTGAAAGTGGTTTTATCTGTCAAAACTTTTTTTTCTCTTTTTCTTTTTCAAAGGCAAAAGCAGTTATGGCGAAAGTTGGTTACCCTCAGTTTATAATGAATGACACATATATTAATGAAGACATCAAAACTGTAAGTGTCAGGCTTGCAGCTTTATTCATTTATTTCAGCTATTCTTTGCTCTGTTTTGCTGCTGTCTAAAATCAAAGCTAGTCTTTTATTTGGTATGCGCCTGGACTTGTGCTTGCCTGGTTATTTTTATTTTATTTTTGAAGTGTGCTAGCTCTAAATTGTGTCTAAGTAGTCAATGTTGTTGTATCTGAGATCATGAGGCCTGCTGGGAGTAAAATGTGCCTGCATGCAAAGAACCTTCCTGCCATTAAGCATTTTAAAGGTTAAGCATACACTGTAATTTTTGCATAAATTTTGCATTTAACTATAAAAATGGAACAAACCAAAAGCATTTCTTCTCAAAATAATGGTCTTCAAAAACACTAATGCATTTTATCTCAGAATATCACAATTTAGGATGCCCTATATAAGCTCTCCTCATCTCTCCAGGCTATGAATTTAATTTACAGTTGTTGCTTTTAATAATGCCAAGAGGTCCTAACCAATGTATAGGCCTATTGTGTTGCCTGCTGGACAAGGATACTGTGGGAGAACTCCTTCCTGCTCCAGTATCTGTGCAGCCTAACTAAGGCAGGAAGGCAAATGATTAATAATAATATATTTTACCATTTTCCAACTGTGGCACGCATTTGATGAATTGTATTACTGAAAGTCACAGGCAAACTAGAAACCCAAGTTCAATCCTGGACCAGTAAAAGACAAGAGCGATCATCATCTTTGCCAGAGCACATGAACAAACACTAAACAGAGGCATCATTTTTTGAGAGAACCAACTCTACCAGCCTAGTCCTTGTCCATGGAAAGTGTAGGGTGAGATGGTGCAGTGAAAACAGTGTAATGAGACAGAGCATGTGACCAACTCTCACTCAGGGTATGGAATTATTTGCTCAGATAAGTGGCAATGTCTGCTGAAAAATACTTGTTAATCATGCTTGCAAAACCATAGTTTACATCTGAAGTGCAACTTCCTCACAAATCCTAGAATTGTTTTAAACTGATGACAGGGCTTACAACCTATTAACATCCCTTTTCCTTGCCTGTTTAGTTGTGTGTGTGTGAATGCTATTATATTTGGAAACTTATGGAAGTATGGAGCCTTATCGCTGTAAATATTTAATGTGGCAGAACCCTCAGAAGGCACAGAATATGAAGTATTGGTTATAAAATGTATAGCAAACTGAAAAAGGGGACTTTGTTACATTGTTGGAAGTGGTTTTAAAATTCACTTTTACAAATGAAAGTAGGCCTACTTCCTCCTGGAAAAGAGGCTCTCTTAATAATAGCCATAGAAATGTGCAGTCTGCAATCCATTGTTGGGTGCTTATGATTCCTTCAGCAGCACTCCGCACAGTAAAGGGCTTTCCCAGTGTTCCAGACCCTTGTGCAAATCTGCTCAGCCTGTTTTTTTAACTAAGCTCATAAAATATTTATTCTTCCTACCAACTGTGAAAATTTTACTTGCTTTGAAAATCACTAAAAAATTAGGTGATTAGCTTGTATAAAATAAAAATTCTGTTTGTTTTATGTCAGCTTTTGTTTCTTTGGACATGCTTTAAAATTGTCTGTGCTTTTTCTATACAGCTGAAGTTTACAGAAAGTGATTATTTTGGCAATGTATTGCAAACTCGCAAATACGCAGCCCAATCTGATTTCTACTGGCTTAGAAAAGAAGTTCCAAAAACAGAGTGAGTAGACAAAATACATATTTACATAATCTTCTAACAATGTTTTAAATTATATTATTTAATTTATATAATAAATACTGTTATCTATTAAGTTTTAATAGAATTATATAGACAGCAACATGTTATGACACAAAAAGCCTATGGGCAAATTCCCATTATTCAGAAACTCCTGTGGATTGTTTTTTCGGTGAGTTCTAGGTATCCCTGCTCATATGCACGGTATTCACATGCTTGAAGCTTGAACTTAATTTAATGAAAAAAAGGGGTAACTGAATCACAATTAAAAATGGACTGTGCCTCTTGGTCACAGTTAGAGTTTGAAATGGTACAGCAGGGATTTATGAAATAAATTTTGTAGGAATGAAACCATAGTAAGAGATAATGTTATTATTAGTAATACAAATCAGCATTGTTAGTTACCTGCTGTTAATAGCAATGATACAGAATGAAACATAATTTAATCTACATATGTTATTTTTATTTATTTGTAAACATTAGAGTGCAGATTGTGTCACAAACTGTCATAAAATACATGAGAGAATCATTCTCTTTTCTTACTTGTGGGTAATCAAATCCTTAAAATGCAAATTAAAACCTAAGCAGAACTTAATTAGTCTAATCATGCTACTTAAAAATGACTTCTTCTACACACAGTCTTTGAAATCAGTGCTGCTGCTTAGCTCCTGTGGTGGTATTTCCTCAGGACTCCAGAAAGTCCTACTCCAACTGAACCATACTTTATTCCAGGGGTGGCTCCGTGCTGTCTGTGAGGCAGGGCAAGGATGTCAGCGGGACAAACAAAGGCTGTTCATGGTTAGAGTGTTTTAATTTGGCCCCGTGTGTTCAAGGGCTTTTTTATAGCTTAGTTTTTATTATGAATTTTACCTTCTCATCACAGCTTTCTCTGACATTGCACTGGTTAACCCCGGGGGACGATTTTAGGGATTTTCCTGGATGTCAGGACTAGACCATGATGGTGTATTTCCTTCAGAGTAACAGTTCCAAGAGAGCAGTGAAACAACACTGGCCTCTCTATAGCAGTGATCAGCAACCTCCTCCTCATGGTCAGCCTTGGGGCAGCACTGATGCAGAACCTGTAGATTCTTGGCACAATGGGAAAACTCCCCTGTAAGGAAATGGACTGGTAGGCAGTCCCTGACTCAAGAACTATCTGCTGAGAGCTGTCACGTGGGTACGCTTAAAAAATGAAAGTGTTATCTGATTGCCCACTACAAGATTGAACACCTTCTCATGCCTGTCTTTACCATCTTATTTCTAGGACTATATAATAGCCAGCCCCTCATCACCTCTGCAGCTCTTTTCTTGTCACCTCTCAGAGCACATTCAGGTCTGAGGGATGCCAGTTTGATTTCTGGTCCCTTCTCTTTGTTAGCACAGCTATTTGCTCTGCCTTCTGCAGGGCTGGAGGTAAGCTCCACGTGAGGCCTGGCGGAGGAATAATTAGGGTTCCTGCTGGGACATTATTCTGTCTCTGCAACTGTTCAGTGATAGAAAAGGGTTCTGAAAGTGGTGTCACTCTGCCTGCTGAGGGACACCAAGGCACAAAGAGTCATTGCTGCCTCCAGTAATTTTAAAAAAATTTATTAAAATAATCCAATAACTCCCACTTACCAGTCTGAGGCATGTCAAACCTGGCCTCAAAAATATCAGCCACTTTTTAGCCACTTGCCACTTTTAAATTATCATACACCCCTGCTTTCTGATGCTTTTACTTCTTTTTTTTCCTCTAATTTTTCTGTTTTTGTTTTTTAAACTTTTCCATTTCATAGAACTCCACAGAATTTTTGATGAAGCTTGGTGCTATGTTAATAGCTAATTACCCTTGGGTTTTTGTTTCTATTTCCTTAATTTCTTCTTTTCCGTAGTTTAGTAGCTTTTAGCATAACATTTATATTTAGAGATAGATATTATAAGATCATCAAAGTTATGGACCGAAAAAGATAAATAATAAAATGAGTGTTTAAGGAAATAAAATAAAAGTTACTGAAGTAATACTACAATCAAAAGGTAAAACACCATTTTCTTTCAGCAGACAGTCCATGTTTCTCCACAATATTATTTCAAACTGGAATAATTTTCCTCAGCTAAATGTGAAATTAAGATGATGGTTCAATCAAAGTACCAGGAAAAGACCATCAGGGGATGGACAGAGGAGATGGGAGATACAAGACAAAGGAGTTGGGTAAAACAAGGAAGAATGTAGATAACAAAATGGAAAACAATTATTTTGGAAATTCAACAGTTTTTTAATCTGAAAAGACAAGGAAAAAACTTAAATCAGGAGTAATTATCAAAATTCTTTGTTCTCTGTTCTGTTCCCTCCATCCCTGGCATTTATCTGCTTGACAGGAGAAGGGAGCATGGAGGAACTCAGATGAGACATTGCTCAGGGCATGGGTGGGGGGACATACCCAGCCCTGCTTGTACCAGAAAGCTGTGACAAGGCATCTGTTCTGCCAGTCCTGGGGCCAGGCTCCCCTGAGGGCACCCTGGCTGTGGTCCTCAACACTATTACTTGTTGTCCTCAACACCAGCTTTGGATGCCAGCTGCCATCCTCACAGCTGGCTGGGGAGATGACTGTCACCTTCACAGCTGGCTCTACCTAACAAAGAAGAAAGTGCTCAGGTATCAGCAGAGAGACACATGAAAGGGATTTGTGCAGGAGCTGAGGAGCATGGTGCACAAACCAGCGCAGGTTACGTTGAGAGGGCTCAGTGGAGAAGGAGAGGCTGGAAGGGGCAGTGAGGGAGAATGGGCACCAGGTGTGAAGACAATTATTTTAATCCTGGTGAGATTCAGCTGGAGCAGAGGAAAGTGAAAGTTAGTACAGGGAGAAGTGATGGCCACGTATAAGGGAGAAGTAAAGGAGAGTCAGGGTTTTAGTTGCATTTACTTATCCAACGACGGAGCCATACACATTCCTACATACAAATATACACACGTGTGTGTGTGTATACAAACACACTCCTGCACCTTATTATCCATGATGGAATCTATCCTTAACACTGATATCATACTTGCAAATAACAAAGCATCAGAGGACTTCTTGGGCATGCCACTTCATTACTATTTATCTTTCTCCTTTGAAGTCAGCATATAATCTAAGATTTTTAGACCTGGTCAAATCTTTCTCAATTTTTCACTTTCTGTGCTGGGGATGTAGGCATCTGGTATCCTGATAAGAGGACCCAAAGGAGGTATGCTATGAGAGAATTCCAGGGTCTCCTCCAGGGCCCATCCCTGTTTTTCTTGACCACACACTAATGTGTGTAAGCCCTGGCCCTTGGTTTGCCCCAAGGGAGAGCAGCTATGAGAGGTTCTGGGTTGGATACCATTAAGGACAGTGTAAAGCTCCTTCTCCTAAAAGGGAAAAGCAGCCATCAGGAACACTGGGTGGTCTGTTGTCTGTTGGAGAGATGCTGCTGGAGAGCTCAGAAATTGTGTGGCTGGGACCTGCCCTGGAGAGGAGAGGCTGGAAAGGAGCCTTCTGGAGCCTTTTCCTGGTCTTTGAACCTCATTTTGATCAGTGATGTGGCACTGAAGGCTGGGCCCAGCCTTACCATCCTAGTTGCTTGCCTATTCCTAAGGGAGACAGATGGCAGCCTGGCCTAGGACAATAATCTTCTGTTTCTACAGGGGAAAATGTATAAAAGAGACTAACAATGAGAAGAGGAAATACAATTTTGAAAGTCACTTTGAAGGTTGCCTCCCAGTTAGAAGGTTTCTTAATAGTATTTTCTTTGAAAGACATTTTCCAGCTTCCAGAAACTTAGTACACTTTTCACTTCTGACCGGCTTAAGTCTTGTACATCGACAAGTTCATTTTCTTTATTTATATTACTATTTTTTATTTCTTACTTTGGATGTTGAACAGAAAACTGAAAGATTTCTTCTAACTCAAAAAATTGAGAGATCAGTTTGAAAATTTAGTTTGTGCTTTACAGAGAATTAAGTAAACTAATAAGCTTTTTCCTGCGTTGTAAATGTTCCCAGCCACCCCTCTTCATGAGTGGCAATGTAGCACACTGTACTCTTAACTCAGAAAGAAAATATCACTGAGAAAATTGTAGCCTAAAGAAACACAGAGTAAGAGAGTTTCTGCCCCACTTGCTGTCTCAGTGTATGTTTCACATTTTATTTTTACAAGAGAAATCTCAACCTTACAAGTGTCAACTCTGCAGCGTTAGGTTCTGACTGCTGCAGTAGTAGATAGGTAATGCTAGAGGACATCATTCAAAGCTGTCCCATTTTTCACAAACTTACAGCAAATGAAAACAGTGTCAGCAGTTCTAGAATTTTTATTTATTTACTTTGCAATTAATAAGAGCTTGGAATGTTATGCCTTTCTTTTTTTTCTATCCTTCTGTTAATAGATAAAATGCACTGAAATTGTAACCAGACCTAGAGCAAATGCTCAGGGAATCTGACTTCAAACAGGAATGGGAGAGTTATTTCTAAATTTTTTTCACCTGAAAATTTAACAGCAGCAGCTATTTATTACACACCTTCATATGGTAATTTGGTGTGTTATTAGTTAAGGACTGTCCCTGACGGTTCAGTCATTTCAAGGAGTTCACATGGCAGATGAGAAGTGAAGTTGTTCTGCTAGTCTGGATAGAAGCAGTCTTAGTTATTTCTACTCTTTTCTGGAAAATACTTCCTAAATCTTTTTGAGAGTGCTCAGAATGGTACAACAAAATGCTGGAATGGAAATCTCCTTGCCAAATGTCAAATATGAAATACTCTTCGAGAACTCTCATTCTTCCTGACTCCTCAGTAGGGCTGCTAAGTGTCCTCTTCGTAACTGCCTAAAAGCATAACAAGTTTCATACAGGGTCGTTTTTGAGGCCTCATTATGAAAAAGCAATTTGGAAAGAACTGAGTTCAGTTCTACAGTGAGAAAATCAAGGCTGTTCTCAGTCTTTGGCTCATGTTAAGGTCAGGAAATGGGATGGGCTCTGCTATTGCAGTGGTAGATCGTGAGAAACAAAGCAGGATGGGGATGCTTGTGATACATCTACGAGCTACAAGTCTGTGAGTTCTTAGGTATGAAAGTATGGCCAGAGGATGGTGTGATGTCCTCCCTCCGTAAATGCGGAACAAATGTCGCCAGCATTCACTGCTGCTCTTGGGCAGAGTGAAGTGCTCCTGTGGGGACAAGTACCTGCATCACCAGCTCCTCACCCAGTAAAACAGCTTGTGCTGTTAAGAGAGCTGTCTCTAGGCACTGAAGAGCTCTTTGCTGCTGCTTGTGGTGATTCCTCTCTGCAGCTAACTGTGGTAAGCCCCCCCAGAGGATGGAGAGAAGAACCACAGCACATTAATCTGATTTGAAGTATCTGTGATACATCTCAGGCCCTTGATCCTCTGGAAATAAAAGGCTAAGAGGAATTTTCAAAAAAGGAGGATTTGCTGTTCCAGAAGCCTTTTTCGTGCTTAAAAGTTGCTGTTTGAGAAAGGCTGTTGTAAGCAGAACAAGCCAACAGGGTGAGGTGCAAGTCACAGCACTATGTGTCCTTGTTCAAACTTACAGTAAAATCTAAATTGAAGTGTTGATTGTTTCAGATGAGTCCTTTTCAAATGGGATTTCTCCTTTTCAAAAAAGGGGCAGTCCTCCAGATTTACTGCTAAGCCTGGAGAGCAGGTCCCAAGGCACAAATGGCAGGCTTGCATCCTTCAACACAGTTCAGCTGATTGTGTCTGTGAACATGAAATTGAAATGTTGTTAATTAAGCCCCTAATTTTTTTTTTTTTGATCCCCTCACCATACACATTCTTTCTTCAATTTTCCATTATCTCACTACATTACCTCTAACATTTAATCTCCTTATTATGAAGAGAAAACAACCTCCCCCTGCTCCTCCCCTTCACAATCTCCTAATAAACAAAGCAGGGAGAGTTATCTGTGACAATTAGAGCCTTTAATGTGACAGATTGTTAAAATATGTACACGATATCACTCTTTTAGCCTTCATTTGTTAGTTTTTCTGGTTGATTCATTGCAAAATAAGCTGCTCAGCTTGGAGACTAAAACAAGCAGTTAAATTTATTGACAAAAGACAAAATGCTGCCATTTTCAAACTCTCCCCTTTGTTACCTGGTTTATGTGAGGACATTAGTTGTCAGAAAACCAGTCAGGGTGTGCAGATGACTCTTTCATTAATGAGGCTATTTTAAAGCACAAATTGTGTATACATTGTCATTGATATCACATATTTTCCATATTCTGATAGATCTTCCTTTGTTTTGCAGCTTCTATCTCTCCTCTTTAAAAGAAAATTTCCAAAGCAATTACATTGCATTCATGTGGCTTTTCAAAACTTTTGAGTAATATTTTGCTAAAGACATCAGGATGTTCTTGTTTGGATATTTACTAGAGTTACTTCTAAGTTATTATGAACTAACCACTAATTCTCGTCATCTTTATTTCTTTTGCCTCACTGCTCCCTTATAAAATCATAAAGTGAAATCTTGGGCTCACTGAACTCAGGGTTTCATCTGAGGAGATTTGGTTCTTGATGAAGTCAGTTGAGATTTTCCACTCATATGGTTGAAGCCACTGTCAATACAGATGAGCTTAGGCTAAGGAGATTCATTTGCTATTCATAGAATCATAGAATATGTTGAGTTGGAAGGGACTCACAAGGATCATCAAAGTCCAACTCCTATTCAAATCTAGGGTTTCCTCCAGTATATATGAGAAATCAAACTATGAGAAGAAATGCCTGGCAAGAGGCCTATTTGTTTAGGATGGTCATGTTCACTGCATAGGGTACAGAACATGAAGCTGTTTATTCTGAATTTACATTCCCAGAAGGTACTTGTTTGTGTTGTTGGCATAATCCTAATTGTTCAAGTAATTGTTCAGCAAAGCCTCTAAAGCCACTTTACTTGTTTGAAAATGCTCTCCTCTAATTTCAACAGAGAGTTTCTCCACACGTGTTTGAAAGACACTCAAGAGAGGTTTCCCAGCTGCTGTCAGTCTTGCAGCCTCTGCTGGGTGAATTTTGATTCATCAGCATGGCAGACCTCAGAAGCACAGTGGTCACTTAGAAATTAAACAGATCACGTGATAGGAACACTAGGAATCGCTCCTGTTGGGAATTCATTGACTGTACATAGTTAAAGTCATTAAACAATAGATTTCAATGTTCTAAGAAAGTGTGAGTAGCATGTACTGAAATGGAGAAATACTTAAACTTTAATGTATCTTAAGTCCTTAATGTTTTTACTTCCTTCACCTGAGTTCAATTTTTATCTTTGCTCCTTTGATTCATAAAGGTGAATGTCAATGTACTGACAGAGAATTAATTTTGTTCTTACTACAGGTGGTTTACAAGCCCGACTACTGTAAATGCTTTCTATAGTGCATCTACCAACCAGATCAGTGAGTATCTGCCTTCTGAGTCTCCTTATAAAGTGCCTGTTTGGGAATGTATGTGTCAAGCTTCAGATAACTGCTGTACCTATTGTGTTGTTTGTGACCGAAAATTAAAAGCTCAGACCTGGTAATTCAGCTGTGAGACCTAAGTGAGAGGATCAATCTGGAAAACCCAGAGCTCCCACAAATTGGAACTACAGTTGCTCAATGAGTTACCCTGCGTCAGATGAGTTGCAGTGACCATGTGTGTGTTTGTACTCTGTCCATTGCAAATGATAGCTTAAATCACTTTTATTAAAGCCTAATGTTTCTATCTTCTGTTTTCTGTGGCAAAAACATGTGTACACACATCTCCATAAATATACAGTGATAGCAGTTCTGTCCTCTAGTATTGACAGATATGTAGCAATAAATGTGACTAGAGACGACTGTGATACAGACCAGAAAACATACAAATGTTCAGTGGATTTGTTCAATACCTTCAAGGACAAGGAGTGATATCTGTAGCTAACTTAAAATTCTTACCTGTATAGTTTGATGAAATTATTTTGTATATGCAGTACTACCTGTCTTCTACTAATTTTAGTTACTGGTTGTTTTTAGGTAGCTTATATTCTGGTGTGGAAACAAATTAGGTAAAAGAGATGAGTTTTTCAAAGAAGTGTTATGAGTTTGGATGTTCATTCCTGTTTGTTTTAATGGGACTTTGAACTGAAATTTTCTATCAGGCTTTAAAATTCAATACCAGTCTTTCTGTGTACAAGAGTGTTACCTTTACCCTGGCACTTCTCTTTGCTCTTACAAGCTTTGCATGTTAAATCAGCCTTTTCTTCTATGCCATTCGTGTCTGGAAGGTGGCTGCCACCACCTCTGTGGTCTCGGTCCCCAGAGACAGGACCTCAAAAATTGCTTAGTGATTCCCCCTTTTATTCCTGCATCTCTTTTGGTCACAGAGAGAAAGGCACAAAGTTAATGTATCACACTGAAGAAGGTACAGCAGAGGACTGGCAGTCTGAGTCTGCTGGTATTTGCTTCTACCAATTTCTGTAAGCAACTTTGCCTCCAAACCACTCAAAATCTTTCATGTCTAAGTGATCTCAGTTGTAAAGCGTGTATAATAATTAGGCAGTTCTTTTGATTAAAATTAGTGCTATATTTAGATAGCTCTTCCTTAATTAGAGGGGCTGCCATCATTAGGCAGTCACATTTTTGTTGATCATCTGAGGGAGCACTTGGCTGAGGTGGTCACAGTTCTAAGGTACCTGCAAAGCATTACAGCTGCTCTTCCTCCACCATCACTGCTGCTGGAGAGGTTTTTTGTGAGTGGAGAGGACGCCTGCTCAGAGCAAAATGAAGCCATTGCTATTATACTGCTTTAATATTGGGTTCTCTCAAGTTTCAGCAGTGCTCAGCTGTCCCAGCCACTCCACCGTGGCACATTAGAGAAAAGTGTGTCAAGAGGCTGGAGCCACTGAAAATTTCACACTCATGTCTGAAAGAGTCAGGAGTCAGAGAGCTATCAAACATAACCCATCAGTTATGGGTGTAGAGGCAATTGTATTTTTTATCAAAACAGCTGACCTTCTCGTTCTGCTGGCAAGTGACCTTGAAGTGTGGACGGTGCTACTCACTCTCAGTTCTTTCAGGACTCTTTCAAAGAGGAAAAAGTTTTAGGTGGCTCTTTCTGAACAAAGCCCTCTCCTACCAGAGAGGTACAAATGTAATCATGCCCTGAAAATGATGTGCAACAGGAGGGAAGATTCAGAGAAAGGCACAGTACTGTCTTCCACTGCTGGCTGGTGTGTTTTAATGGGGCAAGAGGCCCTGTGAGATGTGGGAAGAACATTCTCAAGTCAGAAGCTGCTGATAAACATTTGACACATCACTACTGATTTCCCATTAATGCTGGTGGGGAAGAACTTCTACCTTGCTGCTTTGCAGGTATGTTTTCAGTAGTAATCCATGCAAAGTTTTGAGGGACTGCTCACATACCACAAGAACTGTGGCATTTTTAAAGGCCTAGTTAAACCACAGAAAAAAAGTTCTTCAAACTAGAGTCATTTGAGAAAAAGAATTAAGCTTGAACTCCAGCAAGTTAAATGTAAAACTGTGATACAGCAAGCCCAGAAAGATTTTGAGGACCAAATTTCTAGCAGCACAAGAACTAATAATAAAAATTTTTTGTCAAATACACTGAAAGAGAAGAGTCTCTAAGGCATAAAAATAAGATAATTCTTTGCACGGGAAGAGTTTGGGAAGTTCTAACCCTGGAGCTTTTTCTTGTGAGAGGTTGGTCACAGAAATTGCTTAAAATTTAGTGTCAATAAACTGTGTCAATAAGACTGTAGAAGAAATTCATACAATGAACTATGACAAATATAAGGACCATATGAATTTTCCCAGCTATTTCAAAGGAACTTCGACAAAAAATTTCCAAACAACCAGCTTTGATGTATAGCCTATGACTTATAGTGGCCTCAGCACAGGAAGAGTAGGTGTGGCAAGTTTCAAATCCTATTTTTCAAAAGATAGTTCAGAGGGATCTGCATAAAAAATCACTTTAGCCTCTATATGAAGGAATGCGGTTGTGACCACAACATGATTGAATAGAGAGACTGAATAAGCATATGATATAATGGTGAAGAGTGAACATGAGAATGTGAGATGTTTTTTGCTTTTTCTTTTAGAAAAAAATCATACTTTCTGAATCTATTAGAGGTTTTTTAAAATTTAGAAAGCAGGTAAGTATGCTTGATACACTGTTTTTTTCCATCGCACACTTTGGATGTTCTTTCCCAATACTAATAACTGGAAGTTGTTGTGGGACAAGAAAGAAGGCCCTTTCATAAGTTAATGATTGATTAGAGATAAGAAAAGGAGGTGGGAACCAATTCCTTGTTGGCAAATAGTTGGAGGGGTGTGTTGTGGGGATCTCTGCTACTTACCGCATTAGCGGATGATCAGAAAAGAGGGTGTTCTGTTCTGTACAAAAGAGTAGAGGTATATGAACTCAGTTCAGGAGGACAGTTCCCTCTGCTGCTGACTTCTGGAAGGTAGGAATATGTGCTAGCAGAAGAATTACCTCACAGGTAGTTGCCTGACACTCTTTCCCTTCACATCTACTACTGATCACTGCTCTAAATAGTGAATGGACCAGATCTTCACCTGCTTGAGTGCCCCTGCTCTTCAGTGAGCAAACTGGACTTTAGTGTCTTCAAGGCCCATCTATTTTTGCTCTTTGTAAGTGACTTTACTAAGAAGAATTTGAGAAATAAGAATTTTAAAATGCATAACAGAATTTGATTATGGAAATTAGTTTCTACATGAACTGGAAAATCCCTGGTTCCAAAATTTGATTCTAAAAATTAGGACCGTTAGTTTGGAAATAGAAATGTACTGTGTGATGATATCAACAAATCCACAGCAACTCCGAACTTGATTAGTCACCAAAGGCTTCTTGAAAAAGTTTAGAGAAAAAGAAACATCAGTGCCGTGACCCATGGATTTTGGAAAAGAGCAATCGTCAGGTACCTGCGGAAGTGGAGGGGAATGTGGAGGTCCTGATCGCTTCTGAGCTTTAGGCAGCTGGTTTTGCTTTCTGTGTTCAAAACACAGGGAGGTCTCTGACACTCCTGATGGAAGGATCACAAATTGTTCTGTCTCTGTAATCTGTATCACTGACATAAACATTAGAATATCTATGCAAGTCCATGTATAGGCTTTTAGTGTTTTTAACTTGACTACTTGACTACTCAGTTACTTGGAAGAAAAGGTCTTGTTTCATGAAAAGTGAAAATTAATAGAGAATAGAAACTAGATGATTTTAAAAATCATTGGATTTGGGAGAATATAGCAAATCTTGCATATGCAGTAGATCTACCAAATTTTGCTGTACTTTAGTGCAAACACCCTTGTCTTTGCTGTTGCTTAATTTAATTTTCATTACTGAACTATTGATAGCTTGAATGAACAACAATTCTGTTAATATCTACAAAGGAGAAATAAGTAGCTGTATCAAAGTGAGATGTGCCTCAAAGAGCAGAGTTAAAAAATATGGTACATATAATTTATCTTAATATTATGCAAGTTTACTCTTGATGTTCTCTTTATGTGAGTTCTATTTATTTATTTCCTCTTTATCGATAATTCAAAGTGTCTTAGATGAACCACTATGCATGTTTATAATGGTTGTTAATAATTTTTTAATCCTAGTTTGGATAATTTTTCAATTTTCTGTGCATTTGCTCGTCAATTTCCCCTTTAATTATAGGTACTTAACAAGGACAACAGGTATGTGTCATTGCCTTTAGAGTCTCAAAATGTATCTAAGTACACTTCATATCATCTAAGCAGCATGAATACTATCTTTTTAATTATCATAATTGGAACACCAAAACCACATTCCTAAAGGATTAGTTTATTTTAATGCACTCTAGAGCTGTCAACAAATATGTGCTGAAAATAGACACAAGTGATGATCAAAGTGTGCTAGCACACTTCTGTTCAAGAAAAGGTTTTTATTTCATTACAGCACAAAAATATTGGCCCTTGAATATGTTAAAGATAAAAGGGAACTGTTCGTCAGACATTTGGTGTGTTCAGTTGTTTTTTCAAAATGTAAATATGTATGCCTTTAGAATATATAAAAATAGTCACATTTGTGGGCTGTGAACAGTAATGAAAGGGAGATTTACAGTGAACTGAGGCAAATAAAAGCAACATACTCATGAAGTGTAAGCTTGAATAGATGTACTGGGTAATTAATGTTGATATTATCTCTCTTAGTTTATATCCATGCTCCTTCTAAGTCATTTGTGCTGTTCCTGCAGTTCTCCAGTGAAAGTCAAGAGGCCTCTTTAGAGAGCGGCCTCAGTACATGTTACAGGAAGGAGATATAATCTACAACAGAATTTAAAAATTGCATTTAAATTAGCATCCATAGAGAAAAGCAGAGATGAGAGCTCATACTAGCCAGTAAGTATCGTCTTTACAGGAAGCATCACCCAGATATTGATGCTGGCAGCTCGCTTATGCTGTGAGTTGCAAGGGAGAGCTCTTATCTTTCCAGGAGCCAGGGAAGTGCTGGGAAACAGCACCCAGTGCCGTGGCCGGGGCAGGACAAGGGGAATGTCCATAGGGGCATTTTCTCTTCCCTTAAGAACTGGACTAATTGGAAGGTTATTGATGAAGTAGTTTCAAGTGTGCCATTAGTTTCCAGGAGGTTAATGAACACAGCAGATTTGGACTGAACACTTTCTGAGCCCTGTTATTAAGTAAGCTTTAAGTGTCTTAAGTGAGCTCTCATTTTATTTAACTATGGTCACAAGTGAGATGATACATGATCCTTACCTCCATTCTTTATCTTTTCTTTCTAAAATTCTTATTATGAATGTATAAAGTAGAAGAATTTTTCCTTTTTTTCTTCTCCCCCTACCCCCATTCCCTCACCCTGGGAAATCCAGTGAGGCTTCTCCTTATAAAATAAAGATCAAAGTTTCTTGTAAAACAGATGTTTTCACATTTCCTACTCCCTTAGTAGACAGTATTCCTTGGCACCTCACAAACCACGTCATGTTTCTCCTCATGTTGCCCCACTGTGGTTGGGAAATACTGGGTTCTCTCTTTTTCATGAGTAGCAGAGTCTCTTGTCAGGTGAAGCAGAAGCTGAGCCAAGAATTGAAGCAGAGGCTGCAGAGTCCTCTGCTTTAAGACTATTACTTCCCTGTATCTCTTTAATGAATTTATTCACTGAGCTCTTCATAAAATTAAGCTTTGTTTTCATGCATTGCATGGAACAGTTACTGTGCCTTACACAATTGATATCTTCTGTCCTCACACAATTTTTGTTTTCTCTGCTCTTTGTCCACAGGATAAAACTTGAAATAAGGTGTATGATTCAGGTCCATGTAATGAAAGAGAGTTTGGTCTCTGTCACCTACATATGGATGCTCAAAGCTGTCTGGGGTGCTCTACAGTGTCTGAAAGGTTTCCTCATGTGTTTTATCTGAGATAAAACTTGCAGAAGCCCCTTGCCATCAAGACTGGCAGCTAGACCTCAAAGAAGACATGAAAGCCATCACTGGCATGAGATTCAGTTGTCCACATAGAAGTCTGTGGAACCATTTTAAACAAAATGTCCTTTGGGCTGTTTTTAGACAACTAACCAACACCCCAGCTGTCTTCACATTTAATTCCTTGTGTGAATTCAATATTCTTTGATTACTGACCAGCAGTTAGTCTTCTGCTTATGTCTTATCCCTTTAAAACTCTACATCTGAATTCATTCAGTGACACTTGAAAAAACAAGTTACAGCTTTTGAACACATCTGAGAATTGCCAGTACACCAATTGGCAGATCACCCTGTATATCACACAGTTTAGTACAGCTGTCTCCCATATCTGTTACTTACATATGGGATTCACTAGCCTGTCAGAAGTTGCTTTAAACAAACCAACCTCATTATTGAGGAATAAGGCTTTGCCTCAGTTAAAATCATCATACAATATAACCAAATAATGTAATTGAACTATAAAATTTGAATTTATATTTAGATTTGAACTGCAAATTTCCTCATGATTTGGCGAGTCTTCTCATGTGTGTTTTGGTTTACTTTATCCATTATTGCCCTGCATTGTTTCAGGGAATTATCAGATCCAATGTGGTTACTTGTGTCTTCTTGGTAAACTAGCAATATTATACTGAATGTAAGGATATTCATCTGCAAAGTGTAGGTATTCGCTGGTAAGTGGATTTATTACTGGCAGTAAAGCCCCTGCAAAATTGGAGGAAAGAAAAACCTTCAAATTTTAAATACATTCTAACAAGCTTTACAGCACCTTGCTGTAGAGAGATGCTGAAAATGATATCATGGATAAAATGAAGATAGAAACCTTCAATTACATTAAAAGGCAGAGTGTATGTGTATATATATATATGTATATATATATATATATACACCGTGCAGGCAGGATTCTTCCAGAGCTTCAATATCAGCATAAATTAAGAGTGAAATGTTTGAAGTAAGCCAGATGTACTGCACTGCTTGAAGTGCCCCTGCATTCCAGAGCAGTAAGGTGACTAAGAGGAAAGTTGAACAGTCACTGTCCAAGGGTCCAGACACAGAGGTTCGGACAGCCAAAGCCTCCCTATACATGAATCTGGCAAGGGATGTGAAAAAATGTTCCTGCAAGTGTAGCTGCAGCAGCAGAAAGTTGAGGGAAAATGTAGTGCTGAATGAGGGAAGGGGACCTGGTAACAAAGGAGATTTACCCTCTGTGGAGGAGGAATAGGTTAGGAAACGTTCAAACAGACTGGACAAACACAAGCCCATGGGCTCTGGCAGGGTGCACCTACGAGCTCACAACATCATTGTGAGGCCACTCTTGGTAATCTTTGAAAGGTTATAGTGACTGGGGGAGGTTCCTGAGGACTGGAAGAAAGCAAATGTCACCCCTATCTTCAAGAAGGTAAATCTAGGGAATTTCAAGCTAGCCAGGCTCACAACAGTCCCTGTGTACATGATAAAGTAAACCCTGGAAACAGTTTCCCTGACCAGCTTTCTACAATGAGATTATTAGCTTAGTGGTTGAGGAGAGAGATGTGAATGTGATTTATTCTTTAGAAAGAATTTCAGCACTTTCTCCCTTAACATACTCAAATAAAAACTCCTGAAGAATTGGCTACTCAAGTGGGTACTCAGATGCACTGAAAACTCCTTGGACCACTGGGCTTAAAGGGCTGTGATCAGAACAACTGGTCTGTAGCATGTTGGGATCAGTGGCACAAAGTCCATCTTGAGGATGATCTAGCCTGGCTGTCCCACCTTGCCACCAGTAAGATGCATGGATATAGGGTACCAGTGCTGTTCTGTGACAGCCTGAACTCATCTGTCCACAGACCAGTGCTCTTGTGGCATGTCACACCACTGCCCATCTCAGAATGCAGCCCAATAGCATTGCTCCAAATTTAGGTAGGTTGTAAAAAGGCAGTCAAAGCAGATTCTTCAAGTCCAGGTCTTGATGATGGCAGATGGATTTGTGTGGGGTCTGTAATAAGATAACACAGTTTTCTTTCTGTGTGCTGTTGGTGAGTAATGACCATAGACTCAGGGCCTGCATTAGCAATATAGTGTATAAAGAGAGAGACTCTCAGCCTGTGTCTCTCTTTTGGGGCTGTGTAGAGGGAGAAAGCTTTAAAAGGTGCACAATACAGGCTAAATTTGTGGTCAAGTGTTAGCTCAAAATACATTCCCAGTGCCTGTATCTCTTCCTTAAGGTGTGAAGTTCCCTGAAGTCTGCCTGTCTTACTCCTTCAGATCTGTCCTTTGCCTGCTTGAACTCCAGTAGCATATAAATAATCCCATTAGTATTTATTGCATCTGCAGCCTACTATGAGCTCTCTGAGTTTTGTCATTAATTCTTTTAGGTGCAATATGTCAAGCAAAAAAAGAAACAGATTTCACAAGGGAATTGCCTAAATCGAGGGATTCAAATCAGCACAAAATAAGAAACTGGTTTCAAGGACATTCTAGTCTAAGACACTGTTATCCTTGCTCCCCCAAGGATGATGTAGTTATTGCTTGCCTGAAGGAGATACTGCATAAAAAGTGTTGCCAACTCTGAATTTGTTCCTTGTAGTGTTGCAAGAGGGGACAAGCACCCTCAGTTCCTCAGTGCCGCTGACCTCTGGAGAATGGGATCCATTTGCTCTACTGTCTGACCAAGAATCCCTTTCAAAATTAGATCTTTTTTCTTACCAAAAACCAAACAAAAACAACAACAACAAAACCACAAACACATGAACCCCCCAAACAAAACAAAACAAAACAAACTCCTGGTGATAACATATTTCAGTTTCCTGAGGTTTTCTGAAATGTGTATTACATTCTGCTGGCCTCTTTCTCTGCTTTGGCCTGAAAATACTTCCTGAGCTTCCATTAGTGCAAACTACAGAGGTGTTTTCACACATCCAGAACCAGAAACCACTCCTTCAACCAGCACTTTGCTCAGTGATATCTAACCTAAAATGGATCCTGACTTTCAGTAAATAGTTACCAACCTGTTGCATGGACTCAGGATTGGAGCTTCCTACCATTCATTCATTGACTTGTTCCGTGAAAACTATCTCATGGTTTAACTCACAGCTGACTGTGTTTCAGCAATGTTCTACAAAGACACATTTAGTGTAGCTGGATAAGCCTGAGTGAAGATTTGCACCTAATTTGCTGTAAATAATGTATATTACCTCTACTGCAGACAAGTGCAAATTCACTACACAAGTCTATACCTGGACATAAAAACTGCAGCTCCTTAAAAAGATTTTGATAGCCTCTTGGTGCAGGGACAGGCACACAGGATTGTGTGATCATTAGACATGATTTCGTTCATACCACCTTCAGTATGGGCTCATTTGTTCATTTTGGCCACAGTTCCTCTCACCTGTTGTTGTGGGGATAGGATCATTTAGAGTTAGTAGAACCTAAGCATTCTAAAACCTTTTCTGAGATTCGGTGTTTGGAGAGAACCAGTTCAGATAGGATTTTCAGCTCTAAACACAGCTTTTAACTTAAAGCCTAACAAGGAATTTTCATTAGGTTGTATGAGTGTACCATTGCTGCTTAAAATGTTTAAAAACATGCATCATAAATAATCTTCTCTGTGCACTGGGAGGCAAGGAGAGTTAGATCAGGAAAACTTTGTCCTTGACATTGGTAAAATTTTGGTCTGTAGTGCTGGAAAAGAAAATAATACCATGCTTGAAACAATAAAACAACATCTGGAGAAGTAAGAATAAAACCCCAAACAACATTCAGAAAATAAGTTTGAAGCCCACATTTTTTGTAAGCTAATTGCAGATAGGGAATGATGGCAGCCATGGAGAAGCAACATCAAAAAGCAGCTGGGCAGGCCAAGAGGACATGCCTTGTGCCATATCACTTGGCATGAATTACACTCAGCATACTGGTTTTGGGGTTTTGGTTTTTTCTTTTTTTTCTTTTCTTTTTTCTTTTTTTCATTTCAAAGTAAGTTTTTTAAAGACTTTGTAAGGAAAGAACAACGATCTTGCCTGAAAACTTATCTCAGATATAAAGAAATCTATGTCCAATATATCCACAAAAAAAATGAATAGGGTTAGAATTAAATGAATTTGTTTTTGTATTGATCTGAGCATTCAGGTGATTTCTTGAAGAGAGACCCATAGGGTAAAGCAGCAGCTCCTGGGAAGACAAGTGAGTCACCTGAGGAAACTGGTTCTTCCTCAACAAGGTGATGACCATGTGGGTTAAGCTTCAAAGCAGGTGTATGCCTGTGCTTTATGGATGGGAGTTTGTGACACAAGACAGTAAATTCCACATCTGGGCCTGGAAGGATGGCACTTTTCACCATCATGTAAGAACTTTGACCATGGGTGTATGTTCTATTTAGCCGTTCTTTGGGCTGTTACATTTTTACCATGTGCAGCTCCACTGTCTTCAGTATCCTGGCACTGAAATGTCACCCTGGAATTAAAAATAGACATGTGACTTTGAGGAACAATTTTGATTCCTATGTGAAACATCAGTAGATCATCACTCGCCAGAGTGTTTCCATTGATGTTTTTTTGGCAACTGGTTAGTCTACCAGAAACAGCCAGGTAATATCTGTAGCTAGACTGACCCTACAGCCTTAATAATCTACAGTTTTCCTTTACAGAAGTGCCTAAGCATGCTCATTTACCTTTGTTTTTCATAGACTAAATAGAATTAGGCTTACATTTTACCACTTTCATGTTTCTTGCTGCACTGAAGCCTCACTAAGCTAACACTATTTTAATTCTTCTTGCACTTTACCTATGTATTGTCTGTTGATCTGTCGGCACATCTGAGGGTAATCCAGTATTCTTCATAGGAAACAGGAGGTGTGTTTTTCACAGGAACACGTGTGCTTACGCAGACGAGCGTGTGGCAGCATCTCTGCTGCCTCTCCAAGATCCTCTACATTGCATTCTGAAACTACCACCCCAGGGAAAGCTCCCCTCGCAAAACCTTCTGAAACCAAACAAATGAGGTCATAAAATCTAAACCCTTGGGCATTGTGACAGCAATTCAGCTGTATTGAATTGGCCTCACTTTTTTATTATATTTTTTTTTTTCAATTGCAGGATTCCCAGCAGGAGAACTTCAAAAGCCTTTCTTTTGGGGAACAGAGTATCCTAGGTAAGTATTGCACCAGAGAACTTCATCCACCTAGAAATGAGGAAAAACAGGGGAAGTTATTGCAAACACATATAGGTGAAGAAGAGGGCATGGCAGAGAAGGCTGCAGTGCTGAAGGCAACCAAAAGGTAGTGAGTGCATGGGAAAACTGTGTTGTCCTTCTGCAGGGCAAACTTGGCCCTTGGGTTGTGTGTTCTCTCCTGCTGTATCCTGGTTTTTCCACTGGAAGAACTGACTTTGAGAAGTGCTGCTTTGTGAGATACTTTTTCTTACCCTTGGGAGCCATATGTGTTGCTGTTGTCTTAAACTGATGACTGATTTCTCGCAGGAATTGCTAATTAAGTGCACTCAAGTGGAAGTGTTTCAATGCTACAGCATGCAGATGCAGCAGTGTGCACATGGCAGGTATTAAAAGGAATTGTAAATCAGGTAACTAACACTTCCTGAACAGAACTGAATACCCCAAGAAGCCAATTATTATCAGTTTATTGTTCACTTTCTGCTAATATCTAAGATTAGCCGTGGCCCCTTGTCTGTGCCTGTTGAGGTGCCTGAGAATATCTTCATGTGCATAAGTGATTGCCTGAGATTGCCTGAGCATGTGCCAGTGTAGCTGAGGAAGGGTAATTATAGGTCACATACATTTAATTTTGAAAAATCACTGCTTTTGTGCAGTTCAATAGCTTTCTATTTTAGGGCAGGATAAGACCATGAAAAGTTTCTGATGGCAGTTTCTGAAAGTTATTTTGCAGTTATATAAAGCCAGTTACTGGTGAAACATATCCTTAATAAATCTTTGTTAAACTTTCTGAACATTTTGTGTTTGCCATCATCCAATCTGGATTGTGTCCTTGTAAACAGGAAATTTTGCAATATATGTAGAAAGACGTTCAATTTAGGAACAAATTAATTTGAATTCAAAGAGAATTCTTGTGGGCCAGGTGACTTTGTAAGTGGTAATTGGGGATAGAAGAAAGTCCTTTCTTGTTAAGGTGAACTTTTTTCCTGTTACAGTTATTGCAGACCTGTTTCCAGCTTTGCTTTCTGAAGAGATTTCTCTGTATTCTGACCTTCTGCCATAGTGATAAAATTGTGGTTCTTTCAAAGTGTTATACTTTGCTCATCTCTCTTCTTTAAAGGTTACCTTAGCTTAAATTGGTTTTGCTTGAGTACGTATCAAAATGAAATTTAGTAAACAAATGTGGCTGGTTTATATCAGACAACCAATTGCTTTTGTCCTTGAAATATTCTGGATGTTTTCTGTCTGCTTAGAAGAAACAGTACATGGCAGTGGAACAGACAAACCATCAAAAAGTCACTGTTTTAGCAAATATTTAACATTTAGTGGCGTTTTAGTGAACAGTTCCAGCGCAACCACCAAAAACCAGCTATGTCTATTTGCATAAAGGGAAGCTTAGTTATCACTTTTACATCTCAGTACATTAAATAACATTCAAATGCCATCATTCACAGTTATGAGCCTTCAGTGCCAGATATATTGAAATAGAGATTTCAAACTACCTGACCTCATAGCTTCCTTACAGTTCTCTGAGCCTCCCCAGTCCCAGAAAGTTCCCCTTTAATATGGTATCTGCTGGGCTGCACCTAATCCCTTCCATCTATGTCCTACTGTGCCCAGAAGTGAAAAGCACGAACAGAGCTGGGAAAATTTATGGCAATAAATGCTGTTGAGCTGGACAAAATGCTGAAGGGGGTTCACAGATTCAAAGCCAAAATTTGCTGCAAACTTCACCCAATCTTTTGGAGCTAAGGAAAGCTGTAGGAGTGCCAGAACACCAACCTGTTCTTTGTCCTGTCACTCATGGTGACGAAGAACCTTAGAGGAAAAATAAGATGTATTTAGTAATAGGGCTTGGTTCTTCTCGATCTCTTTACCTGTTTTGTGCCATTGTTTTTTCACTTCTCCAGCTGCAAAAGAACCTGCATAACCCCTTTAGTTCAGATGTGGAAAACAAGTCTTACATAGTGCATTTATTAGGGGTAATTATCACTGTGTGCTACACAAGATTACAAATTTGTCACACAAAAGGACGATATTTCCATTGCTGAAATGTATCATTTTAACCTGCATTTCTTAGAGAAGGTTTGTAACAGTACTTGGGCTAAAAAACAGTAGGGAAGATTTTAGCACATGCAAAGTACCTTTCAGGAAACAAAAAAACAAAGGGAAGGATTTTCGTAGGAGCAGAGGGAATTAAATGATATAATACCTTTTGGGCCTGACTGAGATGAGCAATTAGTGCACTATGGATCATTAGGTCCAGTAATAACATGTTATTTCAAAACCCTCTGCCTTTCTTCTATTTCAATACGATGTGTTAGAAATACTATAAGCTGCTTTGAAGTGTAGCATCTCAATAATGAAATAAATAAAATCACAAAAATCAACTCAACAAATGAAAGATGCATTGGGTAGATCACCTACCCCCATGATATCCACTGCTTTTGGTGTAAAAAAGCCCTTAGCCTTTCCCTCTTTCATCTCTGTTTCTCCCAAAAGCATGTTTATTGGGATATAATAAGGAAGATATAATTAATTGTCAATCAGGAATACAAAATATTTCTTTTTACTCTGTTTCCCGGGTGCCTTAGGTCCGACTGTGTATCATTTCCTATTCCAGGGCAGGTGCAAGGGAATTATGTGACCTTTCTTTTTAAAACTGAATGGAGATCTGTTAATGCTTTACAAAATATAGTCTTTGTTTCAGAGTAGTTATAGCTGTAACTGTGTCCTGTTCCCTGTCAGAATATACAGAATGCAGTCAGCTGTGGGAGACATTTGGAGCTCATACGATGCTGATAAGGAATTTGGTTGGAAGAGTGAACCATCCCAATGCTTTCAAAGTTTTAGATTAAATGTTGCTTTTAAAAGAGTTAAGAGCTTCAACATCTTTAAGTCCAAATTGTATAGGTGTGATTTTTAGACCCATAGTCCCCTGCCTCCTCACCCCCTTTTAAAATCAATAATGATATTTCCTGAGGTCTTTTGTCCATTAATGTTCATGACTGTGAACACTTCCTGAGGAAACTGGTTCTTTGTGTTACAGGTCATTAAGTTATGGTGCCATAGGAGTGATTGTCGGCCATGAGTTTACTCATGGATTTGATAGCAATGGTGAGTGATTGACTGCATGTTGATAACTTTTTTATTTACAGAGTTGACAGATTAGAAAGCTGACTTGTACATGCTGTAGCGTTTTTATTGTTTTGGGTGTTCTAATGGTGCTGAATTGCGTGAAAAAATTATCAACTTGTATTTATTAGATTTATTTACATGGAATCTTGATTCTCTGAATTGGATTTTATTTGGTAAGAAATGCCACAAGCTTGATTCCTTCTGTTTGTCTTGAATGAAAACTAAATCAGCAACAGATTCTGAAAGTCCTAATGGGGGGAGTGGGAAGGGCAAAAGGATAATTTCTGATTGATAAAAATTACTTCCAAGAAAACTTTTCATTTCAGGTATCTTTTTCAAAAGATAATTACAAAAGTTTTAAAATACAATACTGGAACAATAGTGATGCAGAAAAGGTGTTGCAAAATGTTAAAATTAAATTCAAAAAAGAGAGAGAGGGGAAAAAGAAGAATGGTCAGAAAATATCAATCCAATTGTCCTGACAAGCTGGGTAGAGTGAGGCATTGCCACTATCTAGGTTTGGCTGTCTCAGTAAGGTGCTTTTAAAAATTGGGCTTCTGAGAGAAAGTGAGGGGAGGGGGAGAGGAGGGAGGTGCAGGGAGAAAGAAACCTGAACCTCCTCCTCCTAGCAGCAATTTTGAGTTTGCTTATGTTGTGTAGTAAAAGAAAAGAAAAGAAAAGAGAAGAAAAAAGAAAAGAAAGCCTTGTGTCCTGGTATCCTTTTTGGCACTGCTCTACAATATTTTGTGTCAACAATCACTCCAGAATGGAGACATTTTATTTCATAAACTCCCACCTTGTGTAGGTGAGTACCTAATCTCCCTCTTGTCTCCTGCCAGTCAGAAAGGAACCTAAGGTTTGATTCCCTAAGCAGACCCCTACTTCTTGCCAGGCTCTTACCTTCCAAATATAGAAATAAATACATCTCTAGGAATTTGTCATCTTGAACAAGATAATACACAGAGGAAAAAAAGAAGAAATAAAAGCATGAAATAAAACATCTTCAGTACTTGGTATTATGCCTGTATTGCTCCTTACCTCTCTCTCCTGCAGTTGCAAAGAAGAATCAAATCACAGAGCAAGGCTGCATCCACATGGGCAGCTAAACATGCTCTCAGTAAAGTCCAAACATGTCTTGTGTCTGACTGGCTGGAGTCATGATGGAGACTAAATACTCTCCTACAAATGACAGGGAGCAGGGACCTGAGGGTGAAACTTCTATGAGCCACTGCTGTAACCATCAGCCTGGGCAATGGGATGTATATATCCTCCCTGTTTCCATGGATAGGGTTTAAATGTTCTGGTCTTGCTCCAAAATCAAACACGGAAACTTCAGAAGTTTGCATGAAATGGATTGGGTTCCTGATCAAGTGAAGAATTAATAATAAATTAGTTATCATCACATTTTCAGAATCAAAGACATATGGTCTGAGGATGAAAAATACAATTACACTTGGAAGAAAGCTAAATGTGTCTTACACTATGTAATTATAAAATGTACTGCTGAACTTGTTAGTCATTACTATCTTCTTCTGCAAATGGAAATTCTGACAATAAATAGAATGACAACTTTTCACTGCTGATTTCACGGAGTTCAAGATTTTGATCACTGATCCTACTCATTTTGTAAACACACTTACATGAGAACATTCACCTCTCATTTCTGTGCAGGTGATAAATTCCTAAATTGTAAAAGTTTTCTCCTGCAAAAAAATTTGTTTTCTTTCTTTCCTTTTTGAGGTCGGAAATATGACAAAAATGGAAATTTAGACCCTTGGTGGACAACTGACTCTGAAGAAAAATTTAAGGAGAAAACAAAATGCATGATTAATCAGTACAACAATTACTACTGGAAGCAAGCTGGCTTACATGTATGTAAACCACCAGTGACTGAAAATAGTGGTACATGAGGAGTTTGTGTCGTTGTTGTGCCCCCTTTTTTTTTTTTTTAAAGTTCTCTTTTTATAAATCCCAATGTATTGGAATATTAGACTATCAACTTCATTTCTCACAACAAATGATTTTTTGAGGTGAATAATTGTGTTAAAAATTGTCTGTCAGGTTTGATTAGTCTGGTCAAATACCACTACCCACACTCTGGTGATGGGGTTAAACCATTTCAATCCCTCACATCCTTTTGGAATCAGAGGAAGAGGATGAAGCCACTCAGCAGGGCTGGTCTAATTATTGTGAGCACGTTAAATGTCTTCTCAAGATGAGGTTTGTAATGAAAACTGAGCAATCACTCTTTTAGAAAGAATATAATAGCATGTTTTATAGATTCCTTTAACAATTCTGCCTGTTATTTATTGCAGCTATAAAATGGATGCATAAGCCCTACTTTATTTCATATTCAACTCTTGCTATTTCTTCCGTGTGTGCACACAGACCCCATTTGTATGTTTAATCAAGGGAACATGATAGCAGTAGCTCCTAGAAAAGGATTGAGAAAGAAAGTGCAAGGGAATGGTTTCTGTTTCATTGTCTGTCAGAGGTATGGGCTTCCCTGAAAATGTGTACATGTATTTGTGTGTCCAAAATGAGGATAAACAGGATAAATTGCAGACCTTCAGAAATGAATAGCTGAAATTCCAGTAATGTTGTCTGGGACACAACTGTAATCTTAGTTTTCAGGATAAAACACATATTCCAGTCCCCACTCAATTCTAACACCTCTACCTACATTTTAGAAATACTACTACATCTTTACCTTTTCAGAATAGCAAGGCCACATGAAATGCTCATCAACAATTCTAGCACTTTTCCCAGGCTTGTTTGTGCTGGTCTTGGAGATAACAAAGCCGTATTGTGGTCCAGTCTGAAGTCCAGCGACTCAGACTTTAAATACTTCATAATAAGCTAAGTTACAAATCAAAATTCTCAGGCTCATTCCTGAATATCTGTAGGACAAAACTGTCATTACAAAAATGCCACTCGAAGATCAATAAAAGCTTCCCCAAGGATGGGGCTGAGCCCTTCCCATGTCACTGCCGTTGGCTTGGCCATCTCCTTTGCCTTTTCCACTGTCTCTTGAGATGAGGTAGGTCTGAATTTCCTCTCCAGCGTAGATACTGCCTTTGAAGTCCATGGATGGGCTTACTGGAGAGATCCTATCACCCACAGCCTTGTCATCCCATTCCTTCTATTTCCACAGGATAACCGAAAGCACTTCTTAAATGATAGAAGAATTTTCCAATTTTCTGCCATATTTTATAGCTTTTGCATGAAGAGCTATGCAAGCAAAGACCTTTTTTTTTATTGTCATTTTGTTCTGTCATTTACATCAATATTCTGCAGGTTTTTTACCCTTATATGAATATTTTTCATGGATCAAGAAACCTATTTATTCTTCTTCCTTTTCATCTAGTATGCAATAAAAATGTCTCCAGAACAGAAGCCTAATGAAAGAAAAAGTGGATATAGAAATAGCTCCAGAGTGCAATAATCACATAAAGTCATCTCATTGAATAAAGGGCTTATCGTGGTCCCTGAGCCCTGCCACAAACTGTCTGGGCAGAGTAGTCTCAAATACCTGATCCAGAGCTGCCTGAGATCAGCAGAAAGACTTCTTCCACTTTTCAGATGACCTGTGGCCCTGTGCCACTGTTAGGTTACTCTCATCTTATGCTCTAAGTCAGTCTCTGTCACAAGCCCACTGTGAAGAAAATGTGCAAGTAGGAAGGCTAGGGAAAAGGCAGCTGGTATGTGTGCCTGTTCCCTGCTGTCCCAGCACCTTTTGTCCTAAAAGCTTCTCTCTCACCTCCATCTCCAGCCTCCTGAGGGCAGGGGAGAGCTAGCAGGAAAGGGTTGCACTTTCCTCCGTGGCTCCCATTTTTCCTGTAACACTGTACCCAAGGCATCAAGTAAGATGTCCCGAGTCCAATCTGGGTGCTCATCTGCACCGAGTGTGGGGCTGAGCACAAGTACCTGGCGATTCCCTTGGTCTTTTTACCTCTTCTTCTCCATTTTCCCGTCTTTTGCCATCCTGAAACTGAGTCCTGATGCCAACCCTACCCTACTGATCCCTGTGGCACGGGAGAGCTGATGGCTGCAGCCAGCATTGACCTTCAGAGCCCTGCTCAAAACTGTGCTCAATTATCTTGCCTATTTGAGGCACAGGAGAGAGTAAAACTGCTTAATTACAATTATAGTTGGTAACACAAAGACCTTAGTAGGCTGGGTGAGTAGAGATAATGCTACTTCAGCAGAAATTAGGATTTCTTTGTAATGATACTGCACTTGGTAATGCCAGGAGACCAGTTTCCTCACAAAGTTTATATAGAGCTGTTTCCCACAACATGTTCTGGTTGCTATTGCTCCTGATCTTGGAATCAATACCCAGGAGAAGCAACAGGAATCTCCTTTGCAGATATTTTTAGAGCATTGAATGTACTATCAATTTTGATTCTGTCTCTGACAGTTATTTTTAATTACAGTTATTTGTGTTATGACTTAGAAGTTATTTTAGCATCCCAGTAGTATATTGAGAGTTATGTAGAGAAATAAATATAACCTTTTAGATAAAAGTTTAAGAAAGAGGCTACTGGATCTCACATGTCACCAGATATAAACAGTCCTTAGGGGAAAATTACTGACACTCAGCTCAAAGATCAGGGACTGGATTCTTAAGTGCATTCTATCTGCCATATTTTGTGCTACAGAGATCTAGGGCCAGAGCCAGGATAACTCATCACAGAAAATTTTTTACTGGCAGTTTTCACATTGAAACCCAGTTTTCTTAACCAAAGATGGATGAAATTGACTGAGGTTGTTCTTGCCTTGTTTTACTTTTTCTCCTCCTTTTGAAGTTGATCGAGTAGGAAGTTCAGAAATGGGTCAAATGACTGATGTTCTTTCATTCTGCCAAGGTGAAAGGGAAGAGGACTTTGGCAGAAAACATTGCAGACAATGGAGGTCTGCGAGAAGCTTTCAGGGTAAGTAGATGAAAAATATCTGAAACATCATATTATTAAAAAAAGAAAAAGAAGTTGTGGTAATCTTCATGTTGCTGAAAGGCACTTAGTATCGCTTTCTTATCAGGCATACAGGAAATGGATTACAGAAAAGAGGGGAGGAGAAGAAGAGCCTTTACTGCCAGGCCTTGAGTTCACACACAACCAGCTTTTCTTTCTCAGTTATGCCCATGTGAGTAGTGCAAATGTGTTTCAAATCCCCATGTGTTAACCGGAACAATGTGCAGTGCAGATATGAGCCTGCCTGGTTTCAACAATCTGCATCACCCAAACACAGACTTTTGAGAGTATAAGCAGAGACTTCTCCCACAATAATTATTTCTTTTTCTTTCCCTCTTTGTCCTCAACTACCCATGGTGCCAGTACTGCTGAAAATATTCTTGGTTTTGCACAGTGTTGTCACAGAAACTTTCTTTTTTCTTTCTACTTCCCTCCACTAAAAGGGTCTTCCTGCATTTATTGACTCCTCAACCTCCTTCAATTTTAACTTCCCAGATTCCTGGTGCTTGCAATACACAGCAGTTTATGACTGCTTCCACCACAAACTCCTGTTAAAAGTGTCCCACCACCATTTGTTACTGTGTATGTTGTTCAAGGAAAATAAGCAGCAGTGAAGAAAGACTTAGTTTATTTTTTCCCATCTGTCACTAAATATGCTGTAACAAAACTTTGATAAGAGATGCGAGTTTTTTAGAAAAACATAGAGCAAGGGAGAGGATCAGAAATTATTCATTTGGGTAACCAGATTGGGAGAAACTCCCTACATGAGAAGGAAAGTCAGGCTATAAAACTTTGCCACCAGTTGAAGGAATGAATCATGCCAAACTGAAAAAAACAAGACCCAATGCAAGCAGTCCTGGCCGAAAATAATTTCTCTGCTGAGAGTCAGTGTAGCAGTCTGTGGGCCTATGGCTGTTTCAGTTTGACAATATTGAGCAAAGAAAATATTCCACTTTGGTCATTTATGCTGAATTAAGTTTCGCCTCGTGGCACTTTTTCTCCAAATAAATTTTGAATCTATAGGGAATATCTGGGGGCCTTATAGGACCACTGCAGGAATCATATGTCCAGTGGTCCTTCACAGGGGAGGCACATGCACAATGAGAGCACTGTATGCAAGGTACCCTCAAGCTCAGCCCATATCCACAGAGCTCAAGACACTCAACAGCCTTATTTAAACTGTCAGAGCTGTGCTTAGTCAGAAAAAATTGCACTGAAGTCCACTGAAATCCTTTGGGCAATCTGGCTTAAAGGATTTTGTTGACAGGAACATTTAATGTAGAGACTTACGTAAGGTAGAGGCAGTTTAAAGGAGATTTTTCATGCAATGGATACAGCGTAAGAGGGATTATTCAGTTGTGCAAATATTCTATCTGCCCTGTTTTGTGGTCAGTTATGATTTGGTTAAGTATCTTATCAGGAGCAGGGAACTGGGGACCACTGATGGAAATGTGGAAAATGTGTAATTTCAAAAGAAACTGACATTCCAACATGGAATAACTATGCCAGCTAATATAGCTGCAATTGTAGAGATGATAAGCATTATTATGTGTACCTTTTATACACATTACATAGCTTTGAGACCAAGAAGTATGTTTGGTAATTATTAAGGTGTGAGATGATGCAGCACAAGCTGAAAGACAAGCTACCATTATAGAGAACTTCAAAAGAACTAGTAAAGTGACTGTGGTTAGATGATGGGAAAGTGTGTGTAGAGAAAAACAGTGGGTGGGCACTGGATCCATCAGGGGGTTTGAAAAACAAGAGAACATACCAACAGGAAACTGCATATTGGCAAAGGTGAAACAAAGTAGGAATTTATGGTGTCTTTCCATGTTATGCATTCTATAAGTAATAGGCATCTTAAGAACAGTGACTTTACATTTTGCTTTACATACAAAGTCATCCCAGATAATGTGCCTGTTTCTGTTTTTTTTTTATTTTATTAGGTAAGATGCAACTCCTTTAGACCAGAATCGGCGAGGGAGCAAATATATACTGGAGCTCACAGCCCTCCTCAGTTCAGGTAGTGCAAACAAAGTATTTCCTCAGTGTACATACAGAATCAATCACTGCAGAACAGAAGTGCAGAAATTTAGCATTTTAAAAGGGGGTTAAGAGCAAACACAAAATTGGACTGTGCTCTTGGTTTAGATGGAAATTGAATTGGTTTTATTAGCTTCTTTCACTATTACAAATGGTCTTCTGTAAAATTGAGGAGCTTGCATCTACCTTCAAAAGCATTTGAACCAGAACACACTGTGATCCCTGTGATGTCCTGTCATCATGGCTTGAGTACCTAAAATGCCTCATCTATCTCTTTCCCGAAGCAATTCTAGTTTAGCAAACAGTGAATATAAGGAGGGTCCTTGGTTTAATCTGTCTGAGTTCATTGAAAGCTTGTAAGTCTCTACCTTGAATTATATTGATAATGCAAGGCAAAATGTGCCCTGTAAGCTCAGTTCAAGACCAAACTCTTCTGCTGGCATTCAAGTGACACTTTTCTTGAAGGAGCAGTGACAGTCCAGCCATAACAGAGAGTGTCTGTCCTTGGCAAAAGGCTTTCCCCAGGCTTCCCTCACCACAGACACTCATGAACTCCCTGCCACGGGAAGGGGGGAACCACATAAGAATTAGGAAGCCAGAGTTTATTTCTCTGCTTCTTCACAGAGTTTTTGTGACCAATAACATGTTGGTTTTGTTGGGATTCCTGTTGGTTGCATCTACTTAACTAAGAACTGGGTGCAGTACTACATTGCCTCTTTATAAGGACAAAGGAAGTTAACTCCACAAGCTGATTCATACAATACAGTGGATTATTTGCCTTCTAGAGAATCCTACCAGTTTCTGTTGACTAAAAGAGTCTTATACCAGCTAGTGAGGGTAAAAGTAGTACAGTATGCAAATCTGTGTGCCTTTTAACATTGAAAATACAATGTTAAAATACAATGACAATGAGGACAGGAGTATCAGGCTGACCTTCAGCCTACAGAGATATTAATTTCATAATTCCTACTCTTGTTAAGATTTTGGCAAAAATAACCATTTGCTGTCTTTTAAAGTCCTCAGGTTTATTTACCTATATGTATATTTATATTCTGAATCATTACATAGCTACATTCCCATGAGATGGTGCAAATCTCAAAATATACAGGGAACTCTAGGGATAGAGTATTTATTAGGAAAACTCCTGAAGGCATCAAGCTATGAAAGAAAATTTCAGAGACGTTTCTATTAATTTGAGATCTAGAAAATAAAGACAAAACTTTTTCTTAGTTTTTGAGTGAGATACTGAGAACTGGCTTCTGTTTTGAAACTGAAGAACTGGTGCTTGTCTTCTCTTGCAAATCATATCAGCTGGGCTAACAAATTATATTATCTATTTCTCCCAACTGGATTTCATTTATGTCCCAAGACCATTATGAGCATAACTGCAATACAGCTAGCTCCCACGCTGACAGCTCTTTCTGTCCAAAAAGCTCAAACAGCCCTTTTAAAAGTAATCATAAAAGGTAACAATAAAAACTATAGAAATGAGCAACACATCTTGAACACAGGTGTGTGCATCTGAATGTTTCACACCAGGTTCTCTTCACAGTCAAAAAGGAAATGGCATTTTAGAACTAAATATATATAAAAATAATCTTTCAGCAGGTAATAAATTTAAATTACTTAGACTCTGCAAATATATCTTTCTATTGATTACCAAGGGAGGCCAGGGTGACCTGCTTAGGGAAAGGTGTCTCTACTGTAATTCAGTGGGACGAAATCCAGACAGCCCACTCTGATTTTAGTTAATGTGTGGCAGTATCAAACCATGGGTAGAAAAGTGGCATGCATGCATACATAAAGATCTTTTCATTGGATAAATTCTGGGTTTATTTCTTTTTAATTGGCAGATTTTCAATATTAGCATGTGTCTTTGCTATTTTTGAATGCCAATTTCAGATTGAAATCCCTGGCATGGCAGGCAGAACTCCCACCAACATCAGCAGCAGTTCTGCATGACCAGCTCTCGCTGTTCCAGTCCCTGAATATGTATCTGCAGCTTTTTTACAGTAAAGCTGTATTTCTTATTTGCAGCCTAACCTCATTTGGTAATCCTCCCTACAAAACTGACCTTTAGACATTTTTGTGCCAGATGACTGCAAATTTTCTTACAGAAAGTCTAATCAATGTAATAAGAATGTTTTCTACCATGCTGAGCTACACTGAGAAGCTGATTGTCTGCAATATAGAAAAATGCCTCCTCACAGCATAACAAAGGAAAGGTATACAATTAATATCACAGTAGATACTTTCCTGCTCTTAACTCAGGAAACTCTTTAACACCATTGCAAGTTTCGAGTTAGCAAATTACAAGATGATTAAAAGCATAGGAAAAAGCAGCAAACAACAAAATCACAATCTAGCAGAGGTAAAATAATAGTTTCTGACCACATCACATAATGCAGACACGAAAGCAGGAGCCAAGGATGACTGCATGCAAAGAGCAAGCTCTTCCCCTATGCCTGAAGGGGCCAGTCTGGGATGGAGACACATAGTCCAGCTTGGGTCAGGCAGGGATGTGCTGCTCTTTCAGTATCCCACCACCTGTGGTAGAAGCAAGAGGGCTTGGGAGCTGGTCAGGGCAGAAGGCTCAGAAAATATATTTCCAAAATATCAGATGAGTTGAGGTGCTCATAGGTGCAAGGCTGAGCTGCCCAACAAGAGTCTCTAATTGCCCCCTGAGACTGCAAAGTCCCAGGGACTCAGTGGGTGGGTGTGGGTGTGTGTGGGTGTGGGTGGACAGAGCGTGCTGTTACGAGAATTGAGAGCCACATGAAACCACTGCCAGTACAACCCCACTGCCAGCACAACCCCGGTGTGTGCTTACATCCCCTGCCTGCTGCCCTGCAGCTGTCTGGCAGGGCTGGAAGAAGGATTCCACTGTGCACAGCTACTGCTTATCTCCCACCTCTGCTGCCAAGGGTCACATTAGAAAATTGTTCTAAAGGGCACGATATCACAAAATGCATTTGTTTTTCATCACATTTCTAGCAAAGCAAGATGCTTCTCAAAGCATGAAACAAAATAAGATTTTCTTCATATTAACTGGGAGCCCTTCTTCTGTACCTTTCGGTTTTATTTGTGAAAAAATTACGTGAAAGCCTGAAAATTCAGCCTGAAGTGAAAACACTGAAACACTTGCAGACCTGTAGTGTTTGACAGAAGGCAACCTGCATGTCCATCACTTTTCTCATCACTTTTCTCTTTGCAGAGTAATCGGAGCCATGAGCAACTTTGAAGAGTTCCGTAAAGCTTTCCATTGCCCGGCGAACACGACGATGAACCGCGGGGCAGAGTCCTGCCGGCTCTGGTAGCTGTCCCTTGCAGCTCTTCTCTTGGGAGGAGTCTGCAATGTGAACTGCTCAAGCCCATTGCTACAGTGTCAGAGTAACAGTCTGGAATCTGGAGAGGTGTTACTTCAAATGCATCTTTGTGATCCATGCTGATATCTGTATGGATCTAATCACTCCCTATGTAGAGACTAGGAACATTCCAAACAGAAGAGCTTTTCTTTAAGGATAATAATAAAAAGTAACTCCTTTTAACCATAAAACTACTCCGGTTCATCTGCAGTTGCATTGCTGTTGATGGATAACTGCCATTATCAATTCTAATTCCTGATTTATAGTTGAGCTAGAGGTAAATGCTAAAATCCAGTTTTAATCTATTGCTCTGCAGGGGTTCTATGCAGAATGTTCCCACACAAAATTTATTCTTTCTGGATGAAGAAATTCATGAGCCCTGCTATAAAGCCAGCTCTGATCTGCTGTGTGATACTGCATTTTCATAACTTAAGCTGTCACAGCCCAGCATGCCATAAATGATGTGGCATGATGTAAAGACACAAGACTTTATATAAATTCAGTTTAATATGTCAGATTAGTGCCTCTGGTTTTGGAACAGTTTCAAGCTGAGAAAGTATCTCATGGTATCCATCTGTAGGACTAAAACATAAAGGATACTTGTCAGATTGTGGCCTCTTCTAATTTTAGAACATCTTATGATATGGTGAATGGTGAAATGTATGTATGGTGAAAATCAGAGGCTCTCAGAGGGGATTCCCAGCACCACTATTCTCATAAATATTGCAGCATTTATTCCGGTTTACACTGTAGGCAGTTTTTTCCCAGGGGATGGTTTTTACCTTGGGCTGAAGATAGCTTCATCTGCATTTATTTTTTTTAAGCCAGAAATACTATACCAGATTTAAATGATGGATTTTATAGTGTCTGGGTCTTACAGGGTATTGCAAGTAGTGTGCATGTTTGCCCTCATGTTCTGGATGGGGCAGAATGATTTGTGATTTTAAGGAAAGAGTATGTGACAGAAAAACAGAGTACCAGCATCATTTGACTTGTCTGGATAAAAAGAGCAATTTAGGAGTAGAGGACTTAAAAACACACTAAAAATACAGACCAGTTGAGTTTTCAATTTGATTTTTAAGAATATTAATGAAAAGTTTTTATTTCAGCAGAAAGATTTTAACACATAACTATTACTGGGAGAGGTCAGATGGGGAGGTGGGGGAGGATGCACACACAGCTCTTTTTTTCCTAACAGAAAGGTACCTATATAAGTGGCATATATTTATACCTTGTGCATTATTTCATTTTTACACGGTGTAATTATTTCAAAAGGAGTTTCTTTAGACTGATTTAATTCCCGCAAATCAATATTGGTCTCTGTGTGTATATACTTTTATATATATATATCTATTTATATATATATATATATATATATATATACAAAATATATTTTTTTTATATGCTTGAATTTTATCAGTACAGAAATGTTAGTAAGACAAACTTTTTTACAATGATTGGTCACATACTGTTGGATAAGAACTTGGTTGGACAGTCACATCCACAGGGTTGTGGTCAATGGCTCAGGGTCTCAATGGACATCAGTCACAAGTGGTGCCCCTCAGGGGTCCTTACTGCCACCAGTGTCATTTAATATCTTCATTAATGACAGATTAAGGGATCAAGTGCACCCTCAGCAAGTTTGCAGATAACACCAAGCTGAGTGGTGTGGTTGCCACACCTGTAGGATGGGATGGCATCCAAGGGGACCTGGACAAGCTCAAGAAGTGGCCCATGGGAATCTCATGAGGTTAACGAGACCAAGTGCAAGCAGCTGCACCCAGGTATGGGCAGCTCCTGGTATCAACAAAAGCTGGGGATGAACAGATCAAGAATAGCCCTGCCCAGAAGGACTTGGGGGTGCTGGTGGGTGAGAGGCTGGACATGACCCAGCAACAGGCATTTGCAGCCCAGAAAACCAACAGTGTCCTGGGCTGCATCCAGAGCAGTGTGGGCAGCAGGTCAAGGGAAGGGGGAGGAGGCCACCAAGACGATGAGAGGGATTGACCACCCTTCCTATGAGGAAAGGTTGAGAGACTTGGGATTGGTCAGCCTGGAGAATAGAAGGCTTCGGTGTGACCTAATTTCAGCCTTCAGTACATGAAGGGAGTCTACAAGAAAGATGGAGAGGGACTTTTTAAAAGGACATGTAGGGACAGGAGAAGGGGGAATGGCTTTAAATTGAAAGTAGTTTTGGATTAGACAGCAGGAGGAAGTTCTTTACTGTGAGGGTGCTGAGGCGCTGGAAGAGGTTGCCCAGGGAAGTTGTGGATGCCTCATCCCTGGAAGTGTTCAGGGCCATGTTGGATGTGGCTCTGAGCAACCTGGTAGAAGTGCAAGGAGGTGTCTCTGCTCATGGCAGGGGGTTGGAATTAGATGAACTTTAAGGCCCCTTACAACCCAAATCATTCTATGATTGTCCAACAATCATGGTGGAGGAAGGTTTATTGAAGCTAAGTAACTGAAGCAAATTGGGTTATTTTCCTACGTGTCTTTAGAAAGAAGGGGGACATAATGGAAGCATAATTTATGGGAAAGACAGGATCTCAAACTACCTTCCAGAGTGAAGGAAGCAGACATTCCTGTCCTCAAGGCTCTGTTGCCACTTTTCAGAAACAAAATATTGTGATTTGGGACCAGAACATTCTTTTATCAATTTTTTCCTTGAAAAAGTCAAAGTCTTCTTAAGAAGAAAGCATTTTTCCGTCCTTCATGCCAACTCACTTCCTGAGTTCCATGGATTGAAGTTTATCATTTGAATTGCTACTACGAGATTTTTTTCCTGGAGGTACTTTTCACATAAATTGTGATGGCAGGATTTTCATAGAACTTTTCCTCAAACAAGCAGGTATGGGTCTTCAGCAAAGGGATACTGTTTGCCTGCTAATGAGAAAGTTCCTTAATTGAGTACTGTACTGACTTCATTACTGTGTTCCTATGAGCACTGACATGACTTGATGTTGGCTGCTTTGGATCAACTGCACAAAGTTCAGGGTTGACATCCTGGTCCCATTAAAGATAGTACCAATATGGTTGTTGTCCTCACAAAAGTCAGGACATCCATTCAAGCACTTACCTGAATTTTCTAAATTACTGGACTATGCAAAGATGGTTTCACAACAGTCAACTTTGGGTTTTCTAATTTTATCTCTCAAATCAGAAATGCATTTGCAAGAATTCCTCTCTTGTGGTTATTTTCCAGTGGGACAGATTCTGTCATTCTGTGATTTATGAAGTTGTTTCTCCGTACTGGATGGCAATTTTTTCTAAAATCTCTGATGTTTCTTGCCTTAAATGTCACTCTTCCTGCTCCTTGCTAGGTTCACATCTTTCATGTTTAATACCAGGGATTTTTGAACTGTGGTGTGCATATTCCCAACGGCACAGGAAACACTCCAAACTCTTTCATCCTCACTAGGCCATCGCCTGCAGCAGGCAGGGGGCAGGTTCTGGGCTGGGGGATAGTAGGGAGATGGGTGTTTTGGGATCAATGCACTAGGAGAGAGGAAGAGAGGGTATGACCAGATTTTGTACCCTGATTTTGGCAGTTGAGAGAGCACCCACACGCTGCCAGGAAAGCCAGAAGTCCCTACTGCTGACTGGTACATTCATCAGTAGTATCCCAGTTCAGGAAAACCTTGCTGTTGACTCAGGTTCTCAGTGTCTGAGGTTTAGGTCTTGCCTGTGTCCACACAAGGACCCTGGCCTGCCTCACCTGCTGCTTTTTACCACAAACCAAAGAGTTGATCATGCAATTTACAGTTCACTTTGAATAAGCTACTTAGGTACCATATGGAAAGCAAAGCAGAAGGTAATTTAACAACTTCTTAAAACTTTTATCATCAAAGACAGTCAAGACATCAGTGATGGTTTGTGAGGGCTCTTCCCATTGCCTCTGTTTTATCAGACCACCTGGCTGTGTTTTGGTTTTGTATTGTGCCTCCTGGGTCTATACCAGCAGTGCCTTCCTGCGTTGCTCTCAGGTTCACTTATTTTGTCTATGCAAACAAATCCTTCACCACATATACCCTTTTCCCAGAGCTTTAAAATTGTTATTTTACTTAATTGTCAGTAATGTTGTGAAATGTTTCTTCCTTTTGGCTCAGTAATCTACTTCTTTTTCAGTGACCAGGAGGGGAAGGGTCACCTATGAATTAAACATTTTTACCTTTGTAAATCTGAAGAGGTATTTTTCTACTGTGTAGACATAAAGAAACAGCCTCTACTCCTGTCCCATACCTCCTTCTTCAGGTCCTAGAAATATGGAAACCTAGTCTAGTCTAGTCTCATCTAGTCTAGTCTTCCTTTTTTTTGATTAAGCCTGAAATGCTAAAACACCAGCTTATATACTGACAGTATTTCTGCTGATCATATTGTGGAAGACTTAGCTCTCTGAAAAGGCAGCTGTGCTATTCACCTGTGTAAACTGCTTAGGTACATAAGTGATGTCCAAGCTGGGTCTGGACACTGAAAGACCAAAAAACTGAGCTGCATTGTAAAACTCTTACTCGTACCCTGTGCAGGGGGACTTCACTATTCTTTAGGTAGGAACGCTATCATGTCACTAATTGGTTGAATTATTTATCAAATAATCAGGTGAGTTTGCATATAACTTTTCATTGAGTATTATTGAATTACAGGCTTGGAAGTATATCTCATAACAATGTTTTATATATATGTATCTGTCAGTGAAATGTTAAAAGCCTGACAACTCAAGAGGCAGAACTATAGTGATTTAAGAGGTCTTTTCTGTTTAAGTCTTTTAAATCTGATTTTTATTTACTGGTCAGTCTACTGTACATTTGAATTTTTCTACTTGCATAGTACATTGATTGACTGTTAAAGACAATTGTGTTAGCCAATAAAGCCAAAGTGATGAAGAATTTTCCTATGTTTGCAGTATGGCAAAATCTGCTTGGCTTGGCACTGTCCAACTCTAGAGAATTACTTTTATAATATAGAAGTATAAGGGTTAGTATAAGGCTTAATAAGATGTAATAAAGAGCACAATGATGTGGCCCCAGGTTCTCAAGACTATTTTTACTGCTTGACAGGCTAGGGAGGACCTCCTCTCTCAGAGAGTTGTGTAGGCATCGTCAGCCAGAGTTTAGGCTCCACTTGCCCTCATTACCGTGCTGGAGGCAATTAAAATGAAATCTGATGAACTACTGGGGATGAGGGCTGGATGCTGTAAAAACTGCAGAAGGGCAGGCGGCAGAGCTGTCCCAACCAAAAGCCACTGGAGCACAAAAAAGAGTGAGAAAAGATCCGCCTGCCTGTCAGCCTCCCTCTTCTCCTCTTCCCCAAGTCCATGCCTATCTCAGCCCACTCTTTGCTTTTCAATTGCTTTTAAGCATTTTCCAGAAGAGTTTTTTATAGGATAGTCCTTGTGCCATGCTTGAGTTTGTTCTTCAGCTCAGCACACAATGTACTTCATGAGCTTGATCGAGCACTTATTCCAGGGCTGTTTGGGCACAGGGACTGTGCCAGGGCCTTGTACATCACCACCGGGCTTTTCTGGGCTAAGTGCTCCATTTCATGGGCTCAGCCCTGACCAAGTTTCCTGACACTGCTTGGGTGGCCACAAGCAGTGGCACTGGCCCATTTCAAGGCAGCGCCAAGCCTGTGAGCATCGAGCAATTTCCCCTGGTGGGGACAATGGGTGATGTTGGTCTTGGTGCATATTTTGGATGATGCTCTGTGGTGACGCAGCCCCTTGCAGGCCATAGCTCTGTGCAGGCCACTCTCCACACAGCTCTCGGGTTTGGGGTGGCAGGGTGTCTTCAAAATCCTGCCTCAGTTCTGTCTCCTACTTTACAGTGCAGCCTTACAACATTTCTAAGGGCAAAAGCAAAGGTTTCTGTGCAGGAAGATGGATTAACAAAGCAAAGGTTGGGGTCAGAGCATGAAACCAGCCTCAGCACAAGGGAAATGTTTTGCTTAATTCTCATGGGCTTATCAGCACCTTGGAAAGATGTTTCAACAATGTCTACAGAGCACCCTGAGGAATTCAGGGTTTAACTGCTGCAGTGAGAGCCTGCTTCACTAATCAGACAATTTAATCCCATTTAAAGTGTAATATATATTAATAAAAAAGAAAAGAAATTAAACATACCCGAGGGATTCCTCAGCACAGCATTATACTTTATTAAATATAACATCAAAGTTGGAAGTTACTGAGAATCAAGATAATGTGTTACACTAAGTTGTGATCAAAGAAAGAGATATAATGATACAATTTTAATAATCCACAAGCACCAAAGCTGAAACACTTTTATGTATGAGGTTAGACATATACACAGATGCATTAACTGTGGTTGTGAACTGAGATGCACATTATAATACATGTCTCTAAACACTTTATCACATCCATATTTACTGTCCAAACTGTAAACAAAGCTTGGGAAAAGGCTTCAAAGGGGATTTTAAACTTTTTCTACCACAAAGTGTATTTAACATACAGGTGCTGCTGCAAGCAATGACCAGTTAGGTTGTTTTATATGGATAGTCCTCTTCTGAAATGTGAGTAGCAGACATTTAAGTATAGAAATATGAAAAATTATGGTGTTACAACCTCTTTGACACTAAGAGAATATTTGAGTAAAACCAGGAAAAAAAATTACCTTCTCAAAAACAACAATTTGGGAAACACAAATATGTGAATTTATGCCATGATATGCAATAAGAAATAAAAAACTATTGTAGGATATGAAGTTGCCAAACTGGGTCAGGGGAATGCTTTACAACTTGACAGATTATTTCTTCTGGGAGAAAAACCTGAGTGCACGAGACCTGTCTGCCTTTGTAACTTCCTGGGGCACGTGTGCGTTACAGCCCAGTCCTTTGGGGGGGTCACAAAGCCATGTCTTCTCAGAGTACACCCCAATCAACCCTGGGGCTTAAGGGGCTATTTGCTTTCTCTCTTGGGTGTCTAGAGCACCCAAAAAGGCTGTGTTTGCAATTCTGCCACTGAGTTCTACTTTTATACATCTTTTTTTTCTTTTCAGCAAAGCACACATACCATATGAATCAGCCACTCTCCATATCATGGCATTTTAAATGAATAAAATGGTGCTTTTATAGGTCTGTGCTGGGAAACAATGCAGTGATGCTGCATCTCAAAAACATCTGTGTGTTTTGTGGAATAGGGCTGCTCTTCATCACACAACACGTGTGCTTTCATGTCATTCTGCTAGAATGGGCCTTCAGTGGTTTGCACTGAAGAGAAGAGAGCAAAATACAGAGTGACGTCTGAATAGGATGACAGAGAAATTAGAAACTCTAAAGAGTTGTAAATCAGTAATAGATTTTACAAAACATTTTACAAAACATAGTACCAGTACTGCTATAAATGAATTTATATATATGGGCACAATGCAGGAAGTCCGTAAGTCTGTGCTATGTGAGTGTATATAAAAATGTCAGAAATATGAATTATTTTTTAAAAAATTGAGTCTCAGGGTAAAAACTCTGACCTCAGTGAGTTCATTGAGTGATTAATGTCTGTGGGGCCAGCATTTTACTCCATCTGGATAACAGCACATAAAGTTTGCTGATTTAAAACTATTTGGGACACACAGTTTCTTCTAGAAGAAAGAAATTTCTAGCCTCTGGTATTTTCAGAATCTGCCCTGTCCTCAGTCATTTGCATAGGACTGACTCTGTTTGCTCTTGTTTATCAGATACTCAATTTTCATATTTTTAAACATTTCAAGAGTGATTTTATCACTGTTTCAGAATTGCAAAGTAGCTTTTTCAACTTGCCCTTTCCAGATACGGTTCTATTAATCATTAAAATAAATTTGATATGTTCTATCGAACTAAGTGTAGCCTTATTTATGACGCTGAGGTCATAAATATTTTTGTCTCTGTAAATGTTTTTTGTCTCTCCTAAATGTCTTCATGATAAGGCAGAAAAGTTTTGTGTTACTGGAGTGCCAGGGGAAGCTGTTGGTGCCCATGGCAAGGTCGATGCTGTTGGGCTGCAGGGTGCCTGGGGAGGATACGGGTGGTTCACCACTCGCACATAAAGCTGCTCAGCAAGAAGAAAGTCTGTGCTTGGCTGTGTACCTTCCATTAAATTAAATTTTGCCTAGCAAAACAAAGAAATCTATTGTACTGACCAAGAAATTACAGTACATTTCTTGGACAAGTCAAAAAGGTGGGAAGACTCAAGCCACCATGCTAACTGAGGCCAGTAATAAAAGCACTTGCATCTTGCTTGTGCAAACTCCAGCAGTGTTACAGCCCTGCAGAACTGCCTCTGCCTGCAGCTGTGTCTTTGCCTCTGTTTTGGGATGACTCAAATTGCTCGCTGGGCTGAGCAAGGAACAAAACTTACCACTATGGGGAGTGCAGCACAGAGGGAGGGCTTGGCAGGAAACAGGGCACCCCTATGCTTCCCAGAGAGGAATCATAGAATCCCTTAGGCTGCAAAAGATGGTTAAGCTACACTGCCAAGTCCACCACTAAACCATGTTGCTAAATGCTACATCCACAGGTCTTTTAAATACCTCCAGTGATGGTGACTCAACCACTTCCCTGGTTCCACCACCAGTTCCCACTTTAGCAGTGGGTACAATGCACCTCTTCACGGCATCACGCATAGCTCCGCTCAGTTAAACATCCTGCCTCCTTAGGGAAGCCTGCCTGTGGAAAACCTAATGGAATAGGGAGCAGGAAAGCACTTGGCCTGGAGAGGTCTATAGAAGCACTGGGCACACTGTGGTTTGCACAAGCACTGAGACAGTGGCAGGAGGACTGGTGTGCCACCTCCCCAGCTGCCAGGGCTCATGCATTCATGCAGGGCTCCTGCCAGGGCTCTTGCACTACCCTCGCTCCCGTGCATGGGTGCAGACGCCCATGTGCGCTGTGTGTACACACGGTGAGTGCATGTGTGTGCTGTGCTCTGCACACCAGCTTCTCCTTATTCCTGCTGCCTCCTACAGCCAGGCAAATCACCACCAAGCAGGACTGGGAAGCAAGCAGGGTGCCCCCTTCCCAAGCCACCCCAGATGAGCTAATTCCCTGGAAAGTATAGCTTGCAGCAGCAGCATGTGGAAGCACTACCTCATCCCAGCCTTCGACAGTGGAAAGGTGTCTGGTGATTTTAGAGACAAGATGGGAACATTCCTCCTCCTAACCTGGGCAGAAGTAAAATATCATGGTCTGACTTCAGCTTAATAATTATTTCAGCTCTTCAGAGTATGATAGAAGGGCAAAATATGGAATCTTCCTTTAGTGAACAATTTCATTCTTTCAGCTGGGTTTTCTATTGTTCTGCCTCAGTTCAGTGACAGCCAGCAGCTCAAACCTGCTTGCACATTAGTCCTTGCACGAACAACATGTGTTGAGGCAATCACTGTGGCTGTATTCAGCATGCTTATTCAGCTTTGTTTTAATAAATCCAGTAATAGACTTTCAGAGGCAATGAAGGAAAAAGAATAATTTGGAAACAAAGCTGTTGAAAAGAATACAATGCACATGAAGTAGAGAAGAATGCGATTTTGGAAGTCTGTGCAGCTGTTTTATTTCTTTAGAGGATTTTAATCAACCTGGTTACACAGGGAAGCAAAGGAATTTTAAAAACAGTATGGTGATAATCGGTAGAGAAAACAAAGGGGTGTTTTCCCTTTCTCACATCCCTCACTTTTGTTTTCTCCCTTTCATGTGATTTTACAAGTAAAAGTATCATATTAGCTCATTTTAATTAAAAAAGTATCCATGCTAGGGTTTTGCTAGAGAAGCAATTTCAGTCTTTGTCCACTATATCATTTAATCAAAGATATCTTAAATGCTTTCAAGATTGCCGTAGCTGCACCAATCCAACTGCCATCAGTATAATGGCTTTCCCAGGGGATTGGAAAAAAACCTATAATTGGACATGAGCCCATCCTTTCAAGTGGGATTAGCTGCTCTGCTGCAGTCTTCCCCTAAATTTCAGGGTCTGCTGTTCTTCTCTTGTTCCTTCCGTACTTACTGCTGCAAAGCAACCCTCCAGTGCCATCTTTAGAGCTGAGCTATACAGGCACAGCCAAGGAAAGGAGTGTGGAGCTGCACTCCTGCAAAAGGCCGCCTTTCTGCATCACTGGGAGCAATTGGTGTCTGGTTAAAAGTGGGGGTGACGCTACACTATTCCATACAAAAGAGAAGTGTATGTGTGTGTATGTGTATGTATTGGGACTTTGGGAATTTGGGAATTTGGGAATTTGGGACTTGTCACTCCTAAAGGCTTTTGGATGGATTTTTCCAACAGCCTCTTCCTACCTACACCCTCTCCCCAGTGGTGTGCATATCAGAGCCCTTAAGCAAAGCACCAGCAGCATTTTCCCTGCCCCAGCAGCCATATCCCACCTGGAGGCCTGAGGCTGGGCTGCTCTCTTATCCTGCAGCCCTGCTGCGTGCTGACCCTGCAGCACAGCCGACTCACACAGCCCTTCCTGCAAGCCCCCTGCAAGCAGGGCCTTTCACCACGGTGCAGACACAGAGTGGCTTCCCCATGGTGCACCAGAGGATCAAAGGGCCCTCAGGCACACCCCTGTGAGCAAAGGATCACAGAAATCTTGAAAAATGTGGGACTTCACATGCTGCCTTGCTCTCTGCCTGCTTTTATACATGAAAGAGTATTTGCTCCCTTCTATCCAGAACCCAGAGTTGTCCCTATACACACCAGTTTTGCTCTGTTACATGTTAGATGGAGAAATTTAGGTCAAAATTTAGCTTTGTCTTCTCTGTCAATAATAATGGTTCCCTAACTAGTTTTTTCAACCGTCCCCCAGTGTCAAAACTTTTCAGAGCCTAACTTTTAGTGGACTGGTGTTTGCAAATTATTCAAGTGTTTACATTGCCAAAAGCAAAGGAAGTCCAAAAGAAGAATGCTTAACTTGGGTGGGGGAAGGTCTACATCAGCACCAAGACCACAGGCACACTGTTCCCCTTCTCCCAACCCATACCACGTCCAGGTCACCAGCAGCAGATGTGGCAGCACCAAAGCACCTAAGTGCTGACCAGCTTCCAGAGCAAAGGAGTGCCCAAGGGACCAAGGGATGTTTTAGCTGGAGAGAGATGATTTCACACATGAAGATATGGGCTTCCATAATGGCTGATGTGAGTTTGATGCCTGCTGTGGAAAACTTTTGTTTTAAGGCATTTCCAGATCAGTTTGTTGGGCTTGTGTTATATTAGGTGACAGCTCAGGAAACAAAGACAGATCAGGTGGAACTGAAGGTGACAGGTCCTTCTCTTGGAGTGATTGAGTGAAATGTCCTTGGTGTCAAGAGGACAGTGGGGGAGGCTCCAAAAGAAAGAACAGAAACACTGAATGTCTCCTCATCAGAGTTAAATTTCCCACAGTTTCAGAAGGCACATGAAGACTGCCTAAGACTGGCTTGGTTCTGCTGGTGCAGAGGGTGGATATCACCAACAAATACAAGTTAGAAGGAACATTTACTTCCTAAAAGAGCTGGCTTTGGTATGTGTGAATTTAGAAATAATTTCCAGATAATTCTCACAGGAATTAACTAATCACAATTATGTAGTGCAGGAACTGGAAGAGCCCTGCCCTCTGCATCCAGACAACATGTAAGAGGTAGGATTCAAGTGTGGCAAAACAGAGAAGTGAAACTGTGATAGAGCTCTTGAATGTTTAAATGCAAGAGGGCATCAGCCAAAATACCACATGAAGTGAGAAGCAGAAAGGTGATTCTCAAGCTGATGTGGGAAGAGGCTTCAGGAGCTAGAAAAACATGCATGATGTAGGAAATCAAGATTGTAATTGTCATATCATCCCAGAGGAGCACTTCACAGGGGCAATGTACAGCAGTGCAAGAGGGGATGTATATGCGTGTTGCAGGATCCCCACTGCAACAGGGATGTATAAATGGACAGCTACAAAGCAATGGACTATTTGCCATTTTAAGCTGTAACACAGCTGAAGACCTGCTGCCTCAGATCCCTGCCACAGAAAGAGAAATGTGCCTGAAGGCAGGGACTAAAGGAGGAGCCAGGCTGGCTCAGGGCATTAATATAACAAGCAGCAGATGTGTGATTAGGTGTGTGCTTTGTTTTGTGGAAAATGAAGCGAAACTGGAACACTTTCCTTATGCATCACTGCAAAAAGTTCAAAAGAAAAAGAGATAAAACATTTGCCATCAAAGGCAAGAGGAGATAATTTTGGCAAGACAGCTGATATGAACTCTACTCTTAGCTCTATAGTGACAACCTCAGTCTGGAAAGTTACTTGAAAAAAAGGCAAGCATCCAGTCCTCCTTCGATAGTCACTGTTTTCTCTTTCTGCTATTTTCATACCTGATATACTTAATGAGAAAATGTCACAAATTTCTTGTAGCAAAGACAGTGAATGCGTTGAACCCTCTATGAGCTATAGCACAGTTCACATGAAATATGAAAATTAATACCTAGCAGCAAACTAAAATCTTTAAAGAAAAGATTGAGAACACATTTCATCTTCTTCTAGGGTTTTAATATTTGCATATTGGAAATATTGTAGTCTTTCATTGTGAAGACTAAGAGGACACCCCTACTGTTTTCCAAAATTTTGTTCGCACCAAGATTCTCCTAGGAAGTCCTGAGAGAGCAAGGATTTGAAGGACACGGTGCTTTGTCCCTTGAATATGTGCTCAACCATGGATAGGGGTTTTTTTGGAGCTGTCTTACATCTTTCCAAACAATGATGTTTCATACTTGACAGAAATGGTAGCACTCCCAATCATCCACATTTAATTCTGGGCAGCTTAATTAATAAAGTGCTTATCTTAATGCCCCATGGGAAAAAAACCCAAAAGTTTTCCAAGTGAAAATAGATATAATGTGCTGACAGAATGTTAAAATATAATTGGTAATTAGTGTGCACTGGGATTTAAAAATATAGAGCAAGAGTCAGAGTTTCAGAAAGGATTTGAGATGCACAGTAACAAAAGAGAACAATGATTTTTCTTTCTCTGATGTCTCTTATAAGATGAATTTTCCATGAGCTGTTTTCTTTGAGGATTTGAAATCTTCCATGGAGGGTTGGCATCTGGAAATTGTCCCTTTCCATCTGGTTGCTGCTTCCAAGTCTTGAAAGATTTAGATGCATTTGGCTAGTTCCCTTGTGTAAACGGCTCCCTTGAGTTCTTCCTCAGAGTTTTTCTTACTACCAATGGGATGAATTTATCTAATTTACTGCAATATAAGAAAACAGAGAGATACCAGAAGAGCAGCTGGAGTTTAAATTAGCAAGGGATGTCAAGGACAACAAGAAGGGCTCCTATAAATAATTGAAAAAGGAAAACTTAACAAATTGGGAGCTTGCTACTAAGTCCACCTAGGGACTTAGGTGACTTAGGTGAGGGACAAAGGACATGGAAAAAGTGGAGGCAGTCAGTGCCTTTTTGCCTTTTTTGCTGTGCAAGACTGCCTTCAGACTCTCCTGCTCTTGAGGCTGGTTGCAGTCTCCTTTGCGGCAATACCCAGATGAGAGGAAGACAGAGTAAGGGAGCACTCAAGCAAGCTGGGCATACCCAAGCCAGATGGTCCAGATGGGAAGTCTCTAGGAGCACCAGAGGAGTGGGCCAACATCACCATGTGGCTGCTCTATAGCAGCTTTGCAAGGGCATGACAAAGTTTATGGAGTGAGTCCTCTTGGAGGTCCTGCGCTGGTGCTTGAATGTCAAAGGGTGATTGGAAACAGCCTGCACGGAGTTACCAGCAGCATATTGTGCCTGATGAAACTGATTGCCTTCTGTGATGAGCCAGATGACTCACAGTGAGGAGCATGGTGGAGCCTGTGTATTTTGACTTCAGCAAAGCCTTCAGTGTGGTTTCTTGATAGCCATATTGGTGAGATATGTTTGGCTGGTGAATGGATAATTGCCTGGACTATGTGTCTTAAAGGATTTTAATCAGCAGTACAATGTGCATCTAGTTGATTGTCACTGTGATAGTCTTCAGGGATTGATATTTAGGACAGGACCATTTTATGTCTTTAAATTACCTGGATGATAGGACAGTGTGCACTACTCAGTAAATTCACACCTGATGCCAAGTTGTGTAGAGGGAGATGTTTCTAGACTGGAGCAATGCATTGATTGACCCTTGTGAAGTTCAGCAAAGGGAAGTGCAAAATCCTGCACCTGGGAAGGGAGAATCTCTGCAACCATCTGGGTCAGGGACTAAGTGATTAGCAGGCAACCTTGCAAAAAGGGAGCTATCAGTTTGGTGCTACAAGCTGATTCAGTGAGCAGTGTATCCCTGTGGCAAAGGCAGCCAATCACATCCTGCACAGTTTTAGCAAAACCATACCCAGGGGTCCTAGGAAATGACTATTCCCATGTATTTGGCATTTGTGATGCTGCATTGAAAGTTCTGCATCCAGTTTTGGGCTCCCCACTACAAGAAAGATTTGGACCTCCTGGAGCAAGTCCAGCTCCAATCCCCAAGATGTTCATGGGGCTGGAGCACATGACATAAACAGAAGACCATGGGAACTGGTTTTTTCAGTAGAAGACAAGGCAAAGGGGAGAGTTTATTGCTGTCCACAACTATTTAATGGGAGGGTGTAGAGAAGACAGACCCAAACTCTTCTCACAGGGGTGCAGTGATAAGAGGCAACAGCCAGAAACAGGGATAAGGAAAACTGTAAAAAAATAGTAAAAAAATCTTCAGTGTGAGGAAGATCAATGACACAAATGCCTAAGGAGATTGTGGAGTCTCCATCCTAGGAAACACAAACTCAACTGCAGGCAACTTAGGCAACCTGCTCTAGATGGTCCTGCTTTGTGTGGGAAGTGGACTGGAGACTGCCAGAGTTCTCTTCCAACCTGAAATATTCTGAGATTCTCTGGCAGTGTTAATCCTGTAATAGGAACACAGTGTGAAACTAGAAGATGGTGATTTAGAGACCAACATAAAAGCAACTCTTTGGTTAGCCATGTAGGTATGGGGATGTTGAGAACATTTGAGATGCAAAGGTAGACACAAGACCACTTTGGGATTTGTTTGACATGGTGAGCCAGTCATGCAAGAGGTGGGGGAAGGAGCTCATGCAGGGACCAAACATAATGACTGGGAAGCTGTTAAGAGCCTTATGGAAAATCCTGACTTGTTGCATGGTAAATGCTGTTTACATAAAATTACAAGTGAGATATGTGAGCACCTTTTGTGAGAGAGATCAGCATTTCATGGTTGATAACTGTCTCCAGAGTGAGCTAGACTAATGTGCCACATCCAATGCTCCAGAGCCCTGAAAGCAGTTCCGATCGAGACCTAAACAATCCCTTTGAGAAAGAGCAGGTGGTTCTTTCAGCTGTTCTCCTGTACAAATAGTAATTCCTGAAAAAACACAAAGTGAACAACCTTAAAAGATGGCTTATTTAGTGAAGTAAATCTTCAGAGTTTTCACTTGAAGAGCAATGATTATTAAACTGACTTTGAACAAATAGTTTGTGAGACTGTTTATTGTGAACTGACTGTAGTCAGTGGCTTGCTCACTGTAGCACTAGCTCAGATGTTTGCCTTGTATGTCTAGTATGACACCCAGCCTGTTCTCAGTGGCCTAAATGTATGGTGCTGATCCTCTTCTTTGGCGAGAGGCTCTAATTAGTACAGCATTTCTCAAAAAAAAAAGCATTTTCTTTAATTGCAGAAGAAAATTAATTAATTCTGGGAATTAATTTTCATGATAACAAGTAATATTTCAACACATTATTATTTATTATCTAGAAAATGGCTGGCAGCATCATGTCACAGGCTAGTTTTTCCTAGTTGTGACTTGCAAAATTCTTTTTTGAGAGAGGCTGCTAATGCACTCTGGCCATTATCACATACCTAATAATTGCAAAGGACATAACTACTTGACTTCAGGATTTTCTTTAGTAAAATTGCTATTCTCAGAATTCTGAAAGGGCTGTGTCAAATGGAATCCTAGAATGCTTCTCCATAAACCCATTTTTATCAGCAAGCTCACAATACTGTTTGTGTCTCTGCTGACATATATTGATTCTAACGTTCCACGACAGAGATAATGGCTTTGCTAATGGCACAGTAAGTATCACAATTTACATCAGCTATAAATCATCAAGTATCTCTAGAGCATATAATCTACCACGAATGAGCTGAGTCATAAATTGTGTGCCTGTTACATTTGTGTCAGTCCAGCAAACTTATATCACTTATCTCACCCCAGCCTACACATTTCAAAGTGCTACAGGGGAGGAAGAAAAAAAAAAATACGACAGATAACTCTAGAAATTGATTTTCAGACATGTAACAACACATCTAAGAAAGGTCAGCAAGTAAACTCCTTCTTGGGGTTGTTGGCAAAATAAAGCAAAATTGACACAAACTAAAAAAAAAGGATGACAGCAAATTCATCTATCTGCCCCCTGGCTTTCAAGTGCACCTGTGGCCTCATCATTAGGAGGAAAGACATGGAGCCCAGAGAGCACCACACACATGGACAATGCATTAAAGTGGACTTTTTGTCCTTCATCATGAGCAGGTGGTTTTGCCTTCAGAAGTAGTATGGCACTTTCCCAGCCTGCTGTGGAGAAGTTCTTCATGGGCAGCCAAGGAGTTAATTTAAATTATTTTCTCTCTGCTCCCTGCCAGGAAGATGAGCCTTCCTGGCCAGGGCAGAGGGCAGAGTGACCTGCTGCTGCAGGGGACACAAATGCAGTCTCAATTTTACATAACTGCTTAAAAAACTTAAGCTGTCATGCTTCAAGACGCAAGGACTTGACTGAATGGAGGGAGCAACCCTTGGCCAGTTTTCCACCAATCTCTGTCCTAACTGCTGTGCATTTTATCCATGTCTGACATTGACAAATGCAGTGGTTGTAAAAGCCTTCAGTAAAAGGAAAAGATTGAGGTAGGCAAGCAAATTAACACAAAGTTTAGCCTCAAGCTGTTCTCTGCTAAATGTTTTCCTGGCATTCTTTCTGCTGGGGCAGTGCTGCTTTGGGACTCAGGACTGTCTCTGTGATGTGCTCTGCCATGTGGGCTTTTAAATTAGCTGGTATCTGGTCAGACTCTGGTTTTCTCTCCCATGAGCATCAGCAGTTGTGAGCAGTGCACTTGTCAGGGTTTCTCTTCAGACTTTCAAAAGTTGTGCCTAAATTTGTCTTAGTACGTAGACTATATAATGTCAAAGAAGTCACACTGGGCTCTTGGATAGTTTAGTTTAGCTTTAGGGGGAAAACAGATCACTCTGCTGGATGGTTTATCAGGTTTGAAAAAATGAATTGCTCTCTTTTTGTGGGTTTATACAGGGCCTTGGTGGAATTAGCTATGCAAGCCTAGTTTTGCTGATCATGGAATCATAGATTAGTTTGGGTTGGAACCCAAAGTTGGGACCTTAAAGATCACCTAGTTCCACACCTCCTGACCAGGGATGCCATCCGCTAGATCAGGCTACCCAGAGCCCTCTCCAACCTGGCCTCAGTCAGAAACAGAAGCAGAACCAAGCCTGACTGCATGAGATGGAAAAACAGTTGACGTGAAGTGACTTGACGTGACTTGATGAAGTGAGTCTACAGAACAGGCAAGTGCAGTACTGCCTTTCAGCATAGCTTGAGTGGCAAGCTGGCTCCATGCAGAGTATTTTTAAATGTGATATTTGTCTTAGGCCAGGAAAACCCAACAGATCATCCCACCCATGCTGCAGAAAGGCTTTCAGCTAACTGTGGAGGATCCTCATTGCAGTTAGCAGGCTATACAATGCATACAGCTAACACTAACCTTGACAGGAACCTAACTGAGATATTTTGCAGAATAGGTGTTCACGAATAACAGTTCTATCTCTTGATCTTTGCAAGATCTCATTTTATTTAGAAGAATTTCTAATGGAAGTTGGTGCTGTTAGCATAGACTGTGCCTATGAAAAATTTGTAAACAACAACACTGACATAAATTAAATTGTTGAATAGTGAAACAATTGGCTTATTTTGTGCAGTGACCTTTGCTGAGACCCAGAAAAGCCATGAGAACCCCAGGTTACCCTGACTTCTTCAAAGTCATCATAAGATCCTTCACTATTCTGAGCAGAGATGCACAAGCCAGCACATGGAATTTTCTTATTTTATGCAATGCAGACAGTTAAGCAAAAATAAAATTCTGAAGACAGCACTAAGCACAAAATCTATAAATTCCCTTCACATTGGACCTGTGTAGTCATTTCTTTGGTGTTGAAGACATTTCATAGGAGTTTTGTTTGTTTTTTTTTACTTAAACTGTGCCTATATAAAGCTGCTGTCAAGCACAGGATTCCTGGAAACAAAAATTACTAACTAGAATGCCTTCACATTCACAACTATGTCATGTCATGTCAGGGGTTTCTGCCCTGCTGTGTATGTTCCATTTTAGAGTAATAACTCTTTTTCTTTGTAAGTGAATAATATATGATATTTAATATTTGAATAGCCCCTCACACTGTAAAAGAAAGTATATTTTGAAGTGTTTTACTCTTAAATAATACTATAATTAGTATGTGTTTCATTAAAAAGTGTCTCAAGAACCTTCCTATTCCTCTTCCTAAGGAGCATTCAATCAAATTCAGTTATTCTGGGGCTGGAACATCTGTGATAGGTTCATGATGCAGTGTGCTTGCTGTGGAATGGGAGCATCCTAGCTACACAGAGAGCCATAGATAATTAAGTAGAACTGCTCTCTTCACAAAATGTTTTTCATCTATGAAACAATGTACAGAATTTTCTCATTTCTTCTAGGAGCACTCAAAAAGAACTAAAACTCTTTTATTTTCTTTTTCTCCACCAAGATTGTTTTAGGTAGAGGCTATATTTCAACAAAAAATTTTCATTAAAAAAATAAAAAAGTTTTTGTTATAGTTGCCACCTCTTTTTGTTTCATCTTCAAAGTCAAATATTTTGCTTTGGGCCTTTACCCAAAGACTGCTATGATAAATAATAGATGCTATACTGTTTGTAAAATGTTATTTTTATGTTCTTTCTATTTCAGCAAATCCTGCCCTTTTCTAATATTAAGAAATCTCCATGATTGGTATCTAAAAATATTTTTCAGCACAAGAAAAATGATCTTCACTTTCCTTTACTCATTTGTTCTTGACTAAAGTTTATGGGTATATTTCAGCTGAAAAGGAATTAATACCATCATTGGGACTCCCCTGATATCACTGCAAAGAGCTGTGGGTGGGAGGAGGGAAGATGAGAAAGGCATGATTGCCCCTCTATAAATAGAGTATTCTCTGCACATCACTGGTTCTGCACAAATGTCTGTCAATGACAGAGATGCTACTTCAGAAATTACTTAAACAGCTGCATTCCAGGCAGAGAGGAGACAATTAACAAATGGATTTGGGTTGCAGAAACAGTTTGGTGACAGATGTTTGGGTACAATCTTACTTTTTATTTATGGAATAAATGCTCTTAATCTGATTTCCTTCTATTATTTGCCAGATGAGCATAAGTAATTATTTTCCAGGTGAATACATCACAATCTAAGAGTCAATAATTTATTATTTTACTAGCACAAAATAGATGCCTTTGAAGTGCTATTTGACTAACCACAGACCTTGTCCCTGGGCAAAGGACATGCACAATGTTTGATGAGGGAATATATAAAATTTGAAACAGAAGGGCTACTTTCCAAGAAGCGGACAGACTTCTCAGGGAGAGATTTTCTAGGAGTGTGTTGGTCCATCCCTGACAAATGTCCCTTATGGGGATGTATACTCAACTTTTTAAGTTTCCAAACACAAAGTAAATTTCTTTCTGGAAATTCACTGGTAAACGAACGAGTCCTAGATTGTTATATAAACACTTTTGCCTAGAAAATAATTTTTTACGTAATAATAAACTACTGGATAACCTGGGGGAACATGAGACAAATTCAATATCCAGGATTATGCAGTCAGATTAGGTAACATACTTGTGCCTCCTTGTCTTAAAATCTATGCATCCTTAATAGTTCCCTGGATAACTTTCAGATTTTGATAATGAGTGCCACTATACACTGTTTAAATCAAATTGCTTAGAAGTACCATGGATAAGGGTTTACCTTGCTTGGTAGTTCCCTCTCATTTCACTGACGGAAACAAACCTGGAGGACTCCTAAAGGGACTAGGATTGCACTACTTATTTTTGCAGCTATTTCAAAAAATATTTGAAATATTTTCCCTTTTTCCCCTGCTTTGCTAAATAATCTGTGTGGCTGTTCCAGACCAGCTGGCATTAATAGGGGGCTAAGGAGCAGGAGACAAGGCAAGGGGAACTGGAAAGGCATTTCAGGGAGTGTGGAGAATGAGGCAAGTGCAGTGGGAAGGAACCGGCTGCTGTGATTTAAAGCATGTGGTACATGTTAGCATGGAGCAAAATACATGCAGGGAGCTAATGGAGCTGGTGTAGTCTCTCAGAGGAGATAATTTAAGTATGCTGGATATCTTAACTACCTTTTTTAAAGCCTGGAATAATTTGGTTCTAATTTCTGAGCAGGGCCTTGCAGCCCACACAGCAGTAAGTCTTGATAATTATTAATTATATGTTTTTCCTCTGTTCTCTATGACCTTGTTTGTAAAAGCTGTGAGGTAACACTAGAATATTAAGAGGTTTATGGGCTCTGGCATGCCACCTAGCTGGAAAAGAAGAAAATATTTAAACAACAAATGGCTAACAGAAAGTATAACCTTGAACTTTCACCCTTTCAGAAGGCACTGAAATGCGGAGTGCACTCATCCAGTGCACATGACCACTGAGGGAGTGAGTGGGTGATTTCCTGGTTTAGCTACAATTAAAATTCACACACATTCCCTTCTTTCAGTCTGGTCTAAAATGGCATCAGGCAGCAAAGGCATACGGCAAACTAGCCATGGAGGAACTTCTAGCTGGAAAACCTGCCTTAGCTTTATCCCAGCAGAGACCCAGATACTGCAGCTTTGGCTTAAGCACTGTGGTGTATCACAAAAGGAAAGACTCAAGTACCATGGGAAACACAAATCTGAAGAGGAGAAACTTTGGTATGAAGTTTTTGTTTCTACTTCATTACCTTCTAAGAAGCTGCACTACACTCCAAGATCACTGTGTTCCTCGCCAAATGTGCATGTTAGTCTAAAAATCCAGCCTCCTGTAAATGTGAACACTTATGTTGTTTTTTATGTTGTACCTTGTGCCAGTTTGGGCAAATTTGGAAATATATCCTCTGAGAGAAGGCAGGTTACAACTATCCCTCCCCCACCACATTCAGGACAAAGAATAAATTTTCCTTGAAGGAAAGTGAAAGAGGTAAAAACAATTAATTTAACAAACACACAGATAAAGGATAATAATGCTAAACAAGAAAACCTCTCGCTGTGGAGAGAAACCTTCAGAAAATTTCAGAGTCCTTCTGTAGATGTAGCCTCTTTCCCCCCTCCTTGGAGCTGGGTTGTGGTGGGCCCACCTCTAGGGCCAAGGCCTCAGTGGAAAGTCCTCCCAACGTGTTCTGATGTTGAAACAGTCCAGCAGAGAAAAAGGGAAAAAAAAATGAAGTCCCAGGAAAACAAAAGTTCAACTCTCTGTCTCCCTCCAGAGAAAAAAGGCCGAAAGCTGGCTGGAAAGCAAGCAGGGTGCTTCCTCCGCTCTCCACCGCAGAAAGCAGAACGCACAGGAGTCTGTGTATCTGTGTCCCTCAAAACAAACTGTAAACTGCTTTGAAAGTTTTGCTGGGCTTTTCTTCTTTCCCCCCTCTCAGGCTCTGTTTAAAGGCACAGAAAAGGCAAAAAATTAATTTCTGGGCATAGAACAGCGATATGGGATACAACATCATAAAGTCTCCCCCAAGACAACCTGCTTAAAGAAATGCTGCCCTTTGATCTTTCTCCAGTTGCCTGACTCCCCCCAAAATATTTTTACCCCACTAGAAATAATGAAGCAACCTGACTTGCAATAGGAGAACAAAGTTCTGGAAACCATGAAAGCAGCCTGTTTGCCAGAGTTACGAAGAAAAAATATAACTGGACCTGGATTTCAAGACGCTGAGGAGATACATATTGCTTTTGACTCCTCTGAAAAATCAATTTGCCTTCAGTCCTTGACACACTCGAAGAAAACATTTCCTTATTAGCTTTGTCTTGGTTTTCTTCCACAGGTTTGGAACATAATGTCATTCTCTGCATGGTAGCTTGTACAGTAAGTGAGTTGCAGTGCTGGGAAGAGGCCCTGAGAAATTCAGACACTACAAAACCAGTGTCCACCCACGCTTTTAACATTATCGCACAACACAAGCACAGAATATCTCAAATTAAGTTAGAAATCTCAAACCTTTTATCTCCTTCCCTTTTGACTAACAATGTAATGTGTTTTTCAGCTCTTTAAATTGCAGAAAGTGGTCTCACTAGAGTAGCAAACTTCTGGGGTAAAAATTTATGCACAATGACTAGTAACAGAGGAAAAAGAAATGCAGTTTTGTGAAAGCATTGTCTGCTGCAAAAGGTAGATTGGCTAGGAAAGTTAAGGCCCTAATAGGTCACCCTTTCTTGCCTGAATAATATTTTAAACACATCACTGTTTGCAGTGTGATGAGTGCCTCAAAGAGGTCACAGCTGGCTCTCAGAGCTGCTTAGAAATGAAAGAAATTATTAATTCTGCTGTCATCTTGCCTTGTCTTTGTCCTCTCCACATTTTCTTCATCTCTCATTTGTGTCTTTTTGGTGAATCCGTAGAGGTATTATCTCAGAGATAAAGAACTGCCTTTTTGCCTGACTGGGCTCTCTAGTGATTATGGAAGCAAGGTATTCCAAGACAGAAGTGGCTCAGCTCCTCCTGGTGAGGACTAGAAGCTGAAAACTGGTTAGCAGAACCCCTGACATTCAGATTAAGTGCTGCCAAAATTTTCTGTCTGGGAAGGACTTGGAATTGATTGCACCTGGGCCATTAATTTTATTTCACAAATAAAGTAGCTAGCTAATGTGAGGAGATAAAGGTTGGGTAAAAACAGGAAGAGAAGAGACCATTACTGTGCCCACCTGCTGCCAGTCAGCTGGGAGGCATCAACACTAAATACAGCTCCTGCAGCTCATGAGCACATTGAGGGCAAAAGCAGAAGCACAGGAGGAAAATTTGGTGCCAAGGAAAAGCAACAGTCTTGAAACTATCTTTGGTGCCACCAATGGTTTGGCCCTCAGTCCTTAGAAGAGCAACAATAATTAGTGGACTTGTGTGGATGGATTTTAGAGAGTTGGAAATCCCAGAGAGAGCCATTTTCCAGGTGGAAAAACTCAGTCTGCAACACAAAATCAGGACTGAGTGTGTGTATTTCCGGATGAGTTCCAGTGGGGACTGCAGAGACATGGCTGCTTTACCCACTGTGGTGCTTTGTAGGAACACAGACCACCTGGAGCACCAGGTCTCCTCTTCCACTGCTTTACTCTTAGGGCCAGACATCACTCCTTTCCTTAACAGCTGCTCAGAAATCTCAAGCAATTCACATTTTCTTGTCTTCTTCTCTATTTACTTAGATCAAAATTTAGAAGACCAGATGCAACTTGGGCAAAAAAAAAAAAAAAATTAATGCACCATTACTTTATTTGAAACCCCTGCACCCAATGTTACACTTCCAATTAAATATTCTTAAAAAATACATAAGTGCTAGAAAAGGTAGCATGGGGTTATGTAAACAAAGCAGCTGGCCCAGAGGAAGATTTACCCTATTTGCTCCATTAAATTGAGCATGCAGTGAGAGAAATGACCACATCAGTGAACAAAAATCCCTCAGCAAAGGGAAAACACCAACAGATACAACATATAGCAACATCTTTACACCATGCACACTTCTGTCTGTAGTCACCTGGAATCAGATGGATTTTTGAACACTGTGACCCAGGTTATCACATCTCCAGTGTATGTCAGGGATATTACTGGTGCTTTAAATCTTGGGCTTTTTATGGCAATACTGTACAGAACCACATACCTGTCACCTGACAGTATAAGAACACACAGAGTTAAGGATAATAAGATCTTTTCTTAATGTTCTCTTCAGGTCCTAAAACTTTAGTGTTGTCTTTTTTTTTACTAAAATTAATATGTTACTTCTTTTGTAGTGTTCAAGTGCCTAGAACTACAGCTGTCCACAGCAGTCATCTGCAGCAGAAGAAGGGTTATTCAGCTTTAATGTGTGATTCAGCCATGAGAAATTGGGTGTCTTTAACCAAGCTTTTAAAATAAGCCATGTACATCACTGAAGAAAGATGGCAGTGTAGTGAGAACATATTGTCTGGCACAACCAGACCCTATTAGGTCTGGCTATAGCCTTCCAATGGTATTATGAGCAAGACAGCTAATCTCTCAGTGCCTCTGTTCCTCAACTATATAATAAAGGTGATAATTCTTTGCCAGGCTATTCCTTTTCTCTTGTCTCTTCGAGGCATAGACTGCACCGTGTAGGACCATCCTACAGGGTATTATTTTTATATCAGTAGTACCTTCAAATATGAAATGTAGGCTAAAGCATCTGGTTTGGTTGTTATTACTATAATAAAATAAAGGCTATTTTAGATTTAACAAGGGCTTCATCACAGAACACAGCTGCTAAGTGAGCCATCCATTTAGAATTACTTTTGGATTAAGACACATCGGGTTTTAAATAATTCCAACTTTTGAATGAACTGTGATGGCATTTTGTTAATGAAGGCTAAAATCTTCAAGTTTTCCCTTTGTAAGGTTTCTTGCCTGGCTAGAGTGTTCTAGCATATAAACCCTGCTGTGTTAATTTTGGATATGCAAAGCATGGAGGGTGCTGGGGTTTTTTCTTGCCAAAAAGAGAAATTCCATTTCTAAGCACAGAAAGGAAATACAATGTTCAAAGCTATTGCTTTGAACTGCATGGCAGCACTTAGTCTCACTCACGTTTATCACCATTTGCCACCCCACTGTATCTGGGGCTGTGGAGGGGATTTTTCCTCCACTGGTGGGCTGCAGGGGAGGGGGTGTGCTGAGAGAAGCTGTTCTGCAGTGTTAAAACATCCAAACAGGAAGTAAGGCAGAAGGTGGGGATGCACGAAAGTGTAAACTGAAGGCAATGAAGTGCAGCCTGTCCCACTGCAGGCAGCAGCAGCAGTGGGTGGTGAGAGGCACCAGCAGTAAGATGCAGGAAGGTGCAATGGCCTTGAGAGGGATGCTGCCACCACCACAGCACGAGGCACTGTGCAGGACAGAGAGCTTATGAAAACACTTTGACCTGCCTGTGTTACACAGGTAACATGTTTTGGAAGTGTCACGTTGCCTTCAGGCTTGCAGGGCCTTTTGGACATACTCACAACCAGCTCCACTGTGTGCTTCTCCCGGCTGCTTTTCTTTCACACTTTCATGTTGCTCAATTCGATACAGTGACAGGGATCTGTGCCACAGGAAAGTGTGGCCTGATTGTATTTTCTGTTTGCCCATCATATTAAAGTCCTCTGTGGTCTGGGCTTCTTTGGGTCAGGCAGACTCATGACACATCATGCCAAAAGCAGTGGAGGAGATGGGAGAGGCTCTTACACCTGGAGTGGCCCTGGAGACATACATGAATACAGACAGGGTCTATGTGGTTCTTTCAGACAGAGGGATGGGCAGGATGGATATTCAGTTCCCAACTTTATTAACTAGCTTTTATTAAGCCAGAAAAGCTTTTTAGCTTTGTAAATCTTTTTACTTTGGCCTGGCTGTTTGTGTATTAACTTGGAAGATTCAACAAATTCAGTCTGCTTGTAAGGCTTGAATCACCATGCTGTCCTGGACCTTAACCTTTATTCCTGCAGCTGGTATATGAAGACCTTTCTGTTCTCCACAGGACCACAAGCATGGTTTTTAAGGCAGCACATTACTTCTTTTTCTTTCCTGCTCCTGCACCTGTTTTGTAGAAGACAAGATGCTTTGCAGCAAGCCACAGAGAGGCATATTTTCTTCCTAGATGTGGCTTTAACCTGCACAATCCAAGCAACAAATGCCATGTTTTACATAATTGCGGGGAAGTGGATGTAACTAATGATCAATACCAAGAGTTGAACCATTTTCCCCATTAGCAAATTATTAATAAAAGGCCTGGGGTTTAATGATTTGTCCCTCATTCCAAACTAATAAATCAGGGAAGAAACTGTAAATTAGTCACAGTGGATTCACTGAGAAGGCATGGGTGCTGATGGCTAGAAACTTCACAGACAGGGTGAGGCAAGTCCAAGAGCCTTCAGGAGGATCAAGTGAACAGCTGTGGCAGCGTGCTGCCAGGAGCTGGCCACTGGGGAAATGCCAGCCAGATGAATTTTAAATCCTGCCTGCAAGGCTGTCTTCCCGGGGCAATGGTGTGGCCTCACCACATGTCCAGTGTCAGAGAACCTGCCAGTGCTTTCTGGTAGGGAGTAGAGCAGAGAACAATCCCTGCTCTCCCAGCACTTGCTTGGGGACTTATTGTGTTACCATCAGACTACATTTGCATGTGCCTTCAGACCCAATTACCCTGGATTTCCTTGCTGCATGGGGTTTGATATGCCCAGTATGTTGGGGAACACCTGTCCCAGAGCCTTCCCATGGGATCTGCACACTCTTAAAGAAGCAGTCTGATTTTCCCTGGAAAGCTCACAATCCACAAGAGTATCTAAAATGTGTTCCTCTGCCTTCTCTCATTTAAAATGAAAGCAGCACTTTAACATAAACACTAAAATGTCCATTTGGTTTATATTTGCTCTAAAAATGCCTTACAGACCAATACTTACAGGGGGCTCTGGTGGGAAGCCATCTTCTGCCTCACTATCCATCTTCAGCCTCTCTTCAGGACCATTCAAGCCAGATAGAAATACCTAGGAACACACAAATCTTTACGTATGTGACTTTTCATCAAAATGGTAGCTTTCCTCTTTGGGTATGGCTCCTCCTCACCATACAGTAGATTTAGGGTTCATGATAGTTGTCAGGTTTGGAAGCCCCCAAGAATTGTATTTAGGGCTTTGAGATATCTCACGTGGCATGAGGCAGCTCTGGGCTGCCTGCTGGTACCTTGTTGCTCAGCCTCAGCTGAGTGTGGGCATTTGGAACTGGTGGGGACCACAAGGGCTGTGTAGCAGAGCTGAGGCTTTCAGTGCAGGAACCTTCCTGATTGATAAGTATTGTCATTTCTGTGCAAGTTCCCTTTAAGTGTCTCTTTAGCATTCCCCTGGATTTTAAAAGGTTTTAAGGTTATTCACATGACCAAGATCAAGCTGCTGGTACCATGTCTTTGCTGAATACAGCTGTGCAGTCCTGCAGATAAATACCTGACTCCTCCAGCTGGATAGGTTATCCCTCCATGTCTAATCTGTCACAAAAGATTTGTGTTTGAAAGCAAAATAACAGTTTTCTTACTTTATTTTTTATTACTGTAAATCTGTCAAAGGGAAGCAGCTGGAGCAGACCTCTACATCCTGAGGGGAAAGAAGGAAAAATATTGTTTTGATGGAAAACTCAGCTAAATCACTTAAATTAAGAATTACTGACACTGTGGCTGCTGGAGGTGCAAATAGAACACCTAACTGCTTGAAGCAAGAGTCTGGGAAGTCAGAGAAATTGTGCAAAAAAGAAGCTGTGTATAACAGCCCCTCTTCTCTGGTGCTTGTTAACCTAAGGTTTTCCTCAGCAAAACACCATGGGGTATTGTATGCTGAGGAAATGGTCAATTTACTGTTGAACCATCGGGCTGGAGTCTGAAGAAGCAGTGGACAGGATATAACTGAGAAAGAAGTCAAGGATGAAGTTTCAGATTGTGTTATCCAATGCTTGTGTGTGTGGCCTCCAGCCAGGAAACCTCAGCCTTATATAGCATCACCTGTTTCAGTGGCGAGCAAGAACTGCCTCGCTTGTCCAATGACACCAGGAAGGCTCTGGCCTCCAGTATGTCCATGCCAGGTTGCAGAGGTGTCCCAAACCATCTGACATCACCTGTCTTTCCTGACCTACCAAGCTTCATTCAGAGATGAGCATGAAAGTGAAAGCACTGAACATCTCACAGCAATGTTCACACCAGAGGCTGAGCAAAGCCAGGACTGTGGTGTCTCTCCCCAGAGGTGCAGGGAGGGACAGGCTTTGCGGCAGCTGGCTGGACAGGGAGGTGAGGAGGAGCTGGGTCCTAGGATGCTGGGTCCTAGGATGACTGAGCTGCTGAGCTTTTGTTCACACCAGCTTCCTTAAGGTACATGGGATCTCTGATTTCCCAGTGCTTCAACGGATATCCCCTGGGAACCCTCCTTGGAGCTGCTGCATGCAATGGCTGAAGCACTCCAGTGTGGAATCAGCATGGTTTTGCTTCTGGGTTACACTGAGCCAGACAAAAGGAAAACTGGGATCCTGGTAAATGACATTAGCCAGAGGTTTTCAGAAATTATTCTCCCGCCCAGATGCTGAGAAAGGCAGGGGCAAAGGGGCGTCCCCAAGCCACATCTACACTGCGCAGGAGGGCAGGGTGGCTTTGGGACACAGTGGGGCACTGTTGCTGTTTCTGCTGCTGCCAGGCAAGGCAGCTACACCAGGGAGCATGAGAGGCCTTGTTACAGCGGCAGGAGCTGCCCCACAGAAATGGGAGACCTGCCTGAGCTTAGGTCTCCTCACTGTATCCCCAGCTATTGCAAAGGCTGGAGGGAGTTACTTCTTTTTCCCAAGCAATTTCTTTCTAGTAACAGATATTACATCAATTCAGGACCTTTACTCCTGTCAAGAACTGCTTTACTGCATAAGAAGGCTCCTGGAAGACCACCAAAGTGTTTCTAATGAAAGACATGAAAGTCTGGACAAATTGGTGAAGATGGTACAAAATGATGCTGCAATCCACTGCAGAAGGCTCTTTCCCTACTGAGCAAAGATCAGTGTCCTGAGCTATAAGGGGAAACCACTGCAGCACTTTCCATCAAAGTCACAAGTTAGAGTTAAACATTCACCTTCCCCATGTAATTAAATAAAGACATCAGCAAGGGCTTCAGCAGAGACAGCACCCTAACTTTAAAAACAAAAAGGTGGGTGCAAAATCCTTGTGTGTGAAATGGCAATATTGATTGCAGACTGGATGTGAGGGAGCACACAGGCAATATGACTGAACAAGTGTGTACATACCTCACTATTTATGATAATTAGAGTTTGAAGGTCAAAATGTGCCTTAGATGCAATTTGCTGCATTGATCTCAAAGCTCTTTAACACAAAGAATATTTCTACTTTACAGAAGCCTTTCCCTCCCTTCTGCATGTGCAGCCTGGTTGATAGTGAGAGCTCTGCACCTATATCCTGAGTGAACACAACCCACCCTTGAATGGCATCCCAAGCATGCCATCCATGTTGACCTAGGAAACGTGATTATTATAACCCCACAAATGAGTTTGCAGTAATTACTCAAAGGCAATAAACTATTTTTTATGAACAGAACACAAGACATTAAACATTTCATTAATGACAGCTTCACATTTCTTTGAAGTCATTATGATTAGAGAGACATAATGTAATATTGTCCTGCATTATGAAATTGCTTAGACTTCACTTTCTCCTTCACTGGTCACAAAATCAAATGTAGTATGTTTTTTTTTTTCCCTTGTATAAATTCACCCTATCCGGTGTGGTGCCTCCAAGGTACACATTACATTTTTATTAGCTGGGCAGTGTGAGTCATGCTATTAATCGGTATCAGTAGCAACACATCACCAGATTGTCCTTTGCTGCACAGCCTATATTTAGAAAGGGAATGAGACTGCTGCTGGGTTATATAATGATGCAGCTATTTATAGATCTCCATTATACCTAGAGAGCACCATCCTGACATGTGAGCTGAGAGCAGCCAGGCTGACAGAGGTGTGATTATAGATTCATCATCTTCCCCACCTTTACCCCAGACACGTTTGCAATTTTGTTTACCTGCATTGTTTCTGTTTACTTCACTGTCAGAGACTGAAATATTATAGTTTTTGACTTAAACATTTTCTTGAAGGACTTTTAAAACTGTATTACAAAAGCTGCAGAGAGGACTACCACACCCTGAATGGGGCCCTGACTGAGGCCTTACACTGCTCGCTGATGAAGATAAGATAAAGTAACAAACTCAGGGCTGGGGACATTCACAAAGCATAAGCTTAACACCTCCAAGGTGGAGACCACAGCCCCAGGGCTATCAGCTGCCAGGCTTGCACAGACCCTCAAACCAAAGGGTGGAGGGAGGAGAGGCTTTGGGTGTCTGGGAAAAGCCTGTGGTGAGAGGAGCAGTGACTGCCCATCCTCCCCTGTGCAGAGGAGCCCAGCTGAGGGGTCCTCACCGGGGAGGGGAAGCTTATCCACAGCAGAAGGGGGTGACATGGCCCATCACAGGGGCCCCCCTCAAAGGGGTCCCCAGACCCTGCACCAGAGCACCAGAGATGGTGCAACAGACCCTCAGTGTTGCAAGGGACAGTGTCAAGCCAGCCCCTGCAAGGGAGACACGTGGGCGTTCCCACCTGGCCCACAGCTTGTATTAATCCATGGGATTCTGCTCTCTTTGGCGTGTGGCAGCGTGGCCACGGCAGCGATGGGGGACCCTCACCACCAGCAGACCAGATGGAGGGGAGCAACGAGATGTCATTGGGACCCTTGGATGGGTGCTATGCTTCCACCTAACCCCTGTCACCTCTCCGTGTTCTCCCACCCTCCCCATGCACAGTTTCTTTCTTTCTTTCTTTCTTTCTTTCTTTTTCTTTCTTTCTTTCTTTTTCTTTCTTTCTTCCTTTCTTCCTTTCTTTCTTCCTTTCTTTCTTTTCTTTCTTTCTTTTCTTTTTCTTTCTTTCTTTTCTTTTTCTTTCTTTCTTTCCTTTCTTTTCTTTCTTTTCTTTCTTTTCTTTCTTTTCTTTTTCTTTCTTTCTTTCTTTTTCTTTCTTTCTCTTTCTCTCTTTCTTTCTTTCTTTCTCTTTTCTCTTTGCCTCTTTTACTATTAAATAAAATACATCAATTTTTTGGCATCAACATCTAACCTCGTTTGGTTTTAATCTCGTTTCTGGGAATATTTACACCCTTCTAAGTTCTTTCCAGTTTATGCACAGAGACTTAGCTTGCTTTTCTGAGTTTAAACTGGATCATAACATTCACCTGCAGTAAAAATACATGTAAAATCTCTGTTCAGGCAAAAAAACCTCACAAAATTTTAGAACCTGTTATTACTTGTGGAAAGGTAAAACAGAGAGTCACAATACAAAAAAACCCCCCCAAATTTTCATTTACCTTCCTTTTTGATTGCACGAACGTAGTCAAATGGAGCTGCCTTAAAAATACACCCATATTTCTAGTAGCACTGCACTAAAATTTTCAGATTCTGAGTTTTTTCCACTTTTTCTCTTTTCTTTTATACTGATTTCTAATGGCTATGAGTAGAAAAAGAAATGAAGAACATTACTTTTTATTGGGCCTGAACAAACATAAGGATGGGGGAGTTAAGCATTTGTGTTGCAGGTAGAAATGTGGTTTTTGCTGTATCTAGCATGTCTTACAAAAAACCACTGGTTCAGTCCTGCACAGCAGTTAGTTCACATGAAATATATTTTCAGACAAGTAGTTGCAAAGCAGAAATTAAAAATTTAAGGTGAGTTACTATTACAGCTGGAGAAGGGGGTCAGCGGCTCTGACCCAGGAAGAGGTGGCCGGTCCGGGGAGATGGTCCCGAAAGGAATCGCCTTCCCGAGATCTGGTGTCTTCCCTCAGCTGCTGGCAGGAGGGCCCACGCAGAAGATGTCAGCTCTTTAGTGATTATCAGCTTATGACTCCAGCTCAGCTCTGCAGGGAAGCCTCCAAGCCAGACCAGAGAGAGAGACGAGAGGCTCGTGTGGCTGGTTCTGCACGAAGGGAGCTTTATTGTGGGTCCCCTCCGGCGAAGGGGGGAGCCAGGGATGAGAGCTCCCTCCCACAGGGGCCCATTGGGCTTGCTTTTGTAGGGATACAGGAGATCAATAAAGGCCAATGGGTTACCGAGGGTCTGGGATGGGTACAGACCAATGGGTTACGATGAAATCTGCATGGTGTCTCCTAAAGGATTGTGGGTTTGTCTTTTCTCGCCCTGACCAAAGAAGTGGTTGCCTTTCCAGGGAGTCCTGCTGGGCGATTGTGAAATCTCTTATCTCAGCAGAGATCCCTCCAGGGCAAGGGCTGGGCATACCCCACAAGTTACAAAGAAGGCTCAAGGCATGGTCTCCATGTTTGCACACCTGAGGTATTTCAGACCTTGGACGTTCATTTGTAAATTCTCTAGAACTGTAATTTTACTTGTAGAATAGTAAATAAACCAGATTCCTGCCCTGGTCTCTTGGTCCCCAGAGCACCCCAAACAGAAGGCTCAGCCCTGGCTGGAACTACTGAGGCAATTATCTCACTGCTGCATTTAGCTCACACCAAGGCCTGGTGTTGTTCCACAGTAGGCTCTGGCTGTGGGATAGCATAAGGCTTGGAGCTGGCAAAAAACTGGGAGGCGTGTCAGGTGCACCACAAAGTTGTGCTGACATCCAGAGGGACCTGAACAGGCAGGAGTAATGGGCTGTCAGGAACCTCATAAAGTTTAACCAGGGAAAGTGTCAAGTCCTGCCTCTGGGGAGGAACAACCCCAGGCACCAGCATGAGCCAGGGGCTGTCTTGTTCAGAAGCATCTTCGCAGAGAAGGATGAGAGGGTCCTGGTGGACACCAGCTTTGACAGGAGCCAGCAAAGTCCCTACCTGCAAAAAAGGCCAACAGTGTCCTGGGCTGCATTAGGAAAAGTGTCACCAGCAGGTCCAGAAAAGTGACTCAGCCCTGGTGAGACACACCTGGACTGATGGGGGTTGAACTTGACCACCTCTAGAAGTGTTCTCCCACCTCAGCCTGCCTGCAGGCCTGGGAAGGCTGCTCCTCAGCTGCAGAATCACTGCCTTGATCTTTAAGGTCCCTTCCAGCACTAGCCTTTCTATGACTCTATACCTGTTGAACAGGATGATGTCAGCATGGGACAGTGGGTGCCAGGCACTGCTTGCTGGAGGAATCCATTGGAGTCATCTGAGTGGATCTTCTGTGGATCCTTTATGCAGTGAACAGACAGGGTCAGGTATGTCAGAATGGATCTGTGGGACTTGGAGTGACAAGAGTAGAGTTACCAAAGGTAGTCTGGTTTTCAGCTGCTGTCAAATGCCTGCCTCCAAAAGGGATGCAACACACTCTGGAGTTGTGCAGCTTCCTATCACAAAAGCAGCCAGGTGCTTGTCCTGCTGTGTAATAAATCACCAGTTAAAGCTCTCCACCAGGTTGTGGGAGATTTGGATCTGTCCCTTCCTCTGCTCCCAGGAATTTATAGCCTTGGGGCATGACTGAGAGCTGCTCAGAGTCCTGCTGGTTGAAGCCCAATTGCACACAAATACTCAGGAGAGACCAGCGACAAGCTGTTGCAGTGGCTAAAAGTAATCAGCTCCTACATGGAGAAGTCAAATGCATTTTCTTCCAGCTTCCTGATTTCCCGTGCTTTTGTTTCTCCCCAGCCCATGGAGGTTCATGCACCAGAGTGGAGCACAGGGAACCCCAGAACAGTAAGGCCAGGTGTCTTCGTGCTGTTGATTGTAGCTGTGCTGGGCAGGGTATAAAGTCCAGGTGCTGCTTTTTAGCTGCTGTGAGCAGACTGGGTTACCTGATGCCAGGAGTGGGGACAAGGCAAGAAGTGAATATACCAAGGTCTTCATCTGGCAGTGAATGTGCTGATGTCTATAAGACAAGAATTTTTCTCTGTCTTCTTTTCTCTTTTTGATCTTTCCTTTCTTTTCTTATCTCCTCCTCTTCTCTCATCAGGGTGTTAAATGTGTCTCTTTTAACTATTCAGATACCCAATGTTCACAGAGCTGGCAAAAGTAGGATACCCTTGGAAGCTCTGTCAAAGCTGATTGAAACCAGGTACTGACTCAACAGTTTTCAGACAAATACAGTCACAGTGCAATTACATAAACATCAAGAAAACAGGATTAAAAATATTTCCTTGTAGTATCAAAATATTTTATGCAGCTATAGTACTAGTTACCTATACTATAGTACTATTGCCTTGTACCTATGCCTAGAGGTTGTTTTTGCTAGATTTGCAACAGTCCATGTCATCACATTGTCTCATCACATTGTGTCATCACAGGCCACAGTTTAGAGCAAGCACAATAGCTCCAGCTTACATCATCATGTGCTGTTTAAAGTGATTAAAATACTAACCACCAGGCATCAACCTCTTCATTGCAATTAAAAGCAGCTTGTTTCTGCAAATTGAGATAGGTAGTGACACAAAAACCTGATGAAATGGCGCACATTTCATTCCTGGCCAGGGTTGCATTTCTCTCAGGCCCCAGGATTTATTAAATTCCCTCATCCCTTTTAGCCTGTACATGCAATGCATGCATAAGCATCACAAGAGAATTACAATATAAAGGGGGCACTGTCAATCTGATGGCCATTAAAATATGGTCACTGACCAAATCCCTTAATATACTGAGTTACTGCTGTTGGCTTTAAATACACTTTGGAGAGGATTAACTGCAAAGCATGTTAAACCAAGGGCATCTCTCTCATCCTCAGCTGCCACAAATGGGATGTAAGTTTTGCATACAGAAGAAAGGAGAAGGATTTTGACAGCTGGAGATGCTTATCTTTCCATACCACAGGGAAGGCTGGACAAGATGCTGCCTGCCACCTTTCCAAGCTGACATTATCTACATATCAGCGAAGGTGCTGAATGTCAGCCTGTGATAACTGGGGAGCACCTGCTCCATATGCAGAGGAGCTTGCCACCACACAACAGCAGCAGATAATGTTGTTTGAAGTGGGGCAGGGGAGGCAAGGCACAAAGCATACATTCAGAATAGGCACCATCCTCACAAATTAATTTGAGGACTGTTTGTTAAAACATGCAATAACATTGCAAATGCCTATGTTAGCTGGCAATCATAATCCATCATATTTAATTAATCCATTGATATTTAACTTACTCTGAACCTCTTGTTAATATATGGAGTTTGATTTATTGTGGCAGGTTGAATTGTAAATTGAATTGTAAAAAAATATTCCCACAAACACAATAGGTCAAACTGCTGTGGAAAACAAGAACTGCTGCTGAAATGTAAGAGCTTTTTGATGTCCTGGAAGCAATTCAGGCCAACCTGTTCTGACTGGACATGGTATAAGCCCCAGCTGTTGAGCCACTGCAAGAGGGGGTGGTGCCATTTTGTCAACACTTGATGCACCTTTGAGGTCCAGAATGTCTCTCTGTTTGGAGAAGAAGCTTTTCCAGATCCGACAGACAGGTTCTCAGAATATAATGATTCAAAACGTGTAACACCCTCACAGGATATTATATTGGTGTAATATTACTCTGTGGACCCTGTTTATGTGTCGTGCTGTATCTCAACAGTTGTGTCCTCCTGTGGTGTAGGGCACCGCTCGTGCTTCTTGGTCAGTGAATCCCTTCACCAGCAAATATATGCCTTCTCTATCCTGGTGGTCTCTTCCAACAGGGATGCTTATGCAGCAAAAGTTCTCAGTTTTTCCTCCTCGCTGTGTAACTCAATGTGAGACTCCTGAGACCAGGGTTCAGCGAGGCCAGGTAAGGAGTAACCTCCAGAACTTATTTTTCTGCTGCAGCATAATGAAACTAGGGATACCAATGACACAGGGTAAGAGCTGGTAAGGGGGAACTGAGCTCTCTAGCCCTGTGATTTACTCAGTCAGTCACTTGAGTAGAAAAATAGTCAGAGGTTTCTCCCAGTTACCAGGACTGAGGATGCATTTTTGCAACCCACGACTAACTGTTCTCCCTTCTCTGCCAAATGAACAAACAAAACTCAATTTCCCCTCCCCCCACCAGGCCCCCAGTCCAGGATCAGAAACCAGATCCTTTCTCCCATAGGAGTGCTCACCACATTCATCTACCTAAAAGTAGATGAATCTATCTAAAAAGTAAGGACTTTTCTGTCCCAGGACCTTTACATGCATGGCTGTGCACAGCAATTACTTTGAAGAGGAAAAGCACTTTAACCAGCCCCAGCAAGTATTTAAGGAGGCTGGACCTCATTCAGCTGTACACCTGCCTTCTGCAGAGGTAGGTATATTCCCAGCTCTATTCCCATGTGAATGGAGGCAGGTATACTCCAGAGGTAAGGAGGAATTCGGTTGTGTTACTACATTTAGAGTGCAATTCACCCAATCATTTATGTTGGAAAACACCTTTAAGGTCATTGAGTCCAACCATTAACCCAGCACTGCAAAGTCCACCACTAAGCCATGTCTATAAGCACTACATCCACACATTTTTTGATCATTTTCCACCATTTTCTTGGGCAGCCTGTTCCAATGTTTGTCTACCATATCAGTGTAGAAATATTTCCTAATAATTTCAATACAACCATACTGTCAGTATAGTTAACTGACCCAGGAGAGCTATTGACCAGGCCAGATCCTGGTATCTGTTGTAGGTGAACCCCCTTGACCCTGCTGACTAGACTGAGTAGAGTCAAGGTTCATGTACTTAAATGCAGCAAATTATTATTAAATTATTCTGGTATTATGTCCTGTGTCCCATCAGGAGGCTGAGGTTTTCCCTAAGCTCCACATCACATCAGCCAGCCCTGTGTGGGTGTCTTGGCTACTACTTGGCTCAAGTGCCACCAGGATGTGATGCTGGAGAGCTGAACTGGAACCTGACATCCCACTGCTTACAGTCAGGGTCTGGGCATGGTGTTCCCATCTTGACACTTCACAGACCATGCTTAGCTTTAGGTATCACACCCTAAAGCCAGCACGGTCTCATTGCCAGTGTTTCTCACTGGCAAACTCCTGGTAACTTCCCTCTCAGACTGTAGGTTTTTGCCTCCTGGTGTCCTCAGCTGGCAGACATAGCATCCAGACCCTAGAAGTCTCTGAACTCCAGGTTTTAGCTTTGGCTTGCAGATTTATGGAGTTACAGCATCAAGAGGAAAAAGAACAAGCTTCAACTCCTCATGAGAACAGGGCCTGAGGTGTGGGGCAGGCAGGGATGAATGGGGCAGTGCACAAGGTGTGGCAGCGAGGTCTCATTCCTTTACTAAGCAGATCTCTTGGCAGACCTGCTTTTCCTTAATCACTGTTGAGTGTATTCTCAGTGTAATGTCTACAAATGATCCTTCAAATGTATAAACATTTTTTTTTGTTAATAGACACATAGGTAGTAAAATAGTGATTGCTCATTCTTGCTTAAGTGCTGGCGGGAGCTTGAGTAGTTGGGAATAGCTGCTATAAAGGGTTCGAGGCCCGGATCCTTCAAGATTTTAAAATATTTCACCAGGTTTTTAACTAGTGTTAGTATGCTGTCTCTCCCTGCCCCTGATTAGTGGGCTTTGTATTTTGGGATCCTGCTATGCATAAAAGTTCTGCTTTACCTAAAGGAAAATAACACTGCCCTTTAGCAGATATATTGCTTTTCAAAGCAAATTGGTTTCACTATATTTGGAAGCCCATATGTGCTGAAAAAAGTCTTTTAACAGAGAAGAGTTACTCAAAGCCCATAAAATGAGCATACAGTAAATGTTCATTAGCTCAGACCAGGGAGCTCTTTCATTGAGCTGCAGGAGACATAATACAACTGTAGAACATTGTTTTCTCCTTTTCTTCACTTTTTGTTTATTACTATTCAAAGCAGGTGCTATCTAATGGTAGAAACAAGTTTTCTAGCTATATCCCTTCTGAGGTGTTTACAAAATTGATACAATGTAAATTAGGCAAATTCCGAGACTTCCCTCAGCTGTTTAGCTCTCTGTTTTTAAAGTCTCCTGTTACACTGCAGAGAGAGTTTGGAAGTAGCCTATCCTTGTGTGGCACTGGGTTTGGGGCACTCCTTGGGTCCCTATCTATGCCTCACATTTTGCTTTAACCTTAGGAGACCAAGGAGGGCCAAGGACAACTCTTGTCTACTGAGCTTCAGAGAACTGCCAGAGAGCTGGACCCTGGTACCACTGAGGAGCTCTCAGATTCCTCATGGTGAAAGCATTTCCCAGAGCTGTAGCTGAGTGGGTGTCTGTTCTTAACACCTCAGGGATCAGAAGATAGGCAAGAGCTGAGTTACCCTGGGATGGGAGAGCTCCTGGAGAGCACTGCCTGAATTGTCACGCACCGTGCATCCCAGCCTGGGGAGAAGCTGCCCTCCTCTCAGATACAGAGGGAGATGGAGAGCCTTTTATTTTGGAGACAGAGAAATGAGAGAGTGTTACTTCACAAGGGAGATTCCTTAATGATAAAATCTTTACAATGCAGATCAGAACTGCTGCTTTGCAGAGACAAGGAACTAGCTTGTGAGCCACACAATATGATGGTAAGACAACATCCCATGTTCAGCCCACATTTTCTCCTGCCTTCAGAAGCATTCTAGTTTTTCTGTACACTGATCATTGACTGAGAAAGTGGGACATAACACCTTCCTCCCCGGCTTCTAGGATAATTTATTGCTGATACCACAGAAAACTCAGCTTCTCCTGCCCTGCCCTGCCCTTGCATGTCCCTATTCCTCTGAATTATTGCCTGAGGTGCTGAGACAAGCTCTCCTCCCTTGCAGTCCAAAAGGGACTTTCTTACCAGCAAGCTACAGCTGAAGCTGTGTGGCTTTCCTTTCTCATTTCATCTGGAGCTGTTTAGGGACAAATAAAGGTGAGCTGACATCTCTGAGTAGCTCCTGGGAAAAGGAAAGCTGAATAAGCTGCAGGGGAAAAGTGATATTTTGTCTTCACAGGACTTCAGTAGGCAGAGTAAATAAGAATACTGCCCTAGATGAATAAGTTAAACCTGGGATAGCTGGGGAGATTTAGCTGTCACAACCATCTGCCTCGCCTCTCTCCTGGAAGCTGCATCTCCAGCTGAATGATTCATGAACCACCTCAATTTACAGCTTGGCATAGTCATAGGAATTAAAATTAATGTGCACTGCCTTTGATACATTAAGCTGTAAGTGCAGCATTGCAGGGACAGAGACACATCCCAGTCAGGGTGTGCCTGATGTAAGCAGGAATACTTGGCTCTGCAAAGAGTGCAAGATGGTTCCTGAAAAGAAGAAACCCATCAACCATCCATGCCAAATATGTGCCAATAACTTCACCACCCCGAAGCTATTTTCCTGTGCCCTCTCCAAATATGTTTCCTTGGAAAAAAAAAAAGGGATACTGGGAAGTATTTTTAGATTATTTGATTAAAACTTGTTTCCTCAGCAACACTTGTATATTTTTTGTTTCTTTCTGAAATGTTTTAAGATCCTGAATTACAATTGTCTCTAAATAGAACAGCTCTAACAGGCAGTTTTCACTAACTCAGTTTGCTTTGGTTTCACGCAAGGAACTGTCATGGCTTGTAATCACACTTACCAGGAGGAAGGAACAATTATATTCATCGCTTCAATGTCATCTAAGATGATCTTGGAATAAATTTTAGGCTTTTACTGGCATACAGATCCATACAGCAGAACCATGGATAGCATACATGAGCTGGATTAGGTGTATCTCTTCAAAATCCACACTGGGTTTGATCTGCCAGGTATGCCTTGGGAGGTCATCACCAAAGGAATGTCGTTTGTTCCCTTCCAGTGTACCCAGTGAGTGAACTCAAAACTATAAAAGGCATCAGGAGGGCAGCCTGTGGGGTTTCCTGTGACTTGGAGATAAACCAGCAGTCTCTAACTACACGGAGCTGAAGAGAAAGGACAAAAGAGGACTCAGGAACTCTGAAAAAAACCCCAAAATAATAAAAGCTTTCTTTGACAAGTTATAAGGAGAAAACCAAACAAACATTTAAAAACAAAGTCTCTTAAGTGAATTGCATTTATATCCAGCTGGTGTTGTGAATGAGTCAAAGACAGATTCAAGTCCCTTCTCCCTGTTTTCTTTCCTTCTCCTCCTTCCCCCATTCCCTCCTCTCTCTGCTCCCCAGACACGCATGCTGTGCCCTCTGCAAGCCAAGTGTGAAATAGCTGCCTTCAGTCATGTGTGACCTGCATCAGCCCTCTGGGAGCGTGGAGGGGAGGGAGCTTTTCCTCTTGATTGTTGAATGCAAAGGGTCATAGGCAAGACCCACGAAGACAGCTATATTGCCTCATCTTCTGTGTGTGAGGCACACAAGTTCCCTCATACAACTACTGAAAATTACTCTATCAGGGCCTTTGAGTTGCATCTGTTCTGCTCTAGAGCCAGCTGCATAATGTTACAGTGATGGTAAATGCTTCAAGGCTGTGGGAACTGGAGCAGAAAATCCTCTGGGGATCACTGATGGCCAGCACCTTGACCTCTGCAGCTCGTGTTCTCCCATAGCTTGCTCAGGATAAAGTAGAAAAGAAGGAATCCACATCTCCCTGGTATAAAATAACAGTCTCTTTTTAGTGTCATCTGCATGTCTGAGCCACCTAAAACACACCATCTATTTTAATCTTTTGTATGTCTCTGGTGTACAATTGCTGTGATTGTGAGGACAGGGTTATTTCTTGCTTAGGAGTGATTTTTCTGAAAAAGAAAGTGGTGGTGGCTCTCCTGTTACCTACTGCTGCTCCACAGAATGTGAGCTTTGCTAATATAAGCCAAATCTTGCAGAGACAGGGAGCTGAAGCAGCCCAACGTGGCACATATGAAACTGAAAAGTAAATGGAAATTGCAGCTTTGCTTTTATCAGCTTTCAGACAGCTGATTCTTTTTTGTCTTGGCTAGCAGAAGAACCGCACCTCTTTTCTCCCACCATAGATCTGGAGGCTAAGAATAGACATGGCAAGTTCCTCTGATATGCTTTAGTCATGTCTCTTGAGAAAAAAGGGGTAATCACTGGTCCATCAAGTTAAGAATCTGAGAGAAAGACAGCCTGGGAAGCACGAGGTGAGCATATTGATGAACTGCCTTGTTCAGCATTTGTTTAGGTGCCACCTGTTGCTGGAGAGGTTTTGCTTTTCTCTCCTGTGCTTGATTGCGTCAGCATTCGATGCTTTCCTTGCTACTTCCTTCCTCCTCCTCAACAAACAAACAAACAATTAATTTTAAAGCCATGTTTATCAGGGAGCCAGGGTTGGATTAGCTTACAAAAATAAAATTTTCATGGTGTGCTGAAGACAGACACAGAAAACAGGGGAGCACTTCAACAACTGAGTTTATGCAGTGCTGTGAGCATTCAGTGTGTCCCTTTGACCTCAGCAATCAGCAGGAGCCTCCTGCAACAGAGATCAGAGACTATCATCTCTCTCTCTATATATATCTATTCCATTCCATTCCGTTCCCCCCCAGCACTGCTGACCTAGGGGTTACAGCTGGTTTAAATAAGAAGACTAGTTATGGTTCACCCAGCTGTGGAACACCTAGCTGATAGGTGTTCCCCAATTGAATGAAAAACGTGGGAAAATTTTTGTTGTTTAAAAAAATAGCTGATGTTAATTTTCCTAGGAATTATTGTGAACCTAAAGGGCAATTTCACAGCCATGCAGTTGAGAGCAGGGCGTAAAGATCAGCTTGTGGCTCTTGGGAAATAGTAGTGGCTACTTTGTCTTCCTTTTCACCTGCTTAGTGGCAACCACATTTTTGAAGGATAATAATTGAAATTATAGCTCGACTTCACAAGAGCATGGTGAGAATGGTCAGTAGTTTGCTTTTCCATAGGAATGTTGCCTAGGAAACATCAGCCTGCAGCAGCTGTATGTTAGCAAAGACAGATTAACTTTGTCTGTGAGGAGGCATGTCAAGAAAATGCTTCTAAAAGGAAGGGGGTGCAGGGAGACAAAGCCCATCCTGTAGCCCGTCCTTGCTCTCCTGCAGTTAAGGCATATCACTAACAGCTAGAGCTGCCAAAGGACCATGGGATGTTCCTGGCACTCACTGGTACACTAATTGCTAAATTAAGGTGACCCACGCCTCTCCTTGGTGCAGTTCTAGAGGCACATGACACACATAGAGTATAACTGAGATGGATCTGCCTGTGCCTTGGTGGGGCAACAATCACTGGGAATCTGAGGATGGTGCTGACCCTCCTCCAAAACACCTGGACAGATACAGAAGTAATCCTTGAAACACTTTTCTGAGGCAGAGAAATGGCATCATTAAAGAATGAGAGGTGACAGATAGTAATGAAGATCCAGTCAATACTGAGATGGCAAAGGGACAAGAAAATAAAAGCTTTAAGAGGAACAGGGCAGCTCTCAGGAGAGAGGGAAGAAAACCTCACTCTTCCAAAGGTATAAGAACTGTAATTCAAAGCATACAGAAAACAAAGCACAGCAGTTTGGAAATGTTGAAGTTGAGGTGATATTGTCAATAGAGGAGGAGATAAGCCACCTTTTGTTCTTTCACAAAAGCTGTCAGAAAGCTACCAGGTGAATCGGGAAATAATTTTCAATATGAGAAAACTTGGAAAAAAAAGGTTTTGTACAAAAACCTAGGGAAAACTGGAACTAGTGAATGAAGGACTTCAATATGGGCTGAAAAATAACTAGATGTCAAAGCTAGCTGAAATCTAGCGGCATGCGTAATGCCAGACACAGTATTGATTTCCTGGGAAGACAGGGTCAAGGGCAGGTGACTCCTATAACTTCAGAATAAATACTCTTTCCAATCCAGCACTGCAATCACTGTTAACATCTCTGCATTTCCTGTTAGCGTGAATACAATAATTCTATAAAGCCCATTTCTCTTCACTGCTCAGAAGCACCCTTTTTGCTTCCCTTGTTCATGTTTTTTGTGGGTGTAATAGTTGTACATACATGTAGTAGAGAATGAAAGATTGAGGTGCTGTTTAGAAAAATGGAGGTTCAGAAGTGAAGTTTTTAAAACCCAAGACCTGTTTTTTTTGTTCAATCCTTTGCTATAAATCCCAAAGACCTGGGCATCTTCTAGCACTTCTAGAACTATGTCTGTATTCTGCAGCCATACCAAATAGTCTCTGCTGGTTGACACTTTGACTGGAATTCTGCTTTGTGGCTTGCCACGGAACACATTGTCAAGCAGCTAACAACAGAAGGATTCCCAAAACCTCATAGAAATTTAAAAATAGAGACAGAAGAGAGTATCTACTGTCTGTCTTTTCTTCTGGCAGGATTTCATGATCAATTTGTCTAACTTATGCTTTACAGTCCTCCAGTGGTGGAACAGCTAGCTGTCCTTTTCATCAGGAAAGATTACTCTATGTTTACCCTAAATTTCCCTTGCTGCTGTTTAAGCTCACTGCTGTTTTTCGTAGCCCTGTTGGGGGGGGTGGGGGGGGGAATTACTCTAGGTTTTGATTCTATATCTTGATCACATAGCCAAAAATAATTATCAACTCTTTTTTCAAGCTTTTTTTGTGAAAAAAAAATAAACTCAAACATCTCACATACAGCATCCACATCCAGTGCTCAGTAGATTCCCCCAAGAGATCCCACAGGTTTCTTGATGTATGCTGGATATCAGCAAAAAATAGAATATGGGGATTTTTCACCCAGCTACATGGGTTTATTTATCTATTTTCTTCTGAGTCTGATCCTGTTTTTTCCCTGCAGGAGGGCAAAGATCTTTGATTGCAGCTGGTAAACACTGAACGTGTTCTAGCCCAAGGCACACAGTGTTGGGGTTATGCTCCTTGGGAGCTGTGAACTGGTATCAGAGACAAAACCCAGCCAGAGCTTTCTCTGCACTAAGCAAGGTGCTCTCCCCAGGTCACTGATTGCATCTGTCAATCCCTATCATTCACCTTGAATCCTAATGCAAGTGACAGTACGATGTTATGAATGTCCTACAATTGCTCCTATTAGCCCAGGATTCTTGACCTCCTGGACTTCAGGAGATGCTTGGATTTTGAAAACAAAATATTTTTGTCATCATTATAATTTCACACTGTGGTCCTGGTTGTGTTAGGCAGTCAGCAATGATCTTCAGGTCATGGACTGACTTAGCAATGAGTGCAGCAGATGCTCTGAGAAGGTGAAGTCTCTAGAGGAGATTTTTGAAACTGATTCTACTACCTTCCTACTTGAACAACTCGCACCTGAGCTCACCATGGGAAGAAGGGATCCATCAGAACCTGTTAAGGCTCCAATAAAGATGGAACCTGCAATAGGAATAGTTCATGTTATCCATACTGGCACATATGGCCCCTTGTGGGGAAGTTCCTTTCACTCCAGACTGAGTCTTTGCAATAAAGACCTGGTTGAGTATGTTTATTTCTGGATTATCTGGAAGGTCCTGAAAATCCCAGGAACAAATGGACTCTATGTACGTGGACAATGAGTACAGTTGTGTCATGGGCATTAGTGGAGAGTCCTTTGTGCTTGCAAAGGTTATTAAACTTTCAGCAGTTCCTAACCAAATACAGCAACAGTGGGAATCCCCTTTCTAGGGAAGGGGTTAAAAAATTATTCCTCAAACAGTTCCATGCAGATTCTCTGCTGATACAAACTGGTACAGAGCCACTCCAGCAACTGTACTACTGAGAGTGGTAATGAGGTTTCTCTTCTGTTTCATTCTGTAACTTTACACGAGGTGTCACAGCACCTGATGGAAGAACAAGCTTTTATCAGGCCATGTCTCTTTCCTGCAATATCTCTGACAGGCTAAGGCTGTCTGTAGCGTTTTGCGCAGCTCCTTTTGGAAGGATGTTTTTCACCTGGCTCTGCCAACAGCAAAAGTTTCTCCTGTTACTCCAGGTGTTGCCTGGCACCTAGTGATGTTTCTAGTCACACAAATTGGCACACCCAGTTTAACCTGTCATTGCTGCCACTTTACAGGTACTTCATGGGTACCCCATTTGTTTACCTTCTATGTAAAAAAAAACCATCATTCAAAATATCATTCATGTACTCATTTTCCCAACACATGCAGGGTGTACAGATCAGCTGAAAAATCATCTCCTGACACCAGCTTGTTATTTTTTTCCCAAAAAAGAGTTACTTTTTACATGGCACATAGACATGTCTAGTACAAACCTCTAGAACAGGGAATAAGGAACTTTTCCCTTGTTACAGACCAAAAAGACCTCGTATAGGCTGCAGACTAACACATACTTCAGTGAAGTGAGAATGGACATGCTGAGTAAGAACAAAAGGCCATTCAGCTCTTTTTGAATGTACCCAAGAAAAGATTATATGACATGAGAAACACACTGTGAGGATTTTACATGATTTATTTTCTCAGCTCTCAGCAACCCCTGGTTTAGGGAAAATAGTAAGAAATTGCAAAGGTTCAGAAGACAGTAATAAGGAGGGGTGGACTGGAGGAGGGCACACAAACCAAAAGGAACATGGTGCAGGACATTTGTAGTGAAGACTTAGGCTTTGAGAAGATGGGTTTTCACACTTGTAATAGACATAAAATCAAAATTCTGAATAAAACATGGGATGTGTTAGCAACTGAAGGGCACATCTCTTTGACAATTACTGTCTCTCTAGCTGGCTGCTACAGACCTGACAAGGGACATGAACTGTGGATTACAGATAGAAAAATTTCTTGAAGAGGGGCTGAGCTTTGTTGGATTTAGTGCATAAAAACAGAGGTAGTGAGCAGAGTGTCTGTCATCCTGTGAAGGACAGGGGGAGAAAGAGAAAGGAGAAAACTGGGGTTAGCAATTGGCATGAATCAGCATGGCTCTACTGGCTCTGACAATGCTCTGATGGAGCTCTCCTGAGTCATCCATGTATGTAAGAAGCAGTGTTAGTGACTGAGGCTGTATAAAGAGAGAAAATAACTTTATACTGATAATTATACAGACTGGTAGTTATAACTCATTTTCTGACAAGGAAGGAGATCCATGCATCTGTCAATTTTTTCAGATGTGTTACATCAACTATGTATGAGGTCTGACTTCAGGATGTGGAGGATACTGGCTTGAGTGGAGCTCTGCCAAGAGTATTAAATGGCAAACAAGCAGAAGCAGTTTTAAATTGAGGCTGGAGATTTTGTTCAGAATCGACTGAATGATCCAAGCTGCTTTCCTGCAGTAGAAATCCTGACTGGCTTGCTTCTGAAATTCCCAGTACTTAGTGACCTGTGGATGTTGAGATATATAAAAACTGAAAATGATGGGGCAGTTTATCATCTGAATTTGCCTCAATACAAGAGAAAAGCTCAAACCAGAGTGAAAATCATTCATCCACAAGAGTGTGTGTTGAATTAACTTTTTAAAATTCTGTTTTTAATAGACAATGCTGCCATTTATTGATTAGAAGGGAGCATATCACCCTATTACTCCTTGACATCCCGTAACTCCAGGACACTCAACTGTTTCTGCATTAACAAGAATGTATTGAAGAAATATTCAAAACTAAGACTATTTGGATGATTTCCCAAAAAACTCCAAATAAAATCCTAATGTTCTTCAAGTTATCATAAGCATTGATTTCTCCTTAATTTTCAACAGACATATTATGACAATAAAACATTTTAACTTTACTTGTTCAATAGCAATATTCTTATAGAGAACTCTCTAATTAGCTTGTGTGTTTTTCATTTTCTGCTTAATGGTGACAAATGACATTTAATTCATGCCAAAATTAACAACATTGCAGAATTATGCTGAAGAAACCATTGTTTTTCATTTGAGCTTCACTATTTTCTTCTCAATAAGATGAAATGTATTTCTGTCTGACATACTGGGTCCTATCACAAGTAAAGTCACATGCATTGAGTTTCAGGAAGGAAAATGCTAACAGTTTTAATGTTCCCATACTCAATTTGACAGGGGAAAATAACTGAATTTTTATGGGAAAAGGTTGGATTTAGAGTAAATCATTGTTTCTGAGTGATGATAAAGGAAAGACTGATGTGATTATCATACTTGATAGTGTTTAGGGAAAATAACGATGCATCTGTCTCTTTGATGGATTCCCATTTTAGCCAAAGCTGGCAATACAGAATCCTGGGGATACTATTGCAATTTTTATTTTCCAAAACTTCTTTCTCAGTAAACAATTCTTCCTCGTGAGAACAATATATCAAAATTAATCAGGCATGTGTGGGAGAACATGTGTGCTTTTATGTGTGTATGAAAGAGCAGTTTTGAATTTAAAAAAAAAAGGCAAATTACTGATGTACTATAAATCCATTAAAAAGAAATTTTAGGCCCTTTGCCTGCAAGTTGGCTAAAAATAACTGAACAGACAGCCTTGAGAAGCACCTTGAAGCCAAAGTTTTCTGTGTCCCATGGAGGGGACCATGTTCTACTCTGCTCTGGTATGGCAGACCAAAAAGCAATTGAATTCAGCAACCACCACGGTCACTCTAGACTCTTCCTATTGATTTAAAATTTGATTTATTTTCTTCTTTCCCTTCAGATTAAAGTAGGCTGTGGGTTATGGAAGGTGAAGGTATTAGAATTTTTGAGAAGTTAAAGGGGTTTTGGCAAAAATAAGATTTGCAGAAGAATAAAACAGCTGAAGATTTTCAGACAAGCAAATCATTGTATGTTTTGATTAAAACTGCTCTCAGTGAAATCATTAACATTGGTAATTAAATTGTCACTTTTAGATTTCATGATTCATAGTTGAAGGAGATGAATGGGAAAAGTCACACCTCTCCAGTCTTTTGCTGCAGGCTTTCAAGATTTCCTTCATAACCACAGAAGTTAGTAGCTACTTCCACAATCAGCAGCAGTAATACAGTCTGGGTTCCTTAGCTCTGCATTTGCGGTCAAATGCTCTAACACTGAATAGGGCTTGAGAGTCTTTGCATGTTTGGGGCACTGGAGCAAAAAGGAGCCAAGCACACCTGTCTAGCTTGGCTCCTCTGCTACGTGGGCAGTGGGCAGTGCATGCTGAAACCTGTTCATCCACGGGGTCATTTAGGGCTTCTCTCTAAGCCAGCCACTGATTTTCAGGAAATTCATAAAAACACATATTTCTTTTTTTATGGTTGTCCTTATGTTAAATTTGGATACTGTCCCAAGTCTAAAATTTATTAGAATCAAGTAAATAGATATTTAATATACTTAGATGTACAAGAAACTGTGTTCTCAGCAAGCAGGGTTGATAACAGACTATCTCTTCAGGTGGGATCAATACCTGCACACACCATTTTCTTCCCACTGAGAGTTAGGGCTTTATCTGTTCCCTGCCAAAGGTTTGGACACTGCATGATAAACTCATCACTGCCACACAGAGGCAGCCCTGCCTTGGGGACACTGGAGTGCATGCCAGCTTTCAATATCACCTTTCTTGGTGCTTTTTCAAGTCTTGTTTGGTATTCAGGGTTGTAGAACTCCTTCTCCCTTGGTGCACCTGCTGCTTAGTGCCTGTGTCTTATTATTTCAGTTTGCCACTAACCTTTTGTTTCCCCTCCTCCCCTTTTTCTATAAAACCTATGGAAAAAATCAGATAATTGGGAAAGTACAGACTATTGTGCTGACTCATACCCATCAATAGTTCTCTTAACAAACTTGTAAATGGAGGATGAGTATTACTGCTGATGGTCCACAAGGAACAAAATAATTCTGCTTGATATTCAGATCCACAGCTAAGCAGAAGTGGCAGTGGGGACAAACCAAGATACTTCCATTTGCAAATTGACTCAACTAATGCAGAGTACTTATAAAGAAAGAAGACCATTTTAAAGCTTCTTCTTAGGCACTATCAGAATTTAAGCAAAAAATCTGCATACAACTCACTGCAAAATGCTCTCACGAGCTAAAAGGGTCACTGTGAAGATCCATTACTTGAGCTTTCTCCACCTATTCACTCTATGAAGCGGAGGTGAAAATGACCTCTTGCCTTCTACATGGGAAGTGAAATTTACTCACTTTTAGATATGCGTTCCCAAAGGAGGAATGAAGTAATGTGATATTCAGAGCAGCAACATTTAACATTTCAGCCTCGTTGAATTCACAGCTGCTGCACTCGGTGTCTGTTCTTACACACACCAGGCAAGAGGGTTGGGTGACGCTGTGCATGTTCACAGCAGCTGCCAGGCTGGGGGAAAATCTGCCTTTCCTGCTTGGCAAAAAAGACTGAAGAACAAAGTTTCCTATGTTTTTTCCCTCAGGCCTAGGTTTAGATGCATCTCAGGTCAACCCTCTGGGAGGATGAATATTTGTATCTTCATTCTTATGAGTTTTCCCTTTTTGAAGGCTGAGGTGGTGGAAGTCCTTTCCCGCAGTGGCAATGAGCAGCACTGGCTTGCTCATTGTTCAGACCCACTGCCAGCTGAACATCCCTCCTGGGTGGGAGAAGTGGAGGAAGCAAAAACAGAACATAACTCTGCGGTCAGTATTTAATGCCTGCCATTAGTGCCTTCTCAGAGCAGTGAGGACTTTTTCTCTCACAGGGAGGTTCCATCAGGCATGCCAGCTTTGTGTGTGGATACAATGTCAGGTTATGCCAGGGACCAGCCCAGTGTTTCTAGGACTTAACTAGCTGTGTACTTGCTATGTAATTTAGGATCAGAGGGGAATTTCTTGAGTGGCAAAATGTCAAATATAGAAACTTAAAAGTTCCAGAAAAGGTTGTTGTTTATTAACTCTGTTACTGTTAAATATATTGACTCTGTCTGTCTTTTATTGTTTACTAACTATTCCACAAGGTGAATTAAAACCACAGAAGAGTCCCATAATCGTTATGTTTTCAGATGGCTTTAGATATCATGTGGATAATTACATTATTCCTATTAACTTAAAGGAAATGTAAAAATGAGAAGCTCATCTTCACACATGAGACTATTAATTAGGTCAGATATAATCTATTGCTTAATGAGATCCTTTAGACTTTGAACATAGCTTCTGTTTAATTCAGAGCTTTATACACTCACTGTAGTGTACTAAACACAGGTGATTACTGGGATCATATAGGACTAGAAGTGGCCCTGTAAGACAATCAATTTCAGCAGACAGTCTGGATTGCACCACATCATTATCACTGCCCCATAAAAAATGGAACCCAAGCTTTGAAGAGTGTCATGAGAAGGCCTGGGTTTATGAATGACAGGGTTGATCAGACTGTGATTGGTTGCAATCTGGATCAGTGCTATTTGTTAAATAGGGAATCTTTTGAAGGGAAATCAAGGGACAGAAGTTTGAAACTTATATTCTTTTCTTCCTTGGGGTTTTTATCTAGCATTTTTTATCATGATTGTGGACTATATAAAGCAATAATTCATTATGGACCTGATCCAAAGATCATTTAAAGTCAGTGAAGGCAATCCCATGTAATTCAGAAACTGCCATTCACTGCAAAGGGCTCTGGATCAGTTCCAGCAACTACAAAGTCTGTTCAGGAAAAGCTCATGCCCAGACTGTATAGTAGCTCTGTATCAGCATGACCAGCAAATTAATACTGGAAATTTCGTGGGTTTTTCTCCGCTTTGATGAAGGCTTCCATGTAAATTTTCCCATCTGCACTTCATTAAGTATGTTAAGATGAGCAGCTGAGATCCCCAGGGTTGACTAGCATATCATAATAACCACAACCAGTGGTCTGCTAAGCACTAAAAGGAGTCAATCCTTTACCCCTTTCAGACTGCACCTGGAAAGCTTGCATGGCTATAGAAATTTTTTTTTTCCCATTAAATAAGCCCCATACATTCAAAAACACCATTAAAAAGGTGCTACTGCGGATGTTTTCAAGATACAAGTTAATGTATCCTTAAGGTTAAGAGATCCTTAAGGTCCTCCACAGGAATTCAAGACAAACAGCCAAAAAAAAAAAAAGGTCAGTTCTTCTTTGTGTCATTTTATTGGGAAGAAAATCAAATGGTATAACCAATAAATATTTAAACCAGTTGAACTGTCCAACAAGTGAAAACAAAAAAGCTAGGCTAGGCTGAAATTAAGCCCTCAATTTTTTCACCACTATATTGCACACTAGCCTTTGTTGAACTGCCTTTTTGATATTTCTCCATCTTTTATTCTTCATCACCTTCTCTACTGTGTTTCCCTTCATCTGCTCATCATGCCTAATTCATCATTGGCTCCATGTGCATTCATCCAGCAAGAGGTCAAGCCCTCAGTCTGCTCCTTGGGACAGAAAGGTTTATCATTCTTTGGATAGGAGGTACATGCACACATGCTTTCTCCAAAAAAAAGAATAAATAGACAACTGAACCTTTAAAAGAGTGAAGCATTTTAGAGGACAACTATTGACTATTTTAGGCTTTAAATAAAAAAAATATATGATAAATCTGAAATTTACTTTAAAGACATCTTAATACTATTTTGAGGGGTTTCTCCTTTAATTTTAGTGTATCTAAACAGAATTCACAATGATCCTTGATAGAAGAGATTGTCATCCTCTATGTGGTTATCCACCAGCCTGCCCAGTAAAGACCAGAAAAACCATTTGAATATCATTCTAAGAGACCAGTTGGTTTCAGAGGAGAAAGGAACTGAGCTGAATAGTAAGCTGCAAGAACCAAATTATGGTCAAGCAGTGGAAGAGAGCTCTGTGGAGCAAATGTTGTTTTTTATGCATCTGTGTATGTTCAATGACGAGCTGTGTGGTAGAAACGATATGTCTTCCTCTCTTTAGTTTGTTCTTCATAAGATAGTCTGTAGTTTTGCATGTCTTCATGTGTTTTTGCAACATAAAGTTTAAAAAATTTTTGGGGTGTATTATAGAACTGCAGGGGTAGTTTTATATAATACTGCTCAGCACTGTAAATTTGACTGCAGACCTAACATTTTGGACCTGTTCCTACTTCAGTGCTAAAGGAGATTGAAGTACTTAAGAATTCTATATATAAATATTAGGCTTAGAAATCTCTGCCCTTAGAAGGACTTCTTCAGTGCTGGGGGAGGCTATTTCCTTCTTTGTATATAGAGCCATGGATTTCCCCCAAAGACCTGGTGCCAGCTCTAGATAGTTCATTTCTTGCACAAAACTCAGCAGCAAAGAGGATATGGGTAGTTAGAGATCTCACCCGAGAAAATGGATTTTTTTTGTCTCCTCTATGTAATATACAGCATTCAGTCTTAACTCCAGTCAAATTAGTGGAATATGGGCCTGGGTATCCCACATCCCAGCGTTATTTGGTCTCTCACCATAAACCATGGGAACACCTGACTGGCCTGTATTTCCAGTAGGGTCCAGTGTTGCAGATGCTCAAATACAACTATCATTAAAGAAAGCCTCATTTATAGTCCATGTCCTGGGATGTGGCTTGTTTCATGTACAGCAAATAGGAGACACTGATGCTGGTGGGAAATGTCCCTACCTGAGTCCAAGGGATGGCTGAGTAGGACCAAATTCTGTAAGTCTGGACTTCTCTAAATTTTCAGTTTGGCAGCCAAATACATTTTTAGATGTTTTCTAGGGCAATTAGCCCTTGCTTTGTTCATAGTTCAGCACTACTTAATATGTCAAGAAAGAATAAACTGAAGCTAATCGGTAATGTTGGAGACCAAAACACACAGCAGGTAAACAGAAATTTGGGAGGACCACACTGGAGGGACAGTTTAGGTACTGAGACATTTTATCCAGTGTCTAGGGACCAGATCTACAAATACCCATTTTTACAGGCCTCTAATATTTCCAGCGAATCATATTTTCTGTGCTTGCGTGACTGGACAGTGTAGCTCAGACACAGAAGGGGTTGGACATCTTCCTGAATTGCTGGAACCCCTGTAAATGATTTATGTCAGGGAAATGGGGAGTCCCAGAAAGCTTGTGGGATCCCCATCCCTGGGAGTGTTCAAGACCAGGCTGGCTAGGGTTCTGAGTGACCTGGTTGAGTGAAAGGTTCCTGCCCATGGCTGGGGGTTTGGAACAAGTTGGTCTTAGAATCTCTTTCAACCCAAACTGTTCTATGATTTCATTAATTGTATGTGCTCACCAGATCTGCTACAGGGCAATAGGCAGTCATCACTGGATCCTGCCCAAGCAGTAAATCCAGTCTTCTGAAACTGTCAGACTGAACTACAGATGTGCATGAAGGAATCCATGATGTCCAGTCAGAGTTATTGTAGGGTGGTTCTGCTTGGGCTGCTGTATGTCCACAAATTTAAAAAAAAAAAAAATTTAAAAATTATGCATGTGGACAAAATCTGTGTTAGAGCCTGGGTACATCTCACATAATATTGTGTCACTCCACAGGAATTCAGGAGTCCTGAATGTACTTATGCATCAGCAGAAGTCTCACAAAGTGTTCCTATTAACTAAAACTACTTTTTCTGTTATCTGACATGAAAGGAGAGACTTCCTCCAAATTATCTTCACTTTTGATAAAACACCTTGCAGCTTTCAGAAAGGTGCAGAATAATAGAAAATTCACAGCCTGTTCAAAATCTGAGACCATTAACTGAGACTGATTTCCCAGAATAGCTGAGAGAGTGATCACTCCTCCTGGATATTCATGCACAAGAAAACTCTTGTGGAGAAAAAGATTGTCAAATCACTGAAGAAGGACTGGATAAGGGCAGATTAAATTTGAACTTTGCACCTACAACTTTGAAACAATAGCCATATGGGTCCTGAATCCAGGAGGCAAGTTGAGTTATTTCTCAGGGATGCAGTTTAATTTTTTTTTTTTTTTTTTTTTTTTTTAGCTAAGTGTCACTGACTAATGAAAATATATTGGCACAATCCTCTCAGGTTATTGTTCCATGTGGCTGTACTTCTTAGCTGGGAATTTGCAAGCAGGTCATGGCTGCAAGCAATATGAATGCACTCAGCTATTCAAATATTCAAAATATATCATGCTGTATTTATTGGAAGCAAAGTCTGACAAGATTATGTGTATACTAGGAACTGATAATGAAACATGGCATTGCATTGGCACTGGCTGTGTCAGCAACAGAGAAATTACAAACCTTAAATATTTATATAGTAAAATGAAATGCAGCTATTAATGCTTCCAAGAAGCATGCACTGCAGTGCTATAGATAGACATGAAAAATAGAGTTTTGGAATATCTCTAACAGGTCACTTTATAATTTTTGCAGAATAGTTCCTTGTCTGTGGAAACATGGTCTTAAAGAAATTATAAAAAGAGTTGCAAAGAACCAGAACAAGGTCTGAACACGAAAAATGGATGTTCCTAAGGGCTTAAATACACAATGGAAAATGAATGTCGTAAGTAATCCATTTTTCTGGATTGCTGATTTATTCATGTTGATTTAAAAACAGTAAGTACACATATTTCTTTAAAATGCTTTGGAAGCCAATGATATTTATGCTCCTTCAAGAGAGCATATACTTATTTTCTTTTCATTAATTATATTCTTTGAAAAACTACCACTTTGATGTTTATTATTTTTGGTGTGAGAAGATGAGAAATAAACAAAACAGCCCTTAAACACGGTTAGTGGTGCTTAATCTCAGTTGTTTTTTTATGCTGGAAGAAATCCTGAAGTCCTGTGTAGAGCATGAAAAAGGAACCCTGTGAGGACTTAGGATCTGGGCCTGTTACACCATTTCCTTCAGCAGACTGATGGAGCAAAGTTTCCTGTTGCAGTTCCAACTTCGTCAACTATAAACCAAAGGACTACAGTAGGGCTGGGATTTTTCTTTACTTATTCCTAAAATGGGGTGAAAACATGGTGATTTCTGCCCAGTGATAAGAAAAACCTGCTTTACTGCAACACCAAAGTTAGTAATTTAAAGTCCTGGGAAGCTATGCATATTGATTTGGATTGTCTTCAGTTGTCAAAGCTGCTGGTGTAAAATTACAGTATTTTTTTTGAGACAAGAAGGACTAAGGATATGGTGTGGAGCACTGTGCTTCAGTTTCTGTTTTCTGCATTTCTCTTTTGGTTGCTTGCTGTTGTGTAGTGTAAGCTCACTTGAACCAACTGAAAAGGTGAACTGGGAAAAAATCTCTTCCCAGCAGTGTAAATCAGACCAATTGCCACCGGGAGCTGCCTTCCTTTTCTCTTGCCCTGCACAGGCTGGGACCAGGAGAACATCCAGCTGAGACCTAACCCAGCAAAATGAAGCAGTGCTCAGTCTGAAGCCAGAAGAGACCCCTGAACATCTTACCACCTCACCACATGAACTTCAGCATTAGCTCAGACAAGGATGGAGCTGAGTACTGGGATACTCTCAGGTTACATCATCTTAAATTGCTGGGGAAGCAAAAACTTGGTGTTCATACAGTTATGACAGAGCCTTTAGTGATTGTAGCCTCCTTAGCTCAGCTTCAGCAGAAGCATCCATGTGGTAACCAGGATGAATTTCGGAATCTAAGCATTTGATATGAATGATGTATTCAAAATGCTATTTTTTCCCCCCTAACTGTATATCTTGACTCTGAAAAATCATTGACAAAAGAAGAGGATGCATTGTGCAAGCGTTTTTTATCACTTGTCATGAATTTGACAAAATGTATCTTGTGTATTGTGTTTCATCACCACAGACATCAGACTCTTTCTGAAGGCTGTGGAAGAACAAATCCTGCAAGCTGCAAACAGGCAACGCACCCACACTTGTGCTACACTGTCCTGAGGCTGTCCAGCCACTGGGACTCTGTGTTGGCAGAAGGGGGGACATGGTTTGGTCTCACAGTTTTAAGAAAAGCCTGTTCTATGCTTAAGACCACAGTCATGGTTTTGGAGCTCTGACCTACTAGAAAATGTATTGATATCCCACTGTCTGTCTCACATGCCACCAAACAGCTACTGGGACCTCTGTATATGCAGTGATCCTCAGGTCTTCAAAGTTTTAGGCAGGCCAAGAAGCTTATTTAAAAGTAGAAGGACTTATATTGAGCTCCATAACCTCTGAGCAGAATTTAGTCTATCATTAAATGCCTGTCTTTTCTTCCAACTATAAGCTTCAAGGCTTGAAAAAAAAATATAAACTTTTTTCCTTATACAGGCACGGAAATGCTATTGCTAAACAGTGCCTGTGGCATCACATACAAAGAAACAGGAGCTCAGGTTAATAGAGCTGTATAGTGCCTAAATTGTGTATTTTGCTTCTTATCTTGCAAATAATGTGGCAGCCTGTTTTGGTTTATCTTGGTGGATAATGACCATTTACAATTCTGTGTGGATGTTCCTTAGAAGGTGAAATAGTCATTCTGCATTTCCTCCTCAAAGTTGCTGTTCAGCAAGGGAAATATCATAGTACTAAAAAAGCCCTGAAATTGTACTAGAAACATACTTCTAGAAAATGTGGCTGATTTCAACTTTTAGGCTTAACCATCCCTCAGCATTCAGCTTGAACCTGGTTGATGGATATTTTTCAGCCAGGATCTTTCTCAACTGTCTGCTCTTCCACAAGCCAATTGATCAACTTGATTAAACTAAGCATCAAGCAGAGAAATACAAGGAATTCAGAAGAGTTTATGGTCAGAAAATACCACAGCACTCAAACCAGAAATTGCAGTAATTATTTCTGTTGCACAAAAGGGCATAAGTCTTGTCTTCTAAATTTAGCAAATGGGAAGGCCCCAGCAATAAGGAAAAATATATTTGCATTATGCATATTCTTCATGTGTAAAAGACTCTCTATGGGAAATACTGTGGTAGATCTGGTCATGAATACTTAAATGTCTTTCGGGAATTTGCAGTCAAATGTCTTTTCCATTTTAAGAAAAATCCTTCCTGGTTGAATATGCTCCAGGGGGTTTGCCTGATCCTGGACTGGGGTTTCCATTTTGCCATTAAAGTGAAATATCAAATTACAATTTGCAAGTAAATTTGCAGTCTATAGTGATAGCAATATATCATTAGATACAGAGAAGTATTTCCAGAGCTCAGGGAAACAACTCTCTGCATTCTTAAATGTCTGAATATTTCAAATAAAAGAGTGTCAGCAACAGCATTTTAACTATACTTCCTAATGGGCAGTGGCAGGGGGAAGTGGAAGGATATTTCACATCCCGTGTTTCACATCACAGCAAAATCGAATACAACCAATGGAGCATTCATGCATTTTTTAAGACTTGCCATTACTCTGCAGAGAATTTAGCTTATTAAGTAAGGGTTCATTTCAAGCAAAGTCACAATATTTCATATCAGATGTTGTTTTTCTCCAGAATTTTTCTGTTGGTTTTTTGTTTCTTGTTTGGTTTGGTTTTTTTTTGTTTTTGTTTTTGGTTGGGTTTTTCTTGGGGTGGGGGGGGGGGGGTTGTTTTGTTTTGTTGTTGTTGTTGTTTTGGGCGGGGGCTTTTATTGATTATTTTTGTTTGGGTTTTTTAGTTGGTTGGTTTTTTGTGGTGGGGTTTTTTGGGGGTTGTTTTCTTAGTTGGTTTTTTGTTGGGTTTTTTTTTTGGTGGGTTGTTGTGGGGTTTTTTGGAGAGGTGAGGGCAAGGGCACACACACACAAACAAACCCTTGTTCAAATTGGATCAGGACATTTTCAAAGGAAAAAAAAATGAGGATAAATGTAATCTTAAACTCTAGGTAATATTTAATCAGAGAGCATATTTCAAAATAGCCTTCCATATATGTATGTAAAAAAGCAAGTTATATATATGCTCATACTTTGATGATGAAAATCAATAGATTATTAACATGTTGTTCATCAATGAGAGAAAAAAATACAGTGATCAATATAAAGGGATAAGGAGAGTTTTATAGGTCATTTTATTATACAGTGTTTTAACTTTGACAGACATAATGAATGTTCATTTACTTTACTGCCCAATGCCATAGATGAATGTGCCAAAAAAATAAGGGCAACAAAGAATAGAAAATGTGAAACAAATTTTCTATTCTTTGCCTCCTGAAATTTTTTAAATATACCGACCTTACGATGCACCTCTCACATTTCTCTTACTGTTAAGAGGTGACCTCTTTCTCTCTAGTCTTGCAAGGATTAAGAGCATCTCCACCAGCTGGTGCTGGTAGCTTTATTGTGGCACTACAGCATTTACTGCATCTGATGTCAGTAATTTAATGTTGTATAGAGGGCAATAATTTCCTGTTCTGCTGAGCTTGTTTGTCAAAACATGATGCTTTAACACAGTTGTGATGCATTCAGTGGAGAGGAAGAAAACATAACACAGCAATGCTTGTCTAAGGAGCTGAACAGACCTGCATGGCAATGAACTGAAGCACTTCCTTGCCTCACTGTGTACTTGTGTTTTCATCTGTGAGTGCTTTCATTCTATACAGATTTTCTAAGCCCTTGCTTACTAGGATGGTTGGCTTAAGCTTGCTTCCAGGATATGATTGTAACAACACTCCAAAACCACAAAAATCCCTCAATCTAGATCTTGAGTGACTGTGGACAATTTTAAAATGGTTTAGACACTTTGAGCTAAATTTTTAATGGCATTTATGCAGCTCTGTGATGTCTCTTAGTCAAACCTCTTGCTGGTGATCTGCTTGTATTTGCCTTTCAAATTCCTTTTCTGCTTCCAACACACACCTTTGCTTTCCTCAAGCAGCATCTGCCAGGGACAGTTTTCTCAGCCCTCCTTCATCAACAACATTTAGCAAAATTGACAACGAGCAGTAAACATTTATGTAACATCAGATTTCAAACCCATTATGAGCACAAGCTTTCTAACTGAGCTTTTACCAATAGCCTGAGAGCTTTTCAGGGATACTGCCTGCACATCTCTTGGAGATTTCCCATTCTTCCCCCTTGGGCAGAGACATTTGTGCCACAATGGCGCAAACCACACTCATGCACAGAAGTTTTCTGTGGGTTTGGGTTTGGTTGGTTGGTTTGTTGGTTTGGGTTTTTTGTTGTTTTGGGTTTTGGTTGGTTGTTTTTTGGTTTTTAGCTGAGTTGCTTTGGGGTTCTTTTTGCACTTGACAGTCACAAGGAAAATATTGTCCTTATCCCCTTCCTTTTCAGAGCTGGAGGAAGCCAAGCACTTTTTTTTTTTTTTTTTTATGACACTCATCAGCAGTATCAAGCCATGTATCACAAGGAACCATTTTGGAATAGCAAGGTAGTTTTTAAGTGTGAATTAGTAATAGAGGTACCTGTTGCCTCATTTTTTTTTAACAATGTGAGGTTTCAAAGTAAACTGATGAATTCTATGTGGCTTTCTATAAATCCATGCCTCATCCTCTCTGGAGTTCCATCTATTCACTTTCCTCTGTGCTGCCTAGCATAAAAGAATCTTTGGTGTTGAACAAATGCAAGTAAATTTTACTCTTAGATGTTTCACTGAGAGTGGGGCAGAGATAGATAAAAAATTAGCAGCCCAGATCATGCTGTTAATGATACATTTCAAATAACTTTTCAGATCAATCATGTCTCTTGTATACTTTGGACACACGAGACAACACAAAGAGATAATCTAAGTCTCTCAACTTAACTTCTAGGCATATTTCTATTTGTTTCTTTATAACCTGCTCCTGAAACTCATTTGAATTCAATAAGTGTCACTTCTTCTGCTTGATCAGGTTATTCCTCTTCTTTCTGACAATAGTAGTCTGTGAAGAAAACTTTAAATGCAAGATTTATCTAAAAAATAAAGGTGAATCAAATCTTTCAACATTAGCACCTGTATTTTGCTCCTGTTAAAGGGGCTTAGGTAATTTTTTTCCTTCTCTCTTCTTGAAACTTCAGCATAGCTTTCACTTCCTTATGAGTCATAAAATTCAGAAATTGGTTATGATATGTTTTATTGCTTCAGTAAAAACAACTTCTCCCTACTGAGGAAGCAGGAGTCTGGGTGCAGAAAGAAATCTGCAAATATGCAGGCATGCTATTCTATTAGATAATATTTTAATTTATAGAGTTTATGTTTTCATCACAGTTGTTGGCTAATGAATCAGTTGGAAACCAGACATACTTTGCTTGAATCAATACCAGTGTTTTCAGTATCCACCTACTAACTCAGCCAGTAATTTTCAGTGGATGTAGTGTTCATGACTGATTTGCTTAGCATCCCGAGGCCACTTATCTATGTTAAATGCAGTGGTTTCCTTCTTGTGAGTAAAAGATCAAAATGTTTTATGCAGAACAGTAAAGAATAATGAACTTCAAGTATCAGATTTGGATCTATACATGCAGTTTGGTAAAGTAGACTACTGAGACATACTTACTAGCCCATGACAGTGGTACAAATAGTTGTGATGAATCAATATTTTAAGCTTAGTTAGTCAGAGAGAGCTATGGTATTATTCAGGAGGATATGCAGATATGAATTCTTTCATAATTTACTATGTATGATAGGTTTAAACCAAAAGGTCATGGTAAAGAACAAACTAGTTCTTCACAGGATGTCTGTCTCATTCAGTGGATTAAAACAGACTGTGTTCACTTACAGGCAATTATTCAACATTGTGTTTTCCCTTTATTGCTCAGTGTATATTCCACACCATATTTATTGCACACAATACAGTCTTACTTTCAACACAGATCTACTCAAGTTCTCAAAGATTTCTATGGCTTTGATACCTAGTTTTGAAGCACAATAGAGGTTTCCATAGGCCCTCAACTCGTCTTTATGGAAGATTTCCCCCTATGTGGACCCAAAATAATAAGAGATACAAATCATCCTGTAGAATTGACTTCTGCTTTTAATTATTTCACAATCTGTTAAAGTTTGTGCCATCTGAAAACAGTACCAGCAATGATTCATACTTTTTTCCATGTCATAGGTGAGAATATTAAAAAGCACCAAGCTAAAAGCAGGTCTTTGGGTAATTTGACTGTTGACAATCCTTTTGGGAGGTGATTTTTTTCCATTAAACCTGTAATTTCATATGTATCATTCATTCAGTTTAACTATCCATTTAAAAAAGGTTCCATTTTATTTCATGTAATGTTATTATTTTAAGCAAACAGTATTAGATCAACTGTTTTTAGAAATCTGTTGATATTTATCCTTTCTGCCAGTTAAGAACCTCATCTGACAAAGAATTTTTTGAGAAGTATTGTCTTTGAGAACCAAATTATAACGTACAATTTTATTGAGATTCTTGTCCAAGGAATAACATAAGCATGATTGAAAAAAATCTCAAAAGAAAATTTAAAGTGTAAAAGGTGGGAAAGTTAAGTTCAAAAGTTATTGAAATATTTATTTTTATTTTTTCTCCATACTCCCCTAAAAGTGATTTTCTAGTGCTGTTTTGCCAGAAAAATGGGCATTTTTGGTTCATTCTGCAGCCAGCTAAAGTGGAGGATTTATGATCCATTTTGAGAAATTTTATGAAAAAAACCCCCAAAGTATCAATGAAAAAATAGGCAATTTTGCCACAAAAGGTCAAACAAGAAAAGATAATTGATCTACTCAATTATGCATTAACAGATCTGTTCAACAAAGTAATTTGCAAGTGTCCTCTGAGTATTATTGGTTGCTAGGGCTCACCTAGTTTATCAAGAACTGACTCAGATAAAGGAAAACAGTGATTTTCAGACTCCTAAGCTATTCTGAGATGCCATTTGTTTACTTTTTTTCTGACATGAATATATGCAGTGGGCCTTGAGCAATATCTGTCTGGAACCTTTAGAGTCAAGGTCAACATGGATTGAACCTCATCTCTGGGTTGTTTAAGATCCCCAAGACTGCAGAGCCTGACCTTGGGCCTGAGAAGGAGTGGCAAGACTTTACCCTGTTACAGAAATGGTGTCAGTCTGCCAGCTCCCAAGACCTCAGTCCTTATCCTTGTCTGCCTCTTTCCTAAGCTGAAGAAAACCCTACCACTCCTACATTTCAGAGTGGTCATGCCAGCCTCCTTGGATAGGCCATGGAGAAAGGGGGGCAGTAGCAGCAGACTGCTGGTTTATGAGACATGCAATGGGAAGCTTAGAGAAGTGATTGCTTTCTTCCATTGGTTTGTGGGCCTGCTATATCCTACTGGCACTTTTACTGCTCCAGTGGCATCACCAACTGCAACAGGAACACAGAAATGATGATTATATCCTCTTAAATATGATTTGTAGTGGCTAAATCAAATTCTATTTAATTTGAAGATTTTATCTGAGCTTTTACTTGCTATCCAGAGACTCAAGGAGCAGAAAATGGCTTACCATTAATTATGAATATCTGTGGGAAACAGAAATCCAATGACAAATTGTGCTGCCAAGCCCCCTTGATGCCTAATACACATTGGTCATGCTTATTTTGTTCCCATAGAGTGGTTTGTCTGTCATATTCCTATCAGCTTCTTTTATGATTGCTTTTGGGTTTATATTATTTTTGATTAGCTCATGTTTTAGATCATTAGTTCAACAAATAACCTGTAGCCCAGTGACAGATAATCTGTACTGAGTGAGCATCATTCAACCAAGTCCTGACAATTCCCCCGATTTAGTTTTTAATAGTCATTTTAAACACTTTAAATAAAAAGTTAAATGAACATGAATATTGTTCTCAGTTTCAAATTTTATATATCCGTCATTTATTAGAAACCCACTCTAGGCTCCATCATGCTAATCAATCATTTTGGGTAAGTTATTACATATGCATTACGTAAAGAGATAAACACACTTTCATTTTTCAAGTGCTGTTGTATGTGCTATTCTTTCTTGTATGTACAGCCAATGACCACAGGAACAGGTTAATACCAATTTCTGTTTAAAAATTGACCTTTGAATGCCATTAATTTATTGATTTTTAAGTTTCCATATAGTTTAAGTTGCACAAATGGATTTTGAATCACCTACTGACCTATGTTTCTCCTCTAAAGTCCTCCAATTTTCTGGGAAAGAATTGGATTTGGGGCAGTAGAGTCTTAATAGAAAGACATTGTTTGGGTATTGCTCAAAAGTGCTAACACAAAGAACAATGTCCTCCATCAGCACAGATGGCCTATGGAGGAAAATCAACTGATTATAACATCAGAGAAATGGTTATCTTATTAGGGAAGTTAAAAAAGATTCTGAGTAGGTATTTGCAGCCTTGTAATGTTATATTCTACAGTTTCTTATCAAAACTGAGAGGAAAGAATAGGAGGAATATTGAGGTAGGAGGAAGTATTCAAAGGCTGCCTGCCACTAAGTTCCATGTCCTGATTATAGAATCCCAGAACAATTTAGGATGGAAAAAACCTCTAAAATCATTGAGTCCAACCATTAACTGAACAATCTAAGTCCACCAAGAAATTATGTCTTCAAGTGCCACATCTACTTATCTTTTAAATACCTCCAGGGATGGTGACTCAACCATTTCCCTGGGCAGCCTGTTTTGAAGGTCGGCAACCCTTTCCATGAAGTCGTTTTTCCTAATATTCAATCTAAACCTCCCCTGGCAGAAGTGAGGCTATTTCCACTTGTCCTATCACTTGTGCTTTAGGAGAAGAGACCAATCCCTATTGATGCCTTTTCCTGGTCTTAAAATCAAGAGTCATACACGGTTAGAAGGGGAAAAGGGATTTTACCTTGGTATTTATTTTTAAGGATCCTTAGGTGTACACTTCCAGGTCATATGCATCGAGATGCACCCCGCCGAGTGTGTATCCCCCCCAACATTGGGTATAACATAATAGGTTTTACTAATTAGCATATCTATCAAAGATTCCCCAATGAGAGGCTTGAGTGAGCCCCCCTCCCAAGGAACCTTCCCCTGGATGATTCTATCTTGGTTTACAGAATGTGTTCTGGAGAGGACATTAGGGTCTGGGGCACACTGATCCCTAGCTACAAAGCTTCTAAAATGTTTAGTCTCTCAGCTTGACAAACAAATCCAAGAATGTAGGCAAAAAGCACTAGGAATACAGAAGTTGTAAAAAAGTATAACAGGGGTATAAAAGAAAAGGCAAAAATCTTCATGGCATCACTATGTCACCACAACCTCTTTTCAGATAGTTGTAAAGAATGAGAATATCCCCCTTGAGCCTCCTTTTCTCCAGGATAAACACCCCCAGCTCCCTCAGCTGCTCCTCATCAGACTTGTGCTCCAGACCCTTCCCCAGCTCTGTTGCCCTTCTCTAGACACACTTCAGCCCCTCAATGTCCTTGTCATGAGGGGCCCAGAACTGGACACGGGATTTGAAGTGTGGCTTCACTAGTGCTGAGTACAGAGGGACAATCACTGCCCTGGTCCTGCTGATTGCTAATCCAGGCCAGGTGCCATTGGCCTCCTTGGCCACCTGGGCACAGCTGGCTTATGTTCACCTGGCTGTCAATCAGCACCCCCAGGTCCTTCTCCACTGGACACCTTTCCATCCACTCTTCACCAAGTCTGAAGCATTGCCTGGGGTTGTTGAGACCCAAGGCAGGACCTGGCACTTGCCTTGTTGAATCTTATACAATTGGCCTTGGCCCATTGATCCAGTCTGTACAGATCCCTGTCTACTGTGGACATACAAGTACTATTTTCCTTGAATGCTGTTGTTTTGAATGTCTCTGTGGAGATGGACAGAGAGGGCGGGGTTCGAGACAGACCACTATCTTCAAGTTGCACAGGGGGCATTTGTACATATGCATTATATATCTCTATATAACTCTATATATATGCCCAAATAAAATATACAGACTAGATATAATAGATACAGCATGCACACAAATTTCACAGGTACATCCATGTGCTGCATGAATATATGTTCCCACAGCCTATGCTAGATGCTGGCCAGGTCTGTGAGCATCTCTAAAGGGAAATCAAAAATCAAGGGCAAAGATGGACCGATAACTTCAGGTTACTAGACATGCTCATGCTGCAAGCTAAAGCAGAGAGAAATCATGAAAATCACTAGTTCTCAGTTCTTTGCTTACTGTCTTTCACCTGAGGCATGCTTATCTCTTTTGACCACGTAGACTGGCTCAGTGTGTGCTTGCACATAAGCTAGGGGCACAACTTAGCATGTGTTAGTAGGACTGCCATGAACGAGTGTAGTATTGAAAGGTCATTCACTAAACCTCAGTCCATGTCAAGAGATTGATGGCAAAGATGCCCTGACATTCTTACTAAGAGATCACTACCTTGTAATGCTTGTGACCATGCTGTGCCATTCCCAGAACTGTGCCATAGTCCAGAAGATAATGATTTGCAGATCCAAGGCTGAGCTAATCCAGCATACAAATGCCCTGCAGATCCCAGACAAAACTTGGAGACCATCAAGCCCAACAGAATGCACTACAGCAAGAGGGTCTTGATGATCTCAGAGGTTTTTTCCAACCTAAGTGATTCTGTTATCACAGCTGCACAGTTTCAGCACTATGATGAATAGTTTTCTGGTGAGAGATTCTTGTTTTAAACACTAAAGAGAAGCTTCTGTTTACCAAAGTGTAGGCCCCCATCCATTGACCGTAAACAATCCAAATGGATGTGTGCATGGTTGGGTGAAGAGCAAGTGATTGAATGTAAAATGTGGCATGACACATATGTATATTAAAGTGGGATGAATCAGGGCCATGGAATACTCTGATGATATTACTAGTCAGCTTCTACTTTAGTGAAAAGAAGAAAATTTCTCAGAAGCAAAAAAAAAAACCTCCCAAAATTGAAAAAAGATATTTTGATGTCATTGCAGTTATTGTCTCTAGACAATTTTATTTTATTTTCTTGCATGTTTTCCTGATGCTACTTGTTCATGAAAGTTAACACTGTAATTTCAAGAAAGTGGCATAATATTTAGCTGAAGATTTTGAAAGCCTTAAAAGGTTGCATCTTAGGAACAGTATACTCACTGGACTTTGTTTTATTTGAAAGCTTGACTTCTTAACAGAATTTATTTCTCAGTCTTGCCTTAAAATGTATGAGTTGTGCATGATTAGTGGATTCATATACATTTTCCTTGAATAATCTTTTCTCTCCTAAACCTGTAGAGTGAATTTAGTGGCTTTTCAGTGCTAAAAGACCAAAGACTGTCCTTCTTCCCAATTTCCTTTCATTGGTTTTTACTGTCACTGAAAGTGGAAGACAAACCATTAGAGAAGCAAATACACCCCATGAGGCATATTTAATTTAAGATGTATTTATCTTGCAAGAAGGACACAGAAAAACATCTTCTGAGAGACATTTGAAAAAGGAATCAAACAATACTATTGTAAATCACCAAATGCAAGTGCAGTCTTTTGAAAATTCCATGGGAGAAGTGATATGCACATGTAAAAATTTCTTGTTGAATTTCAAACTCAACAGCATTCTCTGCTCCCACTCAAAAAATGACAAGGGCATGCCCCAAATTCACAGTTACAGAATGTGCTTAGGCAAAACACTTTTCTTTTTCTGAGTGGAGGAAATCTATTGTGTGTGTCAGATTTTGAATGCTCAAGGGATACCAGTCATGATATCCATTATTATCAGACAATAAATCCTCTTGTTACTCCAACTATTCTGACAGAGGGAATGCCTCAATGTAATGAAAAAAATGTTTGAATTATCAACCTCCTGGCCATTGCACCATATGGAAAGCATTGCTTGGGAAATACTTGTCTAATTTAGCCGTATGTGGCATAAATTAACTCAATGATCACAGGTTAAACATCAAGTTACATATGATGTAATATTTAGCAACACCCAGACTAAGAAAAACTGGTTAAAAAGTAAACAGTCATAATGTCCAAGTATGTGAAACAAAACAACTACATTTACATTTAGGCATCTAATGATAAAAATTTTGCAGAAATGGCATAATGTGCTCTGCTCCCACCAGCAAAATCTGTCTGGAGAGCAGAGAGCAGAGTGAATTCAACATATGATATCAACTGGACATGTATTAGGTAATTTCTCAAATTATATGCTGGTTTATGCCGTAATTAGATACCTAAATCTCAATGCCCACATTAAATATTTTCAAAGTGTCCGTTGCATGTCAAGAAATCCAGCTTTTCCTTGGGAAATCAACTGCAGGGATAGTTTCCTCTTAAAAAAAGCCCCACAAAAGATTCTTAGTGAATGCTAAGTACAAGACTTTCCAAAGGAAAACAAACTGATGACCTAGGAAGTGTGGCTCTTTGTCTCACAGAAAACACTATAGCAACTTTTCTGGTTTATAAGGTGCAAGTTTACAAGAAGTGCAAAATGCTGCACATCTGACCTTGTTTTAAGCCATGCGTAGATTTAAAAATTCCTTGGCAATATTTTATATGTTACCAAGAGTCATGAAGCAAGGTAACTCAAATCCAGATCTTCAAACTGATTCTGATCTCACACTGACTTGGCATCAGTAGAACACTGTTGGTATCAATTATATTACTTTGATGATTTGCACTGATACCAATTCAATCAGGAAGACTCACGATAAGTAGATTGTGAATGACTGGATATCATGTGCTCTCCCTTTTGCTTTCCACTAGAGGTACTAAATCAATTTTATAAAGTGCCATACATCTTTATAACTGTGGATTTTTGTCTCCATTAGGTCCAATTATTCTTGTTTCCCTGCCTGTCATTTTTCATGAATGCTTCACAAACATTATTGCAGTGGCAAATTACCATTGCCCTTTCTTGACTTCAAAATCAGTGTAAATGTTTATGGCATTGCTATATGGTGGCACTGTGATAAAATCTGAATGTTAACATAGGCAGGGAGATACTGCACCAGGCAGGTAATGGCAGACTGAAGCCAGAGTTCAGAGCAAGTCTGAACACAGCATGTTCAGAACACCTTGGAAGTGTTTCCTCAGCTCTGGGCTGGGCCCTCCAAACTGAAAGCTGTTGGGAGGTTTACTGCAATCATGGACAAGAGATAAATAAAGAAAAATACATCTTGTCTTCTTCATATTTGACTGAAAAAAAGTGATGGAAAGTAGGCCAAGAGTAAAGAACAAGAGTCTTTGTATAAAACCATTGCAGAAATACTCACTGGCCATCACTCTCGCAGTCCCAGGAGGTCTTTACTGCTATCAGCTGGTTGACTCATTGCTGCCTATTGATTTTGACTTTTCAAATTTTTACTGAAACATTATTCCAGGTGACTGTTGTTCCTCATTTATAGCTAACTTTTGGTCTGCCCAGTATGTCTTCTCCTGCCACATACTTTTGTTTCACTCCTGCTTGTGCTTACACTTTCCTTTAACGTCAGTTGAATTTGTGAGACCTTTGTCATGAGGGAGGCTCATGAGGTGGATCTCTTTGCCATGCAAGTCCTGCAATACCCTTTCTGATCTCAGCACTTAATTAACACCCTCAGCGTGGTGCTGGTTTTGTTACTAATGAAGTCAGCACGAGAAGAAATACCACTGTGGTAGTCAGGGTTCAGAGCTGACCTCCTGACTTGGAGAGGCTGCAAAGCAGCCATGGCCAGCCTGACACATTTTTTGAGAGTTTGCAGTAACAGTAGCTGGTATTCTGCTAGAGACCTGCTACAGTCCCGGTGTTTCTAGACACTCATCTGATAGACTAGAGATCAAATCTCCAGTTTCCATCTCTTCTTATAAAAATGTGAGAAACCAAGAGATCAGTCCTTCTACCAAGCAAAGAGGCTTTTCGCTACGCTTAGTGCTCCACAAGATGATTTGGAAAACACAAAAGAAAATCTGTAGACAAAGACCCTCTTCCAGTTTGGTACTCCAAGACAGGTAACTGCAGGCAAGCCACAGAGAGGGCTGTGCTGAAGCCCATGTGGGTTTATTCTTAATCTCAAGCAGAAGTGGTCTAGCCAGGCATACAGCACTGATAAAACACTGGCAGAAGAGCCAACTTTCTTCTGTTTGAAATCTCCAAAATTCATAAGCTACATGACAGAAATAAAAGCAAATGCTACATAGCAGGGCTTAAAAAATAGCAGGGGAAAACATTTTACATTTACAACATTGAAGCAGGGGTCCCATCTCTGATAAGGGGTTCACATTTATGAGCTGACCTCGAACTCAGTGCACCCTCTCACAAAAGCACCCATTCAGTGACTTCAGCTCCCCACCTGGGCCGTGGGAATGAATACTCCCTCTTTTCCTTGGTGTCATGTGCCAGCCAAAGCAGCTTATGAAAGGAAATAAATACATGAACATTCAAGCATACATGAGAGAATAGAAGTTTTATTATCACAGAGCCAAATGTAGCTACAACATGGCTCTAGCAGCAAAAGTCCTCCGGTGAAACCGTGAGAAATGTGCTGCCAAATTCTTCTGTATGTTCAATAGCTGTGGTGAGATTTCCAGGCTCAGCCCGAGTGTGATTACCTGGCATGGGTACCACTGCTTCCCATGCCTGTTTAATGATGACACCCAGGCCCTCCAGCCTGCAAAGCTCAAACATTTGTGTCTCATCACTACAATGAGGAACAAGCACAAAAAACTAAAAGATTCATGCAGGAACCCTGAACACCTGCACGCTATCCTCCCTGGTATAAATGACATTTCTGGTGATTCCACTTGCAGCAGTTTTTATTTTCGGTGTAAAGGATATACCTTACACCCAGAATCTGTTTTGACAGAGGGAGGAGCAATATCACTGTGTCTCCCTCAGGGGCATCACTTTATCACCGTCCAAAAAACAATTTTCCTTGTGTCAGGATTGAGGCCATTGTAAGAAATGCTTGGAGCAGCAGAATTTGAGACAGAAAAAATGTAAAATGGAGGCCAACCCTCAAGCATGAGGAGCCTGTGTGAACTGAAGAGCTGGGGGATGTTGGTTAAAGCTGTGATGTCTGGCAGACCTGTCTACACCTGGCCAGCCCTTCAGACCTACTGCTCAGTGGGCTCTGCACTACCCATTGCCTCCATACATGGGATGAGGAGATCTCAGCTATGGGGCAGGTCTTTACCTGTCTTGTAAGGACCCTGGCCAAGACCTTCATGGACACAAAAAATTGTAAGCCAAACCTCCTTTTTTTTCATGATATTTCCCCTGCAGATTTCCCATTCTGATGGAGATGGTGAGACTTGCTGCAGGTGGATGAAACCTCAGAAAACAGTCCTCAGAGCTTCATTTCCCTCAAGATCCACGTAACATAGCAGACTCTAGAAATATGTTCCCTTTCTCAAGAGAAATGGAAATGGGTATCACCTGCACTGTGGGAGGTGCTCAGTTTGAGATGGAGTCCCTGCAAAGGAGTTAGTTAATACAGCTCCTGGCATTTCTCAGCATTTACGAGGGTGGTGTTTTCTATTGCAGCTGAACCCAAACTGCACCTGTAATTTATTTAGCTCTCCCAGAATGGCTGTTGATGGGCAGGAAAGAAGAAAGGCCTGTAGGTAGTTCAGATGGGCAGTAAAAAAGGAAAAGATAATTCTCATAAACTTCTGCTGCTGGTAAACACATAATTCAGACCTGAAGCTCATTTCCAGGTCTTTCATAATTCAGAAAATCCCCATATTGAAGACTTTGAGCTAAGACAAGTGTCTTGCACTTACATATTTTTAGTATACAGAGAAAGCACTTAAGCTGAAAACCAGAAAATTTGAGAAACCAGAAGTGCAACAGAAATGCCAGAGGGCACACTCTTTAACCACCCTGTAAAAGCAGAAAAAGAACTACTACCTAATTTCTATATTATTTGTTTTAATTCAAAAAATAAATAAACCCCACTGATTTATGGTTCAGGCAGTCCACTTATTCTTCCTTAAAGCAGCCACTTCAGTGAACAGATTTATAAAAAAGTCAAATCATTACAACTTTCTGAACCCTTGCAGTTTCAGATCTGTTAGTAATCTTGGCTGTTCAATAGGAAGTATATTCTATCTGTAGTTAATGACCTTTGGTTCCTGCTGTGAACAAAAATGACAGAAAAAAACCAGTGCAACCCACTCACCCTTAATATTTGCACAAATCACCTTTGCCTAGAAAGGAAATGCTCTTTTATTTTGTTTTGTGCTTCTCCAACTTCTTCAGGAAATGAGGAGTACTGCCTTTTCTGGCAGCACCAATTAAATAAGCAGGTTTGTGGAAAATTACACAGCATCCTACATTTTTAATCCAGTTGCATGAAGCTATAGTCCTGTGGTGATCCCCAGCATGGCTCTGCTGTTTTGTAAGAGCAGACAGTGGCAGAGCTGATGTGCTAGAGGCACTATATATGATAATTGCATACAGGTTAAGTGCTTTGCAAATTAGCTGTGCTTCATCATCCACTTTCTTTTTACTGCCGTTCAGGTTGGCATACCAAGTGTGCTGAAGGTGACTTGTCTAATCTGCAGCAGCTGGAACACCCTGCCATCCCCACAAAATGATTTCCTGCCATTTTCAAATGAAGCTTTAGGAGACGGCTGTTGTTCCGTCAGAAGTGACACATGGCACCACGGATTTTGTCAAGGAGCAGCCTTCTCTGGGGCTTTATGTGAATCACTCTCTGAAAGAGCATCTGGGCTTAGGAGGCCCGTTTTGGATTCAGAACAGCACCTTGAGGTGTTTCTCTCAGATTTCTGCAATCCACCTCCATCCTTCCCCAGGTCTCCCCAGCACAGCTGTGCTGAGAATTACCTCTATGCACTGGTAGGAAAACCCCTACAGTGGCTCTTGTGACTGACATTTCCCTGGACCTTCAGGTACTTCAGTGAGATAATGCAAGATGCGTGCTCTCTCTAGGTGTCTAAGGTAACAGAAAGAGATTATGTTAAGTGCTTGGTAAGAGGCATTTTCCATTTGCAACATTCAACTTCATTTAGCTGTAATGCATGAAAAAATTGACCCACGTGGGTCTTAATCTAGCCATTTAATTGTACCCCTGAAGTGTGAATGCGATAAGCATCACAGATTTTGGCACAGTTGACATTTCTTTTAAGCAGATGACAGTTTGAAAGGATGGGAGCATATCCTTTTATCACTGCAACAGATAAATACGCTGCAGGGTGATGGAAACAGCTTTACACACTGGCAAGTGACAGAAGAGAAAGTGGTGGGGAAAAAGGCACAAAAGGCAGGACAAATTTAAATAAAAAATGAAGCACAAAACATACAAGTGCCCTTAAAGCCTCTCTGATGAATTCACATTCTGAATAACTGGTGCAGTTGACCAACAATTGTCAGTGAGAAAATTACAAGACTCTTATACAAGACTCTTAAAGCTTCCTCAGAAGTGTCTTTAAAACAGTGGATTGTTCCATGGCAGGGGGGAAGGGACCCCAACAGTGGATCTTGGACATGTACAGTGGTAAAGCTGAAGGGAGACAAGGACTTTTGGTAAAGAACAGGGAGGCCCTCATGTTCAAAATCCTGTCCTCTCTCACATCAGTGTTTTAAAAAAGCATTTTGTTTGTTGGTCTAGGAGTCTCAGTCCTTTTAGCAAGCCAGTATAGTGCTTTCTGGGATAGCAAGACCTAAGAATTTCCAAGAAACATACCTTTTTTCATGGTCAGAAGCAGTATTTTCCAGTGGTGGGCTGCAGAAGAAGCAGATGGGAATGGGTAAGGAAAAGTTCTGGATGAGGATCACCAGGACCGTAGAAAACAGGAAACCTGTGTTTTTAAGGGTCTTTGGTTGCTGTGGGAAATTGCCAAAGGAATACTTTTCTGACAGCATTTAAGATTTTCAGCAACGCATTTTTGTCATTGACAATATGTTTTTTCATGCCCCCAAATCATCTGAGTAGCTGCCACCTAGGGAGAAACTCAGCTGAGACTATAAATCCTGGAAGACACAGGCACCTATCGAGTCGCCTGAAATCGGGCAGCTGAATTTCCATATTTATCAACCTAGATAAGCAGAATTAGCTGCCAGCTCAGGAAGATCCTTGGACTGAGAATCCATTATAACCTTTCCTATCTCAGGTTCTGTAACCATTGATTGTTTCCTCCTTGTGTACTTTCAGGGTGTGATAGCAGAGTTTAAATGCATATAATGGTAATTCAATTACATGCAAGCACCTGTCTAGCATATATGTATGTTAGCTTATCATTGGCTATCAACTATCTGTCAGATAACGTGGCAGAGTGAGAAAATCTATTACTAATGGAGCAATAGCTTCAAAAAGCAGTAACATGGGACCCTAGCAACTGTAAATGTGAAAAACGCCATTTGCATCTAAGAAAGCCTTTGGGTTTCTTTGTAAGAAAATTATTTGAGGAAGTGATAAATATAAGGACACAATTATTGCAAATGTTAAATAATTTCCTCACCCATTTTACAAATATTTTATTCCTCCCTACCCCCTATGAAAAAAGACCCTAAGCCTCTGGAGAAAGAAACAAATTCTAACAACATTACTCTATCAGGCAGGTAATTGGAGGGGATCTTTCTTCTCTCTTGCCACAGATAATAAATTATAGAAGTTTTTGAGAACCTAATTATGTCACTGAGGAAACACTAACATGACAATATGAATGTTTTCTTCAAGCTAACATGATTTTGGGAAACCGTTATTTTATTTTAAAAGTACTGCAGAACTCAACTCTGGTCTATTTTTAAAATGATGGATTAAACAGAAAATTTTTAATTAAATACTACCCTGGCTGCTTTGCCACAAAAAGACAAAAGACCAAATGTCAATTTGAAATTAAACTCATATAGAAGCTGAGCAAACAATAAGGGGATGCATCACTGAGCAAATTATAGCAGTGCAGATATATAGCAGATATCCTGATTATGTTTTATTTATTGTTGTTAAACCACTAGGCAAATGCAACTCCACAATACTGTGTTTCATGACAATACTTTTGAAGAACTTGAGGCAATAAAAGCATGCAAGTTTATGCTCACTATGTATCCATGAAGACTTAATGGCTGCTCAATACAGATTTGAAGCAGTTGCAAGAAAGGCCTCAGCACTGTAATACTCAGGGCAGAAAACCCTCAGCTTCCAGTACTCCAGACCAGGAGTCAGTGATGCTGTGCCAGACCAACTAAGGATGCATTTCCTTCCTGCTCAGTGCTCTCATGGCATCCACAACACCCATCTTACAGAGCAAGGATACTTAAGCCAGTCCAAAGCGAAAACTAAGAGAAGGTTGCTGCTGGAAATTGTGAGACTGACTGTGGGCATTGTCCTGAGAACTGTCTCAAACTCGTATGTGCAGATAGGCTCAGGACCACCACCACAACAGGTGGACATGCTCCTGTCTCCCAGGCCCAGGTGGCTCTGCCAGGTGGTACTGAAGGCCAGAAATTGCCTCTTTCATGCAGGTTCTAAGCATATAAGAGCACACCCCCTTTGTTTTCTTGGTCCTCTGTAGCATTGCTTCCATTCTGAACTTCTTTTTCCTGAGGAGGAAGGAGTGGTGCTTTCTTTTCACCATAGAAGCATATCTATACCAGCAGCAAATTAGATACCCCAAATGTAGGTTTCAATTCTTTCCAGGGCCAGGATAAATAAGAATTTGTATCACCTGGTTTCTAAGAAGGTGCATTTGCAGCAAACCTAACACAAAGTAGAAGAATACCTTGCCTCTGAGGCCCACTCCTTCTCTGAGTGAGTGGAAGGCTACCAGTGCTGCCAAGATGTTATTTGAGTATGCCAAGCAAGCCAGGATCTTCAGGAGACTGTGATGGGGCCACCTGTCAAATATGTAGGTGGGCTTTTAGGTAAGTGCATTTTAAGATGGGGATGTTTGTCAGTGTATGCAATGGTAAAACTCCAGGTAACTGAGCTTGCTATGGAAAACTAGGAGACTACCATCAGGTGCCTTAAGAAGGGTGAGTAGGGTTTTCTTGGATCATGCTGTTGGAGCAAGGTGTGTTACCTCTAAGTCACACTTGGTGTGACAATAGTGATTTTAGATCTCACCCTAAAAGTTTTGCTGTAGCAGGGAGAAAATCTGTACTGGAGAGAACCTGAAGATGCTGAGTCCTAAATCATATTCTAAACTGGAACAAAAACCCTTTGCAAGTTACTAGACCTTCTTTTTTTGTGTTAGGACATAAAACATAGGCAAAATATGTAAGAACATACACCTCTGTGTGGAGCTTAGGAGCAATAATGGAAAAGACTTAAAACTCATGTTGAAACAAAGTCTTGTGGAGTGAAGGATTTTAATTTTCTTTGTCTCACTCTCTATTTAAAATTATTTTTGTGGACTGCTAAAAACCTTAAAATGAAGGTACAACTCTCCTGACAGTATATTTAAGTCTGTTCACGATATATGCAATTCTCTTTGTTTCCTTCCAGAGAAATACCGTGCTCCCTCTCCCAGGGCTCCAGAGAACACCAGTACCAATCCTTTCAAAGACCTCCCTATAGCCTTCCTCCTCAATTTTTCCAGATTCTCTTAGCCAGAGGCACTTTTTTTTCTGCATTCCTGTTGTTTTTATGACAGATCTATTCAGATAAATTTTTCATTTTCTCTTCCATAGAGCTACAGTTTGAGACCCTAAGGGCTTCCAAATAAAATGTAAAAATAGCATGAGAACAAAGCTTCCAGACAGTCTTTCTTCAATCTGCGTGGAAACAGCAAGATTTTTAGCTCATTACACTACCTTTTCAAAGTCTTATCTTTTTTTGGAAGTGTTTTTGAGACACAATTTGGATTTTAAAAGTCAGGTTTTCATTCCTGTTTTTAAAAAAATCCTGTCCATCAGTGGATTCAAGTGTAAATAGTGGACTCTATTTAAAGGGGTGGAAAACAAGACTTTTGAAGTTTTGATGTAATTAATCCTTGTTCCACTGCTTGCTGGTAGATCAGGGACCTGGACTCAGGTGGGCTCAGCCCATCTTTTCACATGGTCTCAGCCCCCCCACTACTTGCAGGCACTGCTGTGACTGCCTCCATTCCTCCTCAGCTCCTCTGCAGCTTCCCTGATCTCAGCACCAGGGCTCCCCTATAACACCGCTCTAACAGATACTGTTTTGTCCTGTTGAATCCCTGTTTACTATTTTGTCTGGCATCTTTTTCACAAATTCTCAAAAAAACCCTAACTTCAGGCTTTGTCTCCCTATCCTTATCTGTGCTGAACACCTTCCCAGCACACCTTCCCAGCTTACAGAGACCTTTCAGGCTTGAATTAATCCTTTCCTCTGTCTGGGTTTGCACTTGCACGCTTTCCTCACACTATACCTTGGGAAGCTTTTCTTTTCTGCCTTCATTTAGTGCAGAGGGATGCAATGTCTAGAGAGGAAGAAGGCCTGTATGGAAGTTTTTAAGCATGGATCAGAGCATTTAATGAAGGTAAATCATGAGAGACAAAAAGAGCAGGAATCACCAGTCAAAAAACCTGAAAAAGCTAAAGAAAGTATTTTATAAAATCATACATTGCTGCCTTTCTCCTTAAGCCCTTCCTTCTACATAGAACAGATAGCCCAATCTCAAAAATAAACCTCAAAAATAAAGAGAATTGCAGAAGGAGCTGTGAAGGCAAATCCCTTTTTTTTACAAACATATACAGAGCTGAGGGTCAGAGACAGTGAGGCAGAAGGAGCTGTGAGGGCAGCACAGGCACCATGGTGACAAACGTAGTGGCGCTTTCTGGATGCCAAAACGATTCCCCTTGTCACAGTGTTTGCCAGAGATCAGGAGGCAGATGTGCCTCAAACAGATGTTTCCCAGGGACAGAGAATGGGACATTTCTAAAACATTGGAAATACCTGAACAAAGGTTTGTCTGGGGGAGTAAAGTCAAAGAGAAAGTTCCTCTGTGCTGAATTTCCTTCTGCTCCACCTCTGACAGACGCTGTGGTACCGACATTCCTTCTCCGCGCCTCGCCAACACAGAGACAGCCTGCAAGGGTTTGTGCTCTAAATTAAACATGGGGAAAACCAGGTCGCTTTTCATTCTTACAATACCACCACAGTTACCACTACTACTACTACTAAAATAATAATAAATCAGGTCTATCCCAGTCTGAGCATCAGCAGATGATTCTTAAACCAGGGAAGTCTCCTGCATATGAAAGGTAATAAAAACACTCAATAATGATGTGGGATAACTTCCCTGACTATCTGCTACCAAAAAAAATGCAAATATGATCACTGCCTTGAATTCGAACCTGGAAAACTACTAAAATGCCAAAAAGAAGTGGGATTTTGCCTAATGACTAAAAGTTTTAATCCTTCCTTCAAGTAATGAGTTTGGCAGTATTAGTGTAATGTGCTTCATACCCTTTGAAAAATAAACATTTCTGGTTTAGATAGAATCTAAATGAGCTTGGAATTAAAATAATTCTTCATTGGCTTCAAATTAGATGGATTGGCCATGTCTGAGCATTACTGGTACTTTATTTAAGATGACATATTGGCCTGGCATTTCCATTTTTAATGTGGGAAGCTGTGTTTATAAATAAGACCTTTCATCTAAGGAACAGCAGCTTAAATTTTTTGAAAACTAGCAGAGATCTATTTAAATGGTGTCTTGCACACTGCTCAGGCTGGGTACCCTGAGAACATGTAAATTTGTCTTACTTATGATAAATGGACCCATGAATAACTTCCAAAACTTCCATTTTTTGCCTCCTGCAGTTCTTCCAGCCACGAAAGCATTAAAGATAAAGTATTTCTTGGATGCTTTGATAGCACTGAGGAAGGTGTGCATTTGATTGACATCTTTCAAAATATTTCTGGCCTGATATTTTCACGTCATGTCCTGTAAAGGAGTTATATGCATCATACTGACAACATGAAGGAATTTTTTCCTCCCCAGTTACAAAACCAAAAGTTATCCAGAACAGTGCAGGAAATGTAGCCTGGAGATATTTCTAGCCCCATCTCTTCCAATTTTCTGATAGTATCTATAAAACTGTTGCTACTCTGGCCACCAGGAACTGAAGCAGAGCAGTGGGTGGGTTCTATCTGCCTTCCTTGAGGGGTAACCTTGAAGCATGTGATAGCATCAAGCCCAGCACAAATATAGCAACCATGGCCATTTTCATTCCATAAGTCATCCTACATTTTACACACTAGTGTGGAAGTTAGAGCACTAAATGAGAAAAGAAAGCACCTTGATCTCAAACCCTTCTCAGGATGACAGTATCTCCCAGAGGATGCTCCTCTGCACCACCAAGGTACAGGCCAAAATTGCCTCTGAGGACAGAGGCAATTTTTATTTGGTCAAATTGTAGTTGAATCTGATGGAAAGAGACAATCCCAGGCACATCTGCTCCTGAACAAGGGGACTTGCTGCTAGGATACAGCTGTACAGGGTGGGATCCAGGAGCAGCAGGGTGCCCAGAGCCTCACTGTGCTTCAGACTGGAAGACATGGAAGACTTTGCTCATGAAGCAGAAGTGAACTCACCCATTTTGTGAGACTCACAATGATACTGACCCCAGTGACCAACAGTCAGCATCAACATCAGAAGCAAACAAATCGCTTGTTCCTGCAGCTCTCAAATAACACCTCTCTGCTTCATATGGCTTGTAGTGGTTTGGTCCAAAATACTCATTACTGTTTATCTTCTGTGAGATAAGAATTAGGAGAAATGCAAAGCAGGCACCAAACTTGAAAGAATATAAAGAAGTTTATTAACAGACCTAAAAGAAGAAAAAAAATTACACCACACCTTCAGAACTCTCCTCCTCCCCCCACCTTCCTCCCTTCTCCCACTGACAATGTAAAAAGACAACCTTTAAGATGTTCAGTCTGTTTATCACTTCCATAACAACCTTGTTCAGTCCATTTAGAAAGAAGAGTCTCTTTTGCTCATGCTGTGAACATTATCACAACGAGACAGCCGCCCACTTCCAAATAACTTTGTTCAGTCCATTTAGGAAGAGGAGTCTCTCTGCTTGCATGTGAATCCCTTCCCCCAACTTGCAGCTTTTCCCACAACTGCTTTCGAGGGTCCACTCTTGAAGGTTTTTGGGGTACAATTTTAAGGTTGAGCCATTCAGAAACAAAAGTTCTCTTGACCCATCTCTGGGAGCACTTCATCTCCAAGAAGAGAGGCCCTTCTCCTTCCCTGGGAGCAAAGGGTTTTCCTCATCTTCATCGTTAGGACTATCTCTGGGAGCCTCTCTAGGAACTGAAGTTTTCTCCTTTCCCATTTGGAGCAAAAGTCCTCATCTGGTCCATCTCTCCCTGTCCAAATTTCTCATGAAATTACAGCTGCGTCAGCATCTGCCTATCTCAGCACAGGTGCTGAGATCATAGGTACAAGCTGAACACTCCACCCCCCATATCTTCATGAAATTACAATGGGTACTCTGATATATCATAGCTTCACAACAGAATTTCAGCTTTAAGCATCTCCTCTTTCTTTTCCCTCAGGTTTTCAGCTCTTCACAGCACTAAAAGGGTTAATCTCACCTCGGCCTTGCAGCTGGAATGTGGCTTATCACAGGGGAGAGTGGGGGAGAGCTGAGCTGCTCCGGCTGCCCACAGCAGGGTTTGGGGGGGGTGTCCGCGGGTGGAACAGGGCCCATCGGCTCCAGGATGGCGTGGCCCGGCCCAGCCCGAGCAGCCCCGCTCGGGCCCCGCAGCCACCTGTCCCAGCACCGGAAACAAGAGAGAGAGCTGGAGGGGTTTGTCTATTCTTAAGTGTGGATCACAGAGGCGGTCACAACTTTAAGTGGCTTAAAGAATTGTCCATATTCAAACTGGCCAGCTGATAGGTACGTACATTCCTTGGGGGAGTAGAGTAGAAAGTAATCTTAGACAGGCAGAAAACAGTTATTCTTTTAATTTGATAAGCCCTTTCCTAGCAGTTGGTCAGCAGATGCAAGCAGGAGTTGTATCCACATCACAGTTGCAACAAAGCCATCCCTGCACGCTAAACATTTTCAGCACTTGCTGATGAGAGTTTTGCTTTTTGGGGACCCCCTTCTAAAACGAAGTAGCCCAATTACTCAGCATGCTGGAAATGCAGCTGAGTGGGAGCACATGGGATGGAAGACCTGGGCTATAAAACAAGAAGAACACTGGTCAGAGGATATAATTTTATCCTTTACACTGGAGCCCACAGCAAGTATGCCACATATTGGAGCATCTTGAAGGGCTGCTTTAGATCTGGAGCGAGATCAATTCAAAATCTGAGAATTAGCAGGTAACTTTGTGACTGGGAAAAACTGGCTAGCAGCTTTGAACTATACTGTCTTCCAAGGCTGGGGAAAACCTGTTGCGAAGAGGCAGTGTCCAGGGTTATTCTTGTTTTATTGAGGAGGGCATCTCCCATTTTTATTCTGTGCTTGTAAAGCATTGAAACTGTGGCTCCACTGCAAAGTAGCTGCAAAGTTCCTAAGGGTTTAAGACAGCCACTTTCAGCAGCCTTCATAAGAGGACCAGAAAAAGCTCAGCTAAAGCCAAACTGCCATGAAACATCCAATAAAGTCTTCTCTTTCTGCAATGGGCAGGCAGTAGCAATGAGATACCAGTCCAAGGGACTCTATATCAAATTACAGCTGTGCTGAGGAACGAAATTGCTGCTGTCAGTTATTTGCAGTTAAAGCACAAGCACAGGAGGGGGAAATACCAAATGCTTTTACAGTGCCCTAATGACTATGAGTCAAGAGCATTATTTATGTTTGGCAAAAAACCAGCGTGAATCCAGGGAGGTAAAGCACTGTTGCTGCCACCAGGCACCACCTGCTTTTCCCTGCTGACCTGCCTGCCCCTGGGGGAGCCCAAAGCAAAGCTCAGAGGATGAGGGTCTCCAAGCGGGCGAGCAGCACCGAGCTGCCCTGCCAAGCTCTGTACTGGTGCTGGTGCCTCTGCATTGTCAACCACCATCCTCCCACGTCTCCTTCCCTGGTGGCACCAAGAAGATGGATATAAAAACTAGACCAAATAATTTTTTATTATTTTTAATTTCCACAAACAGGATCTTGATAAATTAGATTGCTAGATTTTGTTTGTAGCAGCTAAACAATCTTGTAATGGCTGAAGAGCTAATGAAATGTACTTCAGTCACTGAACTGAACTGGTACATGATTTAATTTCCCCATACGTTGAAAAACTATATAACTATCAGGATTTCTTCTCAAAAAATGTTTGAAAGACAGCTGATAAATCTAGAAGTGTTTATTCTATTCTTCACATTATTTTTCTTTTCTAATAGGGGTTAGGATTCCTCTTGACCTTCTAAATTTTAAATTCTTTTGTCTGTAGATCATATTAATTTGAATCTAACAATTTAGATCAAATCCTTTAACATCTGCTGTCAATTAATTTATGAGTTGCATTCACAGAGTACAGAAAGAGAGTATACAGCAAATTATTTTTAATTTCTTCAGTATACTAAAATGTGGAAGAATTATTAGAATTCACCACACTTGGGCCAGGGATAAGAGTTCCTTCAGGCTTGAAATTTCAAATTGGCTTCCTAATGAAGTTATATTCATAATGCAGAGTTTAATTATTACACTCGATGAGATATTCAGAAGACTTCCACTTTTATGGAGCTGCTAAAACTGTAGTTAGAGTTAATTAATAGTACAATAATCAACCAGTCTTTATGTCTGGGTCAGATTTCTTTTATATAAACATAGTCCTGAAAAATCCATATCTGAGCTCTGTGTAGTTACTTGGACTGTCTTCACAGCTGCTAGGAGAGAAGGTACCCAAACCGTGCTCAGGTGGACCCATAAGCTGGTTACTGCCTTAGGGATGTCCATCTCCTTGGCTAAGCAGGGAGCAGAGCTGGTTTAGCCCAGGTGCCTCACATTTAGGTAGCTGAAGTTAGGCACCTAAGAAGGACTTAAGTCTTCATCTCTTGGGATTATTGCAGCTTTTTTTTTTCAGGCAACAGAATATTCTCAGGTTTTTTTGGTAATTTCTAGTCATGTTAAGTCTTGTGGAATTATACACAACTAAAGCTTCAGAATAGAGCATTAATCCCATCATACAAATTTAATCAATTAGACTTTGAAGTAAAGAATACAATTCTGATTTATGCTTCTTACATTTCCTTGCCCCATGCCTGTCATCCCTGTGGAAGACTGCTTTTTCAGATCATGTATCCATAAATATAGGAATATATGTACTAGTAGGGCTATCATTCCTATTAGCAATATGTACCATTTAAACTGTTCATGAAGAAAGGATATCCTAAACTGATGCTATAACTTTTTTCAAAGTTTTTTCATGCAGTTAAGTATATTTGAAGAGATCTATAAATGACACGTATTCCCAATATGTGTATGGTATATCACTGGTTTGGATTCTTATTTATCTTTATTAGAAGTCATATCTCAGTAATTCTGCAATCTAAATTTTTGATCCTCAGATAATGATATCTTAAAAGTACCTACGAATTCTTGAAACTGGGTCCCTTGAGACTACAACATAGTGATACACCAAAGAAAGAGTCAGGACTGAAAAACTTGCCCTAGTTTTTTTGTGGTTATATCAGGTTATATACAAAAAGTTAATTTAATCATAGTGCTTTCATAAGTATTTCAAATGGTTATTTTGAATATATGTTCCAGAGAGGTATTTTGAATGTAGGATCCCATGAGGCCTGTAGCAGTAAGACCATTAAGTATCTGTGTATAATATACGAAAAGATCAAAGGGTAAGATGAATAAAAATATGGCCATGTTTGATGCTGACATAGTCTGCCAAATGCTACAAATTGAAACTGAGGATTGATCTGAAATAAAATGTTTGAAGAGGATCAAGGATTACAGAACTTTGTAAGCAGTGGTGAGGGCATCTGGAACACAGACAGCTTTTTCATCTATCCTCCCAAAAGTCAAACGGAAAGGGGTTGAAAGGGACAGTCAAATCTGGCAAATCAACAAATGGTTACAGGACTGGTGCCACAAGCCAGGGGTTTGGCTACTTGGATGATGGGACTTGCTTTGAGAAGCCTGAGGAGTGATGGGGCCCGTCTGTCAGAGAAGGGAAAGATCTTTGGTCACAGGCTTGCTGAGCTGGGGAAGAGGCTTTAAATTACAGTTGCTGGGGAGGAGAAGCCTCAATCCACCCCACTCCTACCAGTCTGATGCCAGGGCCAACAAGAAATGCTCAGAGCCTGGAGAGGATTTACAGGTCAGCAGGAGAGCACCAGAAGAGCAGCACCAAGGAATTACAGCCCCTCCAGCCAGTAAGTCATCTTCATTGAGAATCACAGAAGCATAAAATCATTAATGTTGGAAAAGACCTCCAAGACCATTGGGTTCCAACCTTTGACCAAACACCACCTTATCAACTAAACCATAGCACCAAGTGCTATATCCGGTCGTCTCTTGAACACTGCCAGGGGTGGTGACTCCAACACCATCCTGGGCAGCCCATTCCAATGCTTAACCACACGTTCAGTGAAGAAATTCTTCCTGATGTCATCTGAACATCTCCTGCTGCAGCTTGAGGCCATTTCCTCTTATCCTGTCACAGGCTGACTGGGAGAAGGGACCAACCCCTACCTGGCCACAACGTCCTTTCAGGGAGTTTTAGAAAGCAACAAGGTCTCCCCTGAGCCTCCTTTTCTCCAGGTTTAACACCCCCAGCTCCCTCAGCCACTCCTCACATAACTCACTCTCCAGACCCTTCACTAACCGTGTTGCCCCACTGAGAGTCCATCTTAAATGTCTCTATGCAAACACACAAACCACAGGGAATAAACAAGAGGAGATAGAGTTGTGCACACCCCTGCAAGGCTGTGATCCTGTTGGCATCACAGAGATGTGGTGGGATGGATCCTGGGACAGGAGTGTTCGAATGCAGGCATTTTAGGAAGGACAGGCAGGGAGACCAGGAGGAGTTGTCTCCATCTATGTAAATGAGCAGCTGAAGTACAAGGAGCTCTGCCTGCAGACAGATGAGGAGCTGACTGAGAGCTGAGGGGTCAGGATTTAAGGAAGGGCAGGGACAGGTGACATTATAGTAGGGATCTGTGACAGGCTGCCCTACCAGGAGAACTGAATGGATGAGGCCCTCAATAGACAGGTAGGAGCAGCCTCCCATTCACAAGTCCTGGTCCCCATGGGGGATTTCAGCCACCCCAGTATCTGTTGGAAGGACAACCCAGCAGGGCACAGGCAATCCATGAAGTTCTTGGAATGCACTAATGATAACTTCCTACTCCAAGTGGCAGAGGAGGCACTGAGGAGAAGTGCTGTGCTGTGCTGGACCTTGCTCTCACAAATGAGGGGCTGGTGAGGAATGTGAGGCTCAAGGGCAGCCTGGGCTGCAGTGACCATGGAATGGTGGAGCTTGAGATCCTTAGAGCAGTGAGGAGGGTGCACAGCCAGCTCAGTGCCCAGGATTACAGGAGAGCAGACATTGGCCTCTTCAGGGATCTGCTTGGTAAACTACCAACCCTGAAGGGAAGAGGAGACCCAGGAAGCTGGGTAATATCCAAAGATCACCTCTTCCAAGCTCAGAAGCCATGCTTCCCAACAAAGAGGAAGACAGGCAAAAATGCCAGGAGGCCTGTGTGGATGGATAAGAAACTCCTGGACAAACTCAAACACAGAAACAAAGCCTACAGAAGATGAAAGCAAGGACAGGTAGCATGGGAAGAATACAGAGAAATTGTCCAAGCAGCCAGGGATCAGGTTACGAAAGCTAAAGCCCTGATAGAATTAAATCTGGCCAGGGATGTCAAGGGCAAGAAGAGAAGCTTCTAGAGGTACATCAATGATAAAAGGAAGACTAGGGAATGCGGGCCCTCTCTGGAGGGAAACAGGAGACCTGGTTACCTGGGATGTGGAGAAGGCTGAGGTGCTCAATGACTTTTTGCCTCGTTCCTCACCAGCAAGCTCTCCAGCCACACCACCCAAGTCACAGGAGGCAAAGGCAGGGATTGGGAGAATGAAGAGCTGCCCACCATAGGAGAAGATCAGGTCTGAGACCATCACAGGAAGCTGAAGGTGCACGAGTCCATGTGACCTGACGAGATGCGTGCACGGGACCCCAAGGAAGCTGGTGGATGAAGCTGCTAAGGCGCTGTCCCTCATATTTGAGAAGTCATGGCGGTCCAGTGAAGCTCCCACTGACTGGAAAAGGGGAAACCTAACCTCCATTTTTGAAAAGAGGAAAAAGGAAGATCTGGGTAACTACAGGTTAGTCAGTCTCACCTCTGCACCTGGAAAGATCATGGAGCTAAACTGCCTGGAAACTATGCCAAGGCACATCGGAATTAAGAAGGTGATTGGTGACAGCTAACGTGGTCTCACTAAGGCATACTTAGGATATGTACCTAATTTCTAAGTAATAAAAAATGCTAGGCGATATTTTTTATTTGAAATAACCACCTACTATTCCAGCTGCAGATGTATCATTCAGTTCCTAGATTCTGTTCTGTAGCAGAATCATTTTGCCTTATCTTTAAATAAAACTCTATTCAGAGGATATAGCCTGGAAAAAATATGCCTTATTCATGAAATTGTTGCTGTAATCTAATCAATTAAGAACTTAATGTGTAGGCTTTTTAGCTACTTTTGACAGAGAAAAAACATTTAGAATTCAGATTGTGGTTTTGGTAACTGTAGCATCAACTGTGAAATGAAAATCAGGGTGGTTTTTTTTTTTTTAATAATTCAGAGGTTCTTTTTTATGAATGAAAGAAATTGCAGTCCTAAAAAAGTCAAAGCATGTAATCAGAACTTGTAAAATATTCCATTCTGTTTTATGACATCTCAACTCCAATCAAATAAACAGAGCCAGAAAGAACCGGAGACTTGATTGACTGTTTAAAGGAAAAGCTGTCAGTTTGATTACAGGCAAGTGAACAGACACATTACTAAATGTAAACTGCATTTAATTTTATTATGCAAGCAGCTTTAATAGCGTCACAAAAAAGTTATGCAAACTGAAACACTGGGTGCAATTGCACACAGATTTCTGATAATAAGTGGGGGCTGTGGATCAAAGCTATTTTCAATTTAAGTGTTCTAAATTTATTAGGGAGCAAAAGGTAATTAAAAATGAGTCAGCATCAGAGGAAAAAAATCCCCCCACCACGTTGTTTCCAACCCAAGTGGTAGAGCTTTCAAGTAGGTTTGTAACAGTAGGTTCTTGCAGTACTGCAAAGAAATGACTCTATGGTGCTTCTATTCAAAATTTGCAGCATTTTTTGACTCCCTTTTTGCTCTGGTTTCATTCCCCATGTGTAATTAATTTTGAAATTCAAAATTACTCATTAAGTGAGATGGATGCTTGACACTAAGCTTGTGCGGGTTTTTTGGTCTACCCACAGAAGGAAGCAAGACACGAACCATTTCATAGAATCATGGAATCATTTAGGACTGAAAAGACCTCAAAGACCATCGAGTAGGATGGTAAACACAGCACTGACAAGTGCACCACTAAGCCCTGTCCCTAAATACCAACATCTGCATGTCTTTTAAATACCTCCAGGGATGGTGATTCCACCACTTCCCTCAGCAGCCTGTTCCAGTGCTTGAAAACTCCTCTGGTGAAAAAATTTTTCCTGATATCCCATCTATATCTCTCCTGGAACAACTTGAGGCCACTTCCTATCATCCTCTCTGGTTAGGAGAAATCATTATTTTTCTTCACCTGGCTGCCCAGGGGAGATAGTTCAAACCAGACTCAGATGAGGACTTCTGAAAATGCTGGGATATGCAGCTGCTGTAAGCCCAAAAGTGGACTTTGCAGCAGTGCCAGTAGTTCTGGGTTGCTGTATGTTGAGGGGAGATCAGACTTCAGCTGGGTTCTCCCACAGCCCATGGGACCCTGGTTTGCCAAGCTGGAGAGCCCCTCCCTGCCTGCTTATTCCTTCCTCCTGACCCACCCAGCAACACAGTTACAGACCTGGAACTGCTCCAGTAATGCACAGCTGAGAGAAATGTGCAATTACAGCATCTGATGCATGTCAGACAAAACTCAGGAAGGAAACTGAGATGGGGAGATGGGCAGGGGTGGCTGCTACATGATTCCCAGTAGGAGGGCAGCACAGCTCCCTATCTGAGCACCTGTTCCCAATGCAAAGACAGGAAAAAAATGTTGGAGGGTTTGTAGGTTTCAGCCAGGGAGCCTGTAGTAAAACACAACAGTCCTGAAGCAGTAGATGGCACATTCTCACAGCAACAATATGTCCAACAAAAAGCAATTCTGTAGCAGGCTTTGTTGTTTTGGCTTTTAAAAAAAAAAAAAAAGAAAGAAAATTTAGTCACTAGAAAGGAAGCTGGCAAAGCCTGGAGATCAGTGATCACAATCTGATTACATTCAGTGTGGAAAAAGAGAGAAAAAGGGTTAGTTTTGTCAAGCTGAGGGAAATTATGAAAAGTGATTCTTTTCTGACTGGCAATCTTTTTTTTTTTTCTGGTTCCTCAGAGGACTGTTTAGAAACTTATATTAGATGACTAAAAAGACATGGATGTACAGTTGAAAAGATGTAATGTTTTTCAAAAAGCTCCTTTTAGTTCAGTAGCAAAATGAAGGTGATAATTTGAGTAACAGATGTTGCAAAGAGAAATGGGAGGAATAGACAGCAGTCAGTGCAAACTCAGGGTAAGCTTTTGGAGCACAGAAAAATGGAACAGAAGTCAGCAGATAAGAACTTTGGAAAAGATACAATCGAACAGCAGTGTGAATGGTGATATCTGTATTAGGAGAAAAAGAAATCTTAGTGTACTAAATATACCTGTCATGAAGAAGAATAATAGCACAGCTAGTAATGAAGGAAAATAGTAGAGTTTTCAACAAATAATAATAATAATAATTTTTTGTTTGGAAGGAAACAGAATAGCTCACTTATTCATGAAGACACAAGATGTGCTTATTATTCAAAAGGCACTGAAAAATAAGATATTATTTCTAACTGCCAGCTATTCTTAAACTAACTGGCCTGAGAAAGTATCAGCACAAAAGGGCTAGGCAAGGAGATGTGTGACTGATGCAGCTACCTTCAGTACTGTTAAGTCATAGTGCTTAACAAAATTCCACATAATAAATGCAGCTATTCTGACTTCAACCCCAAATATAAAAATTAATTAATAATTATCAGAACAATGAAAGTCACTCAACACAATTTGACTGCAACAAGGCTTGGCAAAACAAACCTGATTTTATTCTTCAGTGAGTTTGCTTCCTGTCTGATTGCTGTACTACATATACATAATAGATGTAATGGATGTATTTTTATTTTTTATCATCACACACACATCTACACACACATCCCAGTTGAGAAATTGGCACTTTACAATATCAATAACCTTACACTAAACTGTTTTAAGATCTCAAAGGGCAATCCATGAGGGCATACCTTAAGTGGTTTTCACCAAAATTAGTGCTAAGTGATACTCTTCATCATTTCTATTTGTGTTCTAGAAATAAATATAAAATCATTCCTAATACAATTTGGCTTAAGCCTATACACAGGAATTTATCTAATGATATCTGCAACGAGGGCAGAGCACCAACAGAGAATGCTCTCAACAGAGCATGAGTCCAGACCATAAGCTGAGTCCAAATCATTAGAGTCAAAAGAAACACTGTACGTGTTGGAACATGGGGTGCTGGTCATGCAGAGACTAAGACCCTCTGTCCCAGCACAAAGCACTTTTAAAAGATTTAAGTACCTTAAATGAGAAACTGAGTATTACTACAGAAGGTAACAGTTTTGGTGCCTATATTTTAAAGGAAATTAAAATTATTTGGGATGACAAAAATTATTGAAAATATTGAAAATTATTAGGTTAAATTAAATAAAATTAAATTTAATTAAAAATATTAAAATTTCTCATAGTGGAAAACTAAGGACTCTATTTATCCTGTCAAAGAAAGGACTGGGAAATGACATGAGCTGATTGTCTTGCTGGAGAAAGATGCAAAAGGACTCAACTTTAGCAAAGATCAGCACACAGAGAGTCAATGGTTGAATACTGAGGTCATCCACAGCCAGGTGAGAAATAAAGCAATCTTCAAAAAATGACAGGCCTTGACCATTGGAGCAGGACATTAGAGGAATAAACTTGATAACCACAAGCCAGGATTAAGTGGCTTTCTGGAAGCTGTGCTTCAGTTAACCAGGGGTAACTGGTCTCTGGGTAAGGATAATGGGACCAATATTAAGCCTTTTCGTGCAGATCATCAGGCTGCTTGTTTAAAGGTTCCCCTCTAATCTTAAACACTAAAACCTGGTAAGACAAAACATAAGAGTCAGAAGGATAAATGCTGAAAGTATTAGAGGACGTTTAAAACATGTAAATTATAGAGATGATACTGTGCATCTCTCCATCTTGGGTAAATACCAGTATAATTTTGATTCTGCAAAGATCTTAATTATGGTAATGATTTTATGTGGGTTAAGTCCTCAATGTTTCAATAGAATTTAAGCATCTGTTTAGATCAATCAAAGTTTTACCTGAATACCTAAGACTGTGAAATTTCCCTTCTCAATATTAAAATGCACCTTCTGCCCAGTTTATCATTTGTCACTGATTATAACTGATTTCCACAGTCTTTAAGGAAAGAGGAACCAGACTGAATCACATGTTTTTAGTAATCTAAACCTTTCTGTAGCAAAAAAAATTTTAAAATAGAGGTTTGTCTGAGCAGCCAGGTAAGATGAATATAATGGCAAGAGATCACACTTGGAAAAGAGGGTTTGTGAATTTACTGGAAACTTTGTAACATGAAAGAGCATGAGAAAACCTGAAAAATCATACTTAATTTCATGCTGTTTCAATATGCCCCACAATATATTCAATGTACATTGTTGCAGAACCACAAATACTGCCTCTGTGTCTGTATCAGGCACATTTGGTCTTTGATAAAACAATTCCTCCACCCTCATCCTCATCCTCAGTTTCTATATATTGAAACTCATCCTTAATGAGATATTCTTATTAACGGCAGTGGAGAGCACTGGGTCTACTCTTTCCTTCCAGAAACACATGGTAAAAATTTCCAGTTTCTCATTTTGGCCTCCAGAGGTCATCCAGACCTTTACCTTGGAGTGCAGTGTGTGCAGAGCGAGGGTGGCTGGAAAAATCCCATTGATAGCTTCAGTGACTCATCAGTCTTGTTATGGACCAGAATAAAAAGTGAGAAGATATATTCCAAAAATATACCACGTGGAAAAAAAAGAGAAAAAGAAAAAGATAAAAGAGGAGGGGGAGGAAGAAGAGGAGAAGAAGGAGAAGGAGGAGAAGGAGGAGGAGAAGGAGAAGAGGAAGAAGAAAGAAAAAAAGAAGAAGTACAAGAACAAGAACAGGAGAAAGAAGAAGGGGTAGGGGAGAAAGAGAAAAAGAAAGGGAAAAAGAAATCTAACCAATTAATTACAATCTTTTAAATATGTGTTAGAGATTTCTTTGGTTATTTTATTTCCAAAGTGGTCCCCAAATGTGTGGAGGGAATGCTCATGTGTTTCCTGGCACAACACAGAGCAATCTTTGACCACGTGGGAATCAAAGAGACATCTCAAGCAGCCAGACAGAAAAGTCCAGATGTCTTGTAGACTATTATACCATTATTTTATTCATTTGGAGACAAAATGCCAGGCTGTGCAAGTCAGATAATTCCTCTGCCCCAGTGCAGTGACAGGGGAGAAGATGTGAGCACACCTGTACCTGCAGAACCTTGTAGGTGGCCACATTGCTCCTGCCACTTCTGTCCTGATGAAGCTGGCACAGGAAGCTGGGTTGCGCTGGAGAGGCTGAGGGATGCTGAAGCCCCTCCCCTGCAGTAGGAAAGACAGATTTTGGCAATAGGTTGTTAAGTTAAGGTCTGGAGTCAATAATTACTGGACTCAAAAGAGTCCTTAGCTGTTCTGTTTGTGAAGTTAGTATGTGTGTAAAGCACCCATTTTCCTCTGAGAACTGCCTTAATCTCTTTGGAAATTTGGCAGAATATACTCAGAAAGTACATTACATTTATTCTTAATTAAGAAATTCCAAGAAAGTATTTAACCTGTGGTCTCAAAATGAAATGTGAAGGTAGTTAATGAGAATGGAAATCTAGTCTGAATCTGCAGAGAAATCAGCAAAGTTTTTTATGTAAAAGATCCAGTAGAATGTATCTATATGGTATGGAAATCTTTGAGGGACTATGTCAAATGAAATCCAGGCTATTAGGATACTTACAAATGCAATGTCTTTGTTTCAGTGTTCCTCCTTGTTTTGCTACTTAAATTCTTCCTACATAATTTGTAGTTATCATTCACAAACTGCCTCATACTTCAGCCCTACTGATTATATCATTCCAAGGGTGTCCCTAGTCCATGTTTCCTCTTCACACAGACATATTCCTCAATATAACAAAATGAAAGGAGTGCTGAAAAAGGTCCCCAAATGTGTGATATGATAATGTATAGCAAGGATAATTGCTGGAACTGGAGAGACACTTGCAGGAACCTAGAGTGTCCTGGAGAAAGTACTTCCATTTTTTACAAGTTTCTGCACTTAAACCATCCTATGGTTTCTGCTGCTTCTTAATAAGATGCCTAAGATTTTTTATCAGGTTTTGAAAAATAATGGGCATGATTTCTAGAATAACAGTATCTATTAAAAGGCTGCAGGATGTAAAGTAGCGTGATATTACCTCGAGATGATTACACATCTCTCTTTCAACATATTTGTCAGCTTCAATTTTTCTTTTAATTTCAAATTTCTACCATTTAATTATCAGGGAGACTGGAGAATGGAGAAAATTCCAGGTTTATGCAAACCACTGGATTCCTTGTGTACATGAGAGGTAAAAGTGAGGGCTGTTTAGATGGAAAGAAATCTCAATAACCTAGAGATAACAATGCTTGATACTTTCATGGCAGTGCATTCGTTCTTGTCAAATCTATGAGAACATATTAGCATACTTCAATTTAGATGACAGGTTTTCTTTGTTGCTTTTACGGACAATTTAGTCTGTTCTCAAATTCAAAAGTGCTTTAAATGACTTGTGTTGAGGTCTTGTGATCCACTTTTATGTGGTTTAGTGGTGGACTGGGCAGTGCTGGGTTAACAGCTGGACTTGATGGTCTTAAAATCCTTTTCCAACCTAAATGACTCTATGGTTCTATGATCAGCAATATCAATAAGGACATCCTGAGTAATTATTCTTTGGCTTTTGTGATATTCAGCAACACAAATAAAAGCAAGCATAAACACATAAACACATTTTTTTTCTAAAAAAATGGCAGCATATGTTATGTTTTAGCTTGTTCCTTTCCCTAGTTTTCAGTCTTTGGGATATTTTACTTGCTTTCTCTTTAAGAAAATTATGTGAGAAACTAATTCCAGATAAATGGCTCAGAGTACCTACTCCTCTTTGGAAAAATATAGAACAGAAAGGGGGAAAATCTTAGAAGACTTGCAGTTCACCTTAATATCAACTTCAAGCACAGTAATGGCACCCTGCATGTCCAGGGCAACAGAACAAATTGGCAGCCAAGGAAACCCACTGAAATATTTGAGAAGTGGAACTTGACTTCGTACTATGTCAGGGATATGGTGGCATTTTCTCCTATAAATCAGTAACAAAATCAAAATTAACTGCTCCAGGTAGAGATGCAGAAATGATGCAATTTTTTAAGCACTGTGCATATCCAGTATATGTTAGCTGATATGAAACTGAAATTTCTCATTTGCATGTTGTTATGCTTTTGTAACAGACTTGAGTGTTTGGTGGCCACAGAAGATGAAACCTATACCTCTCTGCAGAATTAATGCATGTGGAATATATAATCACTCTATTAATTTGGGAAATTTTGAGACCTATGGTATTAATTTATGCTGAAAGGGGTATTTCCACCAGAATTCAGATGAGTCACTTTCTCGGGGAAACACAAAGAAACTTTCTTTGTCTGAAGGTTTTTCTTCACATTCAATTTAATCTGTTATCAGGCAGAGAATGTGTAATAAGCTGCCTTTGGTGTTCTGCACCACGCTTACTGTACGTGCTTATTGGCTTTAGGAGATCTGCCAGAGCAGCTATCAGAGTACCTATCTTGTTATGTCATCCCTAAAATGCTCTTGTACAACAAACTCTTGTTCCTGATAACTTCTGTAATGTTTGAGTTGTTTCAATTTATTCATTGAATATAATCTCCCAACGACTTAAGAAGGTGACCTGCAAATAAAGCTTTGTGTAGTTCTATTGCGAAGAGTCTGGTATTTTTCAAAAATGCTAAAATCAAATTAAAAAGTAACCTGTATTCCTAAAGGGAACACTATGCATAAATGACATCCCTCTGGAACTTATAGATAAGATTTAAAACATCCTGAGGAATTCTGTATTTCTTCATTTAAAATCTTGGTATTTTTTCTTGGAGATTGTACCAACAAGCACAGAAAATACACGCACATTAGAACTGGGAAGGTGTATTTCATGAACGATAAACCCCATCAGCACAACTTACTGCCTATCCTGAGCTGACAGTTTAAGAACTCGGTAAAATACTCTGACAGGTTAAATAAGTGGTAATGGCATCATTATAGCTGTGATGGCCCAAGAATGCGAGTGAGGAATATGTGCAGGGAGCAGTACAGGCATTACTACAGACCTTGGAAAAAGCAGTTTTAATTTCTCACCTCAGAGGAACGTACTCCCTGCAAGGAGGCCCCTTTTTACCAGCGAGGTGGGGGCCACAAGTGCCCTGCAAAGAGCACTCACAGCAGCACCCGAGGGCCTGGCTCTGCACTCCTGACTTTTTGGTGGCTTGTGATTGATGGCTGGTTTGTGGAGGTGATTGTGTCAGCCCATGGGAGTTGGTAATTGCTGCGTTATTGCTGCTCATTTTCATTGCGGGCTCTGGTTAAGAGAAAAGAGTGGTGATTAATGGCTTTATGTTGAAGTCAAAGAGTGAAACCAGACTTTCAGTCCTCATTATTGAGAGGCCACCTATATGCTCCAGGAATCCAGCAGTTACTAATTAATTGAACAACATAATTACGTTAAACTTAGAACAAATGTTCTCCACCATACTTAGTTGAAAGATTTCTCCTTCTGTTTCAGCCTGAAAGGAGATAATTTGTGCTGGAAAGCCCGAAAAATATCTCTTCTGTTTACAAACCTTTTTAACCTGTTTTATAGTTCTGTTAAAATAATAATTTATTATATGTTTGTGAATTTGGCTTGTTTTCCTAGGACTCGTGTTTCTTCCTGACAATTTCCGCACTTACAGTTATGTACTCCAAAACACAGAGAAAATAACCAAGACAGTGAAGAGTTTGTTTAAACTACCACATCAAAGAAGTATGTAGCTAAGACCTCTTAAGGCCAGACATTGATAAAAACCCGTTCAGCAAGTACAAAACAGTAACTGCATCACTGTAATCAAAGCGTTCTCGTGAAGCCCATGATCAAGTGAACACAATACTGGGAAATAAGAACCCATTTCTTGGAAATAAAGTCACTTTTAAAAGGAGAAAATTCATTGTGTGTGTACTTGCAAATGAATTATACCTTTTTAGGTGCTTACAGAACCTTCATCTCTAGAAGGGGTAATATAATTACAGTTAACCTGTGACCAAAAGCTGAAAATGTACTTTTGGATGGAAAGATAAAAGAGTCATCTGCAATGTACAATATATTGAACTGGATAACAGCATTTGCTTCAAAGCTCAAGGACACCTCAGCATCTATAATTAGAAGGGCTCTCAAAGGGCACAGACAGATTCTTTCAACTGAGGTAGGTGACACTTCTTTTAAAACAGCCCCACAGCATGAAAGTCTGACTTCCTTTTAACCTTTTAAGGAAAGACAAGTACTGTCAGCTCTGCTTTTGACTTTACCATCTCAAAGCAGATATACCTCAATAAAAAGTCAAATGATACAGCCAATAGATGTAGTTGCCTTTTAAACTGCAATTCTGAAGTCTAGTGCTGACTGAAGGAGGTTTCCAACATTAATTTATTAAGGTGTCTGAGCTTTTATAATCTTTCTGGAATTATGTTCTCTCCATTCTTGAGTGTGACAATAAAGATTTATACTTTCCCCTCTCTCCCAAAAAATCCCTGAGATATAACCTCCTCATATCATGAAACTGAGGGACTATGACAGACGCTAATCCTGACCTTGGAGGAGGCACCTTACAAAAGGAAACACCTATTTACTTAGAGGAGGGCCCAAGAGAGGCTTTGTTGCCTTTCTAAACACTAAAGGGTGAGTGAGAAACATCAAGTTTTGAATGCTGTGCATAACAAGCAGTATTGGAATGTCATATATTTTTCTCCTTTCCTTAAGTATTTTAAGCTTCTCCTGCATCTGGATAATTGATATGCTCAAGGCAATACCTCCCTGTATGATTCAGATACTGAAAGGATCCATGAGTCTCTAATGGGAACTGCATCTTCATGCAATACAGTGAAATAGCATGACTTCAAAAAGTTCATTATTTTGATTATTGAAGTATCATCTCAGTATTATCTTCAGTACAGCTACTGTGGTACAAGAAATAAATTTATTGGCTCTAAAGGGCATATTATGCTATCAGGTTAATCTGAACCAAGTTCCTGCAAAACCTCAGAGTGAAATCCTACCTCACTTTCTGGAGGCAGACTGATTTTAAAGCATAAAATAGATAAAGCTGTTTTAATATTAAACTGTTGCTATGCTTTTATTAATTGATGCTATGAACTTAATATAATAATTTGTGTTGATTTTATATATTAGTCCTGTTTGAAGTTTGTACATTATGCTGCAGCATACTGATGGGACACAGGCAGCTTTGGCTAGCATCCAGGAGTCTGAAATCATCAGAAAACATTTTTCTTAGTATGAACCAATGCGAAGCAGATTCTGTCTAGAATGGTAGAAAGTCTAAAGGGGCAGTGTTGTATCCCCAGTGGTCTGAGCTTGTGTGCACAGCAAGGCTTCTGGGGAAAAAGCAAAACCAGTCCTTGGGCAAAGCAGGCAGGCTTTTGGCACAACTTCCCATCCCAAAAGCTCTTCTTTTGGGAACACTGGCTCCTCTTCAAGGCTGAAATAGAAGCCACAACCCAGCTGCTATTTAAAGGTTGAGAGCAATTGCTCTGAATTTAGTTTAATTCCATCCATCAATTAGACAGATCTGAAAGGAAACGCAACTGGTACCTGGGGAACGGAGCAGGATTTTAGCAAGGAAAGAAGTGATAAGGTCAGTGTCTCCCATGGGATAGAGAAAGACCACTGATTACCACCTGTGGAAGATGCAGATGCAGACTGAAATAAATTAAATTCTAGCAATTATCAGAGTATGCTAATATTAAACTGTACCAAATAGGAATCACTTGAATCAGCATATGATTAGCAAACAAGCTATTTTATTTGTGTAATGCAAGAAGCTAGTTCTATGATTCTAGGGGAGTGGTTAAATCTCTCCGTTCTTTTCCAAGCAGTTGTAGACACAGGTGGAATTAGTCTTTATTATCCAAGATATTAGAAATATTTTTTTTTTTCATCTGCACCCATGCTTTAGGGACAACATTTAGTTATCCTCATCAGCCAGAAATCCCTCTGGATTTCAACTACATCAGTACAAATGTCTGCCCAGGTGTCAGGATGATGCAAAGAGCTGCTGGCTGGGGTTTGCTTTCTTGGTGCCAGACAATGAGAAGGAAGCCCTCAGTCTCAGATCAGCCCAGATCCAGGGTATCTCATGTAGCATTTACTACCCCTCTCAAAGCTGCAAATGATGGTCTGCAGGTGAGATGCAGAAAGCATGGTCTCTCTGGAGACCCTAAAATAAGGAAAACAATCCCTGACAAGTCCTGTGACTCTGTCACAGCATGCACATGTGTTGGTAACATACTATGCAGCTGGAGAAAAATTTGTCAGACTTCAGCTTACACCAGCTTGAGCTATTTCTGAACATAGACCTCCTCAATTAGGTTGAGATTCACCACAACAGCAATATAAAGGCTGGATGGTTTTACAAATCAGTTTGAAATTATGATGCAGTAATAAAATGGGTAGGAAAAACGGTAACAATGTGAAATGAGTTTTTAATTCCAAGAAAGCAAAAGTAAGGTAATGATAAAACCACTGTTCAGTTTGCACACAGGTCTTCATTCACTCACAGACAAGAAAATTCTTTAGAGCAGGAAATTATAATGAGAAAATGAAAAAAACACTAGGCCAGCTTTAAAAGTCAATTTTAACTGCAGAAATATCATCTTTAATTGTAGAAATAGCCTGAATTCTGAGGACAAGTAGTATGATCTATCTTTTGCTCAAAGTAATTAGTTAAATTCGAAAAAAGAGGTGATTAAAGGCACATTTGAATTAGTCCTTAGACTCTCTAAGAACATTCTTGTCTATGCTGCAAAGGAACAAAAGCACTTTTATGGAAGTGAAATAACACCAAGTCCCAAGATGTCACATGAAGAGAGCTTTAATAGTTTGGATGACTCCTAGTTCAACAAGAAAACTGGCCAGGGTCATTACAGGTGGGGTGGACAAACTATTCCACAGGTATAGGAGAAAGGTTCACGAAGGATGTCTGCACTTCAGGCGGCTCTCTTGAAAGCTGTTTATTGCATAGACAAAGTTACAGCATTTCAGGGAGTGGGTATCCAGAGCCAGCCCTGCAGCTGCCAGCTCCAGCTGTGGGCATACCTGAAGCCACTTTCTGTTCAAGTTACAAAGCATTATATACTTTTCTTTGCAGAGTATCTTAATACATAACAACCAATAAGCACCATACACAATACTTTTACATTTGCCTATAGCCTATCATAACTACTACCATCACCATATTATAGTCATTATTATCCAATCACAAGAGTAAGTAAGTTACAATTTAAGCTTACAATGGAAAATTCTCAGACCTCTCTTCTTCTTCTTGCTACATCAACATTTCTTGTTTGCCTCCGATATCTTTTTGGTAAAAACATGTTTTCTATTTACTTATGTTCTTCTTGAGACTTATTTACTTGGTGAAAAACATGTCTTTGTTTGTAGTCACATACCTTTGTCCTAATCATAAAAATTTCCTTCCAACCTTTGCCTTCTCAGTTATTCAGTGGTCAGTGTTTCAGCAAAACATCTTTTATTCTATATCAAAACTTGCTTTCATTTCTATTTCATCCTTAGTTTCTACATTCAGAGATCTTTCTGCCAAGCCTGCATATCTGTGAAACTTTCTTACCAAACTTTCATCCTCTCCAACACACAGGAGAAACACATCATGCCTTGCCAGTGATTTACACAACTATTTGTTATTAGACTGAATTCATGGGGGTTTTTTCTTCATCCTGGCAAGGTATAAACAACTCCAGTGCAAATACAACCTTGACAAATTTATTCTGAAAGGCAGTGGGCTTAACAAGCTAACTGTGCCATCATGTCATATCCCTAACCATGTCAGAGTTGACTTTCAGTAGCATCTTCCATTATCCATCTGTCAAAAAAGTAGGAGCCCTCAGCTTCTTGAGAGACAGACAAAAAACTCTTACTTTCATCTGCAGTAGCAATAAGCAGCAGAAGAACTTTCTCTGGATCCTCCCTGAGCACTTCACTACCTTGCTTTGCCTTAGCACTGCACTAAGAAAGAGTCAAGGCAGAGAGGAACACGCTTGTTTTAAGATGGTTAGAGAAACCGGACCTGAGGATGTTTTTCCAGAGACTGACCACTAACCAGACCTTGTCCCACCTAGCTATGTTAAAATGTCAGAGAAGGACTAACAGTGCCTCCACCATCATGCATCCTCATTCAAGGAATAGTCCACGGGCAGGGACAGAGGCCAGGATGCTCTGACCTTCAGCCTCTGTGTCATCCAGGCAGGGTCTGTGCCAGGAGCAGAGGTCAGGCAAAAACAACTTCTTGCTTCTGAGGGGAGTCTTGTCAGGAATTTCAGCAGCAGCTTTCAAGAAGGATGCCAACGAACATGTCTGAATAGCAATGATTTCCAGGGCCAGTGACTCACTCCAAGCAATGGGTATCCTGGTGTGAAGAGCTGTGGCACCAGCCCCAGGAAACCAGTGCCTGCCTGGGGCACTGCAGGCTTGGGTTGTATTTATGCAGCAGCTGAAATCGCTGTGCTGGGGATACCCACACTGTTTGTTCTGGTTGACTTGTTAAAGCAATTTTCTGCTTCTAACAGCACTCCTGAGTGGTCATGGGAACCCAGTGCCACCATGTGGCACCTTGGTCAGGAAGCCACACTGGTGGCTTCCCCAGACACATGGCAGACAGATGGAGATCCCCACTGCTCTGTCATTGTATATGGGGGAGGAAGGGAAGGTCTCCCTGGCCTCCCTCCTCTTCTCCTGCCAGCCCCTTCTACCCAACTAAATCTGAATTTCCAGTGGCACGTGGGTCCCCACCCTCTGTCTGCTTGGTCCTGCCAATGCACCTCTATCCTCACCAGACCCCTTAGATCCTTATGTGGCCCCCAGAGACACAGACCTGTTACCATGAGCTCTCCTGGCAGAGGGTAATGAATAATGTTTCCCTACAGGCAACACACCCTGAATTTTAGCCCTCTGCTAGTCTTTAGCACACTGCCCAAGAGAAGCAGAAACCACTTACGTGTTACTTATTCTTCCTAAATTTGTTCTTGGGAAGAGCTGAGGAAATATGGTTGAAATATTTAAAAAAATCCCACCTAAGGCAGAGGCAAGCGTAGCAAATTTCAGCTTGAGCAGTTCTGTGTAGTGATAAAGCAATGAAAATAGAGCTAATGGCAAATACTAAGCAGACTTAGCCACAGGCAGTTTTATTAGCTCCAGCAGGAATGTGTGGTGTTTTTCCTACAAATACTGCATTGAAGTGCTGTATCTCTCACTCTGCTTCTGTTCAGCTAGCAGCAAAACCCTAAGCAAACTTCTCTGTATGCACAACCCTAATTGAAAACAAAGTAAATTAAATGAATTCTAAGCAATGCCAATAATAGCTACTAGTTATTTTGCAGTAAAAATACCAATATTTTATCAGTTTTCAATAACTGTGTTTTCCTGCTGTTTGCAATGACAAGAAATTTCTTCCAGTAACAACACAGTTCTTCCCATGAAATTATTCAGCAGGCCTCAAATGAGCAATATATTAAAACCATACTAAACAAAATTACTGAAATGTAATTGTGCTGCAAAGAAACATATAAAATTTGAATTTCCATTTGGTGACTTTGCCTTAATCTCATTTCCAGCTAAACTCTTTTGCAAGAGTTTCCATTCAATAACTTTCACCATCACTGATAAATGGAAAGGAAGATATAGTGCTGGGTAGCACAAAACAATTTCTAGGGAATGTATTATACACATTTATCTTATTTTATGCTTGTAATTTATAAAAATAATTTGTGATTTTTTTTAGTCTCTTCATTACCTGAAAAAAATATTTAAAGTGTTTATACAATTGCTCTGCTGTGAATGCAATTATCCTGAATGTGCAATTAGACTTTCCAGTTAAATTATGGTAATAAGTTTATTTAGAATAGTTCCAGTCAAATGTTTTTTTGAAAAGCTAAAGTTCTACGTAAAAAATGAAAGGTTGGTTCTTCACCCGGCCTGTATTCTCACTCCAGTGTCTGGATCTGTGGCACACTTCTTGTGGCCTTATGTTTTATGAGATTCGTCAACCAAACGAGGTAACAGCACTTTCCTCATGCAGATATTCAGGAACAAAATTCTTAGGTTTCATTTCCAGAGAAAGCAAAGAAAGCAGTGCTATTGTTGAGCCTGCACTGACATGTTCCCAGCTGGGGCCACTGAGCCCCTTGCTCTGGGCTCTCCCTTCGCAGAGAGCCCAGAAGGGCTCAGAGCACAGGAGATTCTTTCAGTACTTAGTCTGGGTAAGGAAGGGGTCTTCTTCAGTGATTCAGGAGTCTATAAAATATTAGAATCACAATCCCAGGGGTTATTCAAATCTGTCTTTAACACTGTACTGAAAAGAGTTTCTTTGGTTGCTGCTGAACAGAAATACTGAGAAAAAAAATCCAAGAGTGTTGAAAGGTTTTGTGGTGACAAAGAATTTCCAGATATTTCAGAGAATGTTAAAGAATAAATTATTTCTGGTTTATTGAATATTCCTCAGATACTAGTTAAATGTCAATTCAGCCCCAAACTGTCTTTCTCCTTCATGGTACCCTGCCTTATTCAGAGGCCAAATGATCTTATTGTTGAGCCTGGTGAGACCACATCACATGAGAGAATGGAGACTTATGCAACTCCCATGTGGTAACATGCTGATGGAGAAACAGCTTTTATGCCAAAATCATTCTTACAGAACTTGCCCATCCAATTCTAATTAGAAGTTGGAAAATTTTAATGAAAGAAAACCATGAATATTTAAAAGACAATAGCCTGCTGGTAAAGTATTTAAATTCAGCTCTTCTGCTTCTCTCTTTTCGCCCACCATCCAGCCTTTGCCAGTGCCTCTCTTGGGGGACTCAGAGATGCACAAATTGTAGTCTCTCTTCCAAGCACTGGCTCTGATTTCCTTCCAGCCAGCTGTGGTCAAAAGACTTGCTGGGGAGAAAAGCTCCTTCTTGCAGAACAGTACTTGTGAGGTCTTGCCAGAACAACTGGGCTTATCCCTCACCACTCCATAGTCACTGGCATGGATTTCTAGTGAGTCATTGCTGCCAAAATAATCTGAAATGGTAGCTTACATCTAGAGCTATACAAAATATTTTCACTTCAGTGACAATGCCCCTAATTTTATTGGTCATTTCCATGGTAAATACTCTACAGCATGGCTAGAGTTTGCAGTCATGATCAAATGTTGTTTTCATAGGTGGTACAAATGTGTAAGGCTGAAACTAAGTACACAGGCATGTTGGACAGCTCAAGGCACAGGTAGCAGCTAGGGAGATTTATTAACTTGGCTCCATATGGTAGGCACCTAACTTCCATACAAATTACAAAAGTTAGGTACTTAGCCTGCTTGGCTGTTTTGATATACACTCATCAATGTGTACCTACACTGGCAGGTCTCTAGATACCTTTAAAACATACTCCATTAAAGCATAAATCTCCTTACAACCACTTGAACTTTCTCTGTGCTAGGACTACCTCCTGAAGGATATGCAGGCATCTGTCTGCCCCCTCACCCCTTGAAAGCCATGTGGAACTATACATATCTCATTCTGTAGCCTTGAGAGTCTGGGCTCTTGCACACAAATCAGATCAGAAATTGGAGCCTCTTTATTAAAATGTATCTGGATTTTTTCAGTTAAAGAAAGAAGAATACAAAAATTACTCCTCTATTCTCACATACTAGCAGAAAATTAGCTTGAATGCACAGAATTATATAGTAATAAGTAAGTCAAGAAAGAATGAAGATTGCATTAAACACCAAAGTGATCATGAGCAGTGGCAGTTAGCTTCTTTAGGCTCTTTTAACCACATTTTCCCATTCTAGTTTCCATTTGTTAATTTAAAACAAGTGTGTATTTTCCCCGCTTGAGTTTTTCTTAGCTGTAACGGTCACCATGGTTATCACAAAGACAATTTAAATGTTAGGAATGCACAAAATTTATGTTTAGTGGTTCATTCCAGAATATACTTAAAACTCCTGAAGCCTGTGGATAACAAAGGTGGTTAAAGAAACCTCTCTGCTCAGTCATATTTATTTCATAGATTTGTTCACCTGGATGGTTAAGACTTTAATAGGACACATTCCTGAGAGATGGAAATCTGCATCTGGCCCTTAAACTGGCTGTATGTTTTACACCAAAGAATCGTTGTGGGTTGCAAACAAGAGGAGCTATAATCCTGGGAATGGGCCTAGGAGTGCCTTGTCCTCAGTTAGTACTTGTACCAGGCAGTTCCTTACAGAGAGGAGAATTTATTACCTCTGCCTCTTTCAGCAGTGCCTAATTTCCATTCAGTAGTTTAAAGAGGAGAGTGTTATACATATATCTGGGGAACCAGGAATTTGACTCAGGTTCCTAAAATATAGGCAGTCAGGATTTCTCTCCACTGGCCTCCAAAAAGTGCCCATCTGTCCCTCTGTCTAAACTTGGCAACCTGAATATTTCCTTTAGGAGAACTCCTTTACAAGACATCCATAATTAAGGTGCAAGATTTACTTACATCTCTTTTAAGATGTATTTTAAGATGTATTTTATCCTTAGCTGGTGGTCCTAACCCTTGTGCAGACCCTGCTGGCAGTGCTTTCCTCTCCTCCTCCTCCCCTGCCTGCCTCCAGCTCTGCGCCACTGCCATCCACACCTGCGCTCTCAGGCAGCACAGGCAGCAGCAGGACTTCCAGAGGGGGAAACGAGCCAGCTCAAATCGTCCCCACTGTGGGTATTCCTTGTTAGACTCCTTGCAGCTCTCCAAACTCATCCCTGATTGCTGTCTTTGCTTTTATTTTTTGTTAACAAAAACCATTAAGCTGGGAACACTGAAATCCCCACTGAGCCTTCTCCTTTTCCAAAACTGCCATATACAGCCTGGCGCAGCTGTAATGAGAGTCTCAGAAACACAAAATCAAGCCAATGTAGTAAATTCCCACTGGAAATGATCACTGACATCTATAAAGTTTAACATTATCCTCTGTCTAATATAAAGTCTCTTGGCAGAAATGATGTAGACTTGCCTTCACTAAATGTATTAGTGGAGATGGGGGATAACTCTTGCTAATAAATAGACTGTAAATACTCCATAGGTTTCCTGCATCTGAAATGAACAAAGCAAATGGAAAATTAAAGGAGAAGGAAGAGGAAAGAAAAAAGTGTTTTCCTCTTTTATTCAGGTTTCTGTTTGTTGGGTTTTTTTTTATTTTCTCAAGACAAAGTAGGAACTGTACAATTACAAAATCATTTTCCATGCATCTTGCTAGAGGTGGCATCAGATGAACTCCAAGATTTAGACCCAGCTGAGGGTTCGTGCAGTCAAGACCTTCAAGTTATGTGAGTTCAGTGTTTGCCCTCTTGGCTTTGATATGATTGTGGCCAAGTCACTTAATTCTGTGTTTCAGCCTCGCTTTTGCTCTGGTAGTGAGAACTGAAGCCAATTGGTTTTTGCAATTATACTTATTCATAGCAAAATCTGAAGGTTGCTCAATAATTATTATTTTCCTGTTTTGTTTTGCCACCAGGAAAAAATCCAGCATACAGACTCAGAGCAGATGACATTAACCAATCTGCTAGTAAAGCTTTGACTCAATTTGTTGGAACAGCAGTCCCTTGAGACTCCCATGGGTCCTGTTTGCTCAGGACCAAACACCTCTGCAGACACAGCATGTGGGTCACAATCTGGGGAGCTGTGATTCACAGCCGTGGCCTGAGCACAGGCAGAGGCTCCAGGGAAATGAGGCTGACAAAGGGATCCATGTGACCATTTTCATTGCAGGTGTAAAGACGAAATTTTCCAAATTCACATAATTTTACTGTCTTCAGAATTTGTCATGCTGATTTAATTTTCTTGCCCAAACAAAAAGCAATACAGAAACATATAATTTCCAAAGAAAAGAAAATATTTTTTTTCTTTTTCCTCTTAATTTTCTCTTATATAATTTATTTCCTCTCTCCTTGTCCTACACCTGCAAAACTAGGCTTTCTAAGGAATGTCCTAATCTTGCATGTTGTAGCATAGCAATGCTTTCCTTTTGGCTGGAGCTTAGAGAAGTGATGCCAAAATAAAAGAAAAAAGAAAGAAATATGGAATTACCCATGTATTGAATTTATCTCAAAGGGGAGAACAAGAGACATTACACTTAAGAAAATCCAGGTGTATGGAACAAGCATATACTGCCTTAATTGAAACCCAGAAGCATTTTAATTGCTAGAAAATGCTAATAAGCAAAACCACTGGTTTGTTAAGTGAACAGTTTACTAAATCACAGGCATTTAATTTCCTCTCATGCATTTCAATAGCCTGCATTGCCTGAAAATAAAGCACTAAAAGAAATGTGAAGATTCTGTTTACCAAAAAAAGATTTGTTGTGACAATTAGAGTTTCTTCAAAATAATATTTTAAAATATTATCCATCAGCTAAGCTCCGAGAAAGCACATAATATGACACTAATTTGCTTCTAGCTTGAAATAGAGGGCAGATTTCAGTGAAGTGTCTTGAGTAACCTTAGCAAGGGAATTGAAAGGTGCTCCTTGTATGACTAAGGAGATGGAAAGTTCTGGCACTTTGGAAATCCCAGCAATGCAATATCCTTATATTTCTAATCAGAGCAACTTCATTAGTGCATTTTTTAAAGAACTGTAAGTGATTAACCAATAATTAACCAGTGGAATTGACTTTGATTTCAGACCATCAGCCCACACATTGTTAAGGCCATTTGACTTACTGACAGATAACTTCTCTGCAATTCAGAAAAGACTTCTGGAACAGAATTAAGACATTTTGCCTAGAATTACTCTGGAAGATTTATATTAGTTGTCCATGTTTGATACGACCTCCATTTTATTGCTCTGACTGGACAATTGGAATATTTCTGGTCTTTCTACTAAAACATCAGAGTGGCCCTTGAAGTAAACTCAATTCCCAGTCGGCCTATGAATTTTCTCAGGACAAATCATTCATGCTGAAGGACAACCTCATTTCTAATCTTTCTTTCCTACTGAAAAAGATGTGGCAGTAACCCTCCCCCATGCAGCCAGTCAGCCTTGGGAGCTATTCAGGCACTGCGGTGAGACACCCCCATGTCATCAAGGCTAAGCATTCAGTATTCAGATAATGGGACTTTTCAATGAGTTCAGTGCAGGTGTGAGTTGGCATTCACTGTTTGCTAACCAGTCTTCCCTCTCTCTGCCCACAAAACCATGATTGCACTGGCCCTGCTTTATTAAGAAAATTGGGTTAATAATGTATGGGGAAATGTATGCTCCAAGAATATTGGTACAGACAACACGAACACTGACAGCTTAAAGGGACAAGCTTCTGAGGAACCAGCAGCTGTGTTTGGGCTGGGACTGGAGGTCCACAGAAATGAATGGACCAAATGACTTCAAAAAAAGCACATTTTTCATCTCAGTGGTCACATTCAGTGCTTCAATGAATTTTCTAAATTCATTGAAGATACAGAAACTGTTACACATTATTCCTCTATAAAAGGAAGTGCAGCTCTTAATCTTTTTACAAACCTAATACAAGTAAGAACTTTGGTGAAGCTATTCCAACTGGAAAAAAACCCAATGAGGATTGCTTTAGCAGAGAATGGGTGATAAATATAGCCTTGTGAACTGTGTAAGCCAACCCAGTAAAAGCGTTACTGTGCAGAAGACTGGTAAAAATCTAGCAAAAGCATAGGACAAATAAATGGGAAACAGTACAGACATCTCAACTGTGCAAGGCTTACAGCACAGTATATACAGCTTATAACTTCTATTTCAGTAATATAAAAATATATTTAATCAAAGCTACAGAGAACTGTTTTATGAAGGAATTCTGTGTTTCTTTCAGTGCTACTCTTCAGCTGAGTACTTTGCTTCCATAGGTCACTTCCACACACAAGAAGCAATTGCTTTTTTTACAACATTTACCCAAATTATTTTCCATGCCTTATAATACTAAAAAAAAATCAGCTTCCCTCTTCTAAATTTACAGAAGGTTTTTTGCATCTCCTGAATAGAAATTGATTTCATCCATGATGACAGGCTGCTTCAAGGACACTGACACATGTGACATCCACAGAGTCCATCCCCATTTCCTGGGAAGGCTGGCATAATTTCCTCAGTCATCCTCATTTTCACTTTACCATTTCCCCATGTTTTCTCACAAATGGGGGTATCTCAAACACCTTGCTGAAGGACAAATCAGATAGATCTAGATTTATCTTAATTTTCTGTAAACAGTCATTCCCACCCACTGTGTTTGCTGTTCTGCTGGATGATGTCATCTCACAGCAGGCCCCAAAGTGCTTCAGTTCCACTAGAAGTTCAGTCATGCACAAGATCTGGGGATAAAATACTTGCTGAAATCTCTCTTACTCTTTCAAAACAAAAAACCAAAATAAAACAAAACAAAACAACAACAAAAAACCCAAAACACACAAACCCACAAGAAAGAACCACAGTGCCTGACCATCTACTTGCACAGCTACTTTAAGGCAGTGTCATTCACCTGAGATAACTCCAGATCCATCAGGCAAATTTCACTGCCCAAACATTTCTCTGCATGATTCTGAATATTTCATCCACATTATAAACAAAACTCTTTCTTTTAATATTGACCTTTGTAATTTGACTTCTGTTCACTGCAAGTTCAAAACTGCTTCTTAGTTCAGATAGGGAATTGCTTTTTCAAAGCAACACCCTGAGGCACACCAAAGTAACAAGGAAATTCAGCTGGCACGCTGCTCTCTCCACTCCTTGCTTGCCAACAGGAGTCAACAAAGGGCTGCTGCCAGCAGCACTTTAGGGGCCGCCTGGGATGAGCCACCTCCAGCAGCAATGTCTGAATTTATGGCAGTGCTGGTGCCTGTGGACTGTAAAGTTTTTCTGTACATCCTCAAGCACCCAGAGTTTTGTCCTACCCCTGGCAGTGTTCCAGGACAGACTAGATGTGGCTTTGAGCAACCTGGTCCAGTGGAAGGTGTCCCTGCACATGGCAGAAGGGTTGGAACTACATGGCCTTTAGAGTGCTCTCCACCCCAAAACACTCTATGGTTCTATGATCACCTAAGGCTGTAGGTCCATCTGACATTCTCAGAGACTTGTGTTGCTCTTTCCATGGGTGACCCAACTCACCAAGGAGCCCACACTTCCAAAGCATAAAGGCAGCAGGCTCTTGTACTTGGCAAAGCAGGAATAATTTTGCTCACCCAGCCTGACAGACAGTGCCATGAACCTGCCTGGAGAATCCTTTCATCATGTCTGGCCCACAAGATAAAACAGGTGAGAAATTTTCTAAGAGATTATTGTCACATAAAGAATATATTCTTGGGCCAACAAGTCATGAAAATTAAATCACAGAAGTTTTATTAATTCTCATTCTGTCTAAAAGAAAATCAAAAATCCAAACAGACATTAAAAACCACAGGAAAAAAAAGAGTAAAGTTCTTATAAAAATAATTAAATAAATATAAAAGATTATAGTTGTGCTTAGCAAACACCCAAACACTGAGGAGCAGGTATATTTTACATACTGACCAGGAATCCTACCTCTGTTTAGGGTCCAGAGAGGATTTAACTTTGCACTGCTGATGAAAGGGTGAAAGAATCTGAGGATAAAATGAACATATATAAAGTGGGAAATGAGATTTATGTGTGAAAGTCAAATCCAGAGTCTTGCCCTTTCAAGCAAATTGCATTTGTGTAAAAAAAAATACATCTCAATCTTTAGTTCACACAGAATTCAGTAGGTTTCTACACACAGATATGGGGACCTGCTTACACAAACTCCTGTGAGGAACATGAACACAGAATAATAAGAATAATAGATTTCTATTCTTAGTATGGAATCACTAATAATGAAGTAAATCAGTGCAGAGCAATTTCTCTTTCAAATACAATTCAGTGGTGTCAACAAACACCATTCCAAACTCATAATGATTTTTTCTGCCCAAGGCTGCGTGGGAGAGACAACATCTATTTTCATTCCATGTACAGTTCTTAAAAACAACATTGTAATTGAATGATTCAGAAATGCTGAGTCTGGGAGGAGTTCTTTTTCCCAGTGCTTCAGAATAATGTTTCAAAATCCCAGAAAAAGTCCCCATAAAAATGTAGGGGTCCCATTATACATGGCATCAGTAAAAGTCTATGGTCTAACAGTCTTCATGCTCTTCAACAGGAGATGTCTTTGTTTATTTGCCCTGGAAGTTGTCTCTTTCTCCAGTAGACTCTCCTCCTCTGGCACATGGTTCCCAGGTAGCATTAAAGCAGAAAGCATCAGGAAACTACATCTACTGCTTCCCCATCCTCTGCTTAGCCTCCCAACACCATGCAAGCAGCTATTCACATTCCTTGCTGTTCCTCTGGCTCCTCTGGTCTCTCCTGTTAGGATGTGTCATAAGGATGTGCAGGTGTAGATCCTTGACTTCCCCAGGGAAGCCTTGGAACCTCCTTGGGAGCCTCCAGCGCTGGTCATCAGGCTCTCACAAAGATCCTCACAGTACACCTCTTGGGAAAGGCCAGCTAGTACTAAAAAAGAGCCCAATAGACAACTTCTTTCAACAGCTTTTGAAGGTATCTGACTTTCTTACTGGCTTTTTTCCCTTCTGTCTTTATTAACTTCACCTTCTAATTAGGTCCCATGAAGATACATCTCCTCATTTAACTTAAAAGGTTCATTGACCCTCTGGCGTACTGCTGTAACCCAGTAACCTGGGAGTACAGTAATTAGGACATTATAAAACACTGAGTTGATCTGCACACTTCACATTCAGAGGAAGAGACGTGTGCTGTGTTGCAAAGAGAGCTGGCTGAAGCAAGGGAAGCCCAAGTGAAGCAAAAATTAATATTTTAAGAAAGAAAGTTGGGATTATTCATGGGAAGAAGAGATTGATTGGAGCAACAAACTTCAAGGAGAGTTGCTAAGGACAGCACTCAACTTGCTTCAAGAAAGCTCCAGGAGCAGTAAGCAGTAAAAAGAGAGCAAAAGGCAGGAGAGGGAAGGGCAGCAATCACTCATTGACTTTTGTAACACATTCCTACTGCAGCAGACTCACAGCAACAGAGCACATGATAAGAAACCAGCCAAGAGTCACCTCTCATCACATGCTGCTCCTGGTGTGACCTGTGAGATGAAGACGAACCCAAATTGTCTTCACTGCATTCTTACAAACAGTCATGTAACTGCACAAGGATATTTATCCAAATTCAAGAGGCACCATTTAATCGCCACGGAAATCGCAGCACCTTTCCTAAAGTGTTTCTCTTGTGAAGACAACTGGCTCATTCTATTCTTATTTCTATATAAAACTATTTCATTGTTTTTCAGCCAATAAAAGTAGAATGTGTCAAAATGCCTGACAGCACCAAACACCAAGAGACAGATGAAACTGCAGATACAAGCCGGTGCTATACATCACTGTGAGTATGAAGCAGGATTTCAAGCACTTGTTTCAGACATCCCTGAAAGTAATGGTTTATGAACCACATCCTGGGCTTTTTAATCATCACAGATATACTGCCTTCAACAGGAGTGCACTGCTAAATATATGTGTACTAATGCACAACATGATACTCTAAAACAAGTGTATCGAGCTTAGATCTATGTCAAAATAAAAAGCGGATTAAGCATGTACATGGAACTGTACTTGTCCCAATGAAAATTGCAGCTCATTAAATTGCTAGATTTAATGACAAGATTGTTAACATTAAAGAGATATCTGCAAAATCCTTTGGATCATCCTGGATTATCTCTTCAACTATTCCTCTTACATAATTTTTAATTTCCTTGGCATTAATCCTGTTATGGAGGAGGTTTTGAGCAAACACTTTAATTTTTGCAAATTGATTTCCATGATATCCCTTTTCCATTGTGCCCCTTCACCACTCAAGCTCTGCAATAATATTATGTAATGGAGCCCACACATCACCCTTCCCTCTTTTATAAAACAGTCACATCACACCATGTACTTTTATAGGCACCTCAGAAAAATGATTTGCTGGTTATAAAACCCACACACTATTCTTTTTTTTTCTATTTTTTTTCCCAAAGAGATCCTGATTTGCTTCTTCAACATAAATTATTTATCCCTGTAGCAGCCTGAAAAAATAGGCAATGTTAGTCATTCCTGTAAATCCTGAATAAGTGATGTTAACGATTACAGTTTACAAAACTGTTACTGCAGGAGACACCTCAAAGTTCATCAATGAAATAAAGTGCACCTTAAAGTCTAGTGCTGTTCCTATCAATCAAAGCTTTCCCACTTTATAGAAGCAGGCACACTTTGAGAGTGTGCCTGGGGAGCTCAGCTTGCTGTAATTCCATAAACATTTGTCTTCCCTGCAGAATCATGAAGCTGAAGGGAAACAATCAGGTATGATGTAACTTAGAGCAAAAACGCTGGGATGCAGTTCAGGGACTGAGGGACACACCTTCTACTTCACCAGATATGCGCCTGTGAAACTGGGCCCTTAAAGCCCTGCATTTCATGTTTGGCCAGTAGAAAGAGGAAAGGCTGTGGTGATGCACAGACAAACTTCAATGCCAGTTCAAAAAAACCTTTCTCCCTGTTTTCGATTTTTAAAAAATTTTAATTCTCTGTTGTATTAGAAGATATAACACTACTGCATCCATAGTGCACCTAATGGTTTAAAAGGAAGGAGTTTCTGGAAGAAACAGCTATCCCAGTGTTACCTGGTATCTGACCATATTCTTTCTCTCAAATATCATCTTTATCAACCATGCTTTGTTTTCACATTAGAAGAAACTTTTCCTCTAGATGGTCAGCATGAGATCCAGGTAAGTGTGGGATGATATTTTTGGCATTTGCTTGTTTAAAACAGACTTTATGCCAATGATAAACAAGCCTCAATGGACACATTCCAGGCAAAGGCAAGACTCCAGGATTCCACCTCTCCAACAGGCTGCTACCCAGCCTTTCCACAATCAGCATAAGAACTCACAAATGTTCCCATTTCATTTCCATATTTTCCTTGTTGTGAACCAAAGAGGTTCACGGGAAGCTTTAGAAAAATCTTCCAAAAGAGATTATTCAATGAAAGCATATTCTCTGCTCAAACAGACCTGATCCCCAAACACTATGAAAAATTTTGCAAATAATTGGAACTATATGAGCCAGCTCTCATCTAAGCTGTCAGAAAAGATCGGGAAGCACTTGCAAAGGACTAAGGGCATTTGGAAGCATGCCAGAGGGATTAAATGAGGAATAAAAATTTTGTGGGTCTTTGAAGGAGATGGCACAAAGAAGAAAAGAATGGAGAGGAGAAGACAGCATAAATAATGTTTCAAAGCTGGAAGTGTCATAATCCGGTCAAAAGGGAAAAAAAGATGGCTTTAGCAATCTGTGTGGTAAAGCTTGAAGGGAGATCAGAGAGTGTGTGTTATCACAGACAAGAAAGGATGTAAAGGGATCTGGAGGAGGAGATGTAAAATTGTTTCAGTCCAAGTTTTCTCACTGTAGAGCTCAAAACCTCAGTGTCCTAGCCTTACTTGAGAGCATCACTACAAAAATATAAGCAGTATTCATAACCATTTCTGCTCCTCCTTTTTCCCAATCCCACATTTCACAACTTAATAAGTCATCATGGTGGATGAAAAGACTTTGGCAATATTTAAGCTGTTGGTCTATTTACACGGCAGGTGCAACAAAAAAAGCTGCCCTTGAGTTTCCATTCTCCATTAGCCTTGCCAGCAAATGAATTTGTTACTAGTTTGGGAAAAAATCACATTTTATGTGGCTGTGGGTAGAGAAGGAGGAGAGGAGCAGGTAGCAACAACCTTTTCTCTCTCTTAGTGTGGGGCTCATTCCAGCTGCAGTGTTTATACTTAGGCTTTGTTTCTAGACATTTTCCCTTTAATCATATATCTCTATTAACACACACATATTATGAGAAGACAAAAAGGTTAGGTGTAAAAAGTCAGCTATCAACACCAAAATTTGGGCTGTCTTCAAAAATCAGTATCAGGGTATGTAGAATTGAAGCAGCATCCTACAGAGCCACCTTGGTATAAAATCTCCCTGGCTAAAAAGTAACCATGTGTCTCTATCCTATACAAACCAGCTACTGCCAGGGACAAGAAATGGGGTTGCATAGTGGCCATTCCAAGTGTTTTCTGGCAACAGAGAAATAAATGTATGCCCTTGTCCTCTGGTCCTCCGGGTGTAGGGTGTTCAGCATCCTCGGGTCTCAGGCACTCCCTCTCTCACCACTTTCCAGGTCTCTTATTTTCTCTTCTTCCTGCCCAGGCACCTCCCCCTGCTCTGCCCTGCTCCAATTCCCAGCCTGCTCTGGCTCGTGTTTCCACTGCTATACAATCCCATTGGGGTGCTGCTTCTTCACCTTCTGGCTCTCCCCCTGCTCCCCCACCCTGGTACCCCCATCCTGTGTTGTGCCACTTCTTTTTGGTTTCTCACTAAGACTTGCACACAAAAATCCCCTGGCCCACACTGGAAGTACCAGCTTCTCATTCCTGATCTATGTTTCTGACACCATCCCCATTCTACCCTACCTTGTTCCTGACAATGTTAGATGCTCTTTTGACATTATACTTTCAGGACAAACAAATTTTTTTTCCCCTTATTTTTATTCTTGGAAACTGGTCTCCCACTTCTGCTGAAACAGAGAAAAAGTCTTGAAAGGAAAAGGCTACTTTTAAAGTCAGCTGTCCTTGCACTGATGGCCTGTCCAGGAGATCCAATCCAGTCCCATGTTGTTCAGAAAATTCTGATATTGTTTAAGTGAGATCATCAGGAAAAATAATTAAACTTGAGCACACAAATTGAAATTCACCCAGCAAAAATAAGCTTCTCCATAGCCCTTCTAGTCAAGAGTAAACCATGTCCATGGACTCTGACCACAGATGAATGTGGTGATAGGTGATCCTTTTTTTTTAATAAAAAAGGGAAACATGAAATCTGTTTGTTCAGCATGTCCACAATCCCACTTCTGGGAGCCAACACAGTCATACCAATATATCACTGTCACTGCTTGAAAAAAAGCCCCAGATTTAAGGCAGGCAGAGAACCCTAAAATAAACATACCACAAACAGTTCTGGGACCAGCAGAAGAAGCAAAGCCTGATTTATTACAGATGAATTATAGCTGAATTTGCTAACAAACTAAGCTCTAACCAATCCTTTTCCCTTGGCTGAAACAGCCAAAACACCTATTTCACATATGACCTGCCTAGTGCAGTTGGAGATGTGCTCATGTTACTCTGTGCCTTACTGGTCCCACCCCCCTTTTTTTTCCTAGTCACTTTTCAACTTCAAACCTGTTAGAAAATTGTGTCTCTAAGTCCTCTATCTCCGTGCAAAATTCAGCAAAACAGCTTGAAAGTCACTGGAGAAATTATACATATATGTGTATTTTCTTCATACAGACATTAGTCGAAACAATGAATCTTAGATCTGTGCAGGAAACTGATATTTTTTCATAATTTTCCAAGCACTGATACAATTTTTCCTTTAATAAAGGAAAGAAATATCCATTGATTCGGTAGATCATACAGGTCTGTAGATCATTTTTAGGTCATAGAAATATAAAATTCAAATTATAATATCAGTGACCTGCAATAACCAAGTGTGTTTACAGAGGAGTGTGTCACAGCCAGCCCTCGATGCCTCTGACTGCTGATCCATGTTCATGCAGCAAAGGCACACACACTGTGCTGTGGGGCACCTATGTCAGTAGCTTCTGGGTCAAGCCACTAAAGATCTTTCAGCTTGGCTTCCACGTTGTTTCTTAAATGTATTCGTGAGAATATCCAATATAAAAATATCCTGGTATATTTGATGTGATTTCTCCATATTGTAGGAGGAATGTCCAAAATGATGCCACATTCCCATAGGTACAGCTTACACTATGGTGAACAAACAATTCCAAAAGTCAATGACAGTGAAGACAAAGACCTCCTAATGTGAAGTATCACCAACAAAAATTAGTTGGGAAATAAGCAAGGGGAAAATAAAGAACTGGTAAGACATATGGAATAACCCCAAATCTCTGAATAACCTACAACAATTTACACACCCTTCAGAAATGCAAAGTTTTTTGAGTTAGTGTATTTATGTGGAACACATATTGCTATTCCACCAGCCCATGTGAATACAGATTTAAGCCCTAGGAAGAGTATGTTTTTTCAGGGCACTCACTGATACCTTTTTGAATACCTGTTCTGCCTATCCTATCCTATCCTATGCAATCCTATCCTACCAGACCCTATTCTTCTTACACTGCACATATCATTGCATCTTGTCAAAATCTTTCAGCTGAAGGTTACATAGTATTACTCAAAACTTTTACATACCACTTTCAAAGTTTTTCAGCAATTGTTTTATTCTCTGGATGATCTTTTCCTAAAAATAATAATAAAAAAAAAAATGCAAATTCATATTACACTGACTAATTTATATACTTTTTAAAAAATCCAGATAGTCTCACAAAATGCAAAGTGAATCTTTGCATTCCTGAAACTACAAGGGGATTTAATTAGACAGAAGGTAGCTCTTGGTGCTGGGGCTAGTAGAGTTAGCATCCCTACAGCCATTCCCATGGCTAGAAAATGCCAGCTGGTAGCTTTTGGTGATTTTTGTAGATCAGACACCAACAAATAATTTTTAACCTTTTGATTGCCCTTTTGCAACTAACCACTGTGCCTTGAGTGCCCTTTTTCTTCTTGATTTCAAGAAGTTCTAGGTGTAAGCTGCACATCTAAAAGTGTCTGTGGTCCTAAGCTCTAGTGACTGTAGGTTAAACACTGGAATTGTTTTGGGTTTTTTTATGAAAGGTATCTGAAAGCTGCCCCTTCCAGAATCAAAATGACATCGGGTACTTTTACTCTGAAGTGACTGTTGGGGACAAAGGCCATCTACCTAAACGTCAATATTTGCTGTTGTTTTCGAGTATCACAGCTGTGTAGCTCCTGAACCAACTGTATTTGACCTGCAAGTCCTAATGATGCACAGCATAACGTGGTGTGACCTTGTAGAGTAGACTTCAGGGTTCCAGCATTACAATAATGACACAAAAAGATGGCTATGAAACTAAATAAAGTGCTCAAAGTTAAAATTTCTCTTTTAAGATCAATGAAAAGATTTTATTTGAAGAAGTTATGGCCCATTTCTGTTAATAATGAGGCTGCTGCCAGACAACCTAAGAGATATGTCCCCCCAGGCCATGGTACAGAACTAAAACCAAGTGAAAGAGACTACAATATATTAATTAATCAGTGGACTTCCAGATTCTCATTAGCAGTCTCCACTGAAGTTTCAGTAATTCCTAAGCATTCCATAACAAAATAGAACCCACTTCAGGGATTCAAGCAGCAACAGATTAATTCAGCAAACTTCTGAACCTAGTGTGGGGATTGAGTTCTAATCCTAAATCTAAGGAGGATTAAGGAGGAAAATTCCATAAACACAGAAAGGTCAAGACAAAACCAAACAGCCAAAAAACAGTGAGGTAAGGCAAGGCAAATTTTTTATCATAGGTTCTCACAAAAACTACAGGAGTTGGATTGCCTGATGCCATTAAGAGATTTTTCAAGGGAACGCGAATACTACCATCTACAAATTAGTCTTTTCAGATGAACTTCCCTGAAAGGTTTGGGTTTTTTTTTTTTTTTGGGGGGGGGGGGGTGTTGGTGGTGGGGTTTTTTGTTGTTGTCGTTTGGTTGATTTTTTTTTTTTTTTTTACATTTTGACTTAATACATATAAATTAAAGGGTTTAATTAGTGAAAAATCAAAAACTTTAAATTTGCTGAGACATTCTGAAGGCTCCATGTCTCTCATCAGATGCCAGGAAGCCTGGGTTTCAATTACTTTGCATCTTGTGGTGAACAAAGATTTCTGTTGAGTTGTGTCAAGGCTGAAGTGTGAACTTATTAGACATGTTACCACTTATTAGAGACAAGAAGATCTATGAGTGGAGGAGTGGACAAGAACAGGAGGATTTGGCTAAGATCAAATCCTTTGATATGTGCTTTCTATGGCATAGTGCTGCTTAGTCATGAGGAAGTGATTCAGGTCAAGGAGTCCTTTTTTGGAGCCAGATAAATACAGTTTTCTAAGAAATTTTACAGAACATTCAACTCCTGTACATTTTCCTTAAGTGTCCTGTGTTTCTTGACAAAAACAACCCCAAAACCCAGAAAAACACTTTTCTTTTCCCAAGAGTTCCACTTTTCATCTTCAGCATGGTGTTACAAGTTCATGAGGATAAAAAAAGACAGCAAAAGGCAAGGCAAAGCAGTAAGTCAGTCGAGCTTATTCTAATAAACAGTGTTACTGTTTCAGTCACCATCTAGCTAAATGGTGCCCCACTTCAAATATTAGCATTATAAGTTCCCAGGGGAAAAAAATTAATTCTATAATTTTTAACATTAAAAAAGAAAAAATCTACTCAATACAAGTAAGAATGCAATACTCTGGGAACTTTGAATTAAGTTTGCCATAAATTAGAGGGCTATAGAAAAACGCATTTTAGGAAAGGCTGAGTTTCTCCTTAGCAAAAGTTACAGTCTTTTTTTTCTTTTCTAAATTAAGTCAGGATAACTCTAGAAGTGCTCTTCATCAGTTACTCTACTGATAAAATGCTGTCTATGCAAGGCAGTGAAGAGCTAAGGAAATCACAAAGGTCTCAAAGAGTCATAAAGAAAAAAGCCAGGGACTGTATTGGAGTGGTCCTTCACCCACACAATTTAAGTTTGCACATTACTTTTCGGTATCTCAGTCTCGGTGGCAGGGACTTATTCAATGCATGGAAGTATGAAGATGAACAATGGCTTTTTTCACCTTACCAGAAATCAGCTCCACAACTGCAGTGAGCAGATATTCTGCACAATGCAATGACAGCAAGGGAGGATTGAGTTCTAAGTTTAATTCTGCTGGCAACAAAGAAGTTGCAAAACTTTCTACAGAAAGTGAGGAATTTCTCAGCATGCATGAAACAGGGTTATGCCAGCTTATATTCGATCTCTATTCTTATTTTTGCCCCTATTTGAAAAGCTTTTGTTAATGATTCTGCTTTAAGTCAGAAAATCAAGCTAGGAACAGTGTAGAGAAATCTAATAGATTATCTGGGCTACCTACCTGAAATGGATCATTATTGTATTATTGCATAATATACTCTTCAAAGAGATGGTGTCTTAAGCAATAATCAATGTCTGAATCTGTGGAGCAAAAGGAAGAAAGTTTGCTGGATTAATAAATGTTCTTGACTGAGTAATTCAACAGAACAAAATATAGAAAGCAAAAAGATCTTAGTATTGTGCTAACAAGTTCACAAAAATGCAGGGAGGGTAACATCTGTGAGCCATATTGTAGGTTACGGGGGTTCTGGGGTCCAGTCGGGACGGCCGGACGTAGACGGTGACGGATGGAGACGAGAGATCTCTATAGGCAGGTCTTGGGACACAGTCGGTTTATTGTAAAGGGCGTGGGTATTGGGGCACTGCTCAGAGCTGGTAGACTCAGCTCTGAGCAGGCCCAAGAGAGCAAGAGAGTGAACGGGTGAGAGAGAGAGAGAGAGAGAGTAGGAGCAAGAGTAGAAGTGGAAGAGAGGAATGAATAGAAGTGAGAATGAGAATGAGTAGAAGAGAGAGAGTGAGAATGAGAATGTCTGAAGTCCTGGTTACAATACAATAAATCATCTTCTGCACTGAATATTCTAATTGTCACTAACCAATCTAATACAAGATACAAATCCTATAGCATTTACATACAGCCTATAAGAGTTCTTATATTACCATAGAGTGTTACATCTTAACTTCTAAAAACTACTCTTTGGACCCCTTCTGCTGAGCTAGTAGGGTCTGCTCTGACCCTTGGACCTGTTTGCAAGCAGAGGGTATTGTTCCATCAAGAGGGGATTACTTCAGTCGGCCATACCATTGTTTTCCAGTTGTTCGGTAACTAAGACCTGGTATTTCAAAAGTGGCTTTCATTTCGATGTTGCCTGTAGTTTTCATATTCCCAAAATCTTTTGTCAGGCAATCATATTTCCAAGGCTTTCCTGTTTCATCTTCCCCAACATCTCCCCCTTTTCGACGGACAATTAAGATATTAGACATAGTCTTACTCGTCATTTTTTGCACACACTGAAGTATACAAGGTACTGCTACTAAAACTATAATTATTACTACTAGAATAATCAAGCCTATTTTACAGAGTTCCCTTAGCCAGGGTGCAAAGCTCCAACCATCAAACAAACTGTCTAGCCAAGACGAGTTATCTGTTGTAATTTGGTTAGCTAGGTCCCTTAGGTTTTGTAACTGTTTGTGAATGGAAACAGAATGATCGGATAAGTTCATACAGCATAATCCTTCAAAATCTTCACAGCCATGCCCATGTGCTAATAAAAGATAATCAATGGCAGCTCTATTTTGTAAAGTGGCATGTCTGACTGCCTCTTCATCAGTTAACAAATCACTGATCATAGTAGAGGTGGCATTTACCTCTTTGCTGAGCCAACATCCCAACTTGTTTAACTGTTTTAGTGCAATTGAGGAACTTAACTGAGGAAGAAAAATGCTCGCAACAATTGATTTTTCAGAGTTCCAAGGATGAAAGTCACTATCACAGTCGCTCTCATACTGATGTCCCCAGGAAGATCTAATTTTTCTGTTTTTCTTTTTGATTACTTCTTTGACACTGGGAGCAATAATTGTAAGTTGTCCCAGAGCACAAGGGCCACCATCTATTTTTGAAGGTATACCTTGCCAGGCTCTGTCTCTACAGATGAGCCAAATTCCTCTAGGGAATCGAATAGGAAGTTTGTTAAAACGATCTGCATGAGGTTCATCATATATAAGAAGCTTAGCTTGGTTGCACCAAGAAGTTACATTGCTATAAGCTGGGTGATATGGGGTAACATTTAAATGAGGACCGTTTTCTCCTAGAAAGTGAAAGAAATAGCAGGTATCCATAGTTAACGAGCCTAGGATTTCTAGCTCTTGAAGGTCAGATTTATCAATTTTAGAATTATCAATATAAGTTTGGTGTTTATGGCTGGTAGTTGGAGAAATGTGATCATCGTATGGCCAGTACTTATCAAGAGTAACATTATCAAAACCTTCTGGTAAAGGTATTCCAACTAAACAAGTTGAAAAAGGTTTGTCAGGGCTTGTGTCAGATAGACAGATGGTATCGGAGCCTGCAGATTTGGCTAAAGCAACCCAGACATTTGTCTTTGGTTGATTTACAGGTAAAGCTTCACTATAAAAACTAAAACATAAGAATAAAAGCAACATGCACGCGCGCAGATGAGAAAGCTCCATTATTTTCTTGAGCTGTTTTTGGCAGATCGCTTTCTTCTGGTGATTCTGCGTACTTCAGGTTTGGGTGCTTGCTTCCTGGCTTCCACTTGCAGGGTCACTAGCTGGTGTGGAGGCGTCGGCAGGTTTTGATGTGTGGTATGGCTTCACGTTTTTTGCTGGAACCCACTTGAGCTCTCCACCTGTGGAAACACATGCAAACCCCTTCCCCCATGTTATAAGATTGTATGGTCCTTCTATTTTTCCTGATTCTAGATTCTTAATTAAAACTGGAGGGTGCTCTTTCAGTTTTGCTTTTTTGTTGTTTAGGAAATGTCTGAAGATGGGGGGATCAGGCTCTTCTGCAGAGCTATTCAAAAAATTATAAACATACAAAGCTTTATTCAACCTTCTTTGAGGTGTAGCCTGGGCTTTTCCCCTTTTCTGTTGATTTAAAATGCGTTTTAAAGTTTGATGTGTTCCTTTTAGGGTACTTTTTGGCAGTTGTTTAAGATACGGTGAGCAAATGCCACTGTATCTTACAGCACTTTTTAGTTCTTTAATTTGGAGAGTGGAGATGAGAGCCCACATTTTAGGACTGTCAGGCTGTTGGCTAGCTATCACAGGCTTAGTTAATAGACTAAGACTTTCATCTTTATAGATTTGGGGTCTTATTTCATGGCAATCTGTTAATTTAGAATAATCTGAGCACTTTGGAGGATTTTTTGATTCAGAAGGTAGTGCTGACAAACTTTCAGAACTCGTTTTCTCTTTCTGGGTTGCAAGATCCCCGCCGCTTGCCGGCGGGACTCTGGGGCTTATTGCAAACAAATCTGGCTGCTTTTCAGAGTTTACTTGTGTTAGTTTTAAAGCATCAGCTCCGGCAGAGGGGCTCTCCGTCTCCCCTGCCACTGGAGCTGCATTATTGCTCTCGGTTCCCCCCCTGCTCGCAGCTTCTGAGGCGAGGCTGCGCTGCGTGGAGGGATACGGCTGTACGGTGTCGGGGGACCCCGGCGGGGGCGGCTGCGGCGCGGGGATGGGACCCGGCGGGGGTGATGATGGCACGGCAGAGTTCGGGAGTGGTGCAGCCGATCTCGGTGGCGGCGGGCGAGGAGGCGGGGTGGAGCTGCGCGGCGGAGTCGCGGGAGGATGCGCGGCTGGTCCCGGGAGCGGTGCTGAGGTTGGAGAAGTCTGAGCGGACTGATACCACTGGTCCGGGAGTTGCAGCAATGGCGCATGCGTATGTTGCATCATCAGGTCCGCGCGGTAGGCTGTAAGGGCAGCAGTCCGTGTGGCGGGCGGTTCGGGCGGAGCGAGAGATGGCAGGACCGCAGAACCAGGGGCTGGGGCTGCGGTCGCAGGAGGCAGGAGGGCTGGTGGCTGGACCGCGGCGTGCTGCTGCTGGAAGCTTGTAGGCTGGGCTGGGGTGGGTGGTGGTGCCGCGGGAGACGGGGCTGCAGTGCCGGGAGACGTAGCTGGAGCAGGGGCAGGTACGGGGGAGACTGCAGACATTCGTGCAGGCAGCGCGGCACCGGCATCAAGTGGCTCGCGGAGCTGGGGCGCTCCCAGCGCAAGCGATGGTGTGCGGGGATTGGGGAACCACACAGAAACGGCAGGAGGAGCGGGAGTAGACACAGGCGGCTGCTGTGCCGCCACGGGGCCGGGGGACCGCTCGGGGCGTGCTGTGCGCGCTTGAACGGCAAGGTGGGGGGGTAGGGTTCCTGCGGTAACGTGCACAGGGGGTGCCGGAGACAGCAGGACAGCCGTGGCCGGCGCTCTGGGCACCAGTGTTTCGGGAGCGGCAGGGGACTGTGAAGACGCAGCAGCGGCGGACGGGGATGGAACAATGGCTATCATCGGCGCCGTGTGGGGGGGGGGGGACCTGGGGGGCTGGAAGAAGGGTCGCCGCTTGGCTTTGGGGGGGGCCGGCTATAATGGCAGCCATGGCCATAACCGGCGCGGCTGGGGGAGGGGTAACACCCGTAGGTAGCAGGGGGGTAGGCGCTGGCCCCGCCGGGGGTACCGCCGGGGGGCGGGGCCATCATGATGTCAGCAGCGGGGGGTGGGGTAGCAATGACGGCAGCAGGGGGGGGTGGAGCCGCGGTGACGGGACCGGGGGGGGGGGCACGGGGGGGCAGGGGCAAGGGGCGGGGGCCGCGGAGACGCTGGCACTGAAGGCGGGGGCCGCGGGGGATGGGGTAGCGGGGGCCGCGGGGGATGGGGCAGCGGGGAGGAACGGGATGGCGGGAGGGGCGGGAGGGGCCGTAGGGTCCGGTGGGGTGGCTGGGGCCGGGGTAACGGGCGCGGGGGCCGCGAGCGCGGGGGGCGGGGCGGCGCGCGTCAGCCGGACCGCGGGTATCGGAGCCACGGGGTCCGGCGGAGGGGCGGGGGCCGTGCTCCGCTGCGGGCTCGCGACGGCAAGGGGCGGACTCGCAGCTGGAACCGGGCTCGGCGGGGTGACTGCTGCGGGCGGCGCCACGGCGGCAAACAGCTCTACGAGCGCTCTGCAAGCTGGGATCAGCTGTGCAGCTGCCATATCTCGGTAGGAGATATTAAAGAGCTTAACTCCAACTGTGTCCCAAAAGTCTCTTGTAAAGACGGCTGAACGGTCAGCATTTGGGAAATTAAGTCGGGTCCATTCTAAAAGATTTTTTAGCTCCTGTTTAGGCAACTGACTTGGACCAGAGCTTATAAGTAAATGCTTAAGTTGCTTATAGAGATCTCTGTCATGGGCAGAGTGGGTTTGTCCCATTTTTTAGACCAGTATGATACTCACTTAGGTGATGTCGCAGGAGCAGCGTCCTTACTCAGATGTCTGTCGTGCGGGGCTGGCCAGGCACTCCACTCAGCACTCAGGACGCCGCTTTTCGGTCCTTTCCCAGAGCTCCGGTTTCAGGCGTCGCTTGGCAACGGCTTTCCGTGCTCAGGACCTCACGGGTAGGTCCGCACTGAGCTCCAGTGCGGGCGGTGCTCAGCACTACTCGCCTGTGCTCGGGGCGTGCGGCAGATTTCCCTCCGCAGAGCTCCGGTCAGTACTGCTTAGCAGCGTGTCCGTGCTCGAGGGGTGATACGGCAGACCTCCTCAAAGAGCTCCAGGGGGCCGCTGCGCAGCAGTGGCGGCCCGTGCTCGAGGACTGCCAGGCAATTGCCTCCAAGAGCTCCAGGTAAACCCCGTGCTCGAAGGCTGCCTCAGCAGAATTACAGAGCTCCAGCTATTACGATGCGCAGCATCGGTATGCCGTGCTCACGACAAGTTCTAGGTGGCTATAACTGGTCTTTTAGTTACCGTCCATGGAGAAAAGTCCTACAGATGGAGAAAGCTGAACCGGGCGTTCAATCACGTTGTGCGCCAGGCTGCAGGTGCTGGGTGTGGGTTCGGCAATCACGGTGGGCGCCAGACTGTAGGTTACGGGGGTTCTGGGGTCCAGTCGGGACGGCCGGACGTAGACGGTGACGGATGGAGACGAGAGATCTCTATAGGCAGGTCTTGGGACACAGTCGGTTTATTGTAAAGGGCGTGGGTATTGGGGCACTGCTCAGAGCTGGTAGACTCAGCTCTGAGCAGGCCCAAGAGAGCAAGAGAGTGAACGGGTGAGAGAGAGAGAGAGAGAGAGTAGGAGCAAGAGTAGAAGTGGAAGAGAGGAATGAATAGAAGTGAGAATGAGAATGAGTAGAAGAGAGAGAGTGAGAATGAGAATGTCTGAAGTCCTTGTTACAATACAATAAATCATCTTCTGCACTGAATATTCTAATTGTCACTAACCAATCTAATACAAGATACAAATCCTATAGCATTTACATACAGCCTATAAGAGTTCTTATATTACCATAGAGTGTTACATCTTAACTTCTAAAAACTACTCTTTGGACCCCTTCTGCTGAGCTAGTAGGGTCTGCTCTGACCCTTGGACCTGTTTGCAAGCAGAGGGTATTGTTCCATCAAGAGGGGATTACTTCAGTCGGCCATACCATTGTTTTCTAGTTGTTCAGTAACTAAGACCTGGTATTTCAAAAGTGGCTTTCATTTCAATGTTGCCTGTAGTTTTCATATTCCCAAAATCTTTTGTCAGGCAATCATATTTCCAAGGCTTTCCTGTTTCATCTTCCCCAACACCATATAAAGTAGGAGGCAGAGAAATAACAAATGAGACAGATGCTGTCAGAGATGGAAAGACTCACCTGCAGGATAAATGATTCCATCTAACCAACTCTAGCTCAGGGACCTACAGCTCTCCCATGGGCTCTGAATTTTTTTAGCTGGTTTAGAATTTTCCATTTTTTTCTGGGGTTGCAGTACTGCGAACATACTATAACTCCTTTATATTCAGGATAATTTGATTTGGTTTTTTGTTAAATTTGTTTTGTGTCAAATGAAAACCCCAGGGATATTAGCTGCATTAATACACGCAATTACTAGCTTTTTTTTACCAGCTGAATGTCATTTTGTCAACTTGGTAAAGATCAGTAAGGCTACAATAAAAAGAAATCATGATTTTCAGACACATCTGTTAACTCTGGCGGCTCTCCCACCTTCCTCAGTACAGATGATGAACTACAAGCAAATGGAGCTCATTGGTTTCTTCCTGGTAATCCCATTGCACAAACTTATTTTACATCACTTTTGGGATGAGAGACAATCAAATGCACAAGCAAATACTTCCATAAATTTGGCATTCCTATAATGAGAAATGTTTAGAAGTTCAAGGTAATTCAACATTGGAAATACAAAGAAGAATGTGTAGTTAAGTTTGGGCCATTGTATTCTGAATACTAATTTACAGGTATTTTGTATTAAGAGGAGGTAATCCACATTTTTTTTAGTTTTTCTTTTCTCAGTGAAATCTCTGTGAAAATCCAGAAGATTCCTCCCACAGTGACTTTGAACCACAAGTATGCTGACCTTTAAAAATCAACACCACTTTGTGGTTCCGTTCTTATCTTTCCTCTCACTGACAACTATGATAAAATTGTTGGCAGACTGTCAATATCTCAGACCACTTCCAGTGAGTCACTGACTGTTCAGATACCTCATTATTCACAGTCCAGTTTCCTCCTCAAGCCTCAAGGCACCACTGGTGTGGGAAGTACAAGGTGTTAGTTGTGATTCTGGATCTGGCACCTTAACAGTAAAGCTATCCTGCCTCGAGCCCTGAGGCAAGAGCAGCTATATATCCAAGTGGCATTGAGTTTCACAGCTGCCATAGTGGGGTTTTGGCACATAAAATGCCTGTGCTGCTTTGGGGTCCCATACTCAGGAAGGCTTTGCAGAGGATATTATTATATTAGTTGCACCCAAAGAGCAACAGAACAGAGAGGAATAGACAAACATTCTGTGTTGCAGTCCCCACGACGAAGCCACATCCTTTCCCCCAGCTGTGGCAATGCTGCTGCAGGAGTCCCACCAGGAGGAGCATAAGGAACAGGAAAGGTGAAGATTGCAGTGAAACAGAGCAGGACTGCAGGAACCCAGGAGGTGCTGGACTGTACAGGCTGGGGATGAGGGAACGAGACAGGCTTGGCAGGCTGTGTCTGGGATGAGCAAGGGGAAGATGAGAATATGGGGATTTGTTTGGTGAGATGTTAGGCACGTGGTCACACTTACAGCTCTGGTTTGGTTAGAGAAAAGAGGTGACAGAAAGATATTTTTTCAATATCAGCAAGAAGCTAGGTCTTGAGGCAATGTAAGTCAAAATATAAATGTAGTTGCTGACCATGACGCCTTAACACAGATTCTCACCTCTCTTCTTAACCTCTCTAGCTAATATTATGTCCCACTTCTGCTCCAGTCATGGCATTTTGTTACAATGAACTTTGTAGCTTCTTTGGCTTCCTATGGAGATCTAGTAATCTGGTTGGGGTTTTTTATTTTTTTATTTCCCCAATAATCAAATCAAGACCAGAAGCAGGTACTTTTGTACAGCTGACTAAAAAGACTCCCCATGTTTTTGCTTTTGACATGTATAAATGAATGTAATCAGTTATCACCATTGAAAGGGACTACAGTGAGCATTCACTAGGAAAAAACAAGCAAAAATCTTGTTGAAAATCCATCCTGGTGATTTTTGCATCACATATTTGTGTCCTTACAGTATTTGAACTAAATTTCTTTTTGTGATATTTTATAGAGGCATATTATAATCATACATAATTAGCTGAGTAAGAAAATAAACACTGGCTTCCTAAAGAAATACAATAGATTTTTCAGATCTTTGTTTCAAAGCACAGTAAGAGGTGTCAAAGCCCTCACACTTGAAAGTTTCTGGCCCAAGTCCAACCACTGCAGCTCAGGGCCATGCGAAATCATCTGCTGAGGTCAGAAAAAGCAGACCCCTGCTTGTGTGACACTGCCTGAAAAAGTAAACCCTGCTTCTCATCACAGAGCTGCTTCCAGGTCTGTTTGGGTTCCTGGTGCTTTCAGTCCCTCAGTCAGAGGTTCTTTGGTGTCTTCTCTGTCTGCAATCCTCATATACCCCTTCAGACTGAGAGAGATAAATACACAGATGGGGCACTCTTTAAAGCAGTATGATCAAGAGTGTCTTTCTAATGGCTTCAAGTGGACTTTGGAGTAGGCCTTGGTGCTAGTGCCTATTATCTGAGCAGAATAAAGCTTCATGGAACTGGAGCCTAGCCATATAAAAATTGTGAGCCATCCTAGGAGCTGGCTACTATATTAACTCCACAGATTAGAAAGTCTATTCCTTTTTGTTTTTCAGGGGTAGGAATCAAAGCTCTGTGGCATATTAAACATTGTCCATTAAGTATGATATGGCAGAAAACTACCACCTGGTTCTACCTAAACCTCTAAAAAATTGGGATCTTAAGCACAGAAAAGCCCTAAAATGCTGAAGCACATCCCTGCCTCAGGGGCACTCAACAACAGTACGGCGGAAGAGCTTAAAAATAGGGCCCACCTGTTTAAATCAGAGATGGCTGAAGACAGGTAGAGACAAGTAAAAGACTTCGTAATTAAACTGCAATGTAAGAAAAAAATCATCCAGAGCCGTTATGTTCCTGATTAACAATCAGTTCCTGGGCTGCTTGAGGAAGCCACTGATAAACCATGGCTGGACTTTTGACCACCCTGAGCTATGTGACTCATGTGGTTGCCTCCACCATTCCATTTCCTCTAACACCCCACACTGCTGCTTCTGATTCCTGTGATGCATAGGGGATGTCTAAACTCAGCTCTGGGGGTGTCTCTTCTGTAGTGTGCACCTCCCTCAGCCTTTGTGAGCTGAAGCTGTTAACACATCAGAGTTGCTGGCAAAGCCTCTGCATGGCTGTTTCACCAATGGCAGATGGTGACAGTAGAGCAATGTGGGAGAAAGAATGGATAGAAAAGCTTCAGCTTGAGTTGGTTGTCTTGTGTGATACAACTGCAGTTACCTTCTTTCAAGATTACTAGGCATAATACTTTTTTTCTTTAAGTGTCTCACCTGAGGCTCTTTTCCTTGTTCCTCTAGCAAATTTGAGACTATTTATGTTTCTATTAATCTTCTATTAAGACATTTTTCATCTTTCATTCTATGATCTCACATTCTCTTTTCTTTGATAAAACAGCTCTTCTGTTACGGCACTTCTCTATCACATTTGGATATAACAGGCTTTGAAACAAATTAGTCCTTGATTAGTCCCTGCCTGTTTCCCCCCTCTCTCTGCCTTTCCTTAAACTTATCACAAAATTTCAGTGAAAAAACACATTTCCACTTAAAACTTGAATTCTTGAGATTAAAACATGTGCAGTGAAACTCACTACTTTTTATCTGAAATGGTGTAGACAGCAGGTAGCATTTAGTGTATTCCCTTTTTCTCAAAATTGCTGTCTGTATTTTTTTATGCTGTTGTTCTGTATCTTTGCCATATCTGTATTGAAGAATACATTAGAAAAAGAGGATAAAGGAGGATAAAATGGATTTTTTGCCTCTCTGGTGTCATTTTTTTTGCCATTGGTTTCTGTGAAACGATCAAAGCCATCTACCAAGATTGCAGGAAAAGGTTTAAAATGTGTTTGTCCTCTGGTTTCCTGCTGCTCTGCCTGAGCCTCTTTTCCCCTTTGCCATTTACAGCATTGGTAGCTTCGTTAGCAAGGGATTACAACAACCAAAACTGCCCTGATTCTCCAAGGAGTGTCCTCCCTCCTGTCTTCAATTACCTATTTAGCTACTGCTGTACATTCAAACCAGGCCCTTTTCCAGCTAGTTTGACCCAGTCAAACAAACAAGAGCAGCCCTAACCTGACAGTATATCCCCGTTGAAAGGATCCCTGCTGGGTGAACACATCCTCACCTGACACAGAGCCTCCCCAGCCATGTCTTTGCTCACCCCATAGATTTGCAGGAACATGGATAAAGACCAGGATCAGGGAGACAACTGCAGCTCCTAGAACCTTGGCCATTTATAACTAGTTCTAAGTCACCTCTTGGACCTAAGGGTTATGCACCTTAGCCAAAAGTGGTCTCCATGCCAGTCAAATTTAAGCAGAAGAAACAGATAGTCCAGGTCTGAAAGTGTGTGCACCTTGCTCCTCACACTTCCCTCTTCCTTCTCACCACCCAGGGACTGAAAGTTTTGTCACTGCTGACAGGCTCAGATTCTCACATCACACTTATCCCAAGGAATTGTAAAATGTCTGGCTTTTCTGCATAGAAACATGGATTCTGATGCACTCCCAAAATACTGAAGGGAAACATGCAAAGTTAAGATAGCTCAACAGAGAAACCATGAGAACAATCATTCTCAGCCAGTGAAAGAAGCTGACAAAGGATTCATCAGTGACCTCTAGAAATTCAGAAAATCAGTGGTAAAATATGCTCTGCCACCAACACATGTAGCTCTCCAGTGGATTCTCATGAAACCAAGATGATGCTGAAAATAGAAGGACCTCCCAACAGCTTGTTTAGCACCAAGGAGGTATCAGCTCCTTTGGGAATCTGAATAAGAAATACATAACTAGCTCATTGTATAAAGAATACAAGTACTGTCAAAGGTGGTATCATGTCTTCTGCAGGGACCTTCTACACAAATCCAGTGAATCACAGGAAATCTGCTCTACCCCAAAAAAAACTACTTCCCCTGTGTACAGCAAAGAAAATGTCATACTCTGTTAAAATCAGTTAGTTACTGGAAAAATTTTTAGCTGGGACCAAAAAAAAAAAAAAAAGAATGGGAAAGAAAGCTACTATCTACAATCTTGGTATATTTAAATGTTTCTTGATTTTATAAACAAGGTTGCATTGATAGGTAAAATACCAGTGTCCATCCTGCATGCCTTTGAAAACAGCCATCAAGGAAGATTAAAACTGACATTATTTCCAGTCTAAAAATAAGCTCTGAAAAGCACTGTACTGCATGTATCTCTCAGTCATGCTTTGTTCCTTTTGCAATGCTCTGGAACAAATGCGCTCTCAAACCAGCTGATAACACTGATCACCTTGCAGGGAGAGATAAAAGGAGTCTCTTCTGAGAGGACTGAGAACTCTTCTCTTGTCTGTCTTACCACTGGGAAAGCACTTGCAGCACCGGACACTGATTTCTGAACCCAGGAGCATGAAGGTAGCACTGCTGCAATCACGACATGCTTCACCATGGGCAGAAAGTACAAACAAGCTCACATCCCCATTTCTGAAGAAAAATTGCAGCAATTCCCAAATCTAACTTTTTTCCTATTGGTACCTGTAAATTGACCAGATAGACCAGTTCTGCTTAACAAGTCTGGTCTTGACCAGAATATCACTAAAATTAAGGGGCCTCTAGAACAACACTGCTTTAACCATACTGATGCTCTGATTTGCAAGAAGACAGGTGAAATCGTGAGCTTGATCCTCTCTATTTCAATGCAGAGTGCCCAACAGATAAACCTTCACTACCATCAAAAATTTCTCCATAGCAGGACAGCTGGCAGACAAATCTCCCAAATGGCTATTCAGACAGATTCAGAAAAAACAGAATTTAGGCAAATTCTGGACAGCCTTATGTGTCCTCCTCCCTCAACCTGCTGGCCACGCTTCTCTTGATGCAGCCCAGGACACAGTTGGCTTTCTGGGCTGCAAGTGCACATGGACAGCTCATGTTCAACCTCTCACCCACCAGCACCCCCAAGTCCTTCTGGGCAGGGCTGCTCTCAATCTGTTCATACCCCAGCCTGGATGGCACTGGGGTTGCCCTGACCCAGGTGCAGCCTCTTGCACTTCATCTTGTTAAACCTCCTGAGATTCCCATGGTACCAGTTCTTGAGACTGGCCAAGTCCCAAGGCATCCTGTACTTCAGGTGTGTCAACCACACCCTTCAGCTTGGTGTTATCTGCAAACTTGCTGAGGGTGCACTTGATCCCTTAATCTATGTCATTAATGAAGATATTAAATGACACTGGTGGCAGTAAGGACCCCTGAGGGGCACCACTTGTCCATTGGCTGAGCTGTTGACCACGACCCTCTGGATGTGATGATCCAACCACTTTCTTCTGCACCAAAGAGTCCATGCACTGAGTCCAGCTGTCACCAATTTAGAGGGAAGGATGTTGTAAGGGACTGTGTCAAAGGCTTTGCAGAAGTCCAGATAAAAGACATCTGTATCCCTTCCCTTGTTTACTGATGTGGTCACTCCATTATAGAAGGCCGCTGGGTTGGTCAGGCAGGACTTGCCCTTGGTGAAGCCCAGTTCACCTCCCTGTTCTTCACATGCCCTAGCATGGCTTCAGGGAGGATCTGTTCCATGATCTCCCCAGGCACAGAGGTGACACTGACAGGTCAGTAGCTCCCAGGGTCCTCTTTTTGACCCTTTTTGAAGACAGCTACAGGGTTTCACTTTTTCCAGTCACCAGGGACTTCACCTGCATGCCATGACTTTTCAAGTATCATAGAGAGTGAATTGGCAACTACATCAGTCAATTCCCTCAGGACTCTGGAATGCATCTTATCAGATCCCATAGACTTACATACGTTCAGGTTCCTCTGTGGTCACAAACTTGATCTTTACTTACAGTGGGAGGGACTTCGCCCCCCCAATCCCCACCCATCCTGCTTTCTGTCCACTCAAGGTGTGGGAAGAGAGGTTGCTATTGAAGACTGAGGCAAAAAGGTTGTTGAGTACCTCAGCCTTTTCCTCCTCCACTGTTAGCAGTTTACCAGCGTTGTTCATCAGGGCATTCATCTTCTCTGGTGTTTTCACCTTCTTCCTCTTCTGGTTAACACACCTGTAGAAGCCCTTCCTGATACTCTGAGTCCCTTGCCAAGTTGAGCTTCAGCTTCGCCTTGGCCTTCCTCACGCTATCCCTACACAACCAGACTTCATCTCCATACTCTTCCCTGGTCACCTGCCCTTGTTTCCACTGCCTGTGCATTTGCTTCTTTTCCTTTAGTTTGACCAGCAATTCCCTATTCAGCCATTCCAGTCTCTTGCCTTCCTTGCCTGACTTCTTGCTCCTGGGGATTGCCAGCTCTATTGCTATTTTCATAACTTTTTGCATAGGAAGAAAGGTCCTATGAATTATATACATTGCTGTGCTCCAGAGACCCCTACCAATTCAACCTACAAACCTTAGTGCACTCCATATTTGCATCTTCTGAAAGACTTTCTGAGCACAGTGCTGGGCATTTGCAGTATTTTATGGCCACTTACAAGACCATCAGATACCAGAGTCTTGTTGGGCTGAAAGAGAAGCAAAACCTCCAATTTGCTGAAGGCCAGGACTGCTATGCTGACTTAAGTGTGTGTGCCGATTTAGGGAAACTTGGAAATATATCCTCTGATAAAAGGCAGGTTACAACCAGCCCTCCCCCACCAGGTTGGGGAAAAAATGAATTTTCCTTGAAGGAAAGTGAAAGAGATAAAACTATTTATTTAACAAACACACAGGAAAAAGATAATGATGCTAAATAAGGAAACCTCTCGCTTTGCTGAGAGAAACCTGGGAAAATTTCAGAGTCCTTTTGCAGATCTCTCTCTCCCCTCCTTGGAGCTGTGACGGGGTGGTGGGCCCACCTCCAGGGCCAAGGACTCAGTGGAAAGTCCTCCTGATGTATTCTGATGTTGAAACAGTCCAGCAGAGAAAAAGGGAAAAAAACCCAAATTAAGTCCCAGGAAAACAAAAGTTCAACTCTCCGTCTCCCTCCAGAGAAAAAGAAAGCCGAAAGCTGGCTAGAAAGCAATCAAGCAGGGTGCTTCCTCCCGCTCCTGCCACTGCTGAACACAGAGAGAGTTTTATCTGTGTCCTTGAAAACATGAAAACAAACTGCAAACTGCTTTGAAAAAGTACACTTTTCTCTCTCCCCTCTCAGGCTCAGTTTAAAGGCACAGAAAGGCACAAAATTAATTTCTGGGCATAGAACAGTGACATGGGATACACATCATAAAGTCACCTCAAGACAGTGTGCTCCTCCTTGAAACATGTTGTGGTCAGACCCCAGTGAGCTGCCTTGTAGGGGTGACCTGCCTTGTAGGGGTGACCTGAGCTGGTGACTGTCCCCTCCAACTTGGAGATTGCACTGGAGGAAAGCTGGGGAATGGAGCAGACTCCTGCTTCACGTTGGTTGGTTGGACAAGCGCTACAGCTTCCTCCTGTATGGCCTTGGCAACAGCAGTCCCATTCCTTTCCATGCTCCCAGAAGGTCAATGTCTATTCTGACCTTCTCAAACCTATTTTAGTTTTGCTTCTGACAATTCTACTGAGGCCACCTTTGGACAACAACCGTGGAGAGCAGTGAGTCAATAATTCTGCTGTGGTGGCTGTCCCTCAGTGCTGCTACAAACCCTTCTAAATCACACTGCTCAGAACATGTGGAAATTATGTGTGGTCTTCCAGGAAGCTTTTCATTTGCTATTCACTTCCAGCAGCAGGAAAGCCTTTCTCAGATTTCCATTTTAAACATCAAATCAAACTAAGTCTGAAGATTATTGTTTTCCTATGCAAAATGAATGAATAATTAATTGCCATGGGATTTCTCTGTGTAGTTCCCATCCCTGAGGAATTAGATGGAGTCCTTGAAATTGAAAACAATTAATGAACACAGGATGTGCAGTCTCTGCATGAATATTTTGGATTATTCCACATCATATTCTGCCAATAATCCCACTGTTGCTAAAGCACACATCCAAAGCTCACAAGTTATGGCATGTGTGATGACGATACATTTCCAACAATGCCCCAGATGTGATCACCATTAATTTCAATGGAACCCTGGCAACAATACACATCCAGCATGTATTACAGTGGCTGTAAGAGAGTCATTATGGTGGGATGCAAATATTTGAAATTAACAATGGACAAAATTTGGCAAGTGCTAATGGAACCATTAAAACATCTGAATAACAAGAGAAGTGTTTACTGTTCCCCACAATGGAAGGATTTAAAACTATTCAGACCCTGAAAATTAAGCTCTTCGTGTTGTTCAGGAAACGCAGCAGTGTTACCACCACTGGTAACCAGCCTCTCCCAGCCACATTCTCACTGCCCATACAGGTGTCCCAAGATCATCACTATTCACTGCCCTATCGATTTATAAAGGGTACCTTGGGATAAACCCAGTCTAAACCCAAGAAATAGAAAGGATAGGATTAGTTTACAGCTAACTATTATGGCTGCAACCCTGGCCTTGTTTGCTGCAGACTCCCCACTATTTTCTAGCACAGATTCCTTTGCAAAAGCCCTCAGTCTGGAAACAGTGTGTTTTAATATGGAAAATCTTTTTTGGCCTGTTTGTATCCTTGCTTTAACGTTAAAGGACATCCCTTTCTTATCAGGAAAGAGCATGGCCACACTGGCCTTATTCCAATTCCTAGAGAACATATGTATCAATAACACTTACATAGAAGTATTCATTTGTTTCAGTGGCTTTTGCAAGCTGAATGAACTCAAATTCTCAGAACATCTAGTCTGTTTCTTCCCAGATGTAGATGCTATAGAACAAATCCTAGCAATTAATGAGTAAACTTCAAAAAGGCTTGAAGTTGCTTTCAATGGAAAATCAAATGTTTGAACAATTTTTTTCAGTAATCAGATCCCTGATGACATAAAACTGATCTGGAAATCTCACAAGCACTGTCATTGCAAGGTCAGCAATTCAAGCCTGAGATGCCACAAAGCCAGCTCATGATATCTTGAGGGCTGCTCCTGACAGTAGAAAATGCAGATGGATATAAAAGAAAGAAAGCATCTTTAGAGTTGAACAGAAACAAAATTTCTCCGTTAATAAAACAGTGGCCCAAAACACCAGAGAGATCCAAGCATTCCACCTGAGAGGAAAATCCTTCCATTTGCATTCATAGTTTTGCAGATACCAGAGAAATCAGAGGAGAAACTTGGAAGAAGTCCCAGAGATAAGAAAAACTTCTGACAATTTTGTTCACATTCACAAATATAATCAGCGAGGAGACAATAATTCACAATTTCTGATATTTCTGATGAATATGCTGAACATGCTGGAATTTACTCCACTCTGACTTTCAGAACTGCTGCCTTTTGACTTTAGGATGAAAGCTTGGATAGCTCACCAAGTAACCCAGACTGGTTCATCTGTTTTCCCCTAGCCTGTTTCTTACCACATGTCTCATGAAAGACATTAAACACATACAGACTGTAAGGAATCAAAATACCAGATACTACTGCATAAATGTGCACAAGTATCTCAGTGAATCGTTGGAAAAAGGGAATGGATACTGGTTGAATTCATTAGGAATAAGAATTGCAAAATATATTAGAGTCCTCTAGAAACTGTGCTGTGTGCTCAAGAGCCTGGTGCTCCAGCTGCTGTTTTGTGGAGCCTAAGTGAAAGGAAAGCCTCATCCTGGGCCTAGGTCACCACCTTAAATGGTTCCCTCCCTAAGACATGTCCTAAATGCTGCTGTTATTCTTTTGTGACAATTATGCTTTGTATGAACAGGAACTTGTTTTATACAGCTCACTTATACCCAGAAGGAGAAACCTCACTGGTTTTGTGATCATTTTCAGCAGCAGTGTCCCTGAAGGTGGCACATTTGGAAATGACATTATTTCATACTGCTGCATAGCAGCAGTTGGCACCCCAGTCTCTCAAAGATACTACTTGAGCAATATAAAATAGCCAACACCCACAAGGAGAAACAGATTTCTTCTCTATCCCAAAATATACCTCTGCAGAGTACCTGTTGTATTGCATTTAATCTAATTTACTAAAGGAGAGTTGAACCCCCTTGCTGCAATCAAGCTATTTTTAAAAAGAGATTGGTGATTCAGCTGAATGGTGACTAAATCACTGACAAATTTCCCCTGTCAGCTTGTGTGTATAAAAAGATGCTTTGCTGGAATGTATCATCTGCAGATACCACTATCTTTTTGGAGTGATTGGGGGTTTTCCAGTCAAACTATATTACTTTAATAATTATTTAAAATTATATGCATATGAAGCTTTTAGCATGTTTCAGAAAGGCACCAGGTCATACAATTGAGCTGTACTGGGTTTGCATGGCCAGGTTTTGGTCACAACTGGGGCTAGCAGTGGCTTCTGTGGGCAGTTTCCAGAAGCTTTCCCCAAATCAAACAGAGCCAATTTCAGCTGGCTACAAGATGGACCCACCACAGGAGCAAGACTGTGCGAGAGGAACAGCTCTGCAGACACCAAGGTCAGTGCAGAAGGAGGGGCAGGAGGAGCTCCAGGCGCTGCTGCACAGATTTACCTGCAACCCATGGTGAAGATCATGGTGAGGCAGCTGTGCCCCTGCAGCCCATGAAGCAGAGATCCATCTGTAGGCCCTGCAAGGGATCTACACTGGAGCAGGTGGATGCCCAAAGGAGGCTGTGACCCCACGGGAAGCCCAAAAGACTCATTTTGGAGCCATTATGGAGGATTGTCTCGCATAGAGGGGACCCCCCACTGGAGCAGGGGAAGAGTGAAGAGTCATCCCCCCAAGGAGGGAGGAGTGGCTGAGACAAGGACTGACTGCAGCCTTCATTCCCCATCCCCTGAACCACTGGATGGGAGGCAGGTAGAGAAAAACAGGAGTGAAATTATGCCTGGAAAGAAGGGAGAAGTAGGGGAAGGTGTTTCTAAGATTTTGGGTTATTTCTCATTATCCTACTCTGATTTAATTGGCAATAAATTAAACTAATTTCCCCAAGCCGAGTCTGTTTTGCCCATGACAGTAACTCGTGAGTGATCTCTCCCCATCCTTATCTCGACCCACAAGCTTTTCATTGTATTTCCTCTCCCCTGTCCAGCTGAGGAGGGGAGTGACAGAGTGGCTTCAGTGGGTACCTGGTATCCAGCCAGCGGCAACCCATCACACGAGCCACAACAGAGAGAATGTAAAACAGGTATTGCACAAGATCATTAGCAGCAACTGCTTGTTTAATTTACTTTATATGAACTGAATGTATCTTCTGAAAGGCTAAACAGAGATACATTCCCATGGAGAGAAATGCAGAGTCATCCTCCATTCTGAATGTTAGTCTGCAACTCAAAGGGTGCAGGCTGAGTTGCTTGCTTCTCTGCAAGCTGCTGCCTTTGGCAGGTACGGGATTATGTCTATGGGCTAGAGACGACTCTGATGCCTCCTACAGCTGTTCCTGCCTGCAAACTTCCAGTTAATATAGCAGAATAAGGAGGGGAGAAGGTGAGTTCTTCATTTACATCAGCAGAGGGAAAGAAATTAAATCCGTAAAGTAAGCTAAACTGGAAACGAAGTTGAGCAACAACTATTACAGTCCCTTGAGTAGGGCACTTAATTACGCTATAGCTCCTTGGAAACTGCCTTCTAGGGACTATAGCAGAAGCTCATGTTTATGACATTTATCAGGATGTAAATTTGGAATATAATAAACCTGACAGTTCACTAGTGGGTTTTCTTGGTCCTGAAAAACTGATTTCCTAGGAAATTACTTTTTAAGATCTACCTGTAGCTCTGTCTGGTTTCTCTGATGATTTACAGGACCAGGTAACATGTTTTCTTGCCATGGTGAGAGAGTCTTAGAGAGCACAGATGAATGTTTGTCCTTCTCTTCACCTTGATTTTAAAATCTCCCCGTTTATGTCAGCGAAACTTGTTACACATTTAATTAGCAATTTCATTGATGCAGAGTTAAAGACAGTTTAGTAAATAGTCTGTCTATTATTTCTATCCTCATAAGTCAATAATGAAAATTATGTCACTCAGAGGACAGCATAGGCAAATAAATGTGCATATGATAGACTGCAAGCAGAATTCACTGGCATCTAATAGGTGTTTAATTGCTTTGGAGTGCTACTAAAAAAAAGCAATATTATTAGGATGTTTTTCTTGCAAATGGGTTTTAGAAGCATACGGTCAGTGCTGTATAGTCGCAGTCTTATAATTAAAACTAAATAGGTTAGAAATTACAATGTAGAAGAAAATAAAAGCTCAGCAGCAAAGCATATATACGGCTAAATAGTGTGTGGTGTGTGGGGCTTGTGGGTGCACCTAAATGCTGTGCTCCAGCACTACACCTGCCAGGAACTACCATTAGGGCTTAGGAGGGACTGTGGCTGTCTAGTGAGGCCTCAGAGAAACAAATACTGAGCTGGGGCTGGCACAAGTACAAATTAACCAATTAAGGCACCTGTATCAATATAAGCATCCTGACTCATTGTTTAATGGGATAATTGAAATTCTGTAGAGGAAATAAAGTTGATTACAGGGATCAAACAGAGGGAAAGCTCTCTAAGCATTTGTCTCTTGCTTGTGACAAGCTGTAGCTTATGAGGCTGCTGACATGGAACAAATAGCAGTATGGGGAGTGAAAGGTCAGGTCATGACTTTTTAGTGTTTACAATAAAATTGTGTACATGCTTGTCTATGAAGAAATAGACAAAGTTCTGCATGTTTAAGAATAAATGTCAAGTCTATATTACAACTTTTTGTATGTATCTGAATTCCCAGAACATCTTGGTTTTACCTGATAAATTCTTGGTATAATGCAGTTCAGCAGACTTTCCCATCATTTTGCATGAATCTAGAAAATAATTTACAATACAGTCCTAGGTGTCTACTCCTTGTTTTTGATGGGTGGATTTGCCCATGAAAGCATATGATGGTGGAAGAGAAAAAGTCAAAGTGATGAGGGGCTGGTCGGGTTCTTCAATCCAAGGAAATAAGATGCAGGTGATTTACTCCCTATAAACAGAAGACAAACGGATCTCCAGAGAGAAGGAAGAATGAAAGGGAAATTCACTGTATTCTCAGGAAGCAATCAATCACAAAAGGTCAGCAGGCCTTTCACCAGAATATGTTTGAAGAAGAAAATGAAAAGTCATCTGTGGTTTATTGTGTCCAAATGTATGATTTCCTTTGAAGGATTCAAAATACTTTTGTCCAACGGAAATTGAGGCCTACATAACTTCTCTTGCATGTTTCTGAAGAGTAAGCTGATTATTTGGGGGGAAAAAAATAAAATCAAGTGCAATAAAAGACCTAGCATTATCTTTTCTTCATGTGTCAGATGAACGTTTCAGGTGCACAAGACTTGTCATATTTTATCTGAGATATCAACAGAGAAACAATTAAAAAACACCTAATGCTTTCTTTATTTATTTATTCCCATTCTCCCATTTTTATTTGTTTTTATTTAAATCTGGCAGCCATCTTTGGAGATGGAGTTAAACTGAAACTATTTCCTAAAAAATTGGAAGGTACAGTATCCATTATTAAATACGGTTATATGGTATCTGGAGGCCAAGTACAGTTGGACTTGATGATTTTTGAACTTTTTTCCCAACCTATGCGATTCTAAGAGTTTTGTACATGCTCTCTTGGGAACTACTGACTGTGCTCATGGATTGTGTGATTAGACCCAGCAGATTCCTCAAAAAAGGCCCAGGGTCAAGCCTGGACCCTTTCTCATCTCTCACTTTGCACAGGATAAATTGTACCACTACTTGATCTAGCCTGGAGATAAACCTGGGCTGCCCTGCCTGCAAACCCAGCTCTGCATTCCGGACAATTTTTCATTCAACAATTTCACTAAGATTTGGTCAGCATGTTTTTCTGCACTGGGCCACTCTGATGCAGTGTGTTTCTCCCTAAAATCTGTACAAACTATTGTTCTCCAGGCTCAGGAGACACACTTGTGGGATATATTTTTTCTATATACTGGAAAAAAATTTCCATTTACTGGAAAATATACTAGATTTTCCATATTTTCCAGTATATTTCCCTGTATTTACACTGTTTACTTTCTAATTCCTGCCGTTACTCTTTGCAGGGCACAGATCTTTAAAGGACTCCAGCTGTAATGAGCTGTATTTCTCAGGATGCAGATCTTCCATTGGTAAGTATAAGAATCCTATAGTTCAGTTTTGGAACTGCAGGAGCAGCTGGGAACCATGAAATTGAATAAGGGCCAGTGTTACAACTCTCTTTAGGCTACAGAAATTTGCAAAGCAAAAGTCTTCCATTTGAGGAGTTTAAAAGAATTTCCTTTCAGTTGAAAATGTCCAACCTTTCTGTTCCAATTTAATGGAAGTCTGGCATTTCAAAATTTTCCCTAATTTTACATCAAAACCAAAGATGAAAAAGGATAGAAATTCTCTATTCAATAATAGAAATTCTCTACTTAATAATGACTGACATTGACTAGAACACACAGCACACCATAATGTTATTGAAACAAATAAAATAAATGAGTACTCTGTAAGCTCCAGAACACATAATGAAATGAAACATAATGAAACACATAATGAAACACAGAAGTCCATTAAATTTATTATTATTTTCTATAATGAGAGTCTACCCATCTTATCAAACTTCTGTGATAAAATTTGGCCCTTCTGGGCCTGATGAGTTTTGCAATTTGTACAAATGAAGCAATTCTTACCCAGCACTATACACACAGAAGAAAGGTGCACGCTGACCAAAAACAAGGACGTGCAGAAATTTTTTAAATGAAACCACACTGAATGAGCATTAGGATCCTTCTGTAGAAGAAAATTAGAAGAACAATCATATTAGGCATATTAGGACAAAAAGATGATGAAAAAATATGCACTTTCTATAAGCCCATGATGAAGTTAGTGTCTCAGCAGATGCCAGATTCTGCTTTGAAATCTGTTTATTGACCTGTAACTTATGCAAGCAGGATGACTCAAAGGTAATTGACAAGAGAGAAAAAGAAGTAATATGTTGTTGAATGTGCCCTGAGCTGTTTTCTCACCACAAAACTCTCCCATACATGTATGTCTTGTAATTAAATATTATACAAAATTCTTGCTGAATACAACTATCGTGGCTTTCAGATATGTCTGTCCTGGAAGAGCTCACAAAAAAACCCCAAAAACATAACAATAAAAATAATGTATTCTGCTCTTGGCATTTCATATAGTATAAGGTATACTCTTTGTTGCCAGTTGCAGCAACAAAGCCAACAACAGCAGCATGTGATTAGGACTCTGAAATCTCTCCTTTATCTGAGATTGCTTTCTGAAATCAAATTCAGGCAGAGAGAAAAGGAGAAACAAACAAGTTTACCGCAGCTCTGCAGTAGCAAATAATCAAGATAACTACTTGAGGAACATAAAGTGAAGCACCAGATTCTTCATATAATATGATAATTGAAACAGAGGTGTTGAATATCCAGTTATGTGCAGATCTCTCTCCTCTCCGAGAATGGAAAGGGTGCAGAAGGGTTAGCCCGAGATGAACAACGATGCAGGGGAAAAGAGAGCCAGTCTGTGAACTAGAGGACAAATCTATCTCAACCTAGAATTTGTCATCGCCTGTGTTGTACAGACAGTCTGCTCAAACGCATGACAAACGACACTGCTATTCATAGAGCAGGCATAACACAGGTTGCCACAATCTAAATTGTTACCAATACTGTCTGTCCCATGCACCAAGAAATGTCATGAATTAAGCTGTAGAGTACCACGGGCTGAAGGTGTTCTTAAGAGGAAATTACAGTTAATACAGTAAAAATTATCTAACAATTAGTTATGTGCAACTAACCGTTATGGGTTGTTAAAAAAACAAACAAAAACCCAACCACTGAGACTTTTAGCACCTCTTTTTACAGTTGCACTGCATTTCAGGAAATGAGAAATATTTAATCTCTGGTTATAAGGAAGTAATATTTTGTTTTGACATCAGGTCTGGGGAGAAGATTCATCCAAATGCTCCACATCAGTCCTTGATTTGCACAGCTATGAAAACAAGGGTGCATCTTTGACTTATTTGTAGCCCTCTTCTGTCTTTTTAAATATATTTTAAGACAGGCACAGATTGTCTAGCCAATGAGTTACACTGTATGCATAAAAAGATGTGGATAATAATGTTCTGGCTTCTTCATACAGCTTCATGGAGAATCTTGGCCTCAGGCCAAACAACTGCAAAAGCAAAGCTTTTTTTCCCCTCAGCATTTTAGCAAACTGCACATAATACACCTTTAAGTAAATTAGTGTTATAACAGGTTTCTACTGATCCATCTTGAGGAGTCAAATGAGAACCAAAAATAAATCCTGTTTTCAATTTCCCCTGAGCAGCAAAATGATTTGAAATCCTTCCTTGCCACAGGAAACAAACAGATAAAAACCCCAAGTTTGGCAATGATTCAGTAAATATATGTGCCTGTTTAGTATTTAAATCCAGGATCCAAGGAACTCTTCATTAGAGAAGAACTTGCAACATATCCAATAAAGGTAGGAAGCAAGTGCGACTCTCCAAGAAAACCCCTTCCTTTGTAGTCAGGTGCTTTGTGGCATTTGCAAAGGAAAACTCAACTCAGAGCATGCAGCAGATGTTAAAGCCTCCTCTGCAGAGAGGTGCAGAACACGTAAATAGCCACGTACCGTAAGTACACCTGTGCTTTAAGGGACTGGCAAAGTATAGGTAAAGATATGAGCAGATACTATTTATGGGAATAAACAGCACAGGCTAAAAAATAGATTGTAACTTCAACTTGAATTATGAAAAGGGGAAACCCCCCCCCATTTGGAAAATTCCTGCAGAACAGCAAAGTCATTGAATCAGTAACAAACACAGCAAGCATTTTGAAGCAGAAGAGCCCTTACCTTTAGGGCTGATGGAATTATATGCAGTTTTTCAAGTAACTGCTCCTGGAGTTGTCTGAGATAAGTGATTGTATTTTCAAAAATGGAAACAAGATGATCTCATTTGAAAGTTTAGTACTTCCTTAAAATACTTATGTAAAAAAAGTGGTCCCTAGCAAGGAGATTTGAATGTGTTGAAGAAGAGGACAAAAAGTAGAAACGGTAGCTCAGCATTCAGCTGAATTTTAGTACATACTTTTTTAAAAAGCATAAAACCATAGTGTATGATTTCATAGATATAGCTGAGATCAAATCCCTGAAAGGAGATTTCACTGAATGTACTTGACTGGCACAAACCAGACCATCTCTAATTTTGCTAAAAACACATGCATGTTATATTATTTTTCATAGTGCCTGTTAGTATAATTGGCATCAAGAAACAAAAAGAAATCTTTTTTTGTATCATTGTTGCTAATGTGATGTTCTGTTTGGTTTTCAGCAAGGCATATGTACAACACTCATCACTAGTGGCAGCGGCAGTGTAAGGAGGGAGCATGATTATCATGACATCAAGCTAATTAAGATTAGCCTGAAGAAAGCAAAGGATGCCCTCCTCTCCAACTCTGTAGAACTAAAAGAAGGGGGAGAACAAGGGAAATATTTATAACAGTTTATATAAGAAGTGCTTGATTTTGTTCTGCTTATGTGGAATTGCAGCTGAATAAAGTGAAAGGAGAGAAACGGAAAGTATTTCCCGGTCCTTAGAAAAATAACAAATGGGTTGTTAATTGGCAAGTGCTTAAAGGGCTGGTTCTAATCAGGGTAAATGGGCTTGTTTTTCCAACACTGGGTCCCACATCAAAACAGCAAGAAACAATTGAAAAATCTCTGCTGAAGAAAGCAAGAGGAAGTGGGTTGTCACCAGCTGTTCAAAGACAAAATCCTGCAACAAATGTGTAGCAGCAGATGCCGTGTGAAGCTCAGGGAATGTAAATGCATATGAATCATCACATAAGCTTAGGGGGGACAAGCTGCAGGCCAGATCCCGGGGGCAAAGATTTTTGTGACTTTAACCATCTCTCCACTTGCTTTGTACTTTGTTCAAGTACACAGTATATTTTTTTGGAAGAAGGCATTTTTAAGCCCTGTTAAAGAGCCCTAAGCAGAAGGAGAGTATCTTACAAAAATATTATTCTTTGGGCCTATGACATCAAAAAAGGAGATGGTCCAACATCTTTGTCTGTCCAGCAGGGAGAAGAGTTTAAAACATTTCCCCCTTCCCCCTCTTTTTTGAGGTTCATGATAATGATAAAAATCGTTAAAAGGATAATTTTTATAATTTCCAGCATTTCACTACTTGTTTTCCCCTGCAGTTTCATAAATAGCTGAACTGGCACCCTGGGAAAGGATACAAAATTGGCATAGCAGCAAAAATAGAAGAACTACCTGCTGTGTTTCACTGAGATAATCCCGAGGATCCCATCTCAGGTTGGTTGCCCCTGGGCAGAGGGATAAGACTTTCCAAAAGTTAAAGTATGATGGAACTTGAAAGGAAAGTGACAGAAGTATGCTCTCCAGGAGTTTTCAACAAAATTCTGTTTCTCTAAAAGAAGTAGCAAGACAGAGTCAGAGGGAGGAGTCCCAGACTCAGCTCTTGCCTTGGCTGTCCCAGCTGTACATATTTAGGCACTCTCATACTCTAGTCGTTATAAAAAACACACTGATTTGCACAATTCCATAATCTTATAAGAAAATAGGTCATTGGCGATTATCAAATTCTCATCCATTTAATTTCAAAATTCTCTTCTTGTTTTCCCCCAGCAACACCAAGATCTCACACAGAGAGGAAAAAAAGGCTTTAGCAGAAGAGGTGGATCTACATTTTGCATGGAGGTGGATCTACATTTTGAATCCATTTTTATGTTTTATGCTACCATGTTCCACAGTGACAGATCCTGAGAACTCCCTCCTCCCAGTTGCCCTCAAGGCAGCCATCCCCAGTTTCTCCACCGAATTCACGCTGCTTAACATGTCACAAACAAGGAGAGGCTTTTTGTGCTTTAAAGGAGAACTCCAGAGCCGACAGGAAAAAGTGATTTAATTACGTGAAAATATGATGATATTTTGATATTAAAACATACTGATACGTGATCTTTCCTAGTTTAAAGAAAACAAACAAACAAAAAAAAAACCCAAAAAAAGAGAGAGAGGGAGTGAGGAGTATGGGCCCTCAACAGCCGGTGGTGCAGACATTTGGAAATTCACCTGTGCCAGAAGGCACACTGCAGGAGTATCAACCCAGTGGGGAAACAATGACACTCTGAGCTGCACTGGGTGATGATTTTCAGGCTCCATTGGGGTGATGCCATGAACCTGGTGGAACCTGTCACATATACCTGCAGACTCTATCAGTGGTTAAGGGAGGCATATAAGATTACAGTATTCTTTGGGATATTTTATCTGCAAAGCTACCCTTTAAGAAACAAAAAGCCCCAAACGCATTTGTACCTGATCTCAGGAAGGAGGCTTGAGGACTGGGCTTTGTCATGTCTCACTGCAGAGCGCAGGCAGGAGCCAAGCATTAGCAAGTCCTTCTTCTGCACCTGGGATAATTTAGCAGGAAAGGAATGAAATGAGCTCCTGCTGCCCTTTATCCCCTGCTTGCCAGACATGTGGTTGAAAGAAACCGCTAGTAGCATTTTATGTGATCCAAGCCAGATTCTTCTCCAGGCTGATGATGTGTTCACTTCTCCAGTTGCACTTCCCATGGCTGGTAATCGGGGTCCCCCCACGGGAAGGGATGGGACAGCCCGGGGGAGCCTGACAGCACACAGGCTTGTTCCTGGATGCAAACTGTGACATGAATCCACAGCTCATGGTGTTTGGTTCCTCAGGGATGAGAGTGGACCACAGAGCAGTTACTGTATTTCCAAGGGAGGGAAATCCAGCCTGACTTGGTTTTGTCATAAGTGATTAGATTTTATAGTGTGCTTATGTACTTCTCCTAATCAAATTAGCATGTTGGCTCAAAATCAGCCTAGCAGAAAACCTCTCATTTTCTTACCCATTCTGCTTCATTTATCACCTGGAATTACCAAAGTTTTGAGGTTTTCTTTTCTCTCTGACTAGGCCCAGTTCTGCTTAGCTTATAAAATTTGAAACATTCATTGCCCAAGGTTGCAAGAGCAATGAATATTTATAATCCCATCTTCCCAGCACACTCAGAGGTGTCTCACAGTGTGACTTCACATTAGAAATGTCCCACCTGTAGGGATCACTCAGAAAAACACAGATTACAAGTCTGTACAACATAGAACAAGGTCAATACCCAAATTATGGGAATTATCACGTTAAAAAAGGTTGCATATCTGATGATGCACTGCACCAACACTGATTTATAGGTGCTGTACTAGTGACTCTCCCCTGTGAAGACAGAATTTCAGCTATTAAGTTACGCCATTATTCCCTGGTTCTTTTTCTGAGGCTTCTCATGAATCAGCTGCAAATTGTATAATGCACTCCTCTCACCTTTTACAAAGTTAGCCCCATCTCCAACAGCAAGAAATGAAAAAAGGGTTTCTCACCTGGCTTCAGAGCCCAGGGAAATATTATAGTTTAAAGAACATTGTGACTAGTGCTGGTGACAAAACACAGGCAGGACTCCAACTATGAGAACTGCTTAGAAAATACTGCAAATGAAACTTCCTGACCCTCCTGGCACCTTCTGTTAATTTGCTGCAAATATGAGTCTTTTTCTAGGCTGAAGCCACACTTTAAAAAACACAACACCCATCCCATTCATCCCCAAAAATGCAATTAAAGCTTAATGTTAATTCAGATTATTTTCCTATTCAAGACAGAGCTATGAGGATTACAGTCAGTTTTAACACTTGTCAGAAAAATATGGTCTCTTCCACTTTGCAGACAGGCAATTAACATTCAGCAGCAGCACTGAAATTAGAAACCATCTAGAGGCCATTTTAGGCCAAGAAAGTTTTGCCATTGATTTTAATGCATCAAGATATAACGTATTCTCCAGTATCCTGCCCTTTCCTATTTTTCCCAAACTTTGGGTGAACCATTAAATTGAAGCCTGCCCTGTAAATCCCATAAGCTATTAATGTAGTTCCCTTAGCTGGAAGATAGATTAATGACCTGAGACTTCTGTAGAATATTTGCTACTTCAGTGCAAATTAATATCATATTTCATCCTCATTTTATACGCACATCCAGCACTTCCTTCTGCAAAGGATACCAGAAGGAGCTGATTATTTAAATGCCAAGATTCTAAATCTTATCTTCAAATTTTTAATCAAACTGTTTAACATGAGTCTTAAATTGCTGCATTTCCATTTTTCATACTTCTCTCACCTAATTTTTCATGTTAAGAACAAAGAAAAAATTTAAAACTCAGATGTGTTTAGGAGGGGTTTTTTTTAATACTAATAAAATTTTTTAAATGCTTTATGTTTTTCGGGACTCTGCTCTCCTCCATACCTTGAGCTGGGACTAAATACAAATGTCTTTCACTTCACCCAGGTCTAAGTTCTCAGTTTTAAAAAAGGTAGTTTTAAATTTTCTAGGTATTGTATGCTATCCTGCAAATAATGATTTTGTCCACAGTCTGCTATATTTTTTTTATATTCTCAATTAAATTACCGATTTTTCTTCACTGCTTAAAAGAACATTGTTCACTAAACACATTTCTCTGACACTGAATGCAATTGCTGGAGAAAGCAAAATCATGAAAACATGAAAATGGCTTGAGACACGTTTAGTTCTAGAAAACTGTGGTCAGGCTTCCTTTCTGTAGGAATTAAAATTTATGGCAAGGTCTCCAGTTCCTCAGGCAAGCACAGCAGGCTATTAGAGGAAATAGAAGTGGCAGTGGGGGAAAAGACGAAGTTGTTTTCTCTTACTGTTCCTTCTTGCCAGCACTTTAAAAAAGTTTCGTCTTTACTTATAAACAGTAAAACTAGGTTGAAACTTCAAACTAACAGCAAAAATGTTCTTTCTTACTATACTTCAAACCCTCAATAATAATATTACTATTAATAAAAAGAAAAAATGTTATGAACATCACAGAAAACACCGGTTTGGAATGAAACTACACATTTTATTTTCTGTCTATATTTGCTATTATAAAAAAATCTATGAAGAAAACATAGTCCCTTTACAAAATTTTTATTCTTGAATCCTTATGCTCTGTTTTGGCACCAGCATTAGGTATCAAATCACAGGCACATCACAAATTTAACGGAGACTTGCAAACACATTCACTTACACTTGATCAAGCTACCTTGTAAATTTCATTAGCTGGTATTGAGGATTGCTGTGGTCAAAACAGTATTGGAGAGCATATTTCAGACACTCACCCCTCTCTTGATTAAAAATATCCTTTATATCCAGTCTTAACATATTTAGAACTGACTGTGTCATTTGTAGAGGACCTGCAAGGAACATCTCATTCAACTGGCTGACCACTTCAGGGCTGACCAAAAGGTAAAATACGTTGTTAAAGGTATTCTCTAAATGACTCTTAAATGCTGACAGGCTGGGGACATCCACCACTTCTCTAGTAAGCCTGCTGCAGAGTTTGACCACCCTCTTGGCAAAGAAGTGCTTCCTAATGTCCAGTCTAAACCTCCCCTGGTGCAGGTCAGCAGTCCCTCCTGAGTGTAGGAATTGTATTGATTTACCAAAATATGAATATCAATATAATATCGATATCCAACTGAAATGGACACAAACTCTCTAACAGTTTAGAGTTAGAAAGTGTATGTTTTATTCGGCGCCAGGCACTGCGTGGGATAGCTCCCTAAGACACAGGGCCCTGATCCAAGCAAACACAAAGCTTTTTATTTACAAAAATTATGACTATCCAAAATACAATGCATATTCATAACATTAACACCTCCCATTCTCCGCTTCGTATGGAAATGAGCTTAAATGTCATTAAGCATGCGTAGTGTGTGTTCTGAATGGAGTCGGTGGTCTTGAACTGGGTCAGTGATCCTAAAAAAGATGAAGTAACTCATCTTCCTCATTTTGACCTTTTTGCCTTTCTGAACTTTAACAATCCTAATTACTTTAGTGACCTCCAAATTTCTTCTTGTGTGACTTTTGAATAAGTTCCCACAGAAGGAGGAAATTGGTAATTGTCCTTGTTCCCTAGACCAGCTTATCAATGTTTCTGTTCCTTGTTCTAAGCACAGCTAAGCAAACATGCAAATGACAAATCATCAATTATTCAGTAATCCATTACTAACATCTTGAAAACCCTTTCAGGTCCAGCTCTCTTAACTATTCCAATTAACTCTAGCTGGGCCCGAATTCCTTCCTATTCTAACTAATTTCAACACAGCTAGCCTATAACTAAAATCTTTATGTTTCTTTTAAATCTGTGTTTCAGTATCTGCCAGGTTAGTGGTTCTTCTCTCCTCTCCTGCCACCCCATTTTCCAACTGTGCTAATTCTCACTGCACTTCAAAGCAGCTGATGCCCTCCACAGTTCTCCTTCCTCCAGCAGCTGATCTCTTCTTTGTGCCCGTATGCACGCTTCTGGACTGACTTTCCTGTGGATTGACTTTTCTATGGATCAACCTGCTACATCTTCCTGTTCAACGAGGGTCTCTGACTCTTCCTGTCTTCTCCTCTCTCTTACATAATTTCCTCAGTGGCCATCTGAATGTCACCATTTGTGTGACCATGCTGTGAGTCCTCCTTTCCAGCTTGCGAAGGTACACTTGGAAGAAGGTTGGGCCATGCCCTGAGGTTCAGTTTTCAGTGAAATAACCATGAGAAAATACTCATCAAGGCAGAAAACAGAGCAAGAAGTCAACAAGCGATACAGATGATACCATGAAGGATGACCAGATTTCACAGATGGTTAAGAGGGAGTGATGTGAAGATGGCCAAAGTGGGACGTTTAGATTGGCTATTAGGAAAACTTTCTTCACCGAAAGAGTTACTAAGTATTTGAACAAGTGGCCCAGGGAAGGTATTTAAAATATTTAAAAGTGTGGATGTGACACTTAGGGACATGGTTCAGTAGAGGACTTGGCGATGTTAGGGTAATGGCTGGACTTGATGGTCATTTCCAACCTACGTGACTCCATGATTCTATGGAATCTCACATATAATGGAGGGGAGAATAAAACACATTTTAAAGAGTAAACCCTTGCTAGGTCCCAGGGACTGCTAGATGACTGGCTAGGTAACCCTATCAGAAACACCAAGTTTGGATACAGAGGTAGCAAAAGAGACTTGTGAGGAAAAAGTAACCAGGGTACAAAATTATTTGAGTAGACACTGAGAGAGGGAGGTGATCAAGATAAATGGGAGAACAGGCATGGGAAATGTAGGGGAGGGGAACAAATGGGGACAGCTGAATTGCTGTTGCTTGAGCTCTGCACCTGATCACCACAATCCATCCCATCTTCTCATTCAACTTGACTCCTATTTTCTGTGTAAGGTGTTGGATTTGTCTACCATGAGAATTCTTGCACAGCCCCTTGGTTTGAGAAATAGCTTTGAAGTTAGAAAAGAGAGATAAAAGGTTACAGAAGCAAGAGAGGTAGCAATGTACAGAACATGAAAAAATTCAGACTGACAAACTCCCCCTGTCCTGGTTTCAGCTGGGACAGAGTTAATTTTCTTCCTAGTAGCTGGTACAGTGCTGTTTTAACTTCAGTACGACAATAATGTTGATAGCACACTGATGTTTTGGTTGTTGCTAAGGGGTGTTTACAGGACAGGTGACCCAAACTGACCAAAGGGACGTTCCACACCACAGAACACTGTGCCCCCTATATGAACTGGGGCAGTTACCCAGAAAGGAGCTGATTGCAGCTCAGGGATGGGCTGGGTACCCGTCAGCGGGTAGTGAGTAACTGTGTTTAATTAGTCTCTTTTAGGTTTTATCTCTCTCTCTCTCCCCCCCTATTCTTTTTATTACTATTATTGCTATATTTTACTTCATTTCAATGATGAAATTGTTCTTATCTCAACACATAAGTTTTACTTTTTTCCCCCCATTCTCCTTCCCATCCCACTTGAGGCAGGGTGGGGAGTAAGTGAGCAGCTGCATGGGACTTAGTTGCCAGCTGGGGTTAAACCACAACACCCCCATAAAATCCTATTCAGACACTGCTATTGTTATTAGTTCATTGGTGCCCAAGCTGCTAAGCCTTTTGGCAAGGAAAATCAGAATGCAGTTGACTCCACTCTGCTGTAGCCAGCATGCTTCCAGTGCCCAACATAATTATTTTAATGCCAGCTCGAGTACCCCTGCACTGCAGCACTGCCATACTTTGTCTCAGCAAGGAAGAGAGAGAGATAAACAACTACACCTCCACTCAAAGCTTCCCCTTCTTTTGTCCTAGAGGTAACACTACAAGCAGCACTAACAAAAAGAAATAAAAAGAAATAAATTGGCACTAGTATTGCCTCTGAGATCTCAGTAACTCTAACTGTAATAATCCAAATAAATTAGATAATTGGAAGACTCAATAGAAGCTTTCATAAAAAACACTGAGACCCAAGCTATCCTATCTATAATACTGACGAGGGGAAGAAAAGGGAAACTCACTAAACCAAAATCCAGAGGAAAAAAATCAACCTTGATTTAATAATTGAAACATCATGTTCCCTAACATTACACGTGACATGGTGTGGCATGACTTCTCTGATGCGCCAAACTCACAGACAACTGCCTGGTTTAGATGTTATTAGTCTGCTGACACCCTGTCTGTCTTAATTCTGCCATTTCCAAGTAGAAATAAAGTCACAGCTCTAAAACATGGTGTGGATACTCACTCATTGCACTTGTCTTTCCAAGCGAGCCTTCCCAACAGATCAGTTTACAAAGGCCAACCCCATTTGGCTGGTGTCATTCTCTTGAAATCTAAACTGTTTGAAAAGATAAATTATTGTTACTACATGCATAGCACCTGTCATATTTTACCCACTGAAATGTGCTATAAAATGCACTTCCAGTGACTGTCAGGGAAGGAAGGATTGGTGTTGGCTGCCACTAGTGACAAGTCCCTTCCTCCAGCCTTTTGCCTGAGTTGTGCAAAGCCCTCATGAAGATTTATCTACATCCTTTATCAGACTTGAGGAAAACCTCGACCTGGGCTCTCAGGTACTTGCTACAAATTCTTTCAACTTTAACCTGTGAAATAGATGCTGTCTTTCGACTGTTGGCAATTAGCTCAGTGTGAGAGGATGACAAGGAGGAGACTCTGGGCTCTTGTTCAGCAATGATACTGCTGCTCTTGGTTTGTCAACCAGCCAGGGACAAACAGTTTGTTGTGCAAGTGTTATCATTTTACTGAGCAGATCCCCAGTGCCACACTACAGCTGGCAAACAGCAGAAACAGAAGTAGCTCCATTAAAAGCATGTGCTGCACTCCAGCCTTCTATGGGACACACTTCTCACATCTGTCATCTTCACTCTGACTTCCCCACGTCACTCACATTCACCCTGGATTTTCCACATCCCCACATTTGCCACCTTAAGAATACCAAGTTTGAAGGTTTTCAGCCTACTGAAGAAAAAACACATTTAGCATTCACACAGTGAGAAAGCTGTCTTTTCCAAAATGTTACATTTAAGATTGATTCAGAATCATAATGGAATGAGACCTCAGCTGAGAAAAGGGAGAAGATGAAGTTAATTAAAGTGCTGTCCAGCTGGAACTTGAAAATTCTTCAATCAAGGAAATATATCATACCCTGCCTCTTCCCATGTACATTGAAAAATAGCAACTGCTGTGGATTTAATTAAAACTTAGTTTTTAGTTAATACTCTTTATTTGATTCATTATTATTCAGTCAAGATGCAAAGTTATGACCCTCATCATGAAAAAGAACGCTTTCCTACATTATGATAACCTATGTGATTTTTTTGTTGGTTTTGAATTTAGGCAGTTTCTTATAATACCTGGGGAAAGCTGGAGAACAGAAAGGTTACTAGCTCAGCTGGTTTAACTTGGCCATTTAGTTTAAAGGTGGAGGTTTCTGCTTGCTCTGTTTTGCTCAATAAATTTTCATTGTTTCTCAACCACAGATTTGAAATCAAAATGTCATATTTAGAGACAGATACTCAAAGATTGCACAAAACTCTTTCTCCATCAAAGCCCATAATCCACATTTTTTCACTAGTGAGGAACTGTGCTGCAGCTAAACAAGCCCACCTTGGTGCAGCAATGTATTAATTTTAATCTCTCTGTGGTTTCCTCATCACCTACAGAATCCAAATCCCAGCTCACCAAATACACCTGTATATAATTTTGAAAAGATTCAAACACATTTCTTCTTCCAGCTACAAGCACAACAACTCAGAGATCTTTTGGCATCAAGAGCAGTAACATTTATACCAGCATCCCTCAGCTGCAGTGCCACATTATGAATAAAGGATGAATTCAAAATCCCTGCAGGGGTGGATATCTCAACCTGCAGTTGCTCTGTCAGCAGGGCAGACTGCTCTGAGCTGGTCCCATGCTCCAGTGGCATAGACCCAAGTCTGGTGGGCTTTGCACAGCTGCATACAGTCTCACACTGACAAGGTTCTGCTGATTTCAGAGGCTATTTGGATCAAGATGGGTACGTGGCCCAGGCTAATAGGATGCTCCAGACATTAGCTGGTCTCATCCTGCTATCTGCACTGCCTTCTCAAGCATGGGCATGCTGAGGAGCCAAAAACATACCACATCAATCAGTTTTCACCACCTGAACATGCTCCCTACCACCCTCTATGCTGATAGATTGGATTCACTTTGCGAACTGAAAATAAATCCTCCTGGCCTAATTGATAAATCAAATCTACGAGCTAAAGGCACTGCTTGACTGTCTGCCTCAGTGGCTGGGGAAAATGGCAAAACAACCACATTACAGACTTACATCCTGCCTTCAGGGACCAGCATTCAGCAGCAGAGGAATCTTTTCACCCTTCTAACATAACTGCCCACCCAAACTCATACAGAGATGCTGTGTTAGTCTCTGTTAGGGCAGTGAAGAGCACAAGCAGAGTCACTGGGGCTCCTGAATCAATATAAAAAATAAGCATGGTCTTTAAAAATATGCATAGTAAGAAGACTACAGTTAAGGTGAAAATGTCCACTTTAACCTGGAGATGCAAATAACATAACAAAATAGGTTTAAGGCTTGTAAGGGATAGATGAAAGAAAATCTTATATCCAGTAGTTATCTGGGTTCCCACTGGGTGGTTGTGTAAGTACCATGCTTTCAACGTGTAATCTGTAACCCCAGCAACCGAGATTGTTTTAAAGGGGACAGGACTGGAAAATAAGGTCTCCACTCCCCAAAGCATGAGATAACCATCACAAAACAGCATAGGCTTAGGCAGGGAGACACATCTGGTAGGAAGGAGTCAAGGAGAGGCTGAGGAAGTTGCAGAAGGGTTAGGGTCAGGCAGGTGAGGAAAGGAAAATGCTCTCTGATGCCTACACACCTGCAATATGCACCACTGCTCACTTACAGGGTCTGTTTCATTTTAAATCTTTGTTGTATGATTAACCTAAGGGTTTAATAAATTAAAATGTAGTTAGAAAAAATAGAAATAAAAGAATCCTAAAAGAGGTTTCCCTCCATAAAGACTAGGATAGAAATGAGGAAAGATAACAGACAGCTGCTGCTCTCTGTGACTTCCTGCCCCACTCTCCACCTCAGCAGTTACAATTTTATGTCACATCAAAGATTCATAGAATATGGATCTAGATGCAAGAAAATGCTACCTAGATTTTAGAGAGACTATATTCTTCATATTAAGAGGTTTTAGTGTCTGTGGTTTTTCACTGTTTCATATCCTTTACAAAAGGAAAGGAGGAAACCTCACAATACTTCCTTGAATAAAAACCTTTATTTTGATGTTTTCTGTTCTGTAGACAAACTCACATAATGAAAGAATATGCAACATAAATAAATCCCCCAGTTTAACTTAAAACATGGTGGATAAATCCACAGAAAGCCCTATACAGTATTGATATACTTCTATTCAACTTTTAGAAATGTGTTTCCATGTGTCTAGGATAAACCAGAAAAATAGACAAAAGACTCAGCATGACTATAAATGTTTTTAAAAAAAGAAAAAAAAGTAAAAAACCACCAAATACATTAAGTGTGGGAACTGAAATGAACGAATTAGTATTCCTGAAATTAATTTTTCACATTCATAGTAGTGCAGAAAAACTAAATTTAAGGCAATGTGATAGAGGACATGTCATTTACATACCTCCTTCTAGAGCAGGGAGTAGTGCTGACAAGTACACATGACATAAGAGAAAAGAAAATGTTGTAACGCTCATTCAGCAAGACCCCAGGAAGATCCACACAGAAAAATGATTCTTTCTCTGAATTGTCTAGTGCAGCCTTTGAATTTTCAGTAGTCTTATTTCATTTTAACCTGTGTTAATCAAGAAAACCCAACTCACTGCCTGTTTTAGAGACCCCAGAGGCACACTCTGATCTGTGATGGTGAAGCCTTGCTACCAGGCGGCAGGAAGCAGAGGTAGGGCAGCAGCACAGCCTCTGCACCAAGGGCATGCACAGAGCAGAGTCAGTGCATCCACAACAATTCACAGCGATGTGGGTTTGAATTAAGAGCCACCACGTAAAAAAGTAGCCTGAAAAATGTGGTCCACAACACACACACTCACTGCTTACACTCGGATGAGTCTGAATATACACCACAAACATTTGCCAAGTGTCTAGACAAGCATTTCTGGTGGTATTAGCTGAGTAAATTTGCAGTGAGTTCGCACAAGCTACAACAGAGCTGTGAACATCAGCCTAGAGAAGGCCAAAAGAGGTAACAGATTAATCACATGGGATCAATTCCCATCTTTAGAGTAACACAGTGGGTCAGGCACATCCACACAAGAAAATGGTTTAAAAACAGAAGAAACGAAAAGATGATAAGATGTCTGTACACAATACCATGCAAACCAATACGTTAGGATAATGGCAAGCTCAAGTTCTACTTGCTTCAGTTTCCCATTCCTCACTGAATTAAGTAGCTAGAAGGGATGGATGATACCATGTGGAAGAAATAGGCAAATTAAAAGGATAAAATGGGGAAAGCCAGAAGGAGAAGAGAGATGACCAAGAGAAGGTAGAACAATTTTTGTCAATTCACTGTCCTTGCTATATTCTGCTGTATTTTTAAAAGATAATTTTTCCCTTTAGAAATACTCATCATTGGCCACGTGCCTGGATGAGTCAAAAAGAAGACACATGGGCACTCAACAGACAGGGAGATTTAATATATTGCCATTGTTCTCTGGAATTTATTTCAGATAATGAATGTTCTAGAACAGAATTCTTTTCCTTTGGTCCAAATATTACAGAAAATATTTAGCTTAAATCAGTCTGCTAATGTATTCTCATAACCGTGTATCTTTGACAGTAATGTTAGCAGCTAAAAATCCACAAAATAAACAATATAGAGAAAACTAGGTCATCAGTCATACTATGGAATGAAAAATGCAATCAGAGCTACTTTTAATAAATGCTCACACAGCATTTCTGCACTTCTGGGTTTCTTATACAGAAGCTTTGACATCGCTAAGTATTCGATGTTGAATTTTTATTTCCAAAAGAAGTTATAAATTAAGCAGCCTATTGTGCTTAGAGTAAGGTTATGATCACTGTACTATATGTCAAGTCATTCTTTCAGACTTTGTGCTAAAAATACAACTTTGTGAAAATCCCTGCTACTGCTAACAACCCTGTGAAGTTCTTTGAAGTGCAGTGTGGCTGTCAAATATGTCAGTTGCTGAGGGAGCCTCTCATGGTGCTGAAGAATGAAATATTTGATTTGTGAGTCAGGAAAAGTGGAATAGAGACGTGCTGACACAGAATTGAGCGGTTCAATAGCCTGATCACCAGTTCTTGAGCTGGGTAGGCAAATGTCGGATGCCAGAAGTAGATCAAAGCGCCCCAGGTTGCTGTGAGCTCTGTGTGGCACATTTGGAGCCATTAGAGAGTCTGTCCCTACACTGCACTGCAACCACACAGAAGTCTGTGCAGAACAGAGGCCAAAATGCAGGAGGAGGCATTAAGAGAGAAACACAGCGAGACAAGTGTTGGGAAAAGCAATCTGCGCAAACCAAATCAATCGGAGGGACTTGTGGCTTGAGGCATCCTGCAAGACCTTAGGTTGAATGCAGCATCTCTGGCACACCCAGCCACACTTTGCACTTCTGCTGTTTGGGAAGGATGTCCCACAGCCTCTCCCCAGAGATATGGTCTTTATAGGGTGAAAGAACATAGCTCAAATGCTGGTTGTCAGGGCCAGTTCCTACTGTTATGCATTATATGCAACATCCGAACTCTCTGATTACAACCCTGTTATGTTAATCACTGCCCAAAATACTGTGAACCCCCACTCCAAAACCAAAAATACTATTATCACTCATATAGTTTTGATTGTGCTGAGCATTTTTTTCAATATACTAGAAAAGAAAAAAGAATGAGCACATGAAGAACATTTAGTCTTTTTCATTTTTAAATTATAGCTACACCTCCTAACAAGGGACTGCAAAATAAAGTTATGTCAGAGGACTTTGAGTTTGCTTCTTCTTCTGCAACATAATGCAACACATTTTTAGTTTCTCCGTTTCTAAAGTCATAAAAGAAGCTGCTGTCACTCTGCTGACAAAAAACAGATTTCTCTTCTTATTCCCACCCTCAAGATAATTCCAGGTTTTTTCAAGTTGAATCTGAGCTAGTTTAGAAATTGTTATTGTTTTAATGTAATGGTTTGGCTCTTAAAATTTGGACGTATTTATTTGAAGGAAATAAACCAGAACAGTTTTACTTCTCTTTCTAATATCCAAATATTAGAAGTATTGCTCTATGCTTTAGTTCTCCAAGGCTCAAATCTCACTGAAAGAGTTTCTTACATTTTTCCTTTATTTTTTATATTTATATATGAATTTGAATCTGTCTTAGCAAATTCCTCCCAGCTTCTAACAGAAAGTAGCCATAAGTGAAAACTGGCATGTGCTATTCTCCTCAAAATCACTTTGCTGTGTTATTCCACCTGATGTACACGTGTTTGCTACATTATTTTTAGTATAAGTTGTAAATTAAGCAGCTTATTGTGCCTAGAGTAAGGTTATGATCACTGTACTATATGTCAAGTCATTCTTTCAGACTTTGTGCTAAAAATACAACTTTGTGAAAATCCCTGCTACTGCTAACAACTCTGTGAAGTTCTTTGAAGTGCTAAAGATGAAAGATGAAGCACTGAATTTCAAGAAATTGTAAATCCTACCACAATTAATCTGAAAATGCACATGCCAAGCATGTGCCAAGCCATGAACCCATGTGATTAAAGGAGAAAGCATCAATCTTCTTTTAACACTGCCTAGATTTTATATCACAGCCCTAATGCTTTTTAAACCAAATTTTAATATTTGACTATGGAAAGGGTGAGTTTGCTTTGTTTAAAATTAGACGTACACCCAAGGAAAGTTGAGGGAAATTGCTGGCCTGTAGGGTTAGGCAGGAAGAGCATTGGTCACACCCTCAGTAATGCCTGGATGTCTGTGAAAGTCACAAGAAACACTCAAGAGTTTTTAGAAAGAAGAATCTCTGTACGGGTGTGCAGATTAACCTTATACTCTTGCAATGAGTTCCACTATCTTTCAATTTAAATAAATAATAACTTCCAAAGAATGTTAGAAATAATGAAGTAATGATGAAGTGCAAAAAGGGAAAGTAAGCCAAACCTCAGCCTGAGGTGGCTGGCAAGTCATAGAAACATTTTTACATGCTTAAACTAGCAGGAGAGTTGAATAATTGATTGGAAAATTTCAGAGAAAATAAACTTTCATTGGAAGATAAAATTTTGTGCCCAGGGGGTTTCACTCAGAAAGTTCATTTGGTGTTCAAGCACTCCACTCCAGACAATTCATGTCCAGGAGCGGGAGTAACATATCAAGCTACAAGTCCTGACAGCTCATTAACGTGAGCTCTGTATCCCATGAAAACAGCCACCTGGCCCTCCCATCTGAGCAAGCCTTCCCAGAGCAGTGGCACAGCCTAGTGTTCCCAATCCGGGCATGCTTCCCTCACCCCAAGCTGTCTCCCCTTCAGCTGGATCTCAAGAAAACAGATGAGCCCTCACTGCTGAGCTTTTTAAAGGAATCTCACATTCCCATTTAAGACACACCTTATTAGAGATCATTTGGAGCATTTCCTCAAAGAGGAATCTTACTGTGCTTCAGTCCTGTTGCAATTCATCAATGTGGATTTTTTAAACTGGTGTCCACTGTATTTATTTGTTGACTTTTTCAATATTTACACAGGATGTAATGATCCACTGATAGTTCATTAAGTGGTTCATTTATCTTGTTACAAACCAAACTAGGAAATCTCTACGGAATGTGGCCAGCAGGCCAAGGGAGGTGATTCTCCCCCTCTTACTCCATTCCCATGACACCCCACCTCGAGTACTGCATCCAGCTCTGGAACCCCCAACATAAGGATGTGGACCTGTTAGAGAGAGTCCAGAGGAGGCCATGAAGACGATCAGAAGGTTGGGGAACCTCTCCTATGAAGAAAAGCTGAGAGTTGAGGTTGTTCACCCTGAAGAAGGCTCCAGGAGACCTTGCAGAAGTCTTCCAGTACCGGAAGGGGCCTACAGGAAAGGTCAGAGGAACTTTTCACAAGGGCATGCAGTGATAGCATATGCGGGAATGGCTTTAAGATGAAAGACGTTTAGGTTAGAAATTAGCAAGAAATTCTTTATTGTGAAGGTGGTAATGCACTGGAACAAGCTACCCAGAGCAGTGGTGGACGTCCCATCCCTGGAAGTGCTCAAGGCTAGGTTGAACCAGGCAACCTGGACTAGTGGAAGGTGTCCCTGGCCATAGAGGGGTTGGAACCAGATGATCTTTAAAGTCCCCTCCAACCCAAACCATTCAATGATTCTATGATCTACAAACCACAGATCAGTATGCAGAACCAGTGCTTTCAAAATTCCTCTGTTCCATGTATTTCCAAGAGAAAGTCACATTTTTTAAAACCACAAGTGCAATCTAGCCACTGTACCTAGAGCCTGCAGGGCAAGTGGCTATTTGGAGCACAGATCCTGAACCGTCCCTGTGCTAGATTGTCCCTGTGGTTCCCTTTGCCTGGCCCCTCTTCTTGCCACCCTCAGTTCATGGCCAGAACAACCAGGTCTCAGTCCTCCTGAGGGAGACTGAATGATATTGCAACACAAACAAATATTAGCAGCAAGATTCTTGAAACCCTCTGAAAGGGAAACAAAGGAGGTCTCTGTTCCCACCATTAGACCTGTCTGTACTATCACACAGGGAACCTAAGTCACCGTTCCTTGCTTCTTCATCAACATCCAGCTTTTCTGGTATTCATTTTCTGGTATTCAGTCTTTGGCTGGGTTGGGCTAGCAGCCACTCCTCGACGTATTCTAACTAACCCCACTGGAATCAGTCACATTTTTCCAGCTTTACCCAGAGATTACAGACAAGGACTATGCAGAGTGTTGGTCCAAGGCAATGCAGACATTTAAGATTATAGTATTAGATACATTAGGAACTTCAGAGTAATCATGTTCACACACTGCTGAAGGCAATGTATACATTTTACTTTGACTAAAGAGGTGATAAGATTTTTCAGGGAAAAGCTGGAGATTATTAAAATGCTTTGCGATTAATTATTGCATTTCTTTTATAGCTTTTTTTCAACTGGTTTGTAAAGTTGAATGTGACAAAATAGCTTCAGAACACTGTATTGAAATGGAAAAAGAAAATCCATTACCTTTGCAAGGTCCTCCCTTTTCCAGTAATTATTTGTTGAATTCAACAGAAGTTAATTAGAAATTTCAGAACTTTTTTCCAGAAAAAAAAGGATTTGTTTTAGGAAATAAAAAAATTTGCTCTAATTCCAAATTTGTTTAGCAAGGAAATTTCATACTTCCATTTCTTAATGATCAGAGCATATATAACCAATAGTAGCTGCTCTTATGTCAGCTGTCAGGGGAAAAATAATCAAAAAGACCCCATACATATTACTATTTGACCTTTCAAATTTTTATTTCAGGTATTTAAAACTGTATGCCACAGACATGTACATTTTACCCCGTGTAAAGCAGAAATTCTCACCTAGACCCAATTAAGAATTGCATCTGAGTGCACATGGTAATGTTCCCTCAACACCACATCCAACCCCAGCTTGTACCTGGACAGCCTGGGGGTCACTGGGAGGCCAGCAGCAAACTGCAGAGAGCCAGGGGATGGGTGCCTTCGCTATTCCTTGCTCCCACATGCTCAGAGATCACTGACACTTTTGAGGGTCGACATTAACAAGACTTGGCGTCAGAATTATTATTTTCTTCCTCTTCTCCCCGAAATGATTCTGCACTGTGCTCTTATATACACAAACATATGTCCTCATGGCATGGAGTCAGTCTGTGGAGTCCAGGGCACATTCACCCTGGCTTAAGGAGGGAGAGAGAAGTAAAGATCTCAGTTTTGTCATCTTCTGTCACACTGGTGTGTACTTTATTCTGCAAGTGCTTCAGCTGGAGCCAACAAACCTGTATGGACAGAGTAGAGCACTACTCAGGTTAAATAAGATTAAATAAGGGTGGCGGATTCAGGTCAAGCCAAAGGTAAAAATATCAATTTTTTTCAGAAATAAAAAGGTAGATACCATAAAATAGGAAAAGACAATACATATTTGACAAAATTTTGGATGAAGAGACAAGCCTTGTAGACCACTAAGACCTAGCAAAGATTATTGATGCCACAAGCTCCATGTCTGGAAGCTCTCCATCTCAGTGGGAGCACTGAGACAACCAGAACAACCTGCCACAAAATCACTACCTGAGGAAATACCGCCCTCATTGATTTCTTTGATTTAAAAATTATTCCTGTGCTCTAGTCAGCCAGATAATTGTTTTACAAAAAGAATTACTAGTATCAGAACTTCAGCAGCTCTGCAATGTCCCTCGTCAAGCAAACAACTAACTCTTCCACCCACTCAGTACACCTCCACTTGTGAATTGCAATTAGCATTGCAAATGTCTTTCCCTTTTCAGAACCATCGATTGTGCTGTTAAATAGCAGCAGAGAGTTTAAATGCTTAGAAATCTGCTTTAGCTTCCATCCTCTATCTACCTACCAAACTATCTATCAATTACCTATTTATCAATCTATCAATCAAAAAAAAAAATCCAATCCTATACAGATACTACCATCACACAACCATTGTACAACCTTCTAGTTATGGGCAGTATATATTATACTATAGTATTCCCACTCACATTTCAAAAGCTTTATTTAATGTGGTCTAAATTTCTTCCCACCCTTTAGGGGAAATATTCCCATTGTACACCTCCCCTGAGCATACCCTATATCAAAATTTTATGGCTAGTTAAAAGAAACTGTGAGTCTCTTTGTTTTTTCTGCTTAATACCTCACTTTATTTAAACCTGGATATATAGATATGTATGGATGTGTTGGATATAAGGAGGCAGAAAGAGAGTGAGATATTATAGTTGCTCTTACACGCAGACATTGCTTTTAAGGGTGAACAGAAAACTGTATTATGACTGACAGTTCAGAAAATTGCAATGGTGGGCAGTGAGCAAAACACCACATTGGTATGAATATTCTTAATACGCCTTGCAAAACCCTGGTATAAACCCAGCAATTTACCACACACTGCAAGATGATTACAAACATCGTCTATAAACCTGAGCTGGCCTACGGGTGGAGCTGAGAGATGAAGCAGCAAGACTAAGAAATATTAGGGCTCTGAGGAAGAGATTGAGCTGGACCCTCACTCTGCCACACTTACATCCCACATCACAACCTCCTCAATTAAGAAAAAGAAGGTGAAGTAGTAAATACCTGAAAAAAAACCTGAAAAAAATAGGTGACTCCCTTTTGAGAGGAATGGAGGGCCAATATGCTGACTAGACCCACTGTGTCATTGGTTAAAGGTCATGGGAATCAGGAGATACCTGAAAACTGGAAGAAAGCAGAAGTCACCCCAGTCTTCAAAAAGGGCAAGAAGAAGAACTCAGGGAGCTCCCGGCCAGTCAGCCTCAGCTCGGTGCCTGGAACAGTGATGGAGCAGAGAGGAAAGTGGTGGATATTGGTTATCTCAACTTCAGCAGGGTTTTCAACAGTCTCTCACAATATCCTGATAGACAAACTCAGAAAGCGTGGACTGGATGAGTGGACAGTGAGGGGGATTGAGAACTGGCTGAATGACAGATCCCAGAAGGTCACGATCCATGGCACAGGGTCTAGTTGGAGGCCTGTCACTAGTGGTGTCCCTCAAGGTTCAATACTGGGCCCAGTATTGTTTAACATCTTCATCAATGACTTGGAGGAAGGGGCAGAGGCCTCCTCAGCGAGTTCACTGATGGCACAAAGCTGGGAGGAGTGGCCGATACCCCCAAGAGCTGTGCAGCCCTTCAGAAGGGCCTTGACAGGCTGGAGAGATGGGCAGAGGAACGCTCTGAAACTCAGTCAGGGCAAATGCAGGGTCCTGCACCTGGGCAAGAACAACCCCAGGCACCAGCACAGGCTGGGGGCCGACCTGCTGGAAAGCAGCTCTGAGGAGAGGGACCTGCGGCTCCTGGTGGACAGCGAGCTGTCCATGAGCCAGCAGTGCCCTGGGGGCCAGGAACACCAATGAATCCTGGGGTGCATTAGGAACAGCACTGCCAGCAGGTCAGGGAGGGGATCCTGCCCTGCTACTCAGCCCCAATGAGGTGTGTTTGGAGTGCTGTGTCCAGTTCTGGGCTCCTCAGGACAAGAGAGACATGGAGATCCTGGAGTGGGTCCAGTGGAGAGCAACAAAGACAATTAAGGGATTAGAGCACCTCTCTTATGAGTAGAGGCTGAGGGAGCTGGGTCTGTTCAGCCTTGAGAAGAGACAACTGAGAGGGAACCTCATCAGAGTCTATAAGTATTTGAAGGAAGGATGTCAAGAGGAGCCAGGCTCTTCCCAGAGCTGCCGAGCTTAGGACAAAAGGCAACAGGCAGAAACTGATGCACAGGAAGTTCCACCTGAACATGGGGAAGAACTTCCCTGTGCAGTGACCAAGCACTGGCACAGATTGCCCAGAGAGGGGGTGGAGTCTCCCTCACTGGAGATGTTCAAGAACCATCTGGACAGAATCCTGAGCCATGTGCCCTGGGATGCACTTGCTTGAGCAGGGAGGTGGGACCAGATGACAATTCTAACAACTTCTGAGACCGAAGGATGAGCAGGGTATGGAAAACCAACACATCAGAAGGGCTTTGTTTATCTCAGTCACAGGAAAAGCTCCAACAGGGCTTCATTTGCATTTGCACAAACACCAAAGTGTGCTACAGTAAGGTTCTTGTCCTGGGTTGCAGTGTATTCTATCACCATCCCCATCAGCTGTTGAAACCAGGAGGGGCAGTGTTTCCTTGCCTCCTCCCCCCAGACTATCTTTCTGTTAATGGCCCATCATTGTCCTGCCGCCTGACTCAGAGATAACTCCCTCCGGACTATCTTCTGTTAATGAGCCTCATCAACACTTTGCCTCATGACTCATTACCCCATTGTGAGATGCTCCACCCAGAGGGAGGAACCAAGCATCCCATCGTGGATATAATCTGGGACTCTGAACACCAGAGACAACCCTTCCCACTGGATTTCCAGAGGACAGGAGCTGCACAGCCACCATTGGACTTTCTGAGGAAGAGCAGACTCTTTTTCTACAGGATCACTGCTTCAGAGGACTGCAGCCACCATTCTACCAGACTGCTACCACCACCCTGCCTAACAGGGTGTCAGGTTGTACCTTGACTCTGTCAGTTTGAACCAGTGTTTTCTTTTACTTTTTTTCCTTTTCCTTAATTTCCATTAAATTGTTATTCTGACTTGGTGCCTCCCACTGGTTTGTTTTCAAACTAGTACAGTTCTCTAAATTGATTAGCTGGAGGAGGGGAAAGCAGACCTTCCTAGCAAGTTGCTTTGAAGACTCATTTGCATGCAGCGGCATGATGAGATGAGCAATCGCATGAGGTGATCCAGAGCAGGGGCATCCACTCAGCTCCAGAGGACTCCGCCCCGGGAGAGACCACAGAGTTAATCCTCAGCTGCAGCTACCAAGACAGTTTTTCCTGAAGTGCTTGGGGGACAGACTAGTTTTTGACACAAGTTTACCATGCTTAATTTGATGCTTTCATAGAAGCACGTCTATCTCCATAATCAAGAACTTTTCTCTTTGCTTTCCTATTTTGATTTTAAGCTTGTCTAGCCACAGTATTTTGACAAATTTAGAGTACATCAGCATTAGGGATGTAATACATTCAAGTGATGTTGCAGACAAGCCGTATGCAAACTGAGACAAGTCTGGGAATCCATGGGGTCATGGTGAAGTGCTAGGAACAAAGGGAAAAACTTCACGGGGAGGGATTATTCACTGGTTTCTGACACAGAGTTTCAAGCTGAGAGAATCAGCTGCTTTGAAAAAGTCTCACATCATCACGTATGTCCCTTCTAATAAAAACATCAGGTAATCTTATGTTCCAGATGTAAAGTACTCAGATAGCTTGCTTATTGACTGCACAATGGTATTCAATAATTTACAGTGGTAAATTCTTCATTAAAGCTGGTTTCTAGCTGTGTCTCAGAAACTGAATGTTCATTTAAGTGAAAAGTGACCCTGAAACCATTGATACTGAGCAATCTGACCTTATGTGGGAAAGTGTGCAAGTCATCAGACAGATTGCAATAACGTATCTGAGAGGTGAAAGATAAAAGCCCAACTACAGTTGGCTTGGCAAAAAGTGTTCTCACAGGAACATACTGCTCCATCAACACTGCCATTCACAGAAACAGACCGGCTTTAGGCATGGTTTCTAAGATGCAGAGGAGTCTGCAGACCAGACAAAAATCCCTTCTTGAAAACGAGAACTTAAATTATTTGCTGAACTGAGATGGACCAATCAACCCAGGCGAGAAGAGAGTAATTCCCCAGGAAAACTGCCGTGTATACAGCTGGCCTGCATGATGAGAAGGGGAGCTTGAACTTGTGGCTCCTGCCTGCCAACAAACTTTTGTAAGTAACTAGACCAAGACCATTTAGTAACTAGACCATAGAGACTTGTTTTAGTCTCTATGAGTTCAGGAACTCAATGACCATTTTACATATGTATATGAGGGTAAGACCATTCACCAGGCAGGTGGTCCCACACTCTTGCATCTCTAACCTATAATTTTTCATTGGAACTACATTTCACTGCTCTAGTTCCAGCACCTCTAGGTGAGCTACATGCCTCACATTTCAATCAAGGTAATTTCCAGCTACTGATAATTTTTATCCTCCTACTCTTACACTGATTTATAGAAACTGTGATGAAAGATTAGGAAAAAAAATCTGTTAGTGTTAAATGGCTTCTTTTTTTTAATAGTAAGCTGGTTACATTAAACAAAAAAAAATATTAAACTGCCACACTGACATTGAGCAGCAAGCTGAATTAGATTTGCTTATTGAAAAAAAATTCAGCAGAAATGAATTTATATTTCCTTAAATGCTGCATACGTGCAAATATTCTTAATGTTCAGTGAGCAGGCAGTTCAGTAAACCTACAGCATGCTATAAAACCTTAGCAGCATCTGAATGGGAATATCACAGAAAAAGGAAATATGGGTGCAAAATATGCTTGGACAGAAATCACCACTTCTCTGTACAATTACATAGTTTATTACAGCTGATCTTTCACACAATTAGTAAATTAGATCAGGATGTTCTAAGTTCCTTTTTTCAGCAATCTGCAAAATATTAAAAGCAATAAAATAATAAATGCAGACATTTATACTGAAGTGCCTATGGGGCAAGCTGCCATATTTCAGGCTTACTAAGGACTTTATTGCCAAATCCCAAATTATGGGACTCTGACATAAAATGAATCCTTTTAGTGCAGCTGTGTTTATTTTAGTACAGAGTATGCCTACGTTTGTGCTTTAGCTCAGATCATGAACATGCTTTTGAAGGCAGATTGTGCAGTTGCTGCCACTTAGCATGCTTTGATTCATATGATGGAAAGGCCTCAGAGGATACTTTTACAATTAACCAGATTCTTTTCAAATTAAATCAAACTGGATGATGGGGTTGAGGAACACATTTACTGTCCTCCAGCTGCCATGACCATTTTGTCCTTTGGACCAGAACAGAGCTAGTTTGAAGCAAAACTCACCTGAAATGGGAAAAAAATTGCCCTCAGTGAGTCCTCAGCATCAGCTGGATCTCCTCCTATGGCACTGAACTTCTTGCACGTGTAGGTACAGCCTCCAGAGACCTACAGTAAGTACCAACAATTCCTTTCCATCCTTCATAAGGAAACAAAATCTCAGCCTCAGTGTCCTGTGGGTTTCCCAGGCAAGTGCTTTTGAGCCTCTGATGTACAAATGAGATCACAAATTAACAACTACAGAGAAGTTTAACCTAAGATCTTTCCCAAATGGCAATTGACCTAATATTATCCTACAAAAACACCAATGACGTTTCAAATCCTGCTGGTGTATGTCATTAGAACAACATTGCTTATGTCATGTCATATTCATGGGCTTACATGAAAACCCCCAGAAACAAATACCTCCCTTTTGTCTTTATTTTAGACAGTAAGGCCACTGGCTTAGGCACCACAACATTGTGATATGAGAGTGGAAATCCCCATTCTGTTCATGACTTGTACTTGCTGCTGCTTATCAATTCAGCAACATCACCTCCCTGTGTATGTACTTCATGAAAGCTAAGCATGCTGGTCCACACATTTAGCAATTAGGGATTTCCATCTTTAGTTAAGTTATGCACTGTTACTGAAGTGCCTCAGAAGGACAGTCAGTCTCAGTAATACAAAACCTCGTACAACAGATAATGGCGCTACTTCAATGTCAAGTACCTAGACTTGTTGAAATATTTTAAATTTAAATTTGAAATCAAACCATAAAAGTTGTACAGGACATTTTAAGTCAAGTATAAGCTCTGCTTCTGTGACCTTAGACTTATCTATATCATTTGGTGATTTTATTTATTTTGCTTGAGGATAATAAATAACGGGAGTAACAGCTAGTTTCCATGCAGCCACATAATGATTAGTGCTCCCAAGGACAGAGTTCAAGTGAATGTCACCCCTTAACCCTGTATCCCCTCAGGAAGTTTAGTTGTTAACATAGTCTCAAACAAGAGCAAAGTAGTATGTAGCACATACAAATTGCATAGTTATGTAATTATGCAAATGACACTTGCATGAAATATGTCATCCATAAGAGAAAAAATACCACTAAGCCTTGTGGAAAAGAGTTTGCTGCATTTAGAGGAACTAAATTTAGATGCCTAATCTAAACACCAAGGCAGCCATTATCTGATTCTGTTTATAATCTAACCAGGGAATAATTGCAACTCACTCTGCCGAGGAACAACATAATTTTCAAAGTAGTGGGTGGAAGCCAGTGATGCACTGGGAGGGATTAGGAAATACATGAGCTGGATGGCAAAGTCTTTGATTCTGAATGGAAACAGAAGGAGACCCTGGCACATCCGGGTCAGCAGTTTCCTACCAGCCAGGACTTTGAGGACATGCTGTGTAGACCATATTCGAGTCCTTGCCCACACATAGTAGATCCACTTCTGTAGCTTGCCAACAGATGTATTTCACAGGCTTTTCTGGATTTGATACAAGGATAGAACCAATCTTGAGTTTCCTGAGTTCCCATTGCCTACATTTTTATAAGGCTGTGACTGTGTTACTCAGTTTTGGCATCGCAAATGTACAGTTCACTTTGCTTTTACATGTGTGTGGCATAGCAAGCTTTAAGAGGATAACACTGGCATGCTCTAGCAAAGCAACCACACCAATACAATCCTCCAGGGGCGTGTTCCACCTTAATGCCAGGGCCAGCCTAGGAGCTGGTAATGCTAGAAACTGTGTGTAAGAGACATCTTTCACTAGCCAGCAGCACAGGACTGACCCTAGGAAGTTGTAGGAAAATAAGAACCAAATGGTAAAATGGAATGTCTGAACATGGAAGGTCCTCTCAGGAGTTCTTAAGAATAGCAAAGCCGAGGCAGGACTTCTGCCTGCCTGTCATTTAACTTAAATCATAGCTATTCCCTGACAACACAAGATCAATTTGCAATGCTTTGGAGATTCTGTGTGTGTTTGCTTTGCTTGCTTTCTCTTTATTTGGAGAATATAAAAGAGGATAGGAAAAAAGACAAAATTTTCAGAGGAAATCTTGTTCCCAAGGCAGAGAGCGAGCAACTGGAACAAAAAAGCCTTTTCTTGATAAGGAATAGAGTGGAATTACAGAGCCATGAACAAAGCAGCACTATGCAAACCAAACTTAACACAGCCTGATGGGCCAGTCAGGTGTATAAACATGTGGACATCAGAAATCTGCTTACACAGAAACAGAAGTGATGGCACTGAAAAACTTTTCAGAGAACACATTATTGCTGAAAGGCGGGTACAGAGTTTAACCCCGACTGGGAAAACTGCCTGCACTTTTGGTTTTCCAGTGAAGGTGGTAAAGCAGGAGTTATTTCAAGCCTAGACATGTAGACACAGGGAGCAGAAGAAGTTGTTTGTGAGAGGTAGGTGAAATTACCAAAGAACATTAGGACTGGTTGGGAGTTAAGGCTGAAATAAGTAGCTGTGGGGCATCTGAACGATCATATCCCACGAGGAGAATTGGTCATGCTCATCTTACAGAGAAGACTCATATACTGAGGAATGACTTACCTTTTTTTGAAAGTGCAAAATGTAACAGAAGATCCCAAGATGTACATTATCTACAGCAAGAGTGGAAAGCTTAGACCACTTTATCACTATACTACAAAAGAACTTGGTATATTCTGTGTAAAGAGACTTTATGATGAATATTTAACATCTTTTCAAGATGCAGTATCAAAACCACTGGAACTTCTAGAAGAAGAAGAAAAAAGAGAGGTTCATGGAAATGTCTGTTAAACTTGCTAGTTCTGCTAAGTGGATAAAGTGGAAGGAGAGCCTTACTTACACAAAGAAACCACAACAGGGGCAAAGCTAGCTTTCAGTAGTAGGGGAAAAAAAAAGAAGTCTCAGTGGGGGACCAGAAAAAAGGCAAGATAAAAAAGGCAAGAGAAGATTATTTAGGACTCATCCACAGAGCACAAGAAGAAACTAAATTATGAAGACTAGTGCAGCTAAACTCCAAAACTCAACACCTTTTGCTATTCTGAAGCTGAAACTAGAACAACAGGTGCTGCAAATCCTGTCAATCTTTGTAGTGGTTTTGTGAGGTGGGCAGATGGGCCCATTATAAAATCATCAGCTTGTACACAGCATTTCAGTACAGCTCAGTTATGACCAGTGCATCTATTCCCATGTTTCAATTCCCACTTATTTCCTTCTTTGCAGTGAAGAGAGCACAAATGCAGAGACAGAGCAATTAAATTGTCATTCACAAAGGCTGGAATTGAAGCACCTCTTCCCAACAGGGGCATCTATGCCTGCATTCACATTATCACTAGATCCTTCACTGTTTCCTTTTCAGTGGTTTTACAGTTGCCTAATAATTAGATATTCCGTTAACTGCTGAAAAAACTCCAGGAAACATGATATGAAAAAGAAAAAATAAATGAGAAAGTGGTACATCTGTCTGAGGAAATGCAAAGAAAGCCAAACTCCATCTGTCTGCATTCATCTGCCTGGACATCCAATGTAGATTGTCCAAAAGCCACACACTTGCAGAGTAGGTAGAGCTGCACATCAATTTGCACACCAGAGCTGGGCACATTAGCTTGCCACCAAGAGAATGTGCTGATTCAGCCTTTTGGCCAGCCCTGCCTCATGTCCCATTAGCCCTGGCCATAGGAGACTTGCCCAGTCTCGCTGTTCCCAGATGAAATTTATTCCCAAAATCTATCCCAACAAACCACCACAAAATACTATCTTAGTTTCTTAAGCTATAATTAGATATTTCATTCCCCTTGCACTGACCTACTGCTTTTGAGAAAATTTTGCCTTTGTTGCTAGATAGGAATAGTCTTTTCCATATGTAACAAGTTTTCATTAATTGTTTTTACTGGTGTCCTTTCAAAATCACAGGCCCCAGCATATCTCCAACTAACACCTGGTGACAGTTGCTTTAAAATCTGTTTCTGCATGCAAGAGTTGACTGGCGAAAGAGGACAAGATACTGGCATTGCAGCACAAATAAAGGTGGCAGGTCAGGTCCAGAGTGAATGACAACAGCATCCTTCAGGCTAGGTAGGGAAGGGCAGGACAGGGAACACAGGTGCAGTGCAATTGAGGGGCAGATGGGGAATAACTGATAGGAACACATGGAGAGACAACAGATGATCCTGAGGTTTATAAACCCTTCTGTATTTCTTGAGGCTTAGCAGCATTCAGCCAGAAGCAGGAGCTCATTTTATTTAAAAAGGTGCTATCTTAGCATTACAGAAATAGACTGGTCTCTGACTGGAATGACATTAATCAGTCTCACTATCACTGCTATAACAAAACTCCTCTCTGTAGCTACATAGGATATGGCTACAGATACGCAGAATATGGCTCCAGCAGAGCATGGTCAGGGACTACTGCAGCAGATGATTTCCTAACAGCAGTAGAGCCATGTCTGTATTTATCCATCCTGCTGAGCTCTGTGCCCTGCTCCTCAGAAAAGTGGCCTTTGCCATATCCCAACACGACAGATGTATCAAAAGATCTGCTTCTTGGTGACAGCGTTGCACATAATACCAGGTGCAGAACAAGAGATGATATCAAGGAGTTGCTTAGCTATCCTTGCTTGCTCAACATCTGTAAAGTAACAATGATGAAGCTAATTAATTGGAGGCAATTAGTGCAGGTATCTGAAGCAGAAAGAATATTGTACAAAATTAAACAGATTGACTTTGGATGTGGTTGTGTCTTTTTCTACCTTGTCATGATAATTTCTATTGAGTTACACAGTTGACATCATGGGAAGAATTCAGTTTGGTGTGAAGATATTTACGTATAGGCATTCACAGACAAATGCCTAAACTCTATCTTTATTAGCAAATGCTAAGGAGCTCCTTAGGGAGAGCTCACTTAGACACCTGCCTAGAATTCAGATGCCTAAACATAGACAACCCATGCTGTTTGGGTGCTGTGGAGATCCCTGGACCAGTCCCTAGCTTATGCTCCAGGGAGTGCTCCTGGACCCCTCTGATACTGGCCAGTCTTGTGCAGAGATCTGGGGGACCAAGGGGCACCTCAGAGGGCCCTCAGAACTGTGGGCAACTGAGAATTGTCCATAATGGCCTTGCTGAAATTATTTGGACTGTCTTGTGTTCAAGAAATGACTGGACAAGGCATTCAGTGCCATGGTCTAGTTGACACGGTGAGCTTCAGCCAAGGGTTGAACTTGATATCAGAGGCTTTTTCAACCTAATTGATTCTGTGACTCTGTGATCTGCAACAATTTTCTGTATTTGTTTCCATGAATATATAGCAAGGTTTTATGCTTACATAATGTACATAAAAATAATGCTCTTGAAAGTAGATGGTCTCTGTCAGCTGAAGTTTCAGTTACGTAAATAATTTACTGTATCTTCATTAAATCCATGAACTTTTCCTTTGTTTAAAAAAAAAAAAAAAAGCAGCAAACAAAACCAAACATATATCCCAAAGAAATCTGTCTTTGCACACAATTTATTTGTATTTCTGAGTTTTATAAATGAGCTCTCCACGTGTCTCCATTAAGTTTTTAGTTCAGATCAGGAATGCATTTCTGAAGCCAGATCTCCCAGTTTTGCCCAGTTACCATGCCTGCTTTCCCTCTTGATCTACACTCTCATTGTATGTTTCAGAATCACTAGACTGAGATTCTAGATATGATGGGGGATTAAAAATTCAGTATTTGGAGAGACATTTAACTACTGTTTTTCAAAAGCTGTGGTGAAACAAGGAACTAAGAAATTAGTAAGCAGAGAGACCTTCCAAAATAGAAAGAATCTTCAGAACAAAACACAAGTTTATCTGAGGGTTACTGCAAAGGGAATCAGTAGCAGGAAGAAAACATCCAGATTAATATATTGCATGAATCATGAAATATTACTGAAATAATAATGCATAGCATCTTAGTAGCTTTTTTTGGCAGATTACATGGTCAATGGAACAGGATATAAATACCAAACATTGATTTTAATAAGGCATTTGAAACATTCTGAAATATTCTTACATTCACTGGTTTGGACATACTCAGGGTACCATGCTTTATCTACCTGTAATATCACACTGAGACATCTGACGTGGTATTTCCACTATATTCACATTTGGGAAAATGAGGGGACTGTATGTTAGTTTTACAAATAACAATATTTTTCCTTGGGGATGGGACAGCAATCTCTTATTTTAAAAACTGACCAAAGAGATCTCCATTATTTATAGTCTCACGTTCAAAGCTGCAGAACCCACTTTTCAAGCATCACTGAAGGTCAACAAGTGCTGGAAAGAATTGTTAATTAATTTGAGTTCCAAATGAGGAGCATAGCAGGGAAACACGTTGAGAAACCATATAGCCTGTCTTCTTGACTAAGGCTCTGGAGAGAGACTTGGGAAATTCAAAAAGAGCAGCCAGAAACCAAGTCAAAATCTGCTGTTTGTAATGTGGGCATCATTATGTGACTTGATATCATAAAATCCAGACAATAACCAATTTCTTGGTTCATGGGAGGAGCCCACAGAACAGAAACACAAATACCTAAGGCAATGCACTAAGGAGCCTCATGATATTGTCTAGAAACACTGAAGGAGATACAAACTGGAGAAATGCAGAGAAGGGAATCTGATGAATCATACACTGCAGGATAGACACTCTGTGGGAGAAAGGGAACAGAAAGGTAGCAAGGCTGAAAAAGATATGAGCAGTATACACAGGAAGAAGGGTCAGAACTGGGACTGTGGTATTCAGTAACAACAAAAAAATAAGCCCAAACTAACAGCCAGTGCAATTTGCAGCTCTTTTATTAGTGCTCCACTGTGTGCAGTCTGTAATACAGAGCTTATGAGCAGGAAGGCACCAGGTCCCCCCCACCATGGGTTTACCAAGTCCACCTGGGAGATGGCAGGGGTTGGGTGGCACTTCCTGCTGGCATATTCTTGAAAGCCCACCCCAAACACTGCCATCTGGCTATCTTCATGCCAGGATGAATTGGAAGGGATCCAAACAAAAGCAAGACAAATGACAAAGAGCTGGAGGGAATGACTTCAAAGGAAAGATTAAATGAGCTAAAATATGCATAGCATGGCTAAGGAACCACTGTAGGTCAGGACACAGGGAATACAGTAACTATGAGCCATTCTTAGGCAGAGGTGTAAATGAAGAGGTCTATCATTAACAGTAAATAGGCAGGCAGAAGAATTTGTCATCTTATTAATATTCTTCTCCTTCAATTTTTGCTTGGTACATGGTAGCTTTACTGTATCATCATGGAATGCCAGCAGCAGGAAAGACACAGGCACTGAAAAAACACCCCTCTTTCTTACTAGTGCATTTTGAATTTTGTTTTAGAATTCATTTCATTGCCTCCTCTCCTTTCTTACTGCTCTAGGCCAGGCTCATCATTACACAGGACTAAAGAACGAGTTTTCTATGAAACCAAGAATATTTCAACAAGGCATGTTCAAAATTATTTATGAACATTTCCAGTACTGCTACAAGATTGCTCCTTCTTCTATGCCTTGCAGGACCAAAAAGTCTTGGAATTCCTTGGGTTCATATAATTTCAATGAAATAATAAATGATATAATGATTTTTCATGAGAATTCCTCCTCCCATCTGTTTTTGTTGTTATTTTTTTGTTGTTGTTGTTTGTTCGGGTTTTTTCTGTTCTTTGGGGCACAGGCAGAGACATCTGAAAACAGATTCACCCAAGTCTCACCTCTCAGAAGGAGAATCCTTGTCCTGGCATCAGTTCCCTGTTTAGGTAGATTGTAGCTAATCAGGGAGGGCAAAGACTATCTACGGAATTTGTGCCTAGGACAATTCTTTCCATGTTACTCTCCCCTATGTCCAAATGCTAATTTTTCAACAGCCACCTTTGTACTGTTTTCCTTACATCAGTTTCTTCTTTGATTACTAAAGATGGTAAACTTTTCTCAGTAAGGATTTACTTCCCTTGTAAACCTTTTGAAGATGTCACTCCCACTATACCTTTTCTTCCTTCTCACACTTTACGCACTGGTGTAATTTATGCAGCTCCTTTTGTGTTATTTTTAACATCAGAAGGCCACTACCTCGGCTGCCTATAATCACACAAGTGAATGTTTAACACTGAGGAAGGTTTTCTTGAATCATGGAAGACTGAGTTTCTTCCAGGCAGTAACATTACCCCCAGTGATATGAAAGAGAAAGACACTTGCTTTGCTAAAAATTGTTTTAAAAGTATGAGTTAAGAGCATCTCATTCTTTATGTTTAACAGCCATTTGACCAGGAACTGAAAGAACTGAAAGAAAACGACTGAATCACAGAAGTTACAGCTGTGCAAAGCTCGCACACTGGGACTTGCCTTGTCTGCTCTATGTTCTGCTCTTTATATTATGGAAGAGCTCCCTACACCACCATTTGCTTTCTTTTTCAGGTCATATACTCATGAGTTTATTTTGATGAATTTCCCCATAAAAAATTGGGTTTGAGTAATCTCTTTATGGGAGTGGAATGGTGCATTTTGGCAAAGAACCTCTGTATGATATGTATTGATACTTCTGTGCAATATTATGCATACATTACAACCAAAATTAAATTTCACACTGCGGTATTTTATATTGTCAAAAATGAGCAGTTCTGGGGATTCTATTTTATTCAGAAGTGAAAATAGATGGAATTCTATTTTTTTACAGGATCTGGTAATACCTTTTCTTTTCCCTTCTTGTTGCTTTCCTGGTGAGCAAGCAATCAAATTTTAAAACGATTATCTTTTCCCAACCTTTGGCTATAGTTAACAATACCACTTAGAGACTGCAGTTTGAAAAGTTACAGTATAATTGATGCAGCATGAAGTGAATCAAGAGGGCAAAGTTGATAAGCAGATATTAACATAATCTGCTCCTCACATTCCAGAGAAGTTCACATTCTTTCCCAGCATGTAATTTCCTTATAGCAAAATACTTCTACCTTCACAGCACAGTCCTTTCTTGGATGCACAAATGACAGCTTTAACATCCTGAAAGATACTCTGTAGTCTTCCCCGCTGACATAGCCTGGACATTTGGAAGTGAAAAATGCCCAAGTTTGGGAGGGTTTTTGCACAGAGAGCAGTCAGCCAACAGCAGCCTTCTCATGCAGCTGTTTCCACATACATACAGAGCCAAAGGCATGAATAAACCTTTTAGCTTCCTAATAACATGTAAACACACTCAAATCAGTTCTGCATTAGATTACTGATTCTCATTTATGTTACTGCCTGAAAACATATGAGAGTGACTCAGAGGAGATTATTTTTTTTTTTTTAATTTACTTAATTGTTTGAATAAGCAGACATTAAAGGAAAAGGGCAGATTAATTTGTTCTCTGAAGGGATGCATGCACTGCTAGCTTTCCAGTGGGGCACACTGTTTCCTCTCTACTGCAGGCACACTTGTGAAATTAAAAATTCCAGAATAAAGCCAAAGGTTTAGATACCACCTTATTTGGGCTCATGATTAAGCTTTCAGGTACTGTTTACTAACACGGCCATTTTCCAAATCTGACCACACACTTGTGAGATGAACCAGTTTTGAAATACCCCATTTGCCCATGCTCCACACAGAACCAAGGAGTCATATCTGTGATATCTCACTCTCAAAACCAACACAGCAAGTTTCTTCTGCTGCTTCAAGTAGTCTCTGCATCCAGCATGGGCACGAGCGTGTGAAGAGAAAGGGACAGAAGGATGTGAAAACGGACTGAAGAAGTCAAGTGTGGTGGGGTTCCTCCCTCAGCATCTCTCCTGGATTCCTACCTGGAGACTACAGTCAGTCAGAAAGCTCAGCAGCTTCCCCATATCTCCAGATGTACTCACATGGCACATGATGCCTTGAAGTGGCTACCTAAAACCAGAGGCTAGACAAGAATAAGAGACTAAAAGTAGGTATTTATTAGAAGGGCCTTCAAAGGTACACCTTGGGAGTATAAAGCCTATAAGGGGCTCCACCCAAGATGGACCCTGGGTCACAGGCTCTTCGCACTTTTATAAGTGTGGTCCATTTGCATATCAGGGTTAATTCTCCAATTAGAACTACAGTTAATGATGTAATTACCCCAAGTTTGCCCCTCCTCTTCAAAGGCTTTTAGTTTACATATTTTGGGGCCTGGGACAATCAAGGTGTTTTCAGAGAGCAAACCTAGAGAGGGTTTATGTCTAATCAGCATGAGAGAACAGCAGCTAACAGGCCACATGAAACTTCAGAGTTACACAGTAGGCAGTACAGGATTTGAAAAATGTAAAAGTTAAAACATAAGGCATCACAAATAGGTCCTGTAGTTATATGTGGCTATTTGCCAGCTAGACACGTCAGAGGAGACCCTATAGGATCTCCTTCCTGACAGCTGTTTCCCAGAAATAGAGCCAGTGTTAATAACAGAAACAGGCAGATGCAGCGGTTGCTCAGCACATCGGAAATGAGGCCACTTGCATTTAAGAGCTTATAAATGGATTTGGTTTTCTAATTTCAGGACCTGCATTTGAGGGAAAAAAATCCTAATTCATCATATGGTTTTCATTTTTAACCTCTCTGTAGATGTGCAGATCTTTAATTTTCAGTTCCGTGTATAGACATTAAAATATCTCTAAGTATAAATCAGTCAAATGGTCTTCCTGTATATAAATTTAGTATTCCCTGATCAATGTATCTTTCATATGCATGAAAGAACTACCCCACACGCTACTGTGTGTAGCCTCCTACATTTCCCTGTTCTTTTATTCAGTGGTATTGAATTTTCTTTTTTTTTAAGCAGTCATACTCCTTTGACAGTACATAGCTGTCTTGGTTCTGTCTCACAGGTTTCTATACATCAGAGACCAGCTTTAAAACTATTTTGACAGGTTAAAAGCTGGGATTTTTCCAGGGACAGGATGGAGAGAAGCAGGAATGAGAGAAGTGAAAAAGAGTATTCCTTGACACCCCCTAATCTCCTCAGAGCAGATGGCACTGTTGTTTTCAAGAGGCTTCTGTGCACAACAGCCATTGCAAAAGAGTGAAAGTTGGAATGCTGAAAATAGTCTTTTTGGGAGATACATACATATCTGTCTGTGCATCTATCCAATATGCCCAGCTGTGAATGCATGAGCAGACAAATGAGCAAAGCTTACCTTCCTTCTTCCTTCCCCTGTCCATTCACTAAAATTAATTGTTCCCCAAGATGCTGTAGGCCACATTGTTAATTATTGTCTCTCTCTTCTGCACCTGAGGCATCACACTGGTTTAGAAAACAGCCTGGAAACAGATGGAGAGCTGCTGGAGATGAATCTGAAGGTATGTGAAAAAAAAAAAAAAAGGATACAGACTTTATGATACTGCAGGCTCAGATGGTCTATTAATTTTCAATAATATTCTGGAAAGGGAGGAGGTCTCTACATGTTTTTAGGCTTAATTTGTTTTCAAAAAAGGAGTTACAAGAGCCAATTACTTTTATGATTTCATCACAATCATTTACACGCTTAAAGAATATTTATGGGAAAATATTCCAGTCATCCCTGCACCAGCCTTGCTGTTCCTTAGACAAGCCTTCCCCAGCAGGCAGCTGTACATGCACTGTGCCTGACAGCACCAAGGCTGCCTGTCTTGCAGACCAGACAGAAATGCCAGCTTGAACTGGATGCAGCCTCTTGCCTGCTGCCTTAATGCCACTGGCTCATCCCCAACACCTACCTAGCAACCTGATTCTGCCACCATGTTGCCACAGAAAGCCACAGCAGCCTGGGGCAAAGCTGTCCCTTACATGCCCAGCCTGCCTCCACCCCACTTGCATGAGACAATGTCCTGACACAATCTCAACAAAAATGCTCCACTCTTTGATCCAGCCTGGCAGTTAACAAAAAGCCACTGCAATTGTTGACACCAACTGGTTTTTCATCTTCCCATGCTGAGGATCAAAGCCAGTACAACCGTAACAACGAGGCAGGGATGTCTCTAATGGTGCTCAAAGCTGTCCTGTCCTTGCAAAGGCACACAAAGCACAGGCATCCAGACCTACCCGGTATGCATCATGCCAGCTTCAAAACAGGTAAAAGGGTTTCCCTTTCACAAGTACTTCAATGTGATCATTTTCTGTGTAAAAGTACCCAAGAGACGTATCCAAAAACCATAAGCTCTTCTAATAGAGCCATCTTAGCCTCTTCTAAGGGAAAACTACTGCTGCACATAAGGAACAGTTGCAATTTCTAAATGGGGGAAAAAAGCCTTTCAGACTTGGCTGGAAGTTCAGCTCTGCACATTAGCCAAATTACTTTAGAAAGGCAGTGGAAAAGTTATTAATAGATTTATCAAATGACTATCCAAAGGAATCCAGACATTTTAGCCAAGAAGCAAGAAAAAGCGAGTTAGATATAACACGATCTCTGATCCATATAAGAGTGAGGAAGAGAAGGTGATATTTACAATGCAATGGCCACCCTTCCTTTTCCAGTGTTGGCATTGCGCATATTTTTCTGGAGCAGAATCTACTTGGTAGAGACTGGTACACAATTTGTCATGTGTTTTACACAGTTTGCCAGGCTGTTATATGAATGTGTAAAGGAACTCTGGAACTTAAGTATGGTGTAATTTTCTGCAGTACCCAAATTCTGCATATAAGTATTTTGCAATCCAGTAGAGATTTTCAACTGACATCACTTTATGAAATTCTTGGTATAGAAACAACTAAATGCATAATGCATTGTATATGCTCCCATACATTTAGCTTAAATCACTAAATCTACTGTCTCTCACTCTTTTAAAAAACTCATCAAACATAATAATAATGTCACAAGAATCAGTCTGTATCATTATCACCTGTACAGGTTAATAAACAGTTTATTGTTGCTTGACCTTGGGATTCCTAATCAAGGACTGGAAGTGAAGGATTCTTAATTTGCCTTTTCTCCTGTTCTGCAGATGGTGCAAAACATGAACATTTAAAGCCAGTAGGGCTGGATACTTCTCCAGCTCCCCCTCTCTCTGCAAAAGCACTATCAAGGCCTCAGGCACTCCATCTGCCCCATGGGTAAGAGGTGGAGGTAAAGGTGGCTCTTGCTGAATTATCTTGCCCCTCGGTGCTGCAGAGGATGAGATGGGTAACTGGCCAGCAGTGGTGCTGAGCCAGAGCACTGCAGACCTCCAAAAAGCAGTGCTGCAAATAATACTAACATTTGATCTGGAAAGGACAATCTATTTCAACACTTCTTTAGATTCCTTTCTTCCTGCACTGAACCTTTTGTTTTATTTTGGACAACAGTTCTTCGGTAAAATGCAACTGTCTTCAACAAATTGCTTTTCCCAGCTGTCACTGTCATTGTACCAAAAATTCAGGGTGATTTATTTGACCTGTAGCAGAGGCGTAAGACTAAGACTTTAGCTCTTCTCCATTCTAACAGGAGTGTTTCCTCTGGTAGGAGCAGTCCACTGATGGGGGCTGTTGACTGTAGATAGGCACAAAAGAAAGATGCCAGTATGTGGATACCTATCAGACACTCTAAGGTTTGTAGGCTGGGCTGAGAGCAAATTTGTCCAATGGTGGGGATATATAATAGACTGTGCCCTGGCTGTCATAGGCCCTAAGACGCTTCCTCCATTTCTGCCTTTTATGAGGGAAATGAGAGAAGATCTATGAAATCAATTCACACTCTCAAAACGGTGCTTTAGTCATGGGTCACACAATTAGCCACATCTGCAAAGCAGTACATTTGCTGATTGCTAAATTCTCACTTCCAAGAACCTGGGCTAAATCTTAGTTTAAACACCTTGGTACATGGAAAAGATGTTGCCACTGCACACCTACATGCCAGGTATTTCAATGAACACATGAATAAAGGAAGTTTTTTCTCTGGGGAAAAAAAAAAAAAGGTTGTGGCTGAAAGTTCTGGTCTGTTCTATATCATTTGTATCCCCCCTCTTGCTGTACCAAGATATTTCTATCCTTTAGAGCCACATGATATTTCTGGTGAGAAGTATATCTCAGATAGACTTTATCTGTTAACTTTTAACTCACACTTGGTACAAAAACCTTTTACAGCTCCACAAAATAAGATTTTCCCTCTAGCATCAATTATCATTCATCTAGCTATTGAAGAAGCTGACAGGTCTGTATTGTCCTTGCTCTCCTTTTTCATGCATCTTCAAAGATATTTGCCTTTCTTTCACCTCATGGCACCTCAACATCCTCCTCACTTCTCAAAGATATTTGCTAACAAAGCTTTCAGACATCATCACTCCACTGTTAAAAATCCAGCATTGACATCCATACATGCAACCTGATTTAAAATTGTCTTACTTAGCCAGTTCCTCACCCCTTACACTGCTAAATAGGGTTACTTCTGTAGGCATGTAAGGCCTGGTGAAGTTACATAAGTAAAATAAGTAAATATAAGTAAAATATGCTAAGCAGTCTTGTAGTTCTGATAATTAACAATAGTAAGGCCAAAGTGCTGCTATTTACAAAATATTGGGAGTTGTTAATAGACATCACAGACTTTGTTGTATGCGTCAAACGGATCATATAGGACATCCTTCTGTACAAGCCTGCCAATGACTCCAGTGACCTTGTTGAGCTCACCAGAGAATGATCAGCCCAATGCAGAGAGGACAAAATAGAAAGCAAAAGCAGAATGAAAAACAAACAAACAAGTTCTCTGTCATACCAATTAGCAAAGCAATCTTTTGGGGGATGATGTCAGCACAAGCTGGCATCTGCTCCTAGGAGGGGAAAAAACAAAGTGAATGGCAGACAGGAGTGAAATGTTTCCACAGAGAGGGAAGACTTGCTTTAAACTTCAAACAGGAGACACTGCTAAAAGAAAAGGAAATTGAAGAGCATCAGAAGAGGCTACAAGTGATGAAAGCAAGCCAACATGAAGGAAAAGGAGAGCAATCAAGGAGGATAAAGAGAGCTCCATGAAGTAGTTCTGCCAGGGGACCATGTCAAAAGCCAAAACCAGTGCAGCTTTAGCACTTTAGTAGAGGAGAGAAATCCAACCCAATGGTAGCCAGGAGAGGACCCAGAGGTACATAAAGCCTTCACTGAATGGATGCATCATGAGCAAAAATGTAAGGAAAAGAAGAAAATTTGCACTAATGTCTCATACATTCTCTCAAAATCTGAACTTTCCCCAAACCAGCACAGCCAAAGCAGCTAAACTACTTGCAATATTTACATGTAGTGCCTGCACCTGTTAATAAGAGTGATTATTAATTTTCTGCGCATAGGTCACGTAAAAAAGTCACGTAGTTTCTCTGTGATTTAGTTTCCCATCTGTAAAGCTGCCACCTCTGCTTCATTAAAGGCAAAGAGGCAATAAATTGAGAAGGAAGAATATAAATAAAGAAGGACAAAGCAGATGATTTAATCGCAACATCAGGCTCAGATCCAGATTAAAATAAAAAGTATATAAAACAGTGAAACAGTTAACTGATGTATTTTATAATAAAAACATAAGCATCTTCCAAAATATATCTGGAAAGGGAACAAGACAATTCAAAGTCTCAGTAGGAAATTAAATTCCTCTCTTTGTTGTAGGCATTCACAAGCTCCGTTTCCTCTATTGTCTCCCATCTAGTAAGACTTTTCCCCCTTCTTTACTCTTCCTAATTGTCAAGGTTTAAAGGACACTGAAGAGCACAGGATGGGTTCATTAGAATTGCAAAGTATCACCGAATACCATTTGCAGCAGGGCACCATTTATCTCTGTTGCCACACCATACTGTGAGGTGGCACCAAAAAGCAGACGCTGCAGTCCAGAGCTAGGGAATGCTAATCATCCTACATCAGACCCAAACCATGCAGGATTCAAGGTTAACTGTGGTTGAGAACATCTGTTCAAGACAATAAATGACTCCCAACAGCAACTGGGAGTGGGCTTTATATTTTCGACATGACCAGCTTCTTTCTGTTGGCCTAGAAGACCTGGGTCAAATTCTTGGCCATTTATTTCAATCCCTTATGTCTAAATAACCACTCCTCTCTCCTTCCTTCAGCAGAGGACACAACTACCTCTCCTCAGGCTCTTTGAAGGCCACCAGGTTGTTACCCACAGTAAAAAATGAACATGACCATGTCTTTCTTTGCTTAGTTGCAGTGAAGTAACAATACAAATTACAACTCCTGCACAGACCTCAGCACAGCAGTCTATGCATAAATACCATTACACAGTTTAGCTAAAGGAATCTGTCCAGCCAGTTGCCCAGGTTCACCCTAAAGTCATGTCCAGACTGGCACCTCAGTTTAGTCTGCCCCAGAAATTTCTACCTTTCCCCAAAGTTTACTTTAAAAATATTTCTATTTTAATGTCTTTCATATTAAATGCCACACATTATGTCCTGTCCTATAGCAAAAACAAGCAGAACTGGAAAAGGTACTCAGTCAGCACTATGTTGTGGTGCCAAAGCACAACTAAAGAAGTAACTATGACATTGCCAGATCAGAGACTGCACATTAAATTACTTTGCATTTCGTCTAAGTCTGTAGTCCTGCTCTTATTTAAGTCAACAGCAAGCCTACAGCTAATTGCAACAAAAGTAAGATGTATTTTAGGGAGCCACCATAAAGCGGTAGGCAGGATTATCTAATGACATATGCGTATTTTACTAAATGTGTTACTTGTCAAGCTAATTAGTTACCCTGCAAATGAAAAGGTCAACCCTGCATAATATTTGCATCTCATCTTTCTGAGTCAAATTTCCTGTACATGGTAGGTGGAAAGAAATAAATTCTACCAAAGTTGTGAACGGCTGATAGGAACACTTTGGCAGGCAGAGGAAAAACTTGCAAAAAGCTGTTCAAGGTTGATTTGAAGCTAAGAACATGGAACGTGTCTGTCAGGACACCAATCCCATGTCCACCAGCTCCATATCGTGCAATTTGTTTTGAATAGCTCTGCAGCCGAGCAATACATTGAAACCGTCAGTCACACTTTTTTCACTGCTTCTGCTGCTCTTTACTAATCCACATGTGCAAGTTGAGGAGAGACAAGGCTCATGAAATCACTCTACTTTTGACCCCAAATTGCCATTCTCTAGAGAAGAGTTACCTGACAAGCCACGCTATCGTGTGCACACTCCACTGTGTGCATATTTCCCCCTATTTCTACAGCTGGAGGAGAAATCCATCACAGTACAACTATTCTACACCTGCAGCTCACTAATTTTGAAGGTCTCAGAGACTTACACATCTACAGCAGCCCTTTTCTTTTCCAACACCTTTCTCATTTACATATATCTGGAGTATGAAAACTTGACACAAAAACAAATGCTTGAAAGATATTGACAAAGCCATTAGAAAGAGGTTAAAGAAAAATCATCAGAAGCTTTCTTGGAAAATATCAAACTGAAACAAACAGAATGTTTCAGGGCAGTCAGCAGATTAACCAGGAAATTTGGTATTTTTTCTTTTTCAGTGAAACAGCCAGTTTGTGTTTCAGTCTGTAAACATCCTATGCCAAAAGAGGATCTTCAGAGACTCTTTGTCCTTGCTAAAGGGCTTTACTTAATGGGGTGTTACATGAAAAAGCATATCTGTCTTTCAAGAAAATGTGCCCTGCAGGCTCACTGAAACAGTGGCAATATCTAGGGGAAAAGAAAACCAGGATATGAAATATGTCCTGGCTATTGTAGGTTTAAATATATATTAAGTCACTCTGCCAGGACTGAAAACTCTGGTGTCATAAATTTCCAAGCAACCTGTGTGCATTAAGTAGGTGTCAGGGGACCCTGCTCCCTTCGACAAGGAGTCACATCTTCCAAGCAGTGAATCTCACTGGCAAAGGCTTGAGTCTTGCTTGCAGAAGCTGCCCAAGCCAGCTCTGAGCTCACTCTCCAGACAGGCTCTCCACTGCAGGGAAGCCACAGGGTCCTGGGGCGCATCCCCCTGCCCTTGGGCCGGCCCTCTGCAGCACTTCCACTGTGACTGACACATGAGCTGGGAAATTAAAGCCCTTACACCTATATTACAAAGGGTTATGTCATTCTTCAAATGACAGATCATTTGAAATACCTGAATTATGTCAGACTATTTCCTTTGTGAGCCAGGATAAGAACTTTGCACCCCACTTAGCTGGCCTATATGTAAGAGGAGCAAGTGGATTGCTTAAGATACAATATAAAGAAAGTTTAGCTGATAACTTGTATTTCAAAACCCTTCATTCCCATATGTTTGAACCAAAGTTTTAAATTCAGATGTACTTAAAGATGCCTTCTTTTTTTTTCTGGTGCATATACAAGCTTATGGACAGCTAGCACTAGGAATCAGCTAGGCTGTTACAAAGGAAGTGAACACATACTCAGTTCTAGGCTTTGGAGAAGACATATCCCCCTCCCTGTATCTTTCATCAGGCAGGATTTTCCTGAATTCAAATCGCAATGAATATGGCACTCATGTCCACCCTCCTCTACTCATGGTTCATCTAAGAAATGCTTCCTTTTGGCTCTGAGTTACCCATCTTACCTGTCAGAAGGGATAATAACTCCTCTGTGTTACATCAACTCAATTATCTAAAAAGGAAAAAACAAAATTTCCTGATCTTACTCGTAACACTTGCACAAGAGAGATTTAGGAGGTAGCAGTAAATTTTAAACTTTTTTCTTGTGTGATCCTGGCTGAAAGCTCTCTTTCCTCCCTCATTTGATTTTGATTTGGTTCAAGAGTTTCTATTTCATATGCAACTGTTGAAATCTTCTGGAACTACTAAAAGCCCCACAATATGTACAATTGTGGAATTAATCTGAAAAGGTTTTGGTGTTTGGAAGGCAAACATTCTGTGTCAACTTTAGCATTTTATGAGCAACTGAAATTCCCAGTGTTTACCTCAAGGGCCCAAGTACCTTTAAACCCAAATTACCTTTGAAGCCAGTAACCAACAGTTCCATTTGGCACCCCTTCTAGTAGTTCAGCTCTGTGTTGTGCTATTTTCTCCACATCAGTCCCAACTGTCCTATTCTTGAACTGCATTTTGTCCTGCTCTTTAACATACAACTTGCTGTAGAAAGAGAAAATGTGAACAGTAGTGCAGACTTATTCTTAAAATAAATGCTCCCTTAATCAAAATTGGATGACTAACAAGCATAAAATTATGGCTCTAATACCACATATAATCGTTTATCTCATTGCAAAGAGGCATACATCATTTCCATTGTGTTCCAGTAGTGTTTTATACCCACTTTACCATAATCTAAATGAGCATGCACAGCACAGACAAATGGAGATTTTAGCCCATCTTATACATTTGCCTGGAGAGCACAATGATGTTTGTTGTGTGTGCTTTTAAAAACTGTGTTCCTATAAATAAGCACATTAAAATGTAAAGACAAAGCAGTGGGCAATCTCACTGCCTGAGCAGTTTTAATTGTGAGATATACTTTTCCCAAAGAAGGCATGTTTTTAATTTATTTTTTTTCTGGACAGCAATTTTAATAAAGTATATTTGAAACTTATATGAGCTGCGGAATAAGTTTGTTGAAGGGAATTTAAACCTGTGGATACATCAGCTCAGCACGTGGGTACTGCCAACCATACTGTCCACTCCTCATTATCTGGGATGCATTTAACAGTCCAAACCAGGGACTCAGCTTTAAACAACTTTAAAAACTTATAAAAATGGCAACAGCCAGAGTATGTATTTCTTTCCCTGAAATTACTTCTGCACAAAGGCTGTAAGAAGCTTTCACTTCTCCATCTGCAGCATTCTTCCTGTTCCCAAAACCACCACAGCTGTGAAGTTCAATAATGCATGGTCCTTCAGGGAGAGCAAGTATGGCTTCACGTGACAGTATTTGCAAGAGCTGATAGCCAGCTCCCATGTATGACTTTACAGCCTTTTCTGACCTTGCAGATATGTGAGAAACTGGCACTTGAAACTCTGACACTTTTATGAAAGATAAGCTGATCTTATACCTAATTTTAGAGAGCTGTATAAAGCTCTTTTTCCCTCTACACAAGGATAACTCACTCAGCACAGCTGATCTTACTGTACATACTGAAGTATGTGGCTTTACAAGCAGAAAGATATGCATACTAAAATACATGGTAAAATTCTCTTCCGTATAGTTAAAATCATTTATCTGTGACATATGTGGCATGAAGATGAAGATGTGATATGGTCTAAAGGCTTTATTGTTACTTCACTTGGACTGAACTGCATTGCTTATGCTCAATGCACCATTTGTGCAACAGGCTTTTCTGATTCTGCCTACAACCTAAGGCTACCATCCAAAAATCAAAGGAGCAGTACAATCTTGACACAAATTAACCTCAAAAATAAACTATAGCTGTATTAAAGAACTGTGGAGTTCTTCCTGGAGATTATTTGCTCAAAGAACAGGAACATGACAGAGATGGTAGGAGGATGGATTGAAGATATCCCCACTCATCGCAGGGGTGTTGGTCTAGATGACCTTTAAAGGTCCCTTCCAACTCAAACTATTCTATGAGTCTATGAATGATCCTCAGCAAAATAAAAGAGATAGATGGATACTCTGCACAGCACACTAAACCCTTTAGAGTTCAGCAGAGTATCATTCCTCATTTTCCATCAGTCTTTCTTGTATGGATTTAGCACTTAAGAGAATAACTATATTACATATAGGTGTAAGTATGTTTATATGTGGAAATTAAGTATTCTGTATTATTTATCTTGGTACGCATTGTGCAGGTAGTTTATTATCTGTATGCCCAGCTCTAATTATTGATTGACATTCAATGTTCTGCTGCTGGGGATGGGTTTAATTGCATTTCTCTAGTACTTTAAACTTAACTACTGCTTTCCTACCAGCATAATATTGAAAACATTATTTTGTCTCTACACAGTCATGTTTCTGCATTCATTCTTATTTTTTCCTGCAAAGTCTGCTCTCTTTCCAATAACCTCCCTCTTGTATACCAGAGTGGTCTTCAGCTTTGACCACTAATTCTGCCTCATTTGTCTCATGTCTTCTTACAAAGTATTCCCCTTTAGTTTGCATGCTTTATTTTTTTTTCTACTAAGTTAATTTGAAATTCATTTCATCAGTCCTTGGTGTTTATCTCAGCTTAGCTTTTTAGAGAAATCAATTTTGTGGGTGTCTACATATGACATAGTGTCAAGAGACTCGTATGTCCAAGCACAACATGTCCTTTAATTTACTTCTCTTTGGCTATTCAGGACTGTCCACACAAATATTGCACATTCATCAAGCCTGATTGCTTGGTCTTTAAACAATAGTAATTCTTCTTTCCATATTACACATCCACAGAATCACAGAATGTTCTGAGCTGGAAGGGACCCACAAGGATCATCAAGTCCAACTCTTAAGTTAACAGCCCATACAGGGATCAAACCCACACCCATAATCTTGGCCTTATCAGCACCATGCTCTAAACAGTTGAGACAATGCCATGTATTTCTCCCTCTAACTTCTCCCAAAAATACAGAAAAACTACTACCCTCTTTCTGTCTTTTGATGTTTCCCTAGCTGTTAACAAGATGTGAAAAAAAAAAGATATTCTAAAGGCTTTTCTTACTTTACCTTAATAATTTCTCTGGAATTTGTGAATATCATTCATCTAGATCAGTTACCTTGTCAAAATGTAATGGTTCCATATACCTAACAGTGTTCTCTCACATAATCATAAACCCTTTAGTACCTTCTGTGGGAAAATACATTTTCATCTTCCAGATGTGACCTTCAGCTTTTTTCAGAAATGCCTATACTATGGAAGAAAAAGCATATTGAGTTCTCTGAAATATATTCTTTACTAACAATAGCTCTTATTCATGTTGCTTTATGACCTTGCAAGCTAGGTTTGACAGATAACTCTACATATTCTATGCTTATAAAACCATTTCTTTTTACCATATTAATGCCATTAATTAGCATTATTGTTACCACATTAAAGTCTAAATTTTGCTTATCAATTTATCACCAAAATCTCCAGCCTTCCTTGCAGCCACAAGAACTCTCCCTTTTTCATATAAAGCATTTTCTTCCTCCATAAATAATTTTATTGAGTGTGAGGTAAAGTCTGGGTTATCTGGTCCAAGCAATCTAGCTTACACTTGACATTCACATACTTTTCACATATGTAAGCGTATACTTTGAGAGCTTCTACCTTCTGCATCAGACTGTTGTGCAGAACAGAACCATCTGTAATGACATATACAGAAAGGGGGAAATTCTAATTTTGCTTTACACTTCCAGACTTGTGCATGGGACGTTGGGTGTTATAAGAGGGAGGCAAAAGTTTGCAGGCCTAACAGCACTTCTAGCAGTGGAGAGCACAGGAGTAAGAGGATGCATAACATACATGAGCCTGTTCATTCATGTAGTGCAAACTGACAGCTGTGAAATTCCATACTGTAGACAGAGCTTGGCCCAATGTGTATGATATTACACACATGGCAAAACTTCAACATTCCAATCCAGATTTTTTTCACACTGCTCAGGTATGAAGCACCCATCTGGCACTTTCCAACCTAAGCCTGTTGATAGATCCTGTGTTATTCGTTTTATATCATTTCACTAATTGTTCCCTTGTGAATGTTTTGTGGATATGCAGAAAGAGAGAACCTGAGTGTACAAATGTATCTGTGCAATGTACAGGGTCTGAAGAAACTAACTACACTACCAACAACAATGAAATCAAAGTACACAAGCAGACAGTTGTTACTGTGAAATCTTACAACATGACACATCACCGTACAAGACACATTTGACTATCCAAACTAAAATACATACACACGTGTATATATATGCTAGATAACGAGCTTTGCATGGTTTTCTCCACAATTAGATCGTTACCTGAGCAGTAGCAAGTCCCTATTTGAGACAGCTGCAATGCAAGCTTATTCATTCCAAGCAGTGCTATTCCATGAGTCTATGCCAGTTTGCACTGATTCCATTTGCTCCCCCTCATCAGTTCATGCTATCACCCTCACTATGTGTCTTTTACTGCTATTGTGCCTTTCATCTGCAGATCACTTCCCTTTCATGTACTGTCATCTCCACCTTTTTCCTTAGAATAGTATTTCACTTTACTGATTCTATATTTCAAGCTTGCAGCTCTCCCTGCTTGATTTGTCTAATTGGCTCTTAAAACCTTTTTCACAATGAAGTAACTAATTAAATTATTTTGACCAATTTCCAAAATTTTCCTGAGGAAATGCATAATGTATCACAGTTTGCATTATAAATTTCTTAAGTATTTCATTTAGGTCTTTTTGGACATTTTTGTCATCATTGGGACAGAGATAAAGAAGCAAGTTTGGCTCTGTAGGGAAGCTGGCTAGAGAAACTGTTTCCAAAGAGTCCTATTTATCACTCTCTAAGTAATACAATATAACTAAATTGTCCTTGAAGCATAGACTAAGTATTCCAAACCTATGGAAGTGATCTAACCGCCACACTGCAGAATCAGGGTTACACTTACTCCTACTCCTACTCCATAGAGCATTGAATCATTAAAGCTTTTATACAATCTGCCATGACTTCTGGGGCAGGGTTTGAAAGTACTCGTCCTCCCCAACAGTCTATATGCTGGGGAACTTTCCAGGTCAGATTGTGCTTGTAAAAGCAGAAAAAGGGGCTGAAACAAGATGTCCTCTTGAAAAGGCTGAGGAGGAGGTGAGAGGAATCACCACCTACTTCTGCTCTGGATCCCTTTTAATAGAAAAGATTGATTCTTCTATGTGGTTTTTCTGTGAAGAGGAGGATTAAGTTCCTACTTTCATGGCTGTAAATTATGTGTGGAGAGAAATGCATGCAGAGAAATGCACAGTTAGGCACGTAAGCCTCCAAGAGGGTGGGGATTTAAAACAGGAGTGAGTCCTCAGGGCTTTGCTATTGCTACCTCAGCTAGCTCAATGCTTAGGTTTGTGCATACCACTATGGATCATACATTCTTTCTTTGCCATTGTATAGGAAACCTACAACTCCAACTCAAGGCCACAGATTCTGCCACAAGTCTCCAAGTATTATGTGGTATCAAACTCCTTCTTTGACCAAAACTTAAATTCTGCAACTCATCAATAATGTAATTACTTCTTTTACACATGCAATATTGTATGCTTTTGATCACTCAGACACATGAAATGTTTCAGCAGCTGGAACAGAGCAGGATATATATGCAGGTATATGAATATCAGCACTGTCAGGCAACATACTGATGTACTGTATTTAAATGCTTCTGTACCAAACCTGGTAGGTGCTGAAACCATTGATATGTACCTCACCTGCCTGCTTTCATACCTTACCATCCCATGTATGACACATCAGAGGTCATGCCTCCACTTGTTGTGTGTTTTTGTGGCCTTGCTACAGCTGTGAATTTTCTTCTCATCCACTGCTCCCCTGACCACAGCCAGGATATTGCTCCCTGTGTGATCCCACTGATGCAGCAGGGGCAGGGGAAAGGAGCAGGGCAGAGCTGCCAGGTACACTGGGATGGTTGGAAGCTGTAGGTCCTGCAAGAAGAGCCTATTGTATGGGGTTTGTATTTCAGGAGTGGAGGGAACAGCAAGGTTTCAAGCTTCCTGACATCCTCATGCTACAAATTGCAGCATGATTTACAGGCCTCCTTCTCTCCCCTAGTCAGGTGCACCATCAGCTCCATAGTCAGCAAGACAGAGCGAGACGTTAAATCTCCCCCTCCACCACCCCTCCAAACTTCAGGGAAGCTTTGTCCCAAGGCCCTACCACAGCAACTGCCAGCTGGGATGATTTCCTCACACACTGAGTCACAGTGTGGGCTGGACATTCATCCTGAACTCTGACGAAACCACCTAGCTCAGAACTTTGACAACCTGTGACAATAAAGTTACTGAGTGATCATGACCATTTTCTGTTAACTCTTTTTTTGCATGTTGCATTTGCTAAAAAGACAATTTTAGCTCCTGAAGAAGGCATTCTAAGCGAAACTCAGAAAAGCGAAATGGAAAGATCATATAAATGGCATTTTCTCTGTCATCTCTCTATGCTTTTAATTATTCTTGACATTGTATAATGTTAAATTGTAAATAGAAAGCATTTTGAAAATGTCCTAATATCCTGAATCTAAGAGAATACCAGAGCTAGAAAATATGCTTAAGAAATCAAGATTACATAGCAGACTCAAGAAGAAGAATTAAACTGGGCTTCACTGCAATGGAACTTAACAGCTACAAAAAAATGGGAATCGTGAGCTCAAGCTGGAAGCTACAATTGAAATGTAAACATTACTTATTGAAAGCAAGATGCTGCATTAATAACAGCAACCACAAAAGCTGAATACTTGTGGCATTACCGGATAGAGCAGTGATGCTTTTTCACCCTTTCAAGTGGATCTAATTCAGATGATGTCCCCCAGCTAACCCAAACGTTCAAAGTCCTTGTACTTGATCCTTCAGTAGGGCATAAATTTGTTTTGGAATATTCTAGCTGAATTGATTTCTTTTTCTCTTGCCTTTCCATCTCATACAAAAATTATTCTCATCTCTTTTCAGGTCTTCTGTGTCTTAACTTTGCACAGGTAAAAGGACTGGTACTGATGAATATATGACAAGCATTTCCAATTCTTATAAATTAAGTCAGAATATTTACAAAAAATCAAAATTAATTCTGTCTTTTCTATGCTTCAACCTAAAGGAAAGAGCAATTTCTGCTTTGATTTGTCCAGAACACTTTGATAACTACATCAATAGCTACAAATTCACCCCAGACTATGTGGGACAAAGTTTGGCCCATAGAATGTGCCTGCAAGTATCTCAGGGGTTCAACACCACTCTCCAGGAGGCACCAACCACTGACTTCTCTGGAGTCTAGGGATGGCCAAGAGAAGTCACAAACATGGCTAGAATTGTTTTTGACTAGTACTGACACAAAACTAAAGTTATGATAGTAAAACCATGGCAATAAGATGATATGTGCTGATATAACTCTGGTGAAAGTTTCAATGAGCGATTTGAGAGATCAATAAAAATTAAACTCTTAACATAGTAAATAAATAGCTTGGAAGTATTTCAGAAATGAATAGATGAAGCAGAAAAATTACAAATAACTAAGGCAATTTCTGTGTATCTCTGTCCAAGTTGACATTTATTCCATTATACCATCCTATTCCAACAGTCCCTCATTTAGACAACTAATGCAACCAACAAAAACCCAATGAAAAATATCTTTTTTCTCCCTAGAACACTAGCTTCTTGATTACAGTGAAGTGAACCTAAGACTTTGGGTAACTAAAGGTGACTGGTCAGAAAAGAGAACACTAACAAACAGTACCTAAGATCAATGTAATCTGTCAGGCCCAGCTGCAGAAGGGCAAGGTCAGTCACACTGCCACTGTGGAATTAACATCCACAGTAATAAGCAAGACAATATGGGTCTTAAAAACTCTACAGCTGAGAATACAGATTTTTGTTTTTTCACCTGACCCAAGCAAAAATATTTGGCTGTAATTGCATGATGTGAGAAAGAACACACTTTGAAGTTTAAGAGTTACCTGCCTACTTAGAAGCTGTTTTCTAAGATAGGTCATTTTTGTTCCAAATGTGACTGATCTGTTCCACATGAATGCAAATTCTCATTTCTGCTTTGTTATTTGTCAAGAAAATTGCAATCAATATTATTTTAATCCACCTCTTATATACAGTGTTGAACTTTTATTTGTCTCAATGAATAAGTAATTTGAACTGAGATTGTGCTCAGTGCTTTCTGAGTATCTAAAAAAAAAATGCTGGATTCTCCTTTTTACTTTTAAGCTTTGAATTATGGACCATATCATTGCATGGCAGCAACTGAAGTTCTTAAATTATAAATAGTGAATTATCTTCTTGCTTTTTTTATTTAAACAAAAAAGTAGACAAGTTTGGGAGACAATAAAAATTTCATATAATCAGTTAAAAGTCTATATAAATTGACTTTTTTTTTTTTTTCCTTTTCAGCTTTTAAATTAGCATTTCCTAGACTTGATTGCAATAATTTAGTTTTAGAAAAGATTGCCATGTTGGACATACATATGTACCAAACCTTTACATTAACACTAACTGCAGTCCCCAGAAATTATGGGAAATTTGTGTGTACCTACCTAGGGAGAAGGTGAATTCCCACAACCCCAACATGCTTAAATGCATATAACAAAGGTAATTTTGGTAATTTTTCAGAAGAATAGAAATAAATGGCCTGCTGTGATGCATATTTCTGCACCCAGACTGACATTCCTCTTTTGAAGAGTTTTAGCATCTGTAACAAGTAATATTTATAATAAGTTAAAAGTAGGTCTTGAGAAAATCAAGCTGACATTTAGAGAGCTACATTTGGTGCAACTCAAATTTACTGCAGCTGCAGTATAAATAATCTGAGCACTGCCAAAGATGAGCTTCTTATGTCTGTATACACACAGAACAATTTAAACTTCTCCACATTTAATTTCAAATAAAGGACAGTTTTACGGCTGATCAGTGCAGTACACAGGATCTCAAGCATGACAAATCCATGAAATGTGAAGGAACTTCCATCACAAACAGCCTAAGAACACAACAATTTCTTCAAAATGACTCCACAGCCCTCTCCACTCAATCCAGCTGTAATGTGAGAATTTGGTGTAATTCCCTCTTAATTATGCTGAATACCGTTTGCAGGTAAAATGTGTAGAAATTTAGAGACTCGATGCTCTCTACAGCACTTCACATTTTTGATAGTGCTGGATAGACAGGGGTAGGGAAATGCAGGAAAAGATAGAACTGGAATTTAAGGATGAATTCTTGCTATAGAAAACACCTCCATGCTAGCTTTTCCCCAGGTACTGCACAGCAGCTGAGCCACAGATGCTCAGCCCCTCTGTGGGTTTGGAAGGGTTACAGCCAGCACTGCCACCTCCTCAGGGATGGCATGGGAGCCACATCACACACAGGGACTAGAGACTCCATCCAGTCATTTTGGCCCAAAGAAACACATGGGATGGAGGAAAATGAGACGCTCAGGACTCAGGTGGGCCAAGTCAGTATTGGAAGATTTTGACAGTTAGGGCACACTAGATTTAAGGAAGGATCTCTCCTTAACTTGTCCTCTTGAAGTCAGTTTTTTTACAATCTCAAAGTCAGTTTTTACAAGAAGTTTATGGACCATGGACTTTAAGGAAGCATTTATGCTACTACAAGTTTTAAATTAACATTTCCTGGACTTGATTGCAATAATTTAGTTTTAGAAAAGATTGTCATGTTGGACATACATATGTACCAAACCTTTACATTAACACTAACTGCAGTCATCAGAAGTTATGGGAAATTTGTGTGTACCTATCGCTGGAGAAGGTGAATTCCCACAATCCCAAAAGCCTTAAGGATAAGGGAAACAATGGTGTGCTGATTCTTTTAAAAAATTGCATTGCATTACATCAGTGCTTGCCTTATCCACATTTCAGTGTTGTCTCACCAACAGCATGGGCTGTGGTAAACTGCAAAGGCAATAGAATAATGGTGGAAATAAAAACAGAGAACTCTGCTGACAAACATTTATTCAGATGTTGTTTCTCATCATAAAAATCAAGTTCCTATTTCCAAGCTTAAAAATTATATAATTCAGATGGTATTTTCAGATGTCTTTGTCCATCTTCCTATTTTTTTTCCTTTGGCACAATTCTTAAATTCTTAGAGTTGCCTTATCATTTTAATGACATAACATCCAGATTGCTGCAATGTATTTACTTTCATTGAGAATTATTCTGAATATTTAAAGAAATAATGGATATGCTTGAAAGTGTTCCAGAATTTAAAAAAAAAAAAAAAAATTAGGCATGTGTTGATGTTTAATAGAATTTTTATTGAAATCTGTAATTTTTAATTAATTAGCTCACTTTGAAATCGTTGAATCATCTCATGAAGGAACAGAAAGCCTACGTTAGATTTAGGAGACTAATCATGCAATCAAAGAACAATTTAATCCATATTCAGTGTGATCTCTACAGAAACAGAGTCAGACTTTAAAGTGTTCATTGCAACCTTTTCATGAACATTTTTACTTTTCAAGATAAATTACTCACACAGGAACATCACTGATTTTGCAGGAGTGTCATCATCTAAAACCAAGCCGCTCAAAACCTTGTAAATTATAGCTGAAGCTACAATTAAGAGTAACTTCTGATAGATTTAGGGAAAAATATGAAGTTACATTACACAAATGCCCTTAACCTTGTCCTGCACAGATTATATTTAATAATTACATTTAAATATCTTATCCTATTAGGATCAATTGGATTTTTTAAAAATGTGTTTCTTCTTTTTGGCATCCTAGAGAGAAGAGAGAAAGTTGCTGAAGTACCATACCTATGCATTCCTTCTGCTGGCTCAGAACAACAGCTGCACATACCTGTGGGCATAATTTTGCAGCTAGGACATTAACCAATATATCTGTCAGTCAGGAAGACATAAAAATGACTTAAGTTGCATCTGTAATTGAATGTGCCTACAAAGTGAGGGCCAAAAAAAAAAACACAGACAGCAATTAAAAAGTCTACCCCTTCTGGCAGATCTGACATGACCCTGATCTCTTGTGTCATATACGTGTCAACACTGTCACTAGTGCAATTGTTCTGAAGGGTCTGTTCTTGACTGACCCCACTGGGGAAGTCAGAATCAGGCCCAGAGATGCTCCGATCACCAGATGGATTCTACAAGTGAGATGGCCTTCCCAGTCTCATTCACAAAATGATTTGTTGCTCTCAGTGCCAATGGCAGTGTCTTTGCACCATAAGCTTCATTCTTCATGCCAGATTTTTTCAAGAGCAACAAATCATCCAACATCAAGCTGTGGCTGATATCCCACGGCCTGTCCCTTAATTTTATGATTTCTCAAAATGGAGCCAAGGCATGGAACAGCATGAGGGAAAAATTTAATGCAGCTTCCCTGTTCTAAGCACTGTCTGAACTGGAAAGAGGAGGGTATCACAGCCAAAATAAACTTACTGGCACAAATGCAAAGTCTGCACCTGTCTGAACTTGCACAGAGAACAGTCTGTGATTCCCTGGTGGAAATCAGCTGAGGATGCTTATGTGCTTCTCTCCCACCTGGAAATGATGAGCAATTCAGGGTCTGAACAGGGTCTGTGGCTTCAGGGCTGATCTTGTATTGGCTGGTCCATCAGATTTGCTCCTCTTCTGAGAGGGCTGCAGATCCCAACATTAGTCTTGTTCAGAAGAGCTCAGACTGAAATAGGTACAGCAGAGAGAGATCTTTTACGTGCTTTGCCTTTTCATTTGCTTGTCTGTAAGACAGTGATTCTCTCATTTTTTTCCTATACATTTGAAAAAAAAAAAAAAACCAGAATCATGGGACAGTTTGGGTTGAAAAGGATCTGGTTTGAATTGCCAACAGCTCTGTAGTACCTTGAAACAATGCATTCGACTGCTAAAACTTGAGCAAAAGGGAGACAAAAAAAGACATAGTACATGGTGCTCATTCTATTTCTGACAGAAACATCCAGATATACAGATGGCTGGAGCAAAGGCTACTGAGTTGCTCTGCCTTTCTGGCTCTAGAAAATGTCAAACTGGTTGATTGCTGCTGCATTATGCTAAGCAACACAAGTAAAGGAGTCCTCTTCTGTCATACTGTAAGTGTGCTAATATCTTCCCCGTTATCTCTAAGGTGCAGGAAATCCTATGAGCCATATTTTAAAGGTGAGATGATCTTTAAGTTGGAGGTAGAAAACTACTTTCTTAAGGTAGAAAATTCTGTCAGCATCAAAGTCACAGCTGCTAATTGACTTCTTTACGTGTTGGCTACATGTAGCTGGGGCAGAAGAGGAACTTTCAGGCTCCTGACACCAATACACTGTCCAAACAAGCACATCTTCTAATGCAGCATGGCTGGGCCATGTCAGTTCATCTTCTACCTTATCAGTCATTCCTAACCAACTTTCTTATCATAACTACTTCTTCATATCATTTCTGGTTGCTGCAACATTATGGCCCACAGGCAAACAACTTAAATTTTTTAGCTCATAATTTCATGCATTTCTAATTTATTGTCTCACTTTAAATCTCCATTAAAATGAAAATAGAAGAAGGGAAAAAAACAAGCCCTTTGCATGCTTATTCACCAAGCAGATTTCTTAGGTTCTTAGAGGTCTAATTATGATATGAAAACATGATTTCCAACTTTGCAGACGATACTAAATTGGAAGAGAATAAAAACAAATGAGGAATAATTAGGTAGTGCAGCCAGATATAAAAAAAATTTAGACCATTTTATATTTCAGGAATAATAGATGGCAAATGCAGGGCTGTGCAAGTAAATTGAGAATAATTAGCCTCACAGTGTGGCATAAAAAGTAGGACCTTGTTTAGAAAGATAAGAGGCTACAACATGCTGAATGAGATAAATTCTGAACTTTGAATGCAAAATTTACATCTAAGATTCCCTTACTTATGTGACTTGCTTATGTGACTCCCCCAGAAATAAGATAGAACTCAGTGTCAGCAAGAAAAACACCACCTGGCCTCTGGTGAAGGAAGGGCTACATGGCATAGTCTAAGAAGAACACTTTCTTCCACAGTAATTACACAGGACTGTATTGCCTAAATAATGGCCCATAGGCTGTATTCAGTCTGCAGGATATCTCTGCCCAAACCAGTATCATTCTCTGGGGGCAGAAAGAGTGGGGAGAACACACCAAGGAAGCATTTTGTTTCTTTGCTCGACTGCTCCTGCAGAAGAGCCACCTGACTCTGCAGCAGAAATGCACTGCTTGTTTGGAAAGAGCTCTAGGCTGATCAGGAGCAGTCATTTTTTATTTCCTTATGTTATGTTCCTTAATGTATTCAGGCCTGAAGTTAGAAAAAGGTTTCCAACAGTTGAGCTGGGAGGTTCCAGGAGAGCTGTCAGTGGGAACAACAGTAGCAAGATTCCTTGCTGGTTTTAAAATGTTGCCTCATGAACCATGACAGATTAAATGCTGAGATAGCAGGGATGGCAAGGGACATCACTCAAGGAGATCCCTATGGTTTCCTACGCTGCTGCTTTCCACTCTATATGCTGCTGCCTACTTCTCTGCTCTTGACTGAAACACAACCTGTCAAAAAAGCCCTCTTCTGCATATATCAGCACATTAATTTTCAGCTATGTGATATAGGAGGTCCTTCTGTATCAACCCAAGAAAAACAAAAAAGGCTCTTTTTTTTCTTGAAGAGATGAAAATTTGTTCATGAAGCTGATTTTTTTTATTTTGTTGAGAGTTGTCTGTTTATTTTGAAGGTGGGTGAAGATGGAAAGTGGACAAACGCATGAGGGAATTAAGATCACTGCTGGTGATTCAGTACTGCAAGGGATTACTGACTATGGAATATTTTCACTGAACAGAATTAAATAGACCTCTCTCGAATAATGATGTCTAAAATCCATCATTAGTTCATGGAATTTGAAAAGTATTAGGTTGATCTGTTTGCCCATCTAGAGATGCCCTTATGGGGGGTGAGGACTTACTTTCCTAAGTCTTCTTGTGGTAAACTTTCAGCTCATTTCACAATAGCAAAATAGTGACAAAAGCTTCATTCTTAGGGCATTTATACATTTCTTTCTAGCCATGTTTTCCGTGAAATAGTTCTGAATTATTAGCCATCTTTCAAAGCATGCAAGTGAAAGGACATTCAAAGCTTCCAAATGCAATGAAATGTATTTCAGCATTTCAGCACTAAATGCCTGCATAATTTATGGCAGACTGCACATAATTTCTGTGTATGGCTATACCTCACACAGGCTCATTTCGCATTTGAAATTCAATTCTGCCAGCTGACTAATTGATTCATTTTCATAAATACTCTCAAATTCATAATAAGAACAATGCTTTGTTGTAAGATACTGTTTTGGCCAGTACCAAAATTAACTATGAATATTTACTTTCAAAAAAAGCCAGTGGGACCAAGAGCAAATAATGAAAATAGTGATTTATAATTTCTTTCTACAATCCCTATTGTTACTTGAGATTCAGCAAAATTTCAAATCCTATAAACCATCCCCCTTAAAATACAGTTATTATGTTATTCAATCTCAGTTTTCTGTTCTCTGTCACCTTCCCCCCATCCCTTCCAAGGGCCCTCCCTCTGCTGGGATCCCTCTAGCTCTGTCTCAGGATGTGAGACAGTGAACATGCTCCTGACATAAGCTTTGATAGCCACCGTGTCCATGACCCTTCACCAGAAGGGTTGAATTAAGATGTTTTCAGGGAAGGTGGGAAATAGTTTGATTGCAGAAAGAATGATAAATTGTTCCAAAAACCCTTGAACATATACCCTGAAGTCACTCTGGTTTTCAGAGCAAAGACCTGGTTTCAAACATACAAGCTCAGACTGAGGCAGTGTCCTCAGGAAGCGCTGCTGAGGGCTGCAGTTCAGTTCCCACAAGTCCTGTTGGGTCAAGTTGGGCAGCTATGGCAGGAAAGATGGGATTAACATAAATTATGGGAGCTGATTCGTTAGTCCAGTGCAACTGTTCATCATCTGGCTTGGAGAGCAGCACCTGCACTGGGGATGGACAGTTCTACCAGCTCTAGACTCTTGGGAGCATAGCCCAGCCTTGTCACATCACCCTTCCCCCCAACTGCAGTACAGCAGCTCTCCCTCCTGCCTGACCATTAGTCTGTGGCACTGACACCTGGCATTTGGGAAAACAGGCAGGATGGGCCTCATGTAGCTTTAGGACTAAAGATATTCATTTATAGTTAACATCAGTTTTAGAGTAGCATGATTTTAAGTGTATGAACAGTAACTTAAAGGCTGTGACTATCATTGAGCTCTCTACGTCCCAGAGCTCTTTAAAAGAGTTCAGGGACAAGCACACCTTCCCCTGAAACCCATCAGCTTCCCATTCTTCTTAACTCTTTGCTATTACTTTGGGTTGTTTCAGCTCCAGACCGGGCAGGAAGAGGCAGCAGAACCAGATCTGCCCTCCAAAAGGGGTCTGTAGTCTTCCATAGCCCCAAGGAAAGCCTACCATAGAAAACCTCCCTTCAAATCCACCAGCTCTGCTCTGAGTCCTCACTCTGTCTGCCAGGTACTTAGGAAACCTGTAACTAGGAATCACAACTGCTGGAAGCTGCTCCACCCACACCAGGAAGCAAGCACCCCATGAACTTGCACTGCAGCCAGCGTGTAGCTCCCAGGGAGGCTGTGCCTGTGGCCACTGCTACCATTAAACAGAGGCCAAGAGCCCAGAGCCTTGTGCTTGGCACCAGGGACCCACAGCCTTGGCTGTATTCTTGCCCTTCTTTTTCTGCCAAAGACATGTACAGTTTGAGCCTTTTTTTTTTTGTCTCCAAGAATTAATCCTGACATTTAATTCAAGTATAATTTTGTTAGTGATACATACATAAGTCTTTAATTTATTTGTTGTTGAGAAAAGCAACTCTGTATAAATAAAAATAAAAACTATTAAAAAGTTAAAAAACAGCCTGACTTGCTCTGCAGAATTTGCAATGCTCCAGGATTCAGCAAAAATAGAATGAAGTACTTATATCTTCAGAAAGCATTAAGCCAAGTACTTCATCAAAGGTTAAAGTGCAGAAATATGAAATAACTGAAAACTTGGCTCACTGGACTGCAAGCTGGCCAAGAAGAGGAAGTGATTTTGAAGAGGAAAAGAATTCATAAGAGGTTGTGACAGAGATCAGCAGATCTTCAGCCCCTCAATATTATATTAACAATGGCACCAAAAGTTTCTGCTGTCAGTTCCTGATAGTAAATTCTGGTTAACAATAAGGAAAGAACAATACAATCAGAAACAGGAAAATGTAAAATATTCATGCACTGCAGTACTCATAAATAACAATACATGAGAGAGAGAAACAGTCAAGAAAGGGATCACTTTCTAATGGAAAAATGTTGCAGAATTACAAGGAAAACAATTCTGTTCCAGAAGAAAAAGTCTATACCCAGTTCAACTAAAAGTGCAGTTCCTGTAAACAAGACAAGCTAAATCACCTTAGAACTAGGCTCAGCTCTCAGGAAAGCTGAGAAAGTCTTAGGTGTATATATAGATATATATGTGCATATATATGTGTGTGTATATGTATACATAATTAGTAAAATATAATCTAGATTAAACTGAAGTCAATACTTTGTAAAGAGTGAAAGCATATGAATAGGCACACATTTATACAGTACAAGTTTTATCTAACCTGCAGTGTCCTATTGGTCAGCCTTGCAGTGTCTGTGATTTGTCTCATAGCACATTACCAAGTATTTTCCACTCTTGCCAGTTTTGCAACCATCACAGGTGCTCTGTTTTATGTGTATGAGGTTCACCATGGGTCTGGGATAAACAGACAAGTCATGGCCACCAGCTGTCCTGCATCACTAGAGATGCATCAGCGCAGATTGTGCAAGCAGAAAGTGGCACCCACATTCCTAGCTCAAGTTTAAAAACAGGGTGTTTTTTTCCTTCAAGCCCTATAGTTTCCTCATAATCCACAGAGGTGTTAAAGCAGACAAACTCACACCTTTCTCTAATCAAAGGCTTAGGGCTGGCCTTCCAGTTGTTGCCTCTCTGCCAATGCTCTAGTGAAGTCTAAAATGAAGCATAAGATTTCAAAGAACTTTCTCACCTCTTTAAGAAAGAAAAGGAAAACAGACAAAAGAAACCTTGTAATTTAAGTTTTTACATAGTGTTTGCTTTGCATGCGCCTTTCAAATATTCCCTATGGGACTGTGTCTCTAACTAGACACTCTTTTTGCAATTTTATCATTCAAAATTCCTGAGGAGTAACATTGTGACTGACCATGTAAATGTAATAAATTTCCTTCATCCTTTCACAGGACGCTGGTTCTTTCCTTGTTAGATGCCAATGCTATTTAAAGGAATTTCTACAACTCTTTTGTCATTCTGAGTTCCAAAAATGAGAGAAAAACATGTTAAAAAACAGTCTCTTTCAGGTGTGTAACTTTTCCACACTCTGATCTTGGACAAATTTGGCTACGAATGCAGACAAACACTGAGCCAGGAAGTAGGAACCGAAATGAGATTTTATGTTGACATTGGACAAGTGGACTCAGAGAAATTATGAGTTGCTAAAATTTCAACGTGACTGGTGAGGCCATGACAAAAGGATTTTGAGAACCTCACAGAGAAGATGTCTGATGATATTAGGCTAAGGATAATATTAAACAGGAGAGAAAATACATACTACTTCTTCAGAAGAAAAACGCCATCCTCTGCTCCTGAATGGTAAAATATGCAAGTGGCACCACTGAGACAACAAGTACTGTAGTGGCTAGATCTTTGCACAGAATCGGATGGATTCCTTCACTGCAAAAGGAACCTCAGCAAAAAGAAATGAAATTTCTTTCTGGGAATTGGTTTTAATAGTGCAGGTTACAAAGAGGCAGTGCTGTTTTCAAAAGACTGTTCCTCATTTTTCCAATCAGTTCATAGCAATTTTATCCCATAATATATGATTCATGTCAGAACAATTGCAAATTTTTTGAAATCTATGACGCAGCACCTTTATTAAATATTTAGGCATGAAAATAAAAAAGGATGACAGAAATATAAAGACACCAACTGTCTAAGAAATCTACAGTGGAATAATAACCATAAAGAATATCTCCATAATAGATGTTCAAAAATAAAAGCTTTTGATTGCTCTTGCTTCTGAAAATTGTGTTTATCTAGGTAAACATCATTCTCTTTGAAGACCAGACTATCCTTTAACAAGCATTATTTTCCTGTCAGTCAACAATTTCCACAGCCATGCAGTTGCAGTGTGGCCAAAGTTCTCTGGATACTTCATTACCAATGGCTTGCACTCCTCCCAGTGCCACTCTGTTTTTAAAAACCACGCACTCTTGGAATAACTAGTTTTCATAACTGAAATTATTAATGAGAAAAACTTGGAGGGAAAGGAATGTGTCCCTAGATCTCTTCACAAAGGGCAGCATCTCAGGATATAACAAAGAGAGAAAGCAAAAGCTGAAGATGAATATTCTTGTTTCAGTTGACACGTTCATTTTCCAGGCATCAGTCTAAGAACATTCATGCAAAAAGCAGTGGGAAATAGCCTGGAAAAATTAAGTGACCTCATTGTCATAGACGGTGCCTTGTGAGAAGGAACTTTAGCAAAATCTTTTCTATGCCTTAGAATCATGGAGTGAGGACTTCCAATTTGCCTATCTATGGAAAGTCCCCACACAACAAACTTCTTGAAAACAAAAGCTATTACATGTCTTCTGGTTCAGAGCTTACCACACAGGACTGTTCTTTCAAGGGCAGTTTTCTTAATCCTTTCTCAAAGGTAGGTTTACATCTTTCCAGTGAAGGGCTTATCATTTTTCCTTTATTAGATTCATGGTCACCTGCATTCATTGCATTGACCGATGTCTGACTTCCTAGTATTACAAGCTTTATTTTGTCCAGAACTAGATTCCTGCTTTCCACTGGAAGTTATGAATCCTTTAGTAAAAGCAAGACTTACATAAAAATAACGATGTAAATTTCAAGTGGGTATGTAAAACTGAAAGGCAGAAAACTATGAAGACAAACATAAGGCAACACATCCCTAGGAACACCAGTTTCTTTTTGATGTGTCATATTATATCCCCTAATGTCATGGCTGAATGACCCCCCCCCCTGCACTTTGAAAAGTGGTTTCAGCGGGCCAGGCCTTTAATTACTATGAATGGAAGTCACAGTCATCTAACTGCACTAAATGGATCCCCTTTTTATTCCATTTTCAGACCTTCCAAATACTGCAATTTTTAACTGTATCTCCAAAAATCAGTGGTTTTTGTCAAGCTGCACATTACTTTCTCTGATTCTCATCACATATCTCCTTCCATCATCAATTTATTTTTCACCAACGAGATCACTAATAATCCAAATGGAAATTTGGTGCAACCACTTATAAACTGCTTTCCATTACAGAAAAATAACAGAAAGTTGAATAAAGTCTTTCATACATCTATGTAATCTATGAAAATATAAATAAAAGAAGCCAAAGATTGAACATAATAAACAGAAAAAAATCATGAAAGTAACTTCCAATACACTTGAGACACACGATTAACCACAAAGTCAGGAGATACTAGCCCAGAAAAGACTTGCAGGAACTTATGCCTTCTGATCAACGAATCAATATGGTTTCACAGAAGAGTCTTATTGTTTAAAATACCCCTGTGTTCACACATCTCACAACTTTGACATAATATCTTACTCATACACTCTGCTTAGTTATACATTCTACCCACTTATACATTTCACTTGCTTATCTTATACTACTTATACATATACCTATCACTCTACTTATACATTTTCTTACTTACACTTTTTACAACTTCTACATAATACAGTACTTATGCATTTTACCTACTTACACATTTTACCTACTTATACATTCTACCTACTTTTACATACTACTCTACTTATGCATTTTAAAACTTTTACATAATATAATACATACACATCTTGCAACTGCTGTGCATGAGATCTCCCATTGCTTGATTGGTTTCTCTATTTTGTCCATGAGCTCCACACACACTTTTCTGAGAATATGATTGGTTTTAATCCACTGCAGCACAGTCCTTTTTTATCTATTCCTTACTGTCTTGGTATTTAATTTTTCAGCTTCTTTCCCAATTTAGCCCAGTTTACCTTTCAGTCCTAGATGAATTCCTGAGGGCTCTAACAGGTGGGGCTCCTGATCCAGGCAAGCAGCATAGAGATGATAACGGCAACAAAACCCATCCAGTGATCGGCAGCCAAGTTAGCCCAGGAAATCCAAACAACAAGACAGCAAAGAACACGGAACAAATATAAACCTGTCCCACCTCTCCCCTCAAGCCTTCAGACTGGAGCTTAAAAACCCTCTTGGGGCTGATGTGCTGCAGCTGAAGGTGGAAAGGCCAGGTGAAGCCAGTGAGGGTAATTCCAGCCTGGTCCCACTCTGAGGGCTCTGGTAAAAATAACTAAAAATGGTTTGTCTGGGGCACGCTATCAAGGTTTAAATACTTTACAACAAAGACTACAGCTTTGGGCAGAATTTCTCCTTCTTTCCAAATGCTGATGTATGTATCAAAGAACAGTGACCATTTTTATGTTGAATCTACTTGACATAGCATGACAGATAAAATTAACCTACAATGCTAAGCAAATAAATTCAGAGCATGCTGATCTGAACACAGACTTTCTGTTCTACTGGAAAACACCAGATTTGTTTTCACTATGATAGGAACAAAAGGAAAAGCTGAATTTTATTTGTAAGGAAAATAATTGGATAAACTAATACGTTCCACTTCAAAAATTAGTATTTTTGTTCTGATTTTGATTTAATATTATATTCTAACTATAGGTTGTAAAAATAAGAAGTATTTTGAAATGAGAAACAACAGTATTTCATTATGGATAAGACTGAAAATGACATTTTTATCATTTCTCCTTAATTAGATTTTATTGAAAGTGAAGTTTCACACAAAATTTTGTTATTTATAAATAAAAATGCTTTTTCCAATGAGAAACTTTTATTTTGGAAGCCTCTCAGTTTTTACTTCTACAACTGAGAAAATAATGTGCCCATGTTATCAGTCCATAGTACAACTTTTAAATGGTCGAGAATTTCACCAGAGACAAATCAAACCAAAATCCACTTAGGTGAAAACCAACTTGTTGGAGCTGACAGACTGTTAAAAGTGTAGATACTAGAGACAAGCCAGAAATTCAGTGCAAATTGTGTGTCCTGTACACTGTATACACTGGACACCAGTAAGCAGATAACATTAGAGAATGAAGAGCATTAAATGTCAAGGGCAGCAGACACAGAAAGAGGAAGGCAACGAATGCACTTAAGAAGTCATCAAGAAGTGGAAGCAATGAAGAAACACTCACACAAATACACTACAATGTGAACAAAAATGATGCTCTTAGAGGCTACTGCAGCAATACATTATGGGAAGGAAAAAGTCAGAGTATGCACCAAGACTTTAAGTGTAATCACTACAAACCAGGCAAAATAGGAAAAAAACAGTCAAGGTATTTTATATCTTGCATAAAAATCTTTATTCAGAAATCAATCTGGGGAACTAAAATTCTGCAGAGTCCCTAATTATGCTCAGTTCTGTATCAACCAGCAAAAAAATGGGGAAAAAATCACTTCCAGCAAGAGATTAAAACAAGCAATGGCTCAAAACATTAAAACCATGCACTTAGCCTTTATTCATACATGCAAAATTAGTCTAAACACTATGAAGAAGTCCAAAAAAGATGAGCCATGAAGCTCATTAATCTCAAAATCAGATTATTATGTGCTGAATTATGTGCACTTAGCCACCCAATATTAAAAATTACAATCCAGTAAAATGAAGGAAATGGTTGTACTTCAGACTGTCATAAAACACTGCTTGGAGAAGTCAGAGCTGAAAAACAGTATGTTGCCTAGTATCCTGATAAAGGAGATCACAGGTGAGGAAGCCAAAGAGAATGGACTGGGGGTTCTGCAGGAGCAGAGGTGGCAAAGGGGGTCACTCCAAAGGATTTGCTACAAGCAAATTTTCTTTAGCAGCTGTGGGACAAATCCTGACAACCACACTGCCTTAGAGGATCAACAGAAAACATGCTTCATGCCTACTGGGTAGTAGAATGCCTCCTTTCCTTTAGGAGGCAAAAAATGCTAAGGTGAAAGACAAGTTTTCCCAAGCCAAGTTCCAGCACAAGAAAATATAACTGAAGGCACTCAGCCCCAGAGACCTGGGGTGCTCAGGCAAAGAAACACTCTTACCTCAGGTTTTAATTTTTATTTGATTTATATCAGAAAGAATATTTAATAGCTCCCCTACTCACCTATGTGCTCTGTAATGCTCACACATACAGAGTATGAAGATGAGACAGACTAATGCCTCTCTCCACTGAAATTACTGTAATAGCAAAGCCATTTTGCAAATGACAGTGTAAGTATCAGCTCAGATAATTCTGGAAAATTATTGCCTCAAATGAAATGCTGCCTCAGAGCTGAGGGTATACATTTTATTCTTTGGTCTTTTTACTCTTACTTTATATATATTGTTTACTACTCTGGAGTAGAATTTCTTTTTTTTTCACCCCCACCCTTCAGCATGAGGCCAGTGCAGTCATTTAGCAGGCTTTAAAGCCAAAAAGGATCTCAGAATCAGCTGACATGGATGCTGAGTGCTACTAAACAGAGAAAGGTGAACAGCTTGTAGGATGAGGTGGAGATCAGAGGCATGCACTCAGTCCCCCTTAACCTGGAAAATGAGATGGGAAAGCCACACACAACTCCAGGCAGCAATTCATTCATCTTAAGTGCCCTAAAATTGCTCTGCAGAGGTGCCACTCTCTCTCCACACTAATAGATGGAAGCCAAATCATTAGCATGCACTAAAGCAGCTGATTTTTGAAGCCTTAGAATACATTAAAGAGATCCTACGCTAAAGACTATTTGACCCTGCAGGACAATGACAAGGAAGAAAAATTTCACAGGACATCACCAGAAGAACAGTAAGGGTGGAGTAACAAGGTGACTGAAACAGTATACAAGTTTGCTGGTTGTTTGCTTTTCGATTTGTTGATATATTTCTATTTCTGAGAGGTAGAGTACTGCCTCATTCTATTTATGCTACTAGTAACTTGGTATTTATTACTAATAATAAACGTTTTTCTTAAAGTGAGTTTGTGTATTCCTCTCATTGTATCACATTGTACAATTATCAAACAGGAAGGGCAAATCCTTTCCTTGGCCAGATCCTTGGAGGTTCTTAGTCCACAGGACACTAAACACAGGCTTTATTCATTATGTGGAAAACATCCATAATACATTAAGCACACTCCAAGAATCCTCTAAGAGGGTTGAATACAAAACAAAATCAAGTAGGGGAAGAATATGGAGCCTATATACCTCAAAGATGCTCTGAACTGCAGCACATTATGATTTGTGTCATACAGTGCAAATAGAGAAAATTCATTCTTTCTCAAGATACTATTTACTATACCCAGTTCTTCAATGACATTTATTTTAATTTATTATCTGTTTTCTGAGCCACTTGATATTTTCTGTGCTTCAAGGCTATGGTATCTGCTTTTGATACTTTATGTGTGAGTTATCATAGAGTTTTAATTGTTATACTAATTGTAGTAATTCATTTCTCGTGTTGTCTTTCTACTGAATTCAGACTCCACATCAATCTCATAAATGGATAAAATGAACTCTGTTACTGAATTTACCTGGTTGCAGGACACCAAAGAATACTTTCCAGAAACTCAAGTTCCCAATCTACAAAAACTCTCATAATAATGGACCATTCGGTGGACAAGAAATTTGCTGAATGATAACTCTCAAAGAGTTGTGTCAATGGCTTGATGTCCAAGTGGAGACCAGTGACAAGTGGTGTTCTTCAGGGGACAGCACTGGGATCAGCACTAACATCTTTGTCAGTAACATGGACAGCGGGGTTGAATGTGACCTCATCAAGTCTGCCAACAATCCTAAGCTGTGTGGTGTGATTAAGATGCTGCAGGGAAAAGATGCCATCCAGAGGGACCTTGACAGGCTTTAAAGATGGGCCCATGTGAACCTCACAAAGCTCAGCAAGGCCAAGTGCAAGAGCCTGCACCTGGGTCAGGACAGCCTCAAGCACAAACACAGGCTGGGCAGAGAACAGAGTGAGAACAGACCTGGGGAGAAGGACTTGAGGGTGTCAGTGGGTGAGAAGCTGGATGTGAGCTGGCCATGGGCAGTTGCAGCCCAGAAGGCCAACAGTGTCCTGGGCTACATCCAAAGCACCATGGGCAGCAGGGCCAGGGAGGGGACTCTGCCCCTCTGCTCCACTCTGGTGAGACCCACCCAGAGTGCTGCATCTGGCCCTGGGGTCCCCAACATCTGAAGGACATGGACCTGCTGGAGTGAGTCCAGAGGAGGGCCAAGAAGAAGATCAGAAGACAGGCTGAGGGAGCTGGGGTTGTTCAGCCTAGAGGAGAGAAGGCTTCAGTGAGACCTTCCAGCAGCCTCACAGTACCTAAAGGGGCTACGAGAGAGCCAGAGAGGGACTTTTCACAGGAACAGGTAGGGATAGGACAAGGGGCAATGGTTTCAAACTGAAAGAGAGCAGGTCAAAATTAGACATCAGGAAAAAATTCTTCACTGTCAGGGTGGTGAGACACTGGCACAGGTTGCCCAGAGAAGCTGTGGATGCCCCATCCCTGGAAGTGTTCAAGACCAGGTTGGATGGAGCTCTGAGAAACCTGGTCTAGTGGAAGGTGCCCACAGCATGGGGTTGGAACAAATCTATGATTCTACGATTTGAAGACTTGAGGATTCCGTTCAGGGCTTGTCAATTATTAGTTCAAAGTTGGAGCTAGGAAAGAAATTTTGCCGGTTTTGGAATCCATAAATCTGTTGGTTATTTCTGACTGAACTGTTTGATAGGAAACATACAACATTATAGTCAAAAAGAATTATAAGGACAAAATTAAAAGCAAATGAAGAAAAGACAGAAGATAGTCACAAGCTATTTTGGTGCCAAAACTGGAAAGCAGGTATTACTGCATCTTACCATTTAGACAATAATTTTCTTTTTTTTCTTATCTCCTTCCCTTTATTACAGTTTTCCTTACATGCAATTACACTATTGCTTTAGTTAGGATGAAAAATAAATCTTCTCTCTCCGCTTGGGTTCAGAGAGGTCTCAGAGCAAGTGAATTAGTTTCCTAGTAGGGTTACTCAGTGGTCAGTAATAATAGGGCCTTGTACATTTAATACTTTCTTGATAACCTAAGCATAACAGAGGTCATGCTTTGCTAGATAAGGGGATGTGTGGGACTGAAAACACTGGGAGACATTAAATGCAAGATGTTCTTGACAAACTGGAGAAATGGTCTGGAAAAATGCAATTCACTAAGTGTAAATTCTAGCTCTAGATTAGTGTACACAAATACAACATGAGAATCAGCTAACTACAGCAGCAGCCATGCTGGAAAAGATCCGGAGGAGGCAAACAGAAAATGACTCAGCACTGATCTACTGCTGTGGAAATTAATGCCCCTTATGGTAGGAGCTTATACTCCTTATACAAACAGGAGTTTAATCTCTAAGTGGTACAAAATAATCCTCTTTCCTACTTTCATCACCAGCCCTGGAGTCTCAGCAGATCTGATGTGTCAGGTGTTGAGTATCCTTTCAAGAAGAATGTAGACAATCAAAAGAGAACACAAAGGAGAATGCTGAATAAGGTGAAAGAGATTTGATCTCTGAAAAAAAAATTGAAATTTGGAATTGTTTTATCTTGGAAAGAATGCTTGCAAGGCACAAAAGAAAGTATGTTCTTTGTGAATCAGAAGAAATATGAAAAATTTAGATTGTAGCGAAGGGCTTTGAGAAGTTTTTTATATTGGTTAAACCAGTAGAATAAATTTTTCTGGAAGTTGTGAACACTTGATCGGCATGGTCTTAAGCACTGTTTGATTGAAACCATCAGAAATGTCACAGGTAAAGGGATCTTGGCTGGAAGCAAGACTCCCCCATCCAGATGGCAGACACAGTTCAACTGAATAGCCTGCAGTCTGCCTGTTGCACTTCGTATTTTTGCTCTGCAGATGACAAAAAGACATACTAGGATTTAATACTTTGCAAATTCTACAAGAAGATAAACATAGGCTTGGCTGGTCCAAAACTTCCACAAGGCATTGCACCTACTGTGTATGCACAGGCAATGTTAGACGGGAGAGAGACTTCCTATACAGGATGCGTGATCATCAGACAGCCCTGGCAGCACTACTGCTCACACACATCACCGCATTAACACACTGCACATGGTGGTGCTGAGGAGGGGGAGCAATGTCCTGCTGACCTCTGCTCTTCATTCGATGACCCCCCAGTGTCTCCCCATCTGACTTTCATGTTGCTTTTGAGGGATGGTCAATTAGATCACTGCTCCTTTCCTCCTTCTCATTGTTTCACCTGAACCCCCTCTTTACTTCATTTTTCTTTTATTTTTCTATCCCTTGCATCTCCTCAATTTCTTCTACTTGTAGCAATTTTTCAGAGCCATGTCTCCTTTTTCTTCAACATGGTTTGCATCCATCTAGAATGTGAAAATGTACTATTAGCTTCTCTTCAGCTCTTGCAGCTGGGGCTTCTTTAAGGCCTTGTCAGAGATCATACCTTTAAGTGTCAAACATGGAAGGGGTTCACAATCGACATGGAGATGCCAACAACTCAGAGTAACTCACTTACCAAAGCAATCCTGCACCACGTCAGCCAGCCTGCTTAGTTTTCTGTTGTCAGATTGTTGTAGGTTATGAGCAACCATCTCCAACAGAAGTGATGGGGATAACCCAAAAGCATATCAAACCTGTTATAACTAAATACTGTTGGAAGAGGTGAGACTGGGTTCTTTGACTCCTAGTGGCTTATGAAAAAGCAATCCTTAAATATTATTGTATTTGAAAGACACCAGTTAATTCTGTATAACGTACACTATCAGCAATTGATACACTTGCTTTGTTTAGGGAAATTTGAAGAATAAAACAGATTGTTGTTTCCATCAAAACACTTCAAGCTGGATTTAATAGTGCTGAAATGCTAATTGTGAATTGTATTTCACATCATACACTGCAGACTAATTTAAAAAGAGGAAGACATATTATGGCAAATACCACAATGCATTCACTATGAGTCATATAAGCATATGATGAACTGGAACAATACCAGCAGCACAACATAAAGCAGCTGAATTTAAGCTAGAGAGAGTACAATACCTTTTGATCAGGCCTAGTATATGCTGAGAATATATACAGCTGCACATACACCATTAGGTTTCTGGCAAAGAAAACAATGTGAACATTTTTTGTCTCTCCCTCTTCTTTCCCCAGTGCAACCCTTCCAAATATATTTGCATTAAGTCACTAAGAAGCAAAATAAGTAGTCTTGCTTGTATGAAGAACAGGCAGCTTCAGCATCAGTTCCCCATGCTCCACTGTGATGCTGACCATGCTCATATTACACAGATGCTTGCTTTTAGCATCCTAATGAGAACTTTCAAGAATTCAATTACTATTAAATTAGCTTTACTGAATGTTATCAGAATGCTTCTGAGGGTTTTTTATTATCCTATCAGCACAGGAAGGAAGGAATAGCACACTGTCAATCCAATTTTTTTTTTTTGTGTACTTTTTACAAGGAGGGGAAGGGTCAAGCATATGATTTGTCTTTCTCAGGGGAAAAATATGAGGGGAGCTGACATCTTTGGGAATTCAGTACTAGTTCCTTGGAACTTGAAGAAAGCCATTTTTGTCAAAGCCTCTCAGTCACCACCACCTTTTAGTAGTCACTGTAGCATTTCCAGAGACACAGGCTCTCTGAAACAAGTAGTCAGGATCCTCATTATCCCAATACAGTGCTGGAATTCAAAAGACATTAGTTTATTCTTTGCCTCACATAACTGCAGGTCTTCTCTGAGGTGAAAGAAGCTCTGAAAAAGCCCAGATGGCTTCCTCCAGCTGGGTTCTGAAGCCCTCTCAAAAGCCCTATGACTATATGATTCTGAGATACCTGGGTGTGGAGTGGTGGTTGCTCCCAGGGATACCTCTGCTTTCAGAAGAAAGGTCAGAATACTGGTCCCTAGCCTTTCCATCCAATAATAATTTATGTTTTCCCCAGTACCTTGAAGCATTGTCCAAAGCAATATTACAAAGGGTAGTGTTCTTCAGTTATAGTTCCATGGTAACATTGTGTGAACATTAGATATTTGTAAATAGGCATTACATGAACACATTACATTTCTCTCAGCTTTCCTCCTTCACTTCCCTGGATACTCGTATTTTTCTCTAAAATATGCACTAGAAAGCTCTTTGGTACTTTACTCCTTTGATTTCCATTCTGGTAGTTGTGTTTCCACAACTTTTTTTCTGAGGATCAAGCATTAACAGGCCTCCATTGGTTCAAAATTGTATTCTGTTTCTGAGATGTGTAACAACCCCGTTAAGAACTGAGCCAGAAACTAGAGTAGGGATTTGATATATAAATCCTCAGACATCCCACTGTGCCCATCATTCATCAATAGCTCAGTCAACTGCCCTACTATTAGAAACAGAGGATGCCAGCAGGGATCAAAGCACAAGGGACGCTGAGTGCATATTAACTGAATTAAATTGTCAATGTATTAAACCTCCATGAATTCACAGGTTAATTTTAGCTTGTTTAGAAACTAAACTTCTACCGGGTGATATAAAAATACCCACATACAAATACATACCTACAAAAAGTGGGAATCAGTACTCTCAATACATTGCAAATTTAAAAGAATCAAACACAATTAAAACCTGTTTAGCTTAGCAGTAATGCAGAAGAATATAATTATTTCTCTCAGTGCTTAGATTACCTTCTCTGTTAAAACCTTTTCTTCTGGAAAACTTTAGCTGTTCAGAGAGCATAAAGAACAGTAAATAAATATGTGGCAATAGTAATTTAGTTATTCATAGTACTGGAAAAATGGTTGTACTTATTGCTTCAGCATATACAGTGCCATAAGATTGCCTTTTCTAATTTATTGAACTAAGCCAGGAAACAATTACCATCCAAAAATGCCAAATCCCCAGGTACACATACACTCAGCTAACTCATGTTGTGACTGCAATCTGGAACATCCCTGGGCCATGCAGCCACAGGGGACCTCAGTGACACTGTAAGGTGGCAAAACATAGCACTGTGCTCGTGAATCGGCAGCATGGCATGTTCCATGCAGGAGGCAGCATCCAGAGGGTGCAACATTCTTCCAGCATCAGCCACTTTTGAGCCAGGCAGGCACCATCCCTGGAGAGAGCCGATGTGCTCCCATCTCCCATCCTTCAGAGCCAAGGCAGGATGTATCCTGATCACTTGCACTCCAGGGCAGATATTTCCATGAGCCACCAGCTGTCACAGCACCAGGAGCTTCTGCCAATGAAGGGCAACACACAGCAAAGGGGTGTTAGGCCCAGGCAGCTCCCAGAGGAGGGCAGGGTTTCCATTCAGTGCTGTACAGACATGAGGAGGCACCACACAGGTAGGAGGGAGTGAACAGGCATCCAGTCTGGCTGGCCTTGTCCTTACACCTCCCTGAGAGGAGAGCATCTCCTTCTGCTGCACCCACGGCCTCGCTGCCCACCTGCCTCCTCAACATTCACGGAGCTTCAAGAGCCAAGTGATTCAGATTGTATTTTTTTATTTCAAATGAACCAAGGGGCGTTGTCTAGCATGGAGCATACAAGCCATGCATCAGCAGCCTTTGTAATGCCAGAAGAGTAAGCACTGCAGAGAAGTCTCCCCACTGCCAGTATATTGGAGAATTAGATAACACACCACGTTTTTAAAGCTGTGCAAAACCAGGAGAGTTTCCCAGCTACTTTCCTTCATACTTCTTGTACATTCATTTTTATATGAGATTTTAGACTAAACTTTGAAGGCTTTTTCAAAGTCAGACCTATGGCTTTTTCCTGTGTTTATTTTTACCCAGCTGAGCTTCCACTTAATTGATCAAGAAGAGCTTTGGGGAAACCTTGGTATGCCTGAGAACAGGGACTTCCAGCATTCCCTCCTCTTCTGCTACTCCAGGATAACTGGCAGCAGCACCACAAGCTACTTTACCTCGTCACCTCACAGCAATAATCAATACAAACTAAAAAAGGCAAACAGTGCAGCTATTATTTGAGAAAGAAACTGCAAAGACACCCATGGTCTATGGTCTGTGGAGATGACTCATTCCACAGCACAATCTAATTCCAAAACAATTACAGCAAAATCAAAATCCTCACACAAAGGAGAGACAAAACACAAAGTCTGGACCTCTGCTGAGCACATGACTCTATAAAGCTGACATGACTGCAGAGATTGCACTGCCTTTTAACCATAAAACACAATTGTCCATTTTCTTTAAACTCTTCCATGGAGAATTAAATGGTAAAGAAAACAGAATTTTCTGTTACAGAGAACCGTACAAACGATACAGGGCAGTATGGTTCAAATGTGAGTGCTTGCACACCAAATTTGCTACTGCAGTTTAATTCAAAAAGAGAATTAGCATTCTTTTCCTCCACTGTATCTAAAATAAGTTACCCGCTGACCAAAACCAATAGATTATCATATTAATTGGTAACTTCTATGTTCATTATATTGTAAGAGAAAACCACAATTTCTCTAAATACGTTCATTACTCAGATAATTATCCAAAACAATTATGCAATACAATTACCCAAACAATTACTTAGGAGGGAAATTATCTCCAGATGCATCACAAGCTATTCTATGAAGTGCTCACTATTTATCATTTTAGTTGTATTGGCTATGATTGATCAAATGAGTCATACATTGTTCTGTCAATTCTCCATTGGGAGCAAATACTTCTAGAGCAAATATCCACTAATTCTAACTTCAGGTGGTTTAACTATCACACATGTGAGCTCACACTTCACATTCATACTCTGTGGCAGAGAAAGTCTTAACTAACCAAAATCTAATCCTGGTAAAATGCCACTTGACTATGTATTGCACTGTCTGTACTTGCCCTTTTCTACCTGTGAAAAGCAAACTAGGCCAATTTCTGTGAAACAACCAGACAGATTCCTTCTCTTGATCTGAAACTAGTCACTAATTTGGTAGCAAGACTATTTTAAAAAAAGTTTTCCATGTCAATGCAGAAAGTTAAGTGGTAACTATTGTGATCTCATACAGTATTGCAAATTCTCAATCGTGCAAAAAAACCCTTCAGCTTTTATTTTAGATCTGACTTTACGAGCATCTTGTTTTGAACTTAATATAGATTATTTTTTAATTATTACCTTTTCTTGAGGTTTGGAATGAACATAGGAATTCAAAGCACAACCACAACCAAAGCAGGCAAACTTCGCCTGTGTTTGTGGGCAATAAGAATGGAAATGACAAACCAGACTTCAGCATCCATTAACTCTGAGTAAAAAATTTAACAGACTAGCTGCTTTATAATTAAAGTTTTAGGACACACTATGAAAACCCTAAGGAAGCATAGGGCTGAATCAACAAATTCTTGAGCAAGTTCACCACCAACTTATTAGTAATTCTGCATCATTGCATTTCTAACATTTTTTTTGAAGTTTCAAGGGTCATGATGCCAAGGCTCACTGAGGTCCAGTATGGTCTTTGAAACACCTTAAGCAGCAAGGTTTAAAAAGCCCACAAAGTACACCTCATTTTACTGTTTTAAAACATAGCATATTAAGATGTTCCAGTTTGATCATTACAAAGACTTGCCACAGCTTACCCTGACAGCACATTCTTCCAAATATTCTTAGGCCTTATTTTCAGATGTTTTTCTCCTAGTTGGACAGATTTGACAGTACAGATAGGCAACTAAGCCCTAGGGCTAGGCATGAGTTTCACTTCTTAACAATATTTTATCTACAAAGAGCAGCATACGAAAAGACAAGTTGCTCTGTGCTCTGCAGCTTCTATTGACTTTAAAACGCAAACTCATACTTCCTCCTCTGCTCTCATAGAAGAATTTAATTGGTGCCAAAGTGAAAGATCCCAGCATGACCTGTCTCCACTCTAAGCCACTCCAGCTGTGATTGTGAGCAAATTTGTACATTCAGACACTGCTGCATGAGAGACCTTCCTAATAAGCTGAGATTCTGCACTGATGGAGGAAAAAAAGAAGTGCTTGGTTGGAAACAGGGAGAGCTGAGACTTGGCTTACCCCACCCTTAGAATTAAACAAGCTTTAAAGGCCTCAATAAGGACCAAACGAAAATAGAATAAGGACCTGACTATTTACTCCACACAGAAGAGTTAGTACAGGTAATAGTGCTAACAACTTGTGTAGGTAAGTGTTAACCTATAGTTTATTAATCTATATTGTATAGGCATTAGGATTGCAGTTTCTCACACATTTTTTCCACTTTTCTGACCAGAATCTCACTAGGGATGAGCCTCCTTTGCACTCACTAGGTTTTTGACTGCACTGTGAGAAAGTCTGAGTTAGCTTTAAACTACCTGCTGCTGCTTATAATGAAAAGTGAGCCAGTCAGCCTCAGCATAACATGTTCACTACCTACCAGTGCAAGGTGGGCATGCTTTATCACAGAATCATAGAAGGGTTTGGGTTGAAAGGCACATTAAACATCACCTAGTTCCAATCTCCCTGCCATGGACAGGGACACCTTCCACTAGACCAGGTTTCTCAGGATCCCATCCAACCTGGCCTTGAACACTGCCAGGGATGGGGCACTTCTATGGGCAACTCATTCCTGTGCCTCAGCACAGTCACAGTAAAGAATTTGTTCCTAATAGCTAATCTAAATCCTTTTTCAGTTTAAAACCACTGCTCCTTGTCCCTGGAGCCTTCTGTTCTCTAGACTGATCAACCCCAACCCTCTCAGTCATTATTAACTACAGCGCTGCTGGATGGGCATCCTTTGCTTACACACACTGGCCTCTTTGCTCGGAGTGTTGTGAAGGGGATGGTCTGATGCAAATATACCACACACACCCATCACTCATATGGCAATATCCTCAGCCAACACATGTGTGGCAACCTGTTCCTCTTTATGATTTTGACTTTATAAAGCTTAACCCTTGCACATTAAAAGAAGAATTTAACCACAAAAAAATTTAAGCAGTAGTTTGTCTGAGTGTGTTGAACTAGGTATTAGGAAAAGAGGTTGACTATTTCTCAGTACTGTCAGTGGAGAACCACAGCATGCAGGTAAAGAGCAACAGAGTGAAGAAATTATTGGAAAGATAATTCCAGTTGTTTAAAACAGTGCTTCAGATGAAGCTAAATGTGAACACAGGCTAAATGGTCTCAGTGTCCTTATAGTCTTCTAAGGAAAAACTGAAGCCTACTGAAAACAGCCTTGCTCTAGAAGAATTTTCCTAACCTTGAGTATTTTTCTATTTATCTTTAATGTATCACAGACATATGAAAAATATACCACACACCAATCTGGACTGAATGATGATTTCATCCAATTAAATGTATTATTTTAAACTTAGGAAAACAATGACCAAGAGAAATACACAAGCAATAGAAACACCTCTAAAATTCTATGTCTTCATAATTAATAAAACATAAAACCACACAGTTTGCTGTAACTTCACCTTGAAACAGTTGAGCATTATCTCCACATGCTCAGAGGCATGCTTTCTACAACCAGTGGAACTAGAAAGGAGAGAAAGCCAGAGGTGAAAGGCAGAGCTGGCACACGGGTATTATTCTTTTCTTGCTTTTTTGTGCAACTGAATGGGTCCATAGCCTGAGTTTGTCACATTCACTCCTTTCCATCTCACTCATAAGCAGAATACCTCAAAAAGCTCCTCTTCCACTTTTGAGACTGCAAGGATGGATAAATCAAAATTTTCATTCTTCAGTAGATGTCCTTCCCCCCGGTAGCTTGTCTGAAAGAAGTTTCAGCTTGGCACGCTGGGAAGTAGTTCATTGCTAAGAAAGAAAAAGGTCTTATTGAGCTGCTATGCCATAAGAGAAGGTAAGGAAAAAAATAACCTGCAGGATGAGTTCAGGACAATGTCACTCAAATACAAATAATGGACAGAAGATTTAATGGCCTTTGGGGTACCATTACGGCTGAAACTTGTGATCCAATGAAGCATTTATTTGCCACTGACTGTAATGGGACTATGATTTAATTGTTTTTGCGTTCTCCCGAAGTGTGGAAGACTCAATTTTTGAAACTTCAGGCACAATTCTGGAAAGAATGAGTGAAAGAAACTAGTCAAAAATCAGAAAATGTAAACAGTAATTACAAAATGAGTATTTTCTTTAACGGGATTTTTGAACAGAGAAATAGCCATGTAGATAAAAGTCAATCAGACTATTTTTTGTAAAGTCTAAAATGTTTTGCAGAGAAGCATTCATTTCACTGACATTTTAAAGAGGGTCCATGCCAATTTCAAAAGGAAAACAAGGAAGAGAAAAAGGAATCAAAATGCTTCCTTTCTCAATTTGAAAACTGACATTTTGATTCAAACATTTTCACCTAACAGAATTATAAGGCTGTGACTTTGTGCCAATTTGGAACAAAAATAGATATATAACCTTCAAAAAATCATCATAAAATCAATCTCTTTCCTTTGACCTGCTCTCTAATTCACTGGAATTATATCATATAGCTTAGAAGATGCCAAGAAATGTCCAAAACCAAAGACATTATGGAAGTAGGCAAAAAATAAGGTAATTTTTTTTAATGTGACCTCACTGATTTTGAAAAAACCTTGGCTTGATGGCCTCTTTAAATTGCTTTTTTCCTCTATATGTGAAGCTGTAAATCCCTTCTTGCTACTAGATGTTTTTGAATCTCTAGTGATCTCAGATCCAACTGCCTCACTTTTTATTAGCGAAAAGAAAAAAGAGTTGTTATTTGCCATACCACCAAAATTTGAGAATATAACTGCTGTTGGATGGGCTTTAACTGGAAGCTCACTTCTGCTTTCAAAAATATGCATTAATGGCAGGATGGGCACAGAGGAGGCAAATCCCTCTTCCTGGCAGCCTGAATGTGTGATGTTGGCAGGTAGGAAGTCAATGCTTCTTTGGAAACCAATAATACAAAAGATGGGCCAGAGTTTTTCTCAGTGGCTCTACACTACGAAACCTCCTCTTAGGAACTCCCAGAGTCCATTTCCAGAGCCAGGTCTTTACTCTGCACTGCTGTTCTACCCCTGCCTGGATGGGTAGAAATCCAGTGGAGGCAACATCTGGCACAACTTGCAAAGGTGAGGTGGAAACAAGCTAATTAGGAGCCTGTCACTAGAGGGCAATGCAGCTCTACAGCTGTCCCATTCCTGTCATCCCGTGTGTCCAGCCTGCGTTCTCCAGGAGCACTGGGCAGCCCCTCGCCCGCCAGCAGCCTGGGACAGGGCGCAGCAGCACTGACTGCGGACATGGTGCCTGGGCCTTCGCACATCCTGGGGCTCTGCTCTGTGAGGAAATGAGAACAACCTCACTCTAAGTCTAGAGGAAGACACTGCTTAAACAGAATCCATTTGATTAGGTGGAGGGATGTGGGATTTTGCAAAACGTGTAATGCTTGGTGTGTAATTGGCAGGCCATTAACTGGGTCAGGGGACATCTGCAGGTAACGGGACCTCCTGGCAAGGTGATATGGTAGGAGACAACAACAGAAGAGAGGCAAGAGCTTGAGGGAAAATTGAGTCTTCATATGAGCAAGCAAGAATCCCATTTAAGATCCAAAATCACACCAGTTGTTAGGCATCCGAAACAGCATCTATTCACAAGCAGTTCTGTGCAGAGAAAGAGAGAGAGCAAACAACCAAGTTTTCAATGGGCAGAGTCCAAAGGATATGTCAGATTTTGAACTCAGTATTGAGGTGCAATAGGCTTGGTGCCACTGTTACATTACAGGAGTTTGGTCTGAGATTCTCACTACTTAAAGAAGATGCTTATTTTCACAGAAATGTAAAAATTTCTCTTTTTAATGCAGATTAAAATTCTCTACCCAGTTATAAATCAAAAATTAACAACTTTATCTAGGTCAGGGCATTGAAGCTACATTAAAGTTTTATCCTCATTCACTAAATTTTAATTTTAATGTGGCACATCTGACAAGTCTTGTGGGACTACTTAGAATCCATTGACATCCTTCTGTCACTGGTATCATTTTGTCTCTGCAACGGTGTCACAGTCGATGGCTGTGCAGGCATTCACATGCATGTCCCACATATGTCAGCTAAAGCTCACACACCACAGAAATAAACAGCTTTACCTCTAGAAACACAGATTTCTATGTAATCACTTAAAGGTGAAGCTATAAACCATTTTTTTATCCCTTCCAGCCTTTTTAAAGTTACTGGAACTGGTTGCCTGTAAATTAAAACTCCACAACAACTCTATGGTTTAATTTGCAAACAATATTTAATTACAGGAATGGCTATGAGAAGAAAAAAAAATTTGCATATGTCTGTCATCATTTTTATGACTATTTGTGGCAGAAATGTTGATGCACAATTTGACAAAACTGTCTGTGGATCTGGAAGACATCTGATTCTGGAGTAGAAACAGTACCACATGATTTCTCTAGTCAATCAGTCCAGAATTATGGCAGAAATTTAGTGTTTCAACTATTGTGGCCTTTAGTGTTTGAGCAATTACCAGGCTTAAATACAGGCCTCTCACAGAATAATAGCTATGACACAGTCATGGAATGTCAAAGTACATTCACAGATCATTCCTTGGAAAAATTCAGTGCCAGTGTTTCTAGAATACAAATGGTGATATGCATATCTATAAGGTAGATGCAAATGGATTCATATCAACTTCTTGGAAATTAATTTGACCCAGGAAAAAATCCCCAAACTTTTCTTCTCTTTGTATTCCCAAGGAGCTGCCAAGGCTTGTCATCAGACCTGCTGTTGGCATGGCTATGACTCAATAGAGGAAATACCCTGTCAGTCTGGGCAGCTGCTAATCCTGGCCTTGTGTGCAAGTGTATGGAGAGGGGAAAGATGTAGGACAGAAAGAGACATTCCTAACACATGCAAAATGATAACACATGGCAGAATTACAAAGAGATTTTCTTTTCAATTGCAGTTGTGTCCCACAGCACATTCTCACTGCTGCTGTCTTGCTTACAGGTTCCCCCTGACACACTCAAGGGAAACACCACTTGTCTTGTGTTTCACAAGATGGAAGGTGTTGCACTAGGTCTGAACTCACCAAAGTACTACATCACCCTGCATTTCTCATCACAGTCCTGAAATGTTTTGCTACTGGAAAGCTTTTAAATCTACTTCTTCCTTCTGTGACTCTGTACATAGACCAACTTTTGGGCACTAGAGGCTTCTAACAAACATGGGGCTGGGATGAAGGAAAGGAAGGACAAAACACATCCAGTAATATATGTTGTATCTAATTAACGTAAATTGGCAGTGCTCTCACCACATCTTTGACTTTCAACTCAGCATGCACTCCATTCTGTCCCAACCTGTTCACATCACTATGCAGCAACCTTTTAACCTGAATTTATGGACAATGTTAAATGTTTTGCCTGTCTCACAGTCACTTGAAGCTTCCTGCACTGTTTCCTCACTTCTCTCCTTCAGAATCACTGCTTAGTATGGGGAAATTATGCTTCACTTACTTTCTTCTGTAAGAATAAAAATGTGAAGATAAAACTCCAAGAGTGCCAAGAAATGTTTCTGCCCATTAGAAATACTGGCCTGGTTCTAGCTAGTCCAGCCTGGTCTTCAGGTGGGAAGACTAAATAATGTACCTCACAGCAATAAGGCACTGGTAACTTTTCTTCAGAGAAAAATATTTTATTTACATGTGCTTGGTATTGATAATTGACCTTCTAGTTCAAAGCTGAAGTGCTACTCCTGAACCCACCTACAACTAAGTCCCGAGTATTTGTTCTTTTTGACATGTTAGGATTACATGTATTGAACTTCAGCTTTGTTTTTAATTGAATGCTGATGCACGATCTTACCACTTATTAGCCTTTTTTCTCTTTCTTGTTGCAGACCCTTAAGCGTTCCAAGCACCATTCCTCCTTAAAAATAAAGCTCCTACTTGTTTGCTTTTTCATTTCCTTAGCCAGACTTCAGATTGCATTTGCCTGAACACCACAGCTATTTATCCAGGAGAAGGACTAAAGGACAGATTCCTTCTGACATTCTCAGCATGCTGCTGTGAAGGCTTCTGGCTTCAAGGGCCCATAATAATGGAAGATGAAAGCTTTTTAACAGTTCACCTTCTTGAGTAAATTACCAACATACAAAGTTCAAAATAGGTTCAAAATTCATATTCCCCTCCTCAGAAACTGACACCAATGAAAGCAAAATGTATCATGACCACCACACATTTTTGCATTTACATACAGCAGAGAAAAAAATTACTTTTTTCCAAAGGAGAAAAAAAGAAGTAAATAAAAAGGCCATTTTATAGGGCCTAATTTCAAGGATATTTCAGGATCCATCCTCCATTATTTGTGCCTGGATTAATATCTTCAGGCACATAAATCAGCCAATTCTTCAACTTGGCTTCCTTAAATTACTTTATACATAATTCAAGATGGAACTAAATTCTTTTCTTCTTACTTGCACCCTCCCTCTTTACACCTGCAGTCAGTCATACTACTATGTTTTGACAGATAGAGTGGCTCAGTGGCTTTTAAACCCTCTGACAGTAGCAAATGGAGAAACATTTTTTAAGCACGGCCATTCCTGTGGCTGTGGGCAGGGGGGAATTCTAATTTCCATCAGTAAAACTTGTGAGCTGCAAGGAGTACACTGAGCATTGGTACCACAGAGTCCCTGAAGCCATGGAACCATCCAAAGCGCTCAGAACAGCTCAGGCACTTTGTTCCACTGACCCACATTCACCACCAGGCCCTGCCCATTCAAATAAGCTGTTTATAGTCCCCTAAGTCCCTCTATCAGTTGATGCTTGTCACTGGTTAGGATTCTCAAATACCAAGGATATTTCCTAACTGCAAATAGGTAAGGACCTCAGATGTTACAGCAAGGGAGCAGTTTGATTAATGTTGACCAATATATGCAAAAAAGTGAAGAAAAGAGTCACCACTTTCTTTTAGACATCAAATACGGCACTTTGCACCAAGGAAAATCCCCCACTGAGTTTGTAATTGCGTGGTAGAGGACAAGTAAAAAAGGAACTCAAAGAGTTTAAAACTTCACTGATCTGTCATAATATTAACCATTTTCCAACTTTTACATGGCCCTGAATAGAAGATAGAGCTAAAAGCAAAGATAAAATGTAAAAATTCCCCAAACTCCTTCATCTTCACATGAAGATGGATTTTTGCAATGAATGAATAACCTCTTTCACTTTTAATTTAGGCCTACCCATCAACATGGCTGTTATTATTCACAGCAGCAAAGTGATGCCACACTACAGCAGAAATAATAGCTGCATCTCTGGGTTCTGTTTTCCCCAAGAATTCACAATGTTATTTAAATAAGTCTAGTATGCCATAGGTACAGCAGACAAGGCTGCTTTTAATGAAGGGCTGTTTTTATTTCTGTCCCAACTTTATATAACATGACTGGAATTTGCTTGTGGAAGAAAGGATCATTAACAGCATGCCATCTCTCCCCTGCATGCAAGGACTCATGACACCCTTGGACATTTTCAGTAGTCATGTTGACATCTATATTCTACCAAGAAGCACTATGTCGCTTACTAAACAGCACAGGAAAGACATAATCCTTGATGTTTCCATAATACATGATGCAGTGTTTTCCTGAGAGAAGCAAAGCAAGAAATAAATCTACTGCCAAGTAAGTCACAAACTGTGGAAAAGCCATCAGCTTCTTCATCTATGCTTGCCCAAGACCAAGCACAAAGGGATGCCACTATTTGGCTTGTGACTGGGACTCTGATCCTGCTGCTACACAGGACCATTGGGTCTTCTCTCCTGCATGGCAGGGGAGTGAATTATAGCATTGAGTAAAGCTTTCCCTGATCTAATTCCACAGCTCAGTCTTACAAAAGGACGTTAGTGAGACGCCCAGACCACGTGCTGCTATGATAAGCACTGGGTGCTCACGTCCCCAGGGCCCACCTGACCGCTCCCTACACGCTTTCCATAGGGATATTTTAATTCAGAATCCAGAGGAGGTTGCTCTGCAAAACTAGCTGAAACAATGTTGTATGTGTGCTTCCCAGGTTACTTTTTGAAAACAAATGCAAATATCTTCAGTCTTATTATTGACACATAAAATAGTATAGAAAAATTAATTACAAGTGATACAAGAGGCTAAGTTATTACATAGTACTTAGAATTTCCATCCTTTTTGTGGACAGCCTCCAAGTGTATTTATATTTCTTTGGGTGAACTTCTGTAGCATATTCAGTATTTCTCCCAAAGAGATAATTTGGGATGTACCAACAAATGCAACTGTAAACATATAGCCTACCTTTCAAGACAGTTGACAGCCAGTTGTGATGGAAGATAGAGTCATCTTACTGTAATTCAGATCTGCTGAAAACCAAACAGAGAATTAAGGAATGAACTGGAAAAGCACCTTGATGTGAAGATCTCTGTTTAACCACCTCAAAAATAACTGTTTCTCTGCTTTCAGATATATTATTGGCTTACTTATTCCCAGTCTGTGGGGTTCACCTTAAAGGCGTTATTTAGAGCTGCTGCATTCAGGGGTAAGTGATCACTAATCAGAGAGGAAGTAGGGAAATGTTACATAACTCAGGGAAAGGATCTCCACAGCAGGCTCTTATCCACCAACCAGAAGCAATTTTGGAACTAGCCATGACTTGCAAGGAGAGGCTAATATACAAATAAAACCCAGATGGACAGGCTTTCACTGGTACAGATGTTTTACCTTTTCACTGACTATTTGCAGAAGATACAAAATACACCAGGTCCTGAAGAAAAGGCTATCTTGAAGTGTGTAATGAGCACTGCCAGGAGGCAAGAAGTTTCTTCCAGGACCTGGTTCCCAATGCCTTAAGGCTGCAACCCACTGAATCAGTGCAGGAGAGGTTCTGCCTCCAAGTAAGCTGTAGAGGTAAAAGAAATGAAACACGCCACTTAGGAGGTAGGGCACCTGGAAGACTCTGAAGCTTTTTGCTCCTAACTTGCTGAGAGATAACCTTGCTGAGAAACATGAAAGCCCTGTAGACTGCCTTTCATGTTTTATGCGCAGGTATTCCATATAGCCAAAATGAAGAACACATTCTGAATACCTACCAACCTCAAAAAATGCTCAAAATAGTAGACACACCCCTAAATTCTACTGAAGTTAATATAATTTTGCAGTTCAAATTTTGAACTTTATGAACTTTTATGATTGCTGAACTCAGAGTTTTATAGTGGCCCAATTAGGTATTCCATATAGAAAATATTTCAGCCTGAAGTGCTGTAAAGATGGGATCCTTTTTGAGCAATATTCTGTTTTAAAATAAAAATACATGCCCAAAAGTCCATAATATTACAAGGAACCCAAGTCTAAAAATCTTCCTAAAATCAAGCATGTGTTTAAAATTATGCAACTTGTATCAGATTTAGGGCTTAAAAAAATAAACTACTTATTCAACAAAAAGTAGGTTTATGTCACAGTTGGAACACAATAGACAACTTATAGTTTATTCAGAGGAACCACAAGTGATTTTTGTTTCTATCAGTATAAGTATGTTGTGCATCACTTACATGTGCGTGTAACAGCAGTTCCCAAACTTTGATCATTTTACTCATTTCTACTGCAATGCACAGATAAGTGATTAGCTCCCCATTTCTCTGATTAAAGTAGGTAGAAAGGAAAGACGTGTGAACAGTATGTTGCTAATGAAAAAATGTGGGTGCCAAGAATGAATTGCAATAATTGTAATATTTGATATTAATAAAATGAGATAAAGAAATTAGTGACATACTTTCCCAGCTGCTCACTCAGTCACCATACTGATAGGTAAGCTGCTCAAGACTTATGTATTAGAGACTTAATACAGCTAATAATAAATTATAATGAAGTCTGAGCAAGATATGCGAAAATGACTGTGTCCACATGACACTTTGTACTGCAGGAGGAAAGGCTGAGTCAGCAGGAGGCTGGAGAGCTGTAGTAATGAAATGAAAATGAGCTTTTCAACTCAAGGAACATCAGAGAGATGGAGTTCTAACTCCCAGTGAAAGCCAGCAGGCAGAGCATATAACCCACCTGGCCCTATACAAAGTGATAAAGTAAGAAAAATGCAAGCCCTCTTCCAGCACCATGCCCGGGCTGGAACGGTGTGCAGAAAACATATTTACTGCAGCTTTGTGCCACATTATCTGCAGGGCTTCAAGTCTCTACTGCAGGGTAGGATAGTTAGCTTTCCTATTAAACATGGCAGGATATGGCTGGAAGCTGAAGCAGAAGAGATTGTGTTTAATGAAACTTCCCTGGGTCTTACACTTCAGTGGTATATTAAGACCCAAAAGCATTTTAACCGAAACCTTGGACTTTTCTGTAGAATTCAAAATACAGACCCTGTGTTCCAGTTTAGCAAATGAAGGATGCAGCAGTCTATCTCTTGTTGAGAAATACTTTTTTCCAGGTATCTGAGTACAACCCTTGGGGTGACTAATCTTCTACCTCAGTTTGAAAATCCCAGCTCCACTGGTATTTTAGCTGGGGACAGGAGTGTGCTTTTGAAGAGACTCTCCTAAGCATTCCCCGTTACTTCATTTTGCTTTTCACTGCAGGGCAATCTCAGAGCACACAGGGTGTGTTCATTTGGGATGAAACTAAACTGGGGTGCCCTGAGTGTGCTCCATTGCTCATGGGCACTCATTCAGCAGGGTGGAAGTGCATCTTTAAGAGGGTGTTAGTGTGGATGTCGGGTCTCTTGCATTCTCTGCTCACCTCTGCAGGATCATCCCCCCTGCAAATACACAACTGTGCACCATACATACAATATAATATAAATGCCAATATAAACCCCTTTGTACAGCTTCACAGGGACAAGAAGTGTTAAGAGTAACCAAGGGCATATAGACAGACTAGACAAGCATATTGTACCTATGAAATGCTCCTCACCATTACTGCAAGCACTAGTCTTTGCATGCTAGGCATGTAATTCTTGTCATGTTGTCTGTAGCATCATGACAGAGGTTATCATTTCTGGAGGGATGTGGGCTGAAGATGAATTAATTTCATATGTATTCAGATATTTTCATTTTCTCCCACATAGAAGAAACAAAACGAGAGGCAGATTAGAAGGAAAAACCTTTTAGTTTTAAACACTCTTTCCTAAAATTAAGTATTTTCTCTGGAACAGCATATTAGACTTCCTTAAAAGAAGACCTGAATAGTGAATAATAAATAAAATAAAAATATTTATTTCTTTAATAATGAGATGTTGGAGCACTATATAAATTTCTTTCCTTTGTTGTTGTTATTATTACTTGATTTTCCATTTCAGTGAAAAACTGTTTGATACTTGGAACCAACAAAGAGGCATGCTTCTGTTGAATAATGCTAATTCATATTCAAGCTGTGCTACCTAATTACAATGCATTTTCATGGTACCATCACAGATTACCATGGGTGATTCTTGGTCAGTTACAACTTACTTAATTAGCAGGAACTTAACTGTTACATTTTTTGACTTTTCATGGATTGAATAGGGTACGCCCTCCGGCTCTCATGATCAAACATACTCCCTCCACGAAGTATAGGATTAAAGCCATTACCTTGATCAAATCACAAGCAAGCATCTTTTTGCTTTGCTCCACAATTGTAAAAATGAAAGCAATATTCGCAAACCAAATGTATTACAGTGAATAAAAAACTGACTCACTCCTGGAAAAGCAAAACACAATGTATCTGAGGAACTTCACCCTAAAAAGCTTCATTCTTGAATAATTTTAAGAGTATTTTTAGATATTAGTGTAGGTGTTGGGGAAAAGCCCACATTGCTTTAAAGTCTGCCTTTTGTTTAAAACACCATTTCAAGAGATGATGTTATGCAATTAGAAAGAAGAAAGGAAAAGAGTCTTAAACCAAGTGGTTCAACCCAGTTATAGTAATAGAATTTCACACAGCCTGTACAAGGTTCTGTCTTAGAAAGCTTTAGAAATATTCAGGTATATAGTTTAGTAGATCATTGAGATTTATGTTCATGTTAGATGAAAATATCAATATAAATCTTTCTTTCCAAACAGGTTGAGACCAAATTATTCTCTTTACAAGTAAGTCTCAATCCATATGCCTATATGACTCTGTCTTAAATACCAAGTCCTAAAATACTGGAATCTTAAATAGATGTTTTTGCTACCTGCCTTAGATTAACTGCAGTCCTTTGTGTCATGCAGTGGGCACTGTATCAAAGAAAAAATCCATCTATGTCTAGGAAGAGGCTGAGCTGGTACTGGAAGGATACTGTCTATAAAAGAAGAATAATACAGCAAAGGAAAACCAACATTTTTTTCCACAAACCTTAGAGACAGTTTCTGAGGGAGAAAAGACTCTTTACTTTCAGTGCTGCTTGCACTCCTTACCCCTCTGCTTAAGACTGCCAAAAAACTTACACATACCAGGTCGCATCAATAGGACTTTCCACACCAATGTCTTTTTTTCTGAGGACAGCCATTAGCAGATACTGAATGGAAGTGGAAGGACAGAGAAGGCACACAATCATGTTTTGTTCTGATATTCCCTCTTCACTTCTGGGAGTTTGGGGACCACCAAACTAGGAGGTTACACCCACAGCATGGTGCTTTACAGGTTGTCAGCCAGCTTCTTGCCATGAATCCCCTGGACTGCTTTTTAACCCAGTTATATTTTGTACACTAATAAGCTCAGGCTTCAGTTTATGGATGAATTCTTGGTGTGGTTTAAACAGCTTTCACGGGGTATCCCTTATCTCTAGACATGTGAGAAGCAGTTTAGAGAGAAAGGGGAAGAGGGACTACAGGATTGAAGAAGATCAAATCTCTGTCTCAATGGGCTTCAAATCACAGAGGCTTTCTGATGATATTGGAAAATTTGTCCACTCTTCTCTGTGTGTGCTTACCTGGACACGAATATCTGAATTATTTAAAGTCTGTGTGAAACAAGACTGTGTAAGTTGTTGCTCTGGCTTCCAGCTGGAGCCTCCATTGCAATATATGACCCCCAAAACATGACCTTTATCTCTCAAGAAGGCATGACTTTGCAAAATTTTTGCTTTTTGTACCATAGGTCTGTCAAGAAAACTAAACTAGAGATTATTGGGAAAACACACTCCACTGGGAGCTTGGGGCTACTCAGTAAATATGGCAAACAGGTTATAAGTCAGATTTACTCCAGTGGAGCCTGCTAAATGGTGTCACCAGCCATATGGAAGATTTAATGTCTTCTCATGTATCCAGCTCAGAAATCTTCACACTACACCACAGACACTCCCATCAACTTCTAAGAAGGAGGTGTTTTAGGACAGCAGAACCTTAACAATGAGAAAAATAAGGCTTTTGAATTTTACTCTTTTTTTTAAATCTGGCTGGAAAAGCTCAGTGCCTGTATTTTAGTTCCATTCCTCTGCAGCTCAGCAGAGGTAACAGAAATGACAGGGTGGCAGGCAGGCAAGTAGGCTGATCGCATTAACTCACATCCTAAATAAATAGCAAAGGCCTTTCCTTTCAACAATTTATGCACTGACAGGCCACTCCAGCAGCTAACACATCTCTACCGAAGTCCAGAGTGCCACCTCTAAAGAATACTTTACCTTTAAGGATACAACAGATCCAAAGCTCAAAATTAAAGATTAAAATATTTTAGGTAATGACAACAACATACATATTTAAACTTAGTTCCAAATGCAACAGGGTACTTATTTACCTATGAAGTCCTAAGGTCAGATCTTTTTTTTTTTTTTTTGCTAGAAATACTAGGAGTTGTGGGAAGATGTCCAAGAATTTTAATGTCAGCAGCTCACCATGTCTATTCACCTGTCAGGCACTGCACCATATTTAGCAGCTCCTGTCACCTCCATGATGACATTTGTCATTGGATTGCCATTTTTGCCTATTCCTGAATACCCTGCAGCTGCTTCTCTGAGAGTGAGTCATCCAAAACTGTTAAATCTGAAAGCCAGTCTCAGCTTGGCTTCCAGCAAAACCAACACATATGACAAATCATCTACACTTGTGTGAAGGTGGTGGAGGTGTTCAAGGGACTTGTAGTGAAACCCTAAAGTACTGTGGGGAGGCAAAGATTCTAGCACCTGTATTAAAATGCCCTAGGGTATATTACCATGTCCTGCAGCCGTAGGGAGGAGGAGAGAAGATCCAGCAGGCAGGAACTGTGCAGCAAGATTGATTTATTTAATTATTTTACAAACTCTTTTATAGACTTTTTTTTTCATATATTTTCTTTTCGTCTAATTGGACGAGGATCAACCACGCCTTGGGGGTGATTGGCTAAAATCCTAAACCATCCATTGTCAAAATATTTTTCTACTTCACTATAAACAAGACTTTTCAAGGCTGCAGGTGTTTCATTGTTTACAGAACTCTACTATCTCTTCTGTGAGAGAGAAAAGTCTCATGGACTTAGAAAATAGCAAGAAAATTCTTGCTAGCAGCATTTTTGTATCCACACACCTGCACACTTTGCATGGTGTGGAAGCTCAATAACTCCACTGTAGTCTCCTGGGGGCCAACCAGGAAAGTCAGTCAGCACCACGTCATGAGCTGCAATTCAATTGTGGTGAGACACCTATTCCTTAAAATAGGCTTGATGGGCAAGAAGAATCCCATGCCCTCACCCACTGCAAACTTGATATGATCAGCGCTCAAGTTACGCAGATGTCCCCATTCTCCCATATGCAGAATTCACAGAATCACAGAATATGCCAAGCTGGAAGTAACCCACAAGGATGATTGAGTCCTGATCCCTCACAGGACCACCCCAGAAATCCCACCATGTGCCAGACAGCATTGTCCAAATGCTCCTTGAAATCCTTCAGGCTTGGTGCTGTGATCAGTTCCCTGCGCAAACTGTCCCAGTACCCAGCCACCCTCTGGGTGAAGAAGCTTTTTCTAATACCCAACTTAAATCTCCCCTCACACAACTTCAGGCCATTCCCTTGGATCCTGTGCCTGCTCACAGAGAGATCAGTGTCTGCCCTTCATCTTCCCCTCACAAGGAAGTTGTAACTGCAATGAGGTCTCCCCTCAGTCTCCTCCAGGCTGAACAGACCAAGTGCCCTCAGCCACTCCTCATACGGCTTCCCCTCAAGGCCCTTCCCCATCCTCACTGCCCTCCTCTGGACACTCTCTAAGAGCTCAATGTCTTTTTTAAATTGTGGTGCCCAAAACTGCCCCCAGTATTCAAGGTGAGGCAGCCCCAATGCAGAGCAGAGCAGGACAATCCCCTCCCTGGCCCAGCTGGCGATGCTGTGCCTGATGCCCCCCAGCACCCAGCTGGGTCATGTTCAACTTTCCATCAACCAGGACCCCCAGGTCCCTCTCTGCAGTGCTGCTTTCCAGCATCTCATTCCCCAGTCTGTCCATACATCCAGGGTTGCCCCTCCCGTGTCCAGAATGGAGCACTTTCCCTTGTTGAATTTCACATGGTTGGTGATTATCCAGTCCTCTGATTTATCAAGGTCTCTCTGCAGGGCCTTCCTGCCTTCCAGGGAGTCAACACCTTCACCCAGTTTTGCACAGTTGCTCAGTGTCCCTTCTGGTCCTGTGTCCAAGTCTTTTATGAAGATGTTGAAGAGCACGGCGCCAAGGACGGAGCCCTGTGGAACTGCACTAGTGACAGGTCACCAGTCTGATGTCACCCTGGTCACTATAACCTTTTGTGCCTGACCCTCAAGCCAGTTGCTCACCCATCACATGATGTGTTTATCCAGCTGTGCGCTGGACATTTTGTCCAGAGGGATCCTATGAGAGACAGTATTGAAAGTTTTACTGAAATCCAAAAAGATTACATCAACTGATTTCCCTTGATCAGCTGGGGGGGGTTACTTTGTCATGTAGTTACATTATACCAGAATCAAAGTCAAATTTAAGATCCAATCTCACCAAACTAGGACAAAACACTAAGCAGTTATGAACGCTATATACGTAGAATACTACATACGAAGACATGTGCATACGAAATTACGTGTTTATGCACATGAAGCTTCTAAGGAAGGTGCCTTCTGATCAATAAGAATATTAAGAATTATTTAAATTAATTTCCAATTGATCAATCTTTATATCATTGAGAAAATATAAAATGGAGTTCAGCTGGACATAAATTGATCACACTAGGCAGCCTCTTAAATTCTAAAAGCAAAAATATTTGTATTTGGCTGCAGAAATTCTTTCCAACAGCAACAAGAAATAAACAATAGCAATGCATTTAGTTACACACATATGGGAATGAAACAGCAAAGTTATACACTGACATTTTGCCAGTCGTTTGCTGTAAATGGTGCATTTTTAAGATTGCCAGTGATAATCACCAATTTCTTGATGTTCAATGCCTTCCCCTACAGTGATGTTCCCAGAGGCCATTTGAATTTTGCTTGGGGAGGTCCCAGGAGGTAATTTTATTTGGTTTCCGACTTTTCTCTCCTGTAGAAAATCTGATAGGATATTTCAAGTGGTAAATGTTGATGTTCTATTATTACTTTGCATATTTCAGGTTTATAACTGAACTACTGAGTGACATTAGACTATTTTGTATGTTTCCAGCTATTCCAATTCTTTGCTTCATAAACTTCTGAAAATAATAAAATCTTGTTTTGATGGAGCAGCTTCTAAACATGACCACAAGGTAAAATACCAAAAGCAAACCTTCAGGCTGTTTATGTAAGCACTAGGGGAGTGATCAGAAGGTAAAACAAAGAAGTCTCAGGAGTATATCAATCAGTGGCAACATTTTCTATTGATTGATTGATTGATTGATTTTAAAATATTAAAAATAAATAAATAAATCCTTAGAATGTACATTTCAGGCTACCAAGTGGACACCACACTTTTCTTTCTCCCCTACACAGACTACATCTCTTTCATTCCTCTCTCAAAATTCTGATTTCAAAATGATTTTGTCATCTAGGCTTTTTTTTATCATACAAGAATAAGGTTAGGCAGCCCAAGATAAGCTCAACATTTATGTATTCAAATCTGCATTTTGCAGGCACTTCTGCTCTTTTGGCATTGTTACTGTTCCTCGGTTTCTGTTCTTCCTAAGATGAATTGCAGAGTCTTCCTGCAGCCTGGCACTGGTCAGGCCTGATGAATGTGTCCCTTTGGGGTCTGGACGTGGTCAGAGGAGACACATTCTCTCCTGTGAGATTCCTGCTGCAAAATTGGGGAATATAATTCACCAAAGTCTTGAAAATCTAGAAGTGTTAAATTACCAAGATGATTAGGGGTCTGGAGCATCTCATTTATTAGGAGAGACTGAGGGAGCTGGGTCTGTTTAATCTGGAGAAGACTGAGAGGGGATTCGTTAATGCATATAAATATCTCAAAGATGGGTGCCAAGAGGATGGTGCCAGACTCTTTTCAGTGGTGCCCAGTAACAGGATGAGGAGCAATGACCGTAAACTAAAATACAGGAAGTTCCACCTCAACACGAGGAAGAGCTTCTTTACATTGAGGGTGGCAGAACAGGCTGCCCAGGGAGGTTGTGGAGTCTCCCTCTGCGGAGACATTCAAAACCCACCTGGACACATTCGTGTGCTACCTGCTCCAGGTGACCCTGCCTCGGCAGGGAGTTGGACAGGATTATCTCCAGAGGTGCCTTCCAAATCGAACAGTTCTGTCACTCTGCGAAGAAATGCATTAAAAACTCGCAGTATCTCAATATTCACTTATGGGAGAGCTGCGTCAATGGCATCTGTGAGGGCACCACTGGCTCCCAGCCAGCCAGGACCATGGAGGGCTCCCCATGCTGGGGACAGCAAGGCAGGGCCTGCAGCCCAGCCTAGCCCAGACACGAGTGGGGCAGCCGCAGGATAACGGGGCAGCCCCAGCACCAGGCATCTCCATGGGGCCAGGAACAGGAATGGCCTGAGGCTGGGCTGGGACATGGAGCTGCAGCTGTGCCTGGCTCAGGGCCCATGGCCAGGCAGGGCTGCGGGGAGCTAGAGAAAGGCCCTGCTGCAGCACCCCTGGGACAGGGGCTGGCATGGGGTCCCAATGGGGTCCCGAGCCCCGGGCAGGGGACGGGGCGCCCGGAGGGGGCCGAGTTGGCACAGGCAAGACTGGGGGTGTGCTCAGGGCCCTGACAGCACAGGGTATTATTTACATAGCTTTAGGCCAAGGATTAGATAGTGAGACACAGTCTCTCCAAAGCTGAGCATCTGGTGACTGACGAGAAGCAGTGTGTCCAAATTAGATTTGCTGGTTAATGTTTGGGCTGTTTTCAGAGGGCTGGTACTGAGTAAGGCTGATTTGATGTTTTCTATTTTGCACAACCTTCTTTCCTCACTACTGTGCTGATGACAGAGCCAGCTCTAGGCATGAGAACAGTGTTTCTACTGTTTAGTGTATCTGAGGGGGCAGATTGCTCCAGCCAGCAAAACACATGGCCTTGTAGGATGGCTGGTGAGTCTGAGGAAGATACGTGTAGGAAAGCAGGTATTTCTGGGGAAGAGTGGGCAGAAAGGCAGAGGAAATCTTCCTAAGAGCAGCAGTCCTAAGACCTCCAGGAATACCTCTCCCTGACAGTACACAAGCAAATCCCAGCTTGCCAGGGCTTTCCCTCTTTGCTCCCCAACCAAGATCATAGAATCAAAGATTCACAGAATGGATTAGGTTGTAAGGGACCTTTGAAGATCCCATAGTCCAACTTCCCTACCATAGGCAGGGACACATACCACTAGATGTAGTTGCTCAAAGCCCCATCCAACCTGGCCTTGAGCACCACCAGTGCTGGGTCCCTGTAAGAAGTAGTGCTGCCTGGCACAGATTCAGTTCTGGCTTGGGCCGGTCTCTTCATGAGTGCACTTTACTTTTTAACTCAACTTTCTGGTGAAGTGTGAAGGTGTTGGAATTGCTCCAAACTTATATTCTCCTACAGATCATTAAAATGCCCACCTCAGTGAGGTAGCATGATGCCACAACAGTGGATTTATAAAGAGAAACAGATTGGCTCCACCCTGAGACAGAAAATTATCCAACTGGATAGATTCTGAATAAACAACTGAGTTTGGACTTTTATAGAAGGAGTAAGAAGAAAATATACAGGGAAAACAAAGAAATACTGATGTCTCAAGAAACTTTAATGCTAATTTTGCACTCATTTTTCAGCAAGACTCCTACCGGGTCTTGAACAAATCCTCTATCCTCATCTCTTTTGAAATGATGTTTGCAAGCATGAAATCTAATATAGTAATGGTGTCAAGTAAAGAAAGCAGTGTCTCCTTATGTGCAGTAAGATAGTTTACATGCAGCTCAAAGAGGGAAGATATTCTCCCAGTGCTCGATGGGAGATTTTTACTGAAAATAAATGAAATTCAATGAGATTTTTATTCTGACGTTAAAAGTTCAAGAAGTCTAGCCAACTTCTAAAAGCAGTTGAACTCCCTTCAAATCACTCTTCCTCTCAAACTTCTACTAAATAACATGTTTTCATATTAAACTTGATGGAATTTCAGAGCACTCAGTTGGGTTTTTTCCGAAGATAAATGAAAGTGTTAAGCTGTGGGCATGTTTTGTCAGATAGGTGTGTCACCTTGTGATTCTGCCAGACACCAGAGCTATAGAATAATGTAGATCAATAACAGTGCAGAAATCAGAAGTGGAGGCACAGCACTTTTACAGTTTGATTTGGTTTGTTACAGTCATTTTATATTAAAGCCATTGAATTAGAAAAGAAGCAAGCGGCTATTTTAAGAACCTTTTCCAAATGCTGAAGATTGGGGTGAGTTTTACAAAAACAAAAAAGTTTTCCACAGATAAGCACCCAGCTTTTTGTATACTTTCACTGAACTACAGCACAGCACTGTACCATGATAGTCTTTCACAGACCTCTCTCCTCCTGAGGTTCCTAGGAAGGTTCCCAGGGATAGTTTCATAACAGTGTGGGACTTTATGCACAAAATTAGGCATCTGTTAATTAATGTAGGATTGCCTTTATCACAGAAGGTTACCAGTAATTTCCTAACAAGATAAATTCAAGGTGAAATAGCACAAAAAAGTAACTGAGATTAACTGAGGATATCAAGAAACAAACATGCTGATTGAGACAGCTTGTGCTCCAGCAGAGACAGACTTATTTTGTTTCCTGCAGAAATAAGATTACCATCGTTCAGCCACAAAACACAACCCTGCATTGACAATCTGCCTTAGTTTTTTTCCGTGTAACCTACTGCACATTATCATTTTCGGCTTAAAATTACCTGAACCAAAGAGGCCCCAAATGCAGGCACCCTCCTGAATGCTTTTATCAGAGAGAACACATTAGAGGTTAAAATAGTTCTAGCAACCTTAGTTTTCACTCAGATACTCAGAGCAAATTTTTAATCCACTCCCACTTTTCCTGAACAGAGAAAGGTTATTGCATGCAAGAACTTTTCCCCCAATTTTTATGCACATTAAGTAAAAGCCAGTGTTCCCCATTTAAAATGTTGCGTAGCAGAGCACAAACTCCAAAAAGTCTACAGTCTAATCAAAAGGACAGAGAAGATCATTTTCAGAGGAATACTCAAAAGGATATTAAGAACTAACCAGAACTCATGGCTTTTCAAAGTCCTTGGCCGAAAGAGACAGTTTCTGTATATTCTATATAGATACAAAAAGGAAAGGGAATTCTAATGTGAGAAGAGAGTCTGCTGAGAGGAAGGGACAGGTTGCTCTCAGCAGGCTTGAATATGAACAAACTCACAGGCAAGCTTTGAACCTTACCTCCTAATTGGTGTTGATATAAGAAGAGTGACTGTGTGCAAGAAAGGAAGATGATGCCCCCGTCCCTGAGGCATGCACTTCAAACCTGATTGAGAGAAATTTCTCCCTTGGTACAATCACCTCTACTTCAGTGAAACTCCAGCATAACAAGCATTTTATATGCACTGCAGAGGGACTAGAATACTAATTTCTAAATGGAAAATGATAAACATCTTCCTCTATTTAGGCTTCTGGCTATGACAGGGAAGGCAGGCATGGATAGAACTCCAAATAGAAATGCCTCTGCAGAGATGAAGGCATTCAATATCCAGTAAAGACACAGTTCTTTACAGCAAATAAATCCCAAACAACAAATTTTTCTGGTACCAGAACATTCATTCACAGAATGATCTTTTAAAAGCCATCACATTTGATTTTGCTTTTGGATAGTTAAAAAGTTATTATATCCCAAAAGGCAGAACATATTTGAATAATAAACTCCTTAATATAACAAGATGATTATGTATAAATATTTGCCCATCACAACAGTGTGCTTGAACTACTGCATCTTTAAAATTGTATTAGCTATCTACATATGTCAAACTGGAAGTGAGATTAATATAAGCAAGCGTCTCATTAACTTCCCTTCCTGCATTGGAAAAATGAGCCATGAACAAATTTCAGAAGTTATGAGGGTTAATTTGGATAAGCAGACAAAGTGTTGATGTTTGCCTGATTTATCTTTTGAGTCTGAACTATAAACCTCATAAGCCTGAAACTCTACTTAATTTAGCAAGGTTTCCCTGATTTTTTAGCTCAGACAGAAATGAATGGGAGTTCATGAGATTCTTGTGCCTCAGGCAGGGGATGTACAGGTCTTGCAAGTCTGGATTTTTTGTCTAAGGTGGTTTTTATCAGCAGAAGAAGTCACTTTTCTGCCTTGCCAGTGTTCAGAACAGTAAATCACATTTTTAGTGAGCCTTTTTTTAATTTTTAAAATGGTGGTATGATGAATGATACATCTTTTGCCTGACTATTTTGAAAGCCACAATCAAGTGACAGACAAGGAAGAACTGCTAGCCTCATCTTTTGGATGTTATATAATGACTGCTCCCCATTGTCTCAAGAAGTTAATCTTACACACCTCAGGTTATTGACAGACAGAAGTTTCTCCTCCTTCTCTCCACCTACACTGACTATGAGACACGTTGGTAATTCTAGTGTGAGCATGCCATCCATGCTTTCATCTAGTGTGGGGGAGTCAGAAGATGATTGGGCAAGGCACTGCAGGAACCAATCCCTTCAGCTTGAGGAGAGAAAAGATGACTTCTAGCTCTGATCCTGAGAGAGGGAAGAAGGAAGACCTTCCTTTTGGGACATGTGGTAGAGGGAGGGACGATGGCAACAGCAGGAAACAAAATGATGAATGCAAAATTCCCAAGAGACAGGACTGCAGCACAGCTACAGCATATTGGGGGCAATGGTCAGCACACAGGAACTGGCTGTACTTTCAGACTGTGAAACCAGACTTGTCTGACCCCTCTCAGTGTTCTGACAATAATAGTAACTTTTCTCTGTGTTTGTTCCCAGGGACATTCCAGACGGTTTCCATCATACTGTGTATGATCCTTGTAGACCATGAACAGTTCTGAACTGAAATACATTAATAAAATCACCACTGACAATTTAAAGACACCCAAGTTTTATCAGCTGCAGTAAAAAGAAATCTGTCCAGCTGAGCCTGCAAGGTTATGCTAGTGCTAAAATAGATTGCAATTAAAGAAACTATTAGAAGACTATTAAAGAAAACAGGATTGTCTTCAAGATACTATTTTTTCCCCAGAAGGAGCTCTTCACCATACAACCACATCTACTGGGAAAGGACAACTGGGAAGCAGTTGCTTCTGCTTGATTTACCTGAACTTTAAATAAGTAATAACAGTTTCTCACAGAATGAGCTTTGCATCCGTCATTCACTTCTACCCTGGTAGCACCCTCACCTCTGTTCTAGGCTCAGTAACTTTTCTGAACGTGATACAAAATGTATTTGACAGAAACCACTAGTTTTTTTTAGAGCCAACAGCAGTCCATCCACTTCATGCCCATAGATACAAGGATTGTTAGCACGTAAGTGACAGAGCAAATAAAATTATCCTATAAAATTCAGTCTTAAATGGATGCTAATTATTTAAGATGTCCCAGGGCACTTTGTGGGCAATAAGCAAAAAATGAAAATATCATTGCTTCCTAAGACATATATTTAAATTCCAGTATCTTGTCTTAAAACAAATAAACTAACCAATCAACCAACCAGAGAACAAATCTGCTGAAGGCAAATACAAATTCCTCTGCCTTCCTATCAGGATGACAGTAAGCCTTAAATGAAGAAGGTTCATCTCTTTTCAAGTGGAATTTAGTGCTTTCCCACCAGGTTATACATATAAGCTTGCACTTGAATGAATATACACTTTTCATCTTCATGATGAGTTATGCAGAAAGAACAGACAGATCTTGCGTATGTCTTTCCTTAAGAAAATTTTGTATTTACATGAATCTGTTCACAGCTTAAGCCATTTCTTTCAGATGTCTTCAGTTAAACAGTCCTGTTGTCTCTTCATTCCTTTTGCAAATTAGGCTGTCACTAGGTCATGCCTTGCTGTTTAGTTATTTTTAGCCTTTCCATTACACCTGGAGATGTTTGCAGCTAAAGTGCTGCCATCTGGAGTTGTTAATGGCATGCTGGTGAAAGTGTAATCACTGCATGACTTTGTTCTGCACTTCCCCGGGGTGCAGAAAAATGTGATACACATTTAATTTATGTTAGTTTGGGCTTACAGCTGCTCATGATCAAATGTTATAATATATACAGTTTGGTGCTCTCCTTCAATATCTTGCCATCAAAAATTACCTTTGACATATCAACAGTTCCTATCAGCACCAAAATACACCTGTATACACTAAAAATAGCTTTAGGCAAAACCTGTTTAATTTTTCTAGGAATTACAAATCTACGAGCCTTAGAAATCAAGATGCAATTATATTCATCTTAGTAGGAGGTTCCTCTCTTGTTTGCATTGCCACTGATTTTGGGATTGCAATTTATCTCTGCTTCTCACTCACTTTAAGCTACAGAAAGGAGATTTTATCTGCATTATCTGATTTGTCTCTGTTATGTGATAGCGGAGAATGATGTATTATTGTCTTAGCTGTAGCAATTTATAAACCAAGAACCTAAATTCTGCCTTCCAGCCAGGGGCTGTATGTATAAGCTTGGGAAAGGACATTATCACGTAGGTGCTTTGCTGTTTCATTTGTTGTCATTTGGGGGTTTTTTTTGACTACAGCATTTTACCAGGGAACAATCAAAATCATGCTCATATTCAAAACAAATGCAATCTTTTTTCCATACTAACAAGTTATTCTGACTCAAAGGAGACTTGGCCTCCTAACTGGGAAAAAAATGAAGTTTGAATTACAGAAGAGGAAACAAGAAGAGCTTTAATAGGCTTGCAACTGCATAATTCATGGAAGAAACAACACATGCAGCATGGTACCTGTTATACAGAAGACCTATACTTTGAAGTGCTGAGCAGCATTATCAGTCACAGCTCTTGTCATTGCTCAGATGTATTCTGCCTAAGCTCCTTACTCTTGGAAAAAATCATTGATTTTCACAGAGACGCTTGATTTAATTCCCCAGACTGTACTCCACTAAAGAATGTACCCCTAGCTTGGGCTCCATCCTCACAAGCTCTCTTCTTGGTCACCAAGCACCCCAAAATGCAAGTCAAGCCAGAGACAAGACTCACTCACTCTCACTCTTACGTGGGAGGTCTGCAGTGACTCTTCTCTCATGGCAGTCTTGCAAAGAGCCCAGAGGTGGAAGGATTTGCTTGAGTGTCAATAAATACCAGGTATGGGGAAAGCTGATGTTTTACAGAATGGAGGGAGCCTTCTCATCCCAGATAGGGAGCAGGAAGATTCTTCTGAGTCAACACACACACACAGATCCTCTCCCACATTAGTGCTGCCCAAGGAGGGGGCACAACAGTATCCCTGATGAGGCTGGGGCCTCCCTTTCAGTGCCACAGAAGCATCCAGCTCTCAATGAAGTTCAGTCTCTACACTTAGGAGGCAATGCCACCCAGGGGGTTTGAGACCTCTTTTTCTCCCCCTCACACAAAGTATATTCATTTGAGAAGCACCATTGTATAAAGGCAGCACTGAAGAGAAATCCCAATGCTTCGGTCTCAGGGCAAACAATAGAAAACTCAGCTGAAATTAGACAGTTTTGAAAAGCAGGGCATGTTGTTAGGTAGCCAAGCTGGAAAATTTTGACTCCTGACTTTTATACAAAAATATTTTTGACAAATAACAGTTTGAGAATTTTACTTCGTGTATAACCTACGTGTTTGAGTCACCCCTTCTCTGAAAATTCAGACATAAAACTCTAAATATCAACCAATCTGAGGAACTGATAGTGGACATGTGTGGATGAAGGGGTATGTAAATTCTTCTAGATACTATGTTGACGCAGTTGCAAATTTCCATATTGCATTACAGCAAAAAGACTATAATTTGTCACAGTCACACAAAATGAACTTGGAAAGCTATCTTGGCAGTATTTTTCCTAAACAAACTTCTAGTATCTCTCAAATGTGCTCTATATTTTCCATATTTGCCCAAATGCTTTGAAGTTTTGTTTCTAGCTCTGTTCCTTACATTTTTTTTTTAAATCACATCCTATATAAAAGTAAGATGAGAATACAGTTGAAGAAAACAGAAAAAAACATTATTTTTTTTGAAACAGATTGCTTCATTCAGACTGGTGGGAGGGAGGATAAAGGCTACTCTGCAGATCTGGTTGTCCATTGAGATGAAGGTGTTGAAAATGCAAGTGAAAATGTGTTAATGTTAACATTAATATTCTGCCAAGAGATAAACTTGACTTTTATATTAGAGGATCTTACATCAGGAGAATGCCTGGAATGGACATGTGGAGGGAACCTTTATATTTAGTTCAACATTTACATACCATAGTTTAAAAAAGGAGAAAAAAAAATGAAAGAAAATAAAAAAACAGAGAAGAGAAATTTGGAGGCTGTTCCTGTTACTAAAGTAGCAAGTTTTAAGGTAATGGAAAGAAACATCTCTGGCTGAACTTCATTTTCCACATTTGCAAAACACACACCTGTAAGTCTACTATCTTTGGACCGCAGCTGCTGTGCTTTGCACTCCAGGCTTAGCTGAAAGAAAAGAAATGAAATGCTTCTCTCTGGGAAAAAAAGCAGGTACATCATCTTAACAGAACACACCAGGGTAAGAAGATTGTGTTATATGACCAGTGACAAACTTTGGTTTTGTAAGTTCAATATGAAAACTTCTAGTTTGTTTTTACTGTATTCTTAGGTTTGTATTCTTGAAGGAGGGGAACGCACAGAGTCCCTTCTAGGCACAATTTTGGGCCAGCTGTAAAATTTGTCATAGGTGAATTGTCAGTAGGATTATTCTCCAGTGTGATCATATTGTTCACATCAACATGAGGGCAGTATGACCAGTATGGTTTTATTAAAGTTTCTTAAATAGATATTTTTTTAATCTAAGTGCAAGAAGGGAATGTATGATGCCAATTTCCTACTAGCATTCCTTAAAAAAACAGGGAAAAATTTTTATATGCCAGGTGGAAACAATGACCTTGTGAGAACTATTTACTAATAAAAGAAGCCATCAGAGGATAGAATATTCATAATAATTGGGAGCTTAATTAGATATCTGGCAGTGCTTAAGCAACTAATTTATTTGAAAAAAAAAAAAAAGCCAGATCAACTAGGGTCACCTCTCCAATGAAATGAGGAAAGTGACAGCAATGTTTTTCTTAATGTGTATTCAAAGCTAAAGTCCTTAAGTATCATTTGACTTTAAAAGAATGTTTTGACAGAGAAAAGGATTTCCTTTTGGGCTAATTTACATCAAGATTTCAACTATGGTTGATTCTAAAGGAAATAAAGGAATGTCTCCAAAAACAGTCTGCCGAAAAGAAAAAGCTAAATTGTCAAAAATACATTTTAAGCTTCCTTAAAAAAAAAGAAAGACTAATATATCTCAGGGTATGGGGTGCAGGTACCCAGGTACTGTCAGGGGCAACATCTTTGAGGAACATCCAGGGCTTCCCCATGCCAGGCACAGCAGGTTCCAGGCAGGAATGAAGGAGTGAACTTGAGCCTGCAAAAGGCTGGGGAGAGGGCAAGTGTTTTAATTTTGTATTTGTTTCCCATTACCCAAATCTGCTTTAACTGTCGATAAATCAAGTTAATTTCCCTCAAGTCGAGTCAGTTTTGGCTGTGATGATAACTGGTGAGCAATCTTCCTGTCTTTATATCCACCCAGGAGCATTTTCGTCTAATTTCCTACCCCTGTCCTGTTGAGCAAGGGAGGGAGGGAGTGCCTGGGTGGGCATCCAGGTGCTGGCCAAGGCATTATAACCCACCACATTCAGGGTGGAGGAGCCAAAGAACACCTCCTGCTGCCACCTCCCCGCTCCCATCCTATCACACCACACCACAGGTATGTCTTATCCTGCTAATGCAGGCTGAGGTCACAACAAGCAGCACAAGCCATTCCTACAGCGGGATATCTCCAAGGGAAGCAAATTTCCACTTTATTGTCAGGAAACAGCTACTTTTTAGTTCTGCACCATGAACACAACTGATAACATGAACTTTTTTAAACCACACAGAGGTCAGTACAGCAGAAGTTAAAATTCAATGCTTGTTTTAACAAAGTTAGTGAGATACAGAAAAAAATCACTCTTATGATACAATAGAAGCAGCCTTTTCTACAAAAAACTATAATTTGAAATTCCATAAAGCACCAAATGGGGAACATGAAGCCTTCTACTTCCAGGCATGTGAGCCAACCTTAGTAAATAGACAAAAGTGTACCATTTCATTTGGATCTAAGATACATGTACGTGCTACTACTGCATAGTAGCAAATTAAAAATAAAAGTACTTCAAAAACCTTTGCAACCCACAATCCTTTTGAGTTACTTTATATACCTTGGGGGAGCCCTAAGCTTTAACAGCAGAAGGACATCCGAATTGATTGAAACATGAGGAAAAACTGTGCAAGGTCAGCAAGGCAAGGTAGAAGATAGATCTCTTAATTATTAGGGGAAAAATGTATTTTCTTCAGGAGAGGTTCTGTTTATATCTTGGTTGTTTTATCCCAGTCCTTGCACTCTTCTTCACCTGAAACCATGTTTTTATTATTCTTTTTCAGGTTGCTTAATCCAATTTACTCTTGAAATAATTTCTATTTATTGCTAATGCATATGGTTTGCTACATTCTTCCCTTATTTGAACTCAAATGCTTCACTTCAATGCTTTGTCTACAAGTTTCCAAGTCTACTTGTCAACTCCATGGCATGTGACCTCACATTTTTGAAGCAACTAGTCTTAAACCACAGAGAGGTATCAATCTATAGCATTCCTTCAGTGTATTGCATCCCACTATGAGATGCCCTCTTAGCCTCAATTTATCTATGCTGTCTAATATACTACAGCCTGTAGCTAGGTCTGTCTAATCTGTCTTCATAACTCATATCCTCACAGTCCTAGGCACTTATACAATTCTTTGCTGCAGCCTCTTCAGTCTTGACAGCAGGTTTTTCAATATGGGAAAGAATTTGCTCACAGCATTTAGAAGCTGGGTGAAACTCAAATTACATTATTATAGATTTAATAATAAACGACAGACTCATTGGAAATAGTTTGAATGACTCCTTTTTGTAGATATTGTTATAAAATTTAATAAAGATAAAACTATTAGAGTTCAGTTGATAGTATCTTTCAAACATTTAAAGGAAAGTAAGGAACTTGAAATTACTGCCAAAAAATTATTTCTTCAGTAAGAACAATCAGCTTTTCAAGTAGATATTATGCTATGTGGTATCCATTTGGGAATTTGCTCCAGAAAAATCTTGCAAATATATACACATATATTGCAGTATGAAACTCTTAGAAAATGGATTAATTTATATTTCCATGGACAGTAATGTCAGTTTTCCCATACATTTAAAACCACTGCAGTATTTCATTCAAGTGAATACTTCTAAGAACAGACATGGGAATGTTCAGGTTTTTGTTTGTGGGGATCAAACAGACTGAAAGCACACTTTGCATCTGAAAATGCAGAAAACACTGAACTGGTATTGATATGGCATTCACCCTGTGCGGGGATCTAGTGAGGCACAATCCCAGAGCCAGGGTCTAACTGCTCTAAAGGAATCCAACAGTACTTGCTTTGAAGTCATTAACAGAAACACCTGCCCCACCAGATTCATCTTGGAAGATTTCTGGAGACTGGGAAGCCTGAGTTGTGGGTAAGGTGAAGATATTTTATCTTGCATTCTTTAACTAGTAGCTCATTTGCATCGAGAGAAAATCACAACAAAACCAGACCCCTCCATCCTTCCATCACCAAAGAAACGGTTCTACTCAAGTGGAAAAAAACTCCAGCACCACCCCCTTGTAATACCTACTACCAGCATTGCTTTCAGCCATTTTTGTACATACCATTACACACACACAAAAAGGTGAACAATCACTTTTCAAAGATTCATGTGCAAGAAAATAATGCGGAATGCTTAAGTAAACCAGAAGACCCAAACCTGCATTTTATAGGTCACAACAATATTTTGTGTGAAAAATCTGCTGTTAACCTCCTTTGGCACTTTGCACTTTGTTACACTGAGACAGGAAAAAATCTAGGAATTACTGTAAAATGCAGTAACTGCAAAACAAGTTTATAAAAATGCATCATTAAAATAATACTAATATTTAATCATATTTCATCACTACTGTAGTTATTCTTTTATCAAAACTCCCAGACAGGATCTGAACCAATTCCTTGACTGGATTCCCAACAAAGTCAAAAACATAACCAGAAAGGGATTAGTTAATGTAGGAAAATCACAAACACAAAGAAACGGAGCCGGGAAGATTTGGAACCTTGGTTGCATGCATAAAACTGATGTTACCTGAGGCACCACTGGACAGCCCAATATATCACAGAAATCTTACATCTATTTCAGACAGTGGGCTATTATTCCTACAGAAAAGAATGTTGTCTTGCCTGTGCTTTGCAGCCTTGTGAATGTTCGTTTCAGTGACAATGAAATTGCATGTAATCTCTTCTGATTACAACAAAATTGCTAGGATTTGCAAAGAACACATTTGAATTCATACATCCAAAAAGTAAACCAAGCTTATAACTTAGGCAACATAACTTTTGTAGATCTGACATCAGACCGTTCTGACTGAAAGGCTTAAGTCTGACTGAAAGGTTTAAGGAGGCTATTTTCGGATCCATCAATAAAAGACAGTTTCCCAAGGAACTGTGATATTTATGTGGAGGGAGAAAATCAGTTCTGCCTGCATAGATAGGAATGTACACTCTTTATCTGCAAATGTGACATTTTCTACTATGCATTTTGAAATAAAGGTTGTTCAGCAGTGTCAGACTTCCATAGCCGTGATGGGGAGCATGCACATAACTAAGCAAGGGACCTGTGCATCCAGTCACAGCTTCATTGACCTACAGCAGTACAATACAGCAATAATTACCAGACAGCTCAGAAAGAGACCTAAATAGGTAACTACCATCATCATAGAAAAGGATGGAGATACTGAAAAGATTACAGTGGCAAATCTACTACTTGCAATTTTAGCATAAAGCAATCTTTCAATGCTGAATTATCATCCAAGAAAATGAAGAAATACCTTTCTTCCATTCTGCATAAAGTCTGCTTCTGCAACACCTCCTTTTGACTTCAGAGGTGATTCACTAGGATTTCCATACCTGGATGGTTAAACAATCCAAACAATCCCTTGGGTTTGGGGTTTTTTTCATTAAGTATTATTAAACAAAACACTAATTTAATTAATTTTCTTGGGAGATAAAAATCAAATAGCAATCAGAATACCTTTAATTCCCTCTTTGCTGATCCACAGTATTCAATAAAATGAGAGAAAGGCTTTTGTTTCCAATATTACTACAGCACAGCAGTTTCTTTGTGTGGTTTTACACAGGTTTTGGACACTTGGTTTGGCAACTTTATTCAAACAAAAATTCAGATCTAACTCTTGCAGTGGTGGGAGGAGAAGGTGCTTTTAGGATTCAAATAGAAATAAAAATTCTCATGGAAGACAGGAAGAATTGTATTCCTAGTTGTTCACAAGAGTGTTAAATTTGTCTTCTCACCATCAGGACACCCATTGAAATTCCTAGCCATTAACAAAACAGTGAGGTCAGTGGCAATAAGTAAAAACAACTAATATCCAGCTAGAGAGAATCAAACAAACAGAGCCAGAAGTCAATTTTCAGAATCTTGGCTGACAGCAAAATAACTGTACGTCTCTCCTGAGGTTTCTAGTTTAAATTCTCTGTCAACGTAGCACAACGTAGCACACGCAAAGTCCTGCAGCAGCTGACTTCACTAGTCTCCCTGTCCTCTCCAGCACTAAGGACCAAACCCCACAAGCAATAACATGGTTGGCCTCACATTTAGAAGGCCTCACATGTTAGTCTATACTCACTGAAGTCTATACCCACACACATAGAACAGTTCCCTTCCTTCCTCTCCGGTCTGAGTTTTACCTGTGGGGGAGACAAGGGCCATGCACTGGGACTCTGTCCCTCTGTTTCCTCCCCCACAATACTAACTTAGAGGCAAGGCATCAGAGACAGGTACTATCATAGATTTGAGTCGTTCCTCCAGCTCAGCAGGATACAAGAGCAGCAGTTTGGCAGTGTATTTCCATTATGTTTGCTCTCCTCTGCTTCCCCATTCAGAGGGGGAAGTTCAGTCCAATCCTTTCTGGCTATGAAGAATTTTGCTTTATCAGAGTGGATTTGCTGCTTCAGTCACATCAATGACAGAGACCTTTAAAAGAAAAAGACTCCATTCCCTAATATCTTCTGCACCTTGACTGTCATGCTCAAACTTGAAGCTTGAGCTTTTCTACATAGTCAATCCACTTGTTAGCAAGATCTTAATCACTGCACATGATTAAGATCTGGGCTTAGATTTCACCCCAAAACTACAACAGCAGGAGCAAAAAAGCCTCCTCATACTAATGCTATTCTTAAATTCCATGGTCTGGACCATCTTCTAATCCTAACACAGATTTAGTGCTCTTCATCACAAAAGAATGAAGGAAAGAAATGAATGAAACAATTCTACTAGCTTCTTAACCTTTAATGCAGTTTAAGCATTGCCTGCTTTGCAAGTTACTGCACAGTCTGTTTGATCTTTAACACATGAAACTTTAAAACTTACTTATTGCAACTTTGTTCTTTCGCATTCTTTTTTTGCTTTCTTTCTGCTTTCCCTTTCTTCATTTCCAACATAATCTTTTGAATAGTCTAGCAATTTTTTTTCTGAAACTTACTGTGTATCTGTATTGTCTACAACAAAGATCCACAAATGTTCTTCCCACAGAAGTAAGTGGGCAAAGGCATATAAATCCCTTTGTGACTGTGGCCCCCAAGGCTTAGTGGATCCACCTACAAACTGGGTTTTGAACATACTTATTATTTTAAGTGACGGTCTTGTCCCCAGAGCTTATCATCTGATTAGGTAAAACAGGAGGAGGATAAGGTAAGGTTTGCTCCCATTAGCAGATGAGAATAAAGGTATATTTTCATTATCTAAGGTGATCCCAAAAGTCTGTGTTAGAAGCACAGTGAAGGTCATTTCTTCAGACTTGGCATCCAAGCAATATCCTACCTCCATATAAGATGTTTTTCTCCTTATTTGCAGTAATTCCTACTCTTTAGCTCAGGTTTTGTTTATCTAAATATGCACAGTGAACAAATTCTGATTACATGAGTCAAGTTACAACCACTTCTAAGCTGGACCAATGCATGCAAATACGGAGCAAGGAGGGGGCACCAGTCCTTCTCTCGGATATGGCCTCTTTCTTTGTAGTGGGCCACACAAGCTCTGCAGGACAAATATCCACTGTGCATGGGAACATGACTCTTTATGCCCATGTCTGGAACTGTTAATTACAGTTCACATGTCCAGCAGATGTTTATGAGCTCCATCCAACTGTTCCAGAAGTCCTGCATGGAGTTGTAAGTCGGCATTTTCTGCTTTAGTGGCTGAAAAGGTCATAAAGGATCCTCCTAGCATGACAATTTCAAGCTGAAACAGAGGTTACTGGAAGCTCTTACCACTTCTTCAGTTCCTCTTTACTGCCCCTCTTTGCACAGAAGACCTTGCAAGTATCACTATCCCACATTTGGATAACAAGATTAATGAGAGCTGAGCTCCAGAAAGTTCTTTATTAGGCATTTTTGTAATGAACTGTAATAAGTACTATGCCTACTGTGACCTACAACTGCCATTTCTGTGTGACCCAGGCTCTGAAATGTGTCACCTGGCCAATACTGTGGCAGTATAAATACCTAGAATATAGTTATAGATGACAATTCTTTTACCAACATAAATTATCTTTGTTCTATATACTTATTTACAGTATAGTTTTGCCACTGAATCTGAATTGGGAGCATTGCAGTTACATTCTATCAGTATTCTTACACTTAAGTAGCATGAAAAACAATTCTGGAAGCATTAATTAATTCTAAACAATCAGCTAGGAACCTTTCTTCTTCAGCACACAAGCAAATTCCCAATGACAGAACAGTGCAACCAGCATATTTACGTAAGGCTAACTTCCTCCCAGAAGATGTAAAATGTGTTTTTGACCAGACAAGAGTGTTATTGTTCTGCAGTATACACAGAATCTTATTAACCTGGCTGAGAAGATAAAAGGAATGGCAATAGCACAGTTAGTGAATTTTAATAGAAAGTCTATATATATACTGACTCTTGTTAAAATGAAGAAAAAGGGAGACATTTTTTTTACCCTGATGAGACAGAAGACAATTAGAGGAGTCGTTCCAAAACAAGATACAATTTTATCAACTGTGTTGCATTTTGGGCTATTGATAGGCCTTTACTTCCTTTCTGATTTTGCCCTATACACAGTGAATGAGCTGATGACCGACTGAAATGAGACAATAAACATCAGGAACTTCAGCACTGCACAGTCATTTTGTCCTTCCTGCTGAGACTACAGCCTCCATCCCTATGTTAGCAGCTTCCTCAGATCCCATTTAAAAAATCCTCTTAACACAGAGGTGTTCCTTCTTTCTCCTCTATGCTTTTCTGCTCTTCCTTAAACAGTTTTTGTCTGATCTTGGTTGAACAGGACTGTTTTGCTGAAGGTAAGAGAAGTCAAAGCCTACATACATTGACATGACTCAGTCTCAGAGTATATACTGAAAACAAAGAGGGGCAGCAATTGCTATTACTGAGAGATAACGTTAAAAAAAAGCCCTACAAGGAGCTCAGTATCAGCATATTACTATTTGGGAAGAGGACAAGAAACAACATTTTTCAGGTCATACTTGTGAGAAAGAATATTCTGTGCTCAGTTCATCAGTAACACATGGCTCCAAAGCAAATTGAATATTGCTTCATTTTCAGCCTCACTTTATATTTGAGGACTTTTTTGCTGATGTGAGCATTCACTTTATTCCCTTTGCATTTACTTGTAGTTCAATGTGCAGTGCTGATTTAAACCTCTCACCTTCTTTTGTCCCTTCAGATTGCACTCAGCTCCTTTTGTTCTTGTCATGCCATCCCTTTAAGAGTTTATGATGTTCATCCTACAATCTTCTAAGCAACTCTTTTCCTATGTAATATTTACACAACCTGGCTGAACATGGGAACAATCATGGCAGCACTTTCCCCGGTTTCTCTGATTCATTACTGGGGATAATAATCTAATTTTACTTCCATTAAAAACAGATATTACCTATGAGCAACCTACTTCAAAAAGCAAAAATTCTAATAGATTTGGGTTAACTTACAGAGAAAAGTATGTACATGTAGCACAGCCGTAATCAAATGAGGATTTGCAGTAATTTATGTTTTATAGCAGAAATTTCATTTGCACTTGTTACAATTCTTAATCAGGTCTCAGAAATACAAACTTAATCCCAGCCCTTTGCATCTTCAGGTTAATGAGCCCCAACCTGAAATAAGGAGAACTTGTTGATCAGTAAAAGACATCCCAACAACAGAAAAGCCTGGCCTTGAAAACTATTCATGCTACATCAGCAGGTGTTACAACTTCCATATTTATAACAAACATAACTCCGACTTCCTGAAGCAGTAAGAGAGTAGAAGTGTTTCAATTGTAGTAAAAGGTTAGGCAGGCCAAGGTAACCGATACTCGAAACAACACTCTCAAAAAGGGGTTCAAGCACCTCTCAGGTTTATTTTTTATTTCACAAGAATATTAAATGAAGTTTGATGAGAGTAAACAAAAGTTTCAAGCCTTGAGAACTCAAGAGGATGCCTGTTTATCACTAGTGCTCTGTGAACTGGAGCAAGCACTCTCAGATCTGCAGTGCACTGGTTGTGCTACACTTTTTGGGGCAGGGCAGGTTTTGAGCAGAAAGGAGGGGTGGAGAGAGGGTCTGGTGATCTGTTTCTGGGACACCATAAAGAAACGCACCCTGAAACAGCAATGTGTGGCCATATTACTCCTACTCTGTTGTCACACAGCAATCACACAATAATTAAATGAACAGTACGTGCCAAACAGATTAAATCAGGATTTCCTATTTTCTTATAATGAGGAGATAATTTCTTATTTCTGGTCACAAACAAAGTAAATGCAAAGAAGTAAAGCCACATTAGATGCCTTCCCTCAGAATCTCCTGAGGAGACATAGAGAGAGAAAACTGTCATCTGAGGTGAGACCTAAACTAAGAGAGACCCTTGGAGGGGGGTATAGAACCACCCACCAATGATTCTGAGCCTTTCTTCAGAGATGAAAAATAAAAATCCACCCACTCCCACCTTAGGCCCATGATTACCATGAGCATCATGATAGTAGAAAGCAGTGATAAAAAATGGTAACTTGGACCAGAACAAAGATAACTATTGCTCTACTGAGGCCTGAGACTGCAGAGTGGTCAGAGAGTCTCTGCCTTCCAGTCAGGCACTTTTCTCAGCAAGGTGCAAATAGCCTTAAGACATAAAAAAAGAACAGCTTTTCATCAGAGAGCCAGGAGATGTAATATTAATGTCAACAAGCAACAAAAAATAAGATGGGACTGCTCACCTTCTTGATCAGGAGTGAAGAGATGGTCCAATAATCTCTTGAGGAGCACTCTGGGGCCATCATCACACCAGCTTCCCAGAGAAAGGGAATGTGTTGGGCAATTCACCCCAAATCCTCACACTGGTAGGTAGTCACTAGACAACCCTCCCTTACAGTTACAACACACCCTGATATCAGAAGGGCACAGTTCTGGCCTGGATCTGGGTCATGAGGAACTTCGATGCCATTCTGTAGCTGTAAGCTGAAGTGCTTGTCAAAGGATTCATTGCATCTGCAACATCCCTTCATCTTAGCTGGTCTTTTGGCTAAAGAACCCAGAAAAAGAGGCCAAAGGACAATTTGTGAACTACACAGGTATACCTCCAAATGAAGGAGACTGATGTCTTGTGCAGTCTGATGACTGCTATGTTGTAAAATTTCCTTTTACAGTACGTGCTATCTTTACTGCTAGCAGAGGCTCTGGGGGGGGGGGGTGTTTTGTTGACTTTTCTTACTTGCTTGTTTTGGAGAATGGTAAATTGCCATTTCATAGCCTGGTAAGAAGTCATTTTTCTATGTATCACTGAAAGTAAAGGGTCTGTACAAAAATGAAACCAACCAAAAAAAATGCTATTTAAATATACTTTCTTAAAGTAATGAAGTTGAGAAGCTGCTGCAGTTACCAGCTGACAGATATGTAACTCTGGAAAAGAGTTAATTAATATAGTCAAATAGTTGTACCTTCTGTTCCTTATTATATCTTGTTGTGGACAACACTTCTAGGAATATCTCATTTCCTTTGTCATCTGAGCTGAAGGGGGAAAATGAGCTCTGATTTAAGATCCTATTTCCCAACATCTACTTCATAAGCTAGCTACTATACTTAATCAACAATGAGGCTATAAATATGCACACCTTGTTATTTCAATGTTTCACTTGATGAAACATAAGAGGCCACTAGTGGACAGCTAGAATAAGAATGAAGGATTACTGCAGTAGCTCCTAGATGACCTGATATAATGCAAACTTGATGATAGAGTCAAAACTGGGGGGAGGGCAATATTTCACTCTGCCAGGTTTCACTGACATAGACACCATATCAGGGCTATTATCCAGGATGGAAATTTAGATATGTTACAATTTATTTGGAAAAGACAGGCTGTTTAACAAGGAAACAAAAGAAATGATAGATTGAAACAGCGGAGTCCACCGCTTGTGACCAGGTGTACTATCACAGAAAAGAATAGCTAATAGACTTTAATGAAAGATGCAACACCACTTTTCCTTGGCCAGGTGTGATGTATTCCAATCTGAAAGGACCTTTTACACCTGAAATATTAATGAGAGGCATCTGAAAACAGAAAATGAGACCTGGCTGCACATAGGTGAAAATGTTATGATAAATATGCCACCTATGCATAAGATATATAGAGAAGGATCCATTGAAGAGGAGGGAGTATATATATAAGGAGATATACAATGAGTAGATTACAAAAGTGTTCACATGTGACAATCCATTTTCTACAGGAAATAAGGATGGATTGAGTTTAAGTTAATGTCCAGACCATCTTTTCAACATGTTATGGCATCAACACTCAGCACCGTTGCTATAGCAAAAGAAAGGGTGAAAACAAAATAAAGAGAGACAAAAAGATCAGTGAAAATGATCCGCTTCCTCCCACACATGCCTTTATTACAGAATTTTGCTTCCAAATGAGGCTGCCCTTCTGTACACATTCACATGAATTGAGGAGAAAGAGTTTCAAGGGACAGAGCAAATAATGAAGCTCTATGAAAATGACTTGCAGAGCCTTACATTTCTGGAATTTCTTCTATGAAAAAATGGCAACTGCATAGAAAGCCCCACCTCTAACAGGAAAACATCAGGTCCAATGAAGTATTTTCTCCCCAAATAATACATTTTTTTCTTGTGAACCTAAAGGAAGAGAGAAAAAGATTTCATAGTAGCCAGTCACACAGGGACGTGATTCAGAATAAAGGGCTGGAACACAGATCTCTCCAAACACTCCCAAATGTGCTAGTCACTGAGTTTCTGGCAATTCACTTCTGATCCATGCTGGGAAGAAAATACATTCTGAACTATTACAAAAATTTAGGCTATTTCAAATAACAGGAGATATCATCTAGCAAACCCTAATCTCCAGTCCCAGAGATACAGCAAAAGGATCAAAGCTATTCCAAAATCCACTGTTGGCTATGTAGCTCCACATCATATATTTGCAACACTTGCATGGACATTCTCTAGAAAATCAGCAGTAACCTCTCTGGAAATTAATTCTTCTCTCTTTGTACCACAAAAGAGCACAACACATTTTAATCCATTTTCAGTGTATGAAAATCTTTCCCTGATGGGATTTAAAAGAGAAATTAATCCCAAAACAGTGATTCCAGTACGATTCACAACCCTCCCATAAACTCCTCAGCACTGTTTCAGGACTAATTGACAATGCAGTTACATTGTTGGTGATATAAAAAGAACTCTACTGCAGTATTTCTTCAGTGTCTTATGACTTAAGTGCAGCAGGTATTTGCTGAAGCAAATAAAACTATCCAGTAAATCCTCTGTAACATTCTGGGGTAGGGAAAAGAGATAATATTTTCAAAAGCCTGCTACTGTAGAGTTGTTTTCATGATCCACCTGGGAAAAAAAGGCCATAGCTAAACTGAGTAAGACGACTTCACTTAGTTTCCCTGCAATAAAGATGAAATCATCACTGGGCAGCAACACACTGAATTTTAAACTCCGTGAATGGAAAGGATATTTTGAGGGGCATATATCTTTTTCCATTCATGCTGATGAATAAGTCAAGCACTTCATCATCAGACTTCATGATCATAAATGTAAAGTGATTTAAACCCCAGAATTCACAAGAAGTCACAGGAAATTTTGCTTTCTTACCATTACATTTTCAATAGATTGGCAGTGTGGCAGAGCCTCAATGCTGAATTGCAAATATTAGACTTAAAAATTCCTGCCCGTGCAGCACAGAACTATGATGCAAAGAGGCTGGGCAGGGGCTGCTATGCAGTGATCTGGTATCTGGGCCAGTAGCTAGTTCGTCTGCAGATTTTTGAGTCTATTAAGATTAATAAATATTTAAAAGCTCCACCACCAGCTCCAATGGCAAAGAAGACAGAGATCTGATGTTCTGATCTGTTTTCCTATTTAGACAGTCTTGAATAATTCCATGGCAGTGGCAGCCAACTGTGCTGATATTCCCAGTCACTGAATTAGCAGATAATGTTCTGAAGATGTGTAACACTGCATGGGTACCCCTATGGAGAAAAAGGCTCAAACACTGGGTTTAATGGATGCAGTAGCCTTGTCTTCAATGGGATCAGGATATTCTTTAATAAATATTTTTTTAAACTTAGACATGAAAAGTCCTGTAAATGTGTGTTGTAGTGAACCTGCCCTTATTACATTCAATATAAGAAACCTTCATATTTGTTGCACTTCTTTTGGTGTTTAAGACAGAACGAAAAAAGAGTCACTTTATCCAAGCTTGGTGATACCTAATTCAGTTTTGTTTGCATCCTGCTGAGATCATCCCACACTCTTGCAGACAGGAGGCAGTTAACTATTAGAATCTGCCAGAGTGAATCAGCAGGATCTATACAACTTCTCACTGCAGACTTCCATGTGTTGCAAATCAAGGAAGGCAAGAGAAAAATGCCTGGTTATATCCCTGATTCAGACAAAGTCTGAGTTACTAAAAAGAAGCTGGGTTATTTTTTGGGAGAGAAAAAAAATCAAACAAAAATAACCAACCAAGCAAAACAAAAACAAACAGGGTAATTAGCATATGCCAGAGATGGCAGAAGTATATTGCTTCCTTCCAATAAATCACAGAGACACCAGCATAGCTCAATAACAGCAAGCATTGCAAAACTGCTACGTTATATAGTTGTTTTTTCTCTCAAGTACACAATTACAATTAATAATAATTCAATTAAATGAGTGTGTTACACATTAAAAAAAATTATTTTTAGCTAGGAATAAACATCTTTTCTATAATGCCTTTGGAAGATTGGGATTTTTGTTTGGTTGGTTTGTGTGTATGTGTTTTTCCAGTGGAATTTTTATAAGCACACAACTAAAGATGACTCAGATTTTTAATGAAGAGAATTGGGATAAATATTTGCAATAAGACAGAAGGGACAAGTCTACTGCAGAGTCCCACAGTTTTATAAAAAATGCTAAAGCTAAGCTTGTTGAACTCTGGACGCTGTATTAGCAGGCAGAGGCTGGGAATACTAATCACAGAAAACTTGCAGTAAATCTGAGAGATAAACAACAGGGTCAGGGACTGAAAATTTCTGGCAGATAAGCTTTGTGCCAGAAATGTTTTAAGGATGGTAAAAAATACTGCAAAACTGCCATGCAATAATGGAAGAGGGCATCACATTCTCCCCTGAGAAATCTGTTCTCATTTGGGCATGAATCACCGCTTACTTGAATGTGAGACCCTCTTCTCCCAAGATGTAAATTACACAAGTACAGTATCATTGCCACCAGCAGCAACAGCTGCCAACAAGTCCTTCATGGAATTGCTCCCTATCCTGTTCATACGGCAAAAAGGTGCCAACATGCTGAACGTACATACACCCTTAATCGGTAAAAAAGAGAAGCTGTTGCACATACATGAGCTTTTCCCCATTATTTGCTTTTAAAAGAATATCCTCACCACCTTGTTGGAAAACCAGAGCAGAAGGGCAAGGAACTAATGGGGAAATTTTAGTGCATCTGAATGGTTTGAAAACAGAAAGGTGATGTCAATTACACTGACAGTAAAAACCATGGCAATTAAATCACTTTGGTAAACAAAATTATTACAATTTTCTGCACAGCATCACTACATTGAAAACAAATGAGAAAAGTTTAGATTTGTAATCAACAGAGAAAAAGAAACTATATAATTCTATTATCTTTAAATTAATTCTGTTGTTGGACAGATGAGATATGTGCTAGTACAAGATACCTGAATAATTAATTTGCATAATTTCAAAAAAAAAAGCATGTGAATTTATCACTAGTCAAGAAGAGTGCATTACTTTCTTGCATAATTTCAAGGTAATGTGCAGGAAAATAGGAATTATAGGCTTTCCTCTTAGAAACTTGGGGGGAAAAAACCAAATAATGTCAGGATGAGAACTGTTGAATGATTTCATAATTAAAACTGGAGTCCTAAAGTCTTTACTATGAAAATGCATGATTTTTTTAAAGGACCAGTAAGTTGTTTCTCCAGCCCCCACTGCTAGAAACTTGCACTTTTGTCTGCAATTCCTAAGCTTCAGCTTCCAGTTGTCCACTCCCAGTGTATCTACTTGTCATGGTTTAACCCCAGCCAGCAGCCAAGCCCCACGCAGCTGCTGGCTCACTCCGCCACCAGCAGGGTCGGGGGGACAGTTGGAAGGGTGAAAGTGAGAAAAATCACGGGCTGAGATAAAAACAGTTTAATAGGTGAAGCAAAAGCCATGCACACAAGCAAAGCAAAACCAGGAATTAATTCACTGCTTCCCACGGCTGGGCAGGTGTTCAGCCATCTCCAGGAGAGCAGGACCTCATTACACGTAATGGTAACTAGGGAAGACAAACACCATCACTCCAAACATTCCCCGTTCTTCTACTTCCCCTTATACTGAGGATGATGACCCATGGTCTGGAATGTCCCTTTGGACAATTAAGGTGACCTGTCCCAGCTGTGTCTCCTCCCGACCTCCCATGGACCCCCAGCCCCCTCAGCAGCATGGCAGTACAAAAAGCAGAAAAGGCCTTGGCTCTGTGTAAGCCCTGCTCAGCAGTAACAAAAACATCTCTGTATTATCAATCCTGTGTTCAGCACAAATCCAGTACATAGCCCCATACCAGCCACTGTGAAGAAAATTAACTCTACCCCAGCCAAAAGCAGCTCACTCCAAAATTCATCAGACTTCTGCTGTGAGACAGCTTCTTGCTACACAGGCACTATGTCTACTTTTAAATGTCCTCTGCAGTGAACTGAATTTCTTTTTTCACTCTCTTGAAAGGAAGACTATGATGAAGTGTCAGAAAATAGCCTTGTATTTGCCTTCTGAACTCTTCCCAGCTAGCCAACCTACTCATATGTAAGCATGCAGACAACACAATTGCACTGAGTGGCACTACTTTCATTAATGCCAAAACAGTAATAGCATGGCTATATTTTCATTCAATATGCAGCCCACTGACATTTGCTAGGACCTCACTCATCCCTGTAATGGGAGTTCAGCTCAGGCTCACAGTCACTGCACCTGCTGGGGCCCAGAGCTATTGCCCCACGTCTGCCCAGACAAGCCAGGCAAGAAAGTGCTGCTCACTGTTGGCTGCCCCCCTCTCTGGCTGCGGTTCCCACGTCATTCTGGAAAGCTCATCTTCTCCCATGATAACCCTGATACTTCTAAATGACTCTTCTGCCTTTACTTTATGCTTCATTAACCTCTTGTTTTGTGAAACTTCATCAGCAATTATTTTGTTCAACACTGGCGAAAATTTTTTAAAAACCCAGCATTTTTAGAGAAGGATGTGGGCTTCTTCACCCTACTTTCTTGATCTCCCACTCTTGCTAAGGACAAGCATAGCCTTTTCAAACAGAGCATCTGAACTTGCTCATTGAAACATCTTATTATTACATTTTAATTCATTTAATATATGCTATATTGATTTCACTTGGCAGTAATTATTTTTCTAATCAGAATGCTTCTCTGCCAAAAGCCAGTTGTTTTACTGTAGTCCGTGACAAGTGTTGCCTTTATCTCACAGATTTGTAATTTAATTAAAACTGATACCAAAGAAATAAATGAACTGTTTATTATAAAACCATGTTGAATAGCACTCATCACAATGAAGGGATTATGGCTTATATTGATTGTTATCATTCTTTCCATGATTTGTTAAGAACTGATAAAAGGCTGGCCAATTTAAAGCTACCTAGCACAGCCTGTTAATTTATAAACATACAGATGGAACATTAGTTTTTATTGTGTCCGCCATATCTTCTATAACTCTCCCAGAGATGCTGAACTCAAGTGGTTTGGAGAACTCTTCAGCCAGTTCTTTCAGCACTCCTGGCTGCACTGCAAGATTGCAGTGTTCAATGGGAGCAGCAGCTACTCACCAACAATGCTGCTCACATACATCGCCACATTTCCAGGCACTTGCTCTTCCCTCTGGGTACTGACATTTGAATTTGTGCATTTGCTGACTAGGTGAAGGAAAGAAAGAACACTACAACACTTCTTATGAGGGAAACAAAGGGCAACATATTTCAAAATTTTCCAGTGGAACCTAATTCCCAAAATTTAAAACAGTAAACATTGTCTTTCTTTTCTTGAAAATACTTGAAGAGTAGTGAGTAGCTCTGAAAAGAGAAAACAAACAACAAGCAAACAAAACCAACAAAAATGCAACGAAGAAGCCCAAAGCCAAGAGGACAAACACAAGAGAAGAGAGCAAGTAGGACAGGAGAAGACAGGTTGGTAACAAGGAGCAGCTGGGCAGTCCCCAGGGAAATCCTGTGACTGAATCACAGCTACTGACCTCCCAGCCAGGGCTGAAGCACGCAGTGAGGCAAGGCATCCTCTGGGAAACAGAAGCCTTTGCTGTGCTGCCAGCCTGAAACCTTTCTGATCGCTCTGTTAGTCCTCTCCAGCAGCTCTACACAGCTCCATATTTCACCCTCACAGAGGAATGTAACACTTGTCCAGAAACATTCCAAGGATAACAAGGACATACTTACTCCTGTGAGCACAAAAATCACCCTGAAGATTAAATGCAATAAATATGCCTACTCTAATCTTGGGATTATGGAACCCAGCCAAGAACTGGAGTTCCCATCAGCACTGATTAAAGACATGTTTTTTACAGTATGAGCAGGACATATGGTGAGTGGACGCCACATAAATTACAATACTCACCAGCAAAGGTCAAAGAAACCGAAAGTGTAGTAAGAAACAAGCAAATAAATGACCAGAGTATCTTTACTGAACCAACAGAAACTTAGGCTCTCAGTGTGCTGTTATAGCACACCATTTTAAGGAGCTGGACTGATTACTATCTCTCCAGATTGAGAGAGAATAGTAACTAACACCTGAGAATGCTAAAATAACTTTTACAAGAAGGTTTCAAAATACTCCAAACAAAAAATAGAGAGATAATGGTCCAAATCTAAAGTCTAAAACTGAGTCATAGAACACAGGCATTACATCCCTGTGATCTAAATGCATTATCTTTTCTAAAATTCATGTCAAAGTAATACATGCATAGACAGAGAGCTAACCATAGCTCTCGATGTACAAACAGAAACACATAGCCTATTTTGACAGAAGGATTTTTCAAAGTCTGAGATGTTCCAGAGTAGGAACCAGCAGCCTGTGCAGCATAGGTATCACATGCTTTCATCTGACTGCTGCCTTGAAAATGAGAGGACCATGCAGCTTCAATACCCAGAATATTATGAGACTTTATTCAGATTAAAGCTGAGTACGACATTTGCCAGGCCTCAAGGTAACAAGAAAATAGCTAACCATGCCCAAAATATTTAAATGCCAGTACAGACTCTCAGGTGACTTATTACTGATCACCCCACTTCTGCCAAGGTCTAGGAACACAAACATGTTCCTCGTGTCCCATGGGTTTTGAGTCACTTCCACAGTCATATGTTAAATAAATGTTCTTAGCTGAGGAGACAGTCCCAGTTCCTACCAAATAATGACCCAGACTGCTGTGGCAACACAAGAGAAAGAGAGCTCCCCCTTGAGTCCAGAGGAGGACCACCAAGATGATTGGAGGGATTGAGCACCTCTCCTGTTAGAAAGAGCTGAGAGAATTGGGATTGATCAGCCTGGAAAAGAGAAGGCTTTGGTGTGACCTAATTGCAGCCTTCCAGTACCTGAAGGAAGCCTTCAAGAAAGATTGAGAGGGTCTTTTCACAAGGGCATGTAGGGACACAACAAGGGGGAATGGCTTCAAACTGAAAGACAGTAGGTTTAGATTGGATACTAGGAAGAAATTATTTACTGTGAGGGGTGGTGAGGCACTGGCACAGGTTGCCCAAAGAAGCTGTGAATGCCCCATCCCTGGAAGTGTTCAAGGCCAGGCTGGATGGAGCTCTGAGGAACCTGGTCTAGTGAAAGGTATCCCTGCCCATGGCACAGAGGCTGGAATTGGGTAATACCCTTACAACCCAAACCCAAATTCTATGATTATGTGATTCTCTTCATGTCCTCACAATCACAGTCTGGTGCTTCAAAACTTCACATGTCAATCATGCACACAACAGGACCTTTACCATTGTCAATGTGTGGCTTCACCTACATGCCACACACAATCAAAACAGAGCAGTGAGGCCAAAGCTCTGAACAAGAACACTGGCAGGTGAATCTATTGAGAGAGAAGTGGACAAAAAATATCTCCCTGCATTGCTAAGAACCTAATTCTGCCATCTGATCAGTGTTCCTATCAGTGCTCCCTGAAAACAATGAGGCTTCACTTGATTTCAAGAGGATCACCTAAAAGGTCTTTGTATCCCAAAACAAGAATTATTTTCTCTGCTGGAAGTACGAAAAGGGCTGACTAATACACCACTTTTTACCCAGTGCAAGCCTCCAAAGGAATTTTGCACAGCCACCTGCATGAGCACCCAGGGGAGTCCTGTGCTTGTCTCATCAGCCATGAAATCCTGAGCTGAACAAAGCAAGGTCAAACATTTTCTGTACAGACACTGATGTCACCTTTTCACAAGAATCAGTCTTGACACATTTTTTTTATGTTGTTCTCCATTACAGTGATGCCGTATTTCAACTACTACAAGGAAAAAGAACAGCCTGTAGGCCAGAACAGAACTACAATGGAATGGCAACCTGACACACTGGATGTAAGTGCGCATATATTAAAAGAAGCCCTTTTCCTCCTGGTCAGCTGGCACTGAGGAGAGCACAGTCCCCAGGAATAACGTCCTGTTTTACATCACGTGTAACCTCTGCATCCAAAACCGAGGCAGGAGTGGTTCAAGAGTTTGTGGGTGTGTTCTGGATCAGTGCCATGCCAAAATCAACAGCAGCACTGCAAGAAGGTGACAGAGAAGGCGGAAATGCAAATCTGCAGTCAAGACCAGGAGGAAGAGGTGGGATTCTAGTTAGTTATTCTACCTTGTGGGTGACTGCATCTGCAAATTAAAGAGATGACGAAAACCGTTTGAAGTTCAGTGAGGGTACCATTATAAGAGAGGAATAACAGAAAGCTGGTCTTAGCTCGCATTCCCCAATATCATTCTTACAGTTTTCTTGCTAGACAGAGATGTTTCCTTCTTTTTATTCCCATCACCTTAACACTGGACTGAATGAACTTGCAGACGTGTACAGACTAGTGCACATACGATTAATACAGATTTGAACCTGCAATTATCTTCATTAGTGCTTGTTTTGAGTAGTGTGGATGTTTTTCTCACAAAGTGTTCCCTTTGCATCTTCCAAGCAATCAAGTGCTATAAAAACAGCTTTGAAAAACTACCATCGTTTACACTTTATTCTTCCAATAAATACTCCTGTCAATATTGATTAATACTGAATAGTTAATACTACATCATTTTAAGAGCTATTGCAGAAATTACTGAGCAGAGAGAAAAAACTGAAAACTTCAACTTTTCACTGTCTCCAATTGCAGATGTTATTGGTTCCTATTAGCTCATTGGAGGACTTCAAAAACAACTGTATATTTTCCTAAGCTACAAAACATTGAGTGAATTATCCACTGTATTAAACTAAAGATATTGTCTCCAGAATATTCAGATAGTGTTTTCCTGTTGTACAGACATTATTCTGTAAAAACATTTGTGAATTAATTCCATGCTGAAACATAAAAACAGGAGAAAAAGGGTATGAACTATTTATCTGTAAGGTAATTGTCTGTAGGCAGACAGTTGGTTTGTAGCAGACTGTATTTTTCCTTTTAATCCATAGGTCAGATCTCAGGTCCAGTATTCTGGTCCCTTCTGAAAAAACACACAGATTATCAAGGGTACAGTGCATTTCCAATGGCTCTACAGAAGTGCATCCAGTGAAATATTACTAGGTCAGGGAGGGAGCCAGGAGGGCAGCATAAGTAAGCAAAACCTAGTCTTCCTCCTAAAGCTATATGCAGTTCAGCACAACATCTTTGCTGTGATTTTCTTCCAGTTCCATGTACACTAGAGTGAAAAGGAATTATCCCTAGTGTGGCAAAACCATACAGGAGGAAGTAATCTTATATCTGTTCATACTCTATTTTCATATTTCCATGTTTACTATGGCAATTCATTGTGTTTTGTAAGCCTATCATCAAATGATGAATTTTTATTGCATTTAAGCTTCATGATAAATAGAGCACCTAGCATACCTAATTATTACAGCCTATGCTCGTTACCACAGGAAGCTACATTCCAAAGTTGTTTAGGGTAGACAGCTCCCCCGGTCCCAGGTCCTTCCTCATTAAGCCACAATTAGTATGATAAATGGGGGTGGTTATTTGGTTACAGGCAATAATGGCACTGCTTGCTCATCAAAAAATGGGGAGAAATAATTAAATATTACAAGAAATGGCTTAATAATTAATAATAATACCTCAGTCACCAGCAAATAAAGCAGAAGTACATCCAGGTGTTCATTATAGGCTGCAGTTCAAAGACAACATGGCCTTAACCTCAAAATAGCTATCAGCATTAATGTGGTAGGCAGAAGGATGAAATCGTGCTTGCCCTTGACAGGAGTGCTGCAAGGTGCTTGAGACAGAGTGTGTACAGTCAAGCTGAAGCTGGAGTTGGTAATCATTTTGGCTAAAGCAGCTGCAGCCTGAGGAGCCTGTGAGTGCATCCTTGGTGGCTCCCTAATTCGTAAGTATCATCTAGGAAAGCATCTCCCTGTCCAAAAAGAGCACTTGAGCATCCAATTTTTTAATATACATTGAATTAAGGAAGACTATTCTGAGGCATATGGTCAGTACTAGGTTAAATGAAAAGGATTCCATTTTCTGTCACTTAGTTACAAATACAGAATTACATAATCTCATTTAATTGCACTCTTCACCTCTTTAACATCCTCAGCCTTCTGTCTCAAGCCATCTCTCCTCAGGAAACACATCCTGCTGACTGAAACTGCCTTCCTATAATTAAGCTCAGCATCTTCTTTTCTCCCAGGGGTCCACAAGACCACATCCGTGTCATAGAAATCAAATGCAACAGGGCTCAGCAGCACCTCGAGAGGGTCACCTAATTCGCCTTTCGTCCCAAAGGCAGGATCAACTTCTTCTAAATTGTTCTTGACAGAAGTTCATTTAATCTGCTCTTAAATCCTCCAGTGGCTCCACAGCCTTCCTCAGCAATCCAGGCTGTGATCAGCCTCCTTTACCATCAGAAAACTCCAAATGCTCAAGGTACATTTTCTTTACTGTAATTTAGCCCATCACTTCTTGTACCAGTCTGTCAAAGATACAACTGCATCAAGTCAGAGAATTTTACTTGACTTAATTTACTGCCAACTAACACAAACATACAATCACTGGTTCACAGTAAGGGGAAAAAAAAACCAAACAGAAATCACTGTGCAAAAACCTACTTAAATTCCTGTCCTTCCCCTTCCTGCTCTCAAGTATTCTCACTTTTGCCTTTTTTTAATCTCAGTGCACCAAAATTCCTCCAGTGAGGCATGGTTGTATGGGAGGCTGAAGCAGTCTAACTCATTCTAACACTCTATGGTTAAGGTTTCCTGCCATGTTCCTTAGTTTCCCTTTCCCAGTGTGGGTTACCCACGAACCCCAGCCCCTCAGCAATGTCCCATCATAGGTCAACCATGGCCACAATCTCCCTGTTGTGCCCTTTCCCCAAGCATGTTCAAGCATGCAGGTCTGTTGACTTCTCCAAGCAAACTGGTGCCCACAGGTAGATACAACATCCTCTCTGGAGCCGCACCAAGCCGCTTTCGAGCAGCAGCCACACGCTTTGCCTGTGAGTCATGGGCAGTTCAGGGAGGAGGGGCTGGCAGCAGTGCAGTGGTGCTCAGCTGCCTCCAGCCTGAGGGCCCTCATCTCTAGGCTCTTAAGACAGCTGGTGGTCAATACCTGCAGACATGTCCCTGGTTTTGGCCTTTTGTCTTTCCCTCTGTTCCCAGTGCTGCTCCTAGAACAAGTAAAGTGTGGTACTGGTCTCAGGTTGCACAGGCAGGATGTGACTTTTGCACAGATATCCCTGGGGGTAGCCACATCCAGCTCATCTCCACCCCTGACGGAGCCCTGATCTGCTCAGCTGCTCAGAACTGCTCTTCTTATCAGCCCTGCTATTCTTGAAGTCAGGCTCTCTTCCTTCATATTTCAGTTTCATTGCTCTGCTGCTGAAGGTACTTACACATGCACTTAAGTACTTTCCTTTGCTTAATCAAAGCCTGTGTACTTGTATGCAAACATACTAATTGCAGGCAAAATTGCTGTTATGTAAGCCACTACCTGATGTTTTTCATGGAGTTAGAAATGCACAACAAAGACCTTTGCGCCCATTAAACATTTTAGGAAAAGCTTTTAACTTTAGGTGAGGAAATGTGTCATGGGGAATTTGAGTGCATTACCATCAATATCATTAGAAGAGAAGAATAATTTATTCCTGACAGTTGTCTTTTACAGCATGTCATTAGAACGATCCCTTTATAGCATCCATTCATACACATGACATCTTAAGTCATACCAATCCATCTTCCTCAGCAGATAAAAGACTATGATCTTTCTAATATCTCATTTTTTCATTTGAATGCCTGAGTCAAAAATCATTTCACAAGCATTAACAAGTCCAGCCTATCCATTTCCTGGAGTCCTCAAGCACTTTCTAGAGCCATCTTTTCTTCCTTTCTTTCTGCCCTCACCCCAATTTGTAAAAGAAAATTAAGTACAAGAGTGCAAGACACTTCCCAAATGAAGGACTAAGTGAAACAGAGCATTTTTACCAACCCAGATTACTGATAAGCATATGATTTTGTCATCAAGAAGCCTGTCTGACCAGATGGAATATACACCTCATCTGTTTGGTTTTCAAAGCCACCCCCCACAAAAATAATCTCTGAGTTGGAGAAGACTAACAGCACATATGAGGACAGCTGTCTCTCTGAGATGCTTGGAACAGACAACAAACCAGTTGGGATTTGGTGACCAGCCTAGCAGAGGCTCCTTGCTCTGGTGCTATGTAAAATTCTCATAATAGTTAATATCGGACCTCAAGCTCTCCTCAGTCCTATCTTAGACCTCTACCGTTCATTTGCTCTGATCTCTCGCTAGACATAAATATCTCTCACTAGAGAGACAAATATGTACACCTCACATTGTGCTTTCCTCACTTAAAGCAGACGGGGAAACTGAGGTAACTTCCACACATATTTACATCTTCATAACCTGGAACCATCATCCTGCAGCTGACCAGCTTGTCCTAAATTCAACGTCTTTTACATTTTTGTGGTAAATCTCAGTAAACAAATGTGCTTCCTCTCCTCTGCAAGTAAATATTTTTTCACACTTAGGTTCTTGACACAACTCTACTGGTTCATCATTTCACACCTGCCTTCTTCAAGGAGTGTAACAGTAAGACTTTCCATTCCATACACTGCATCTAGATGGGTAAGGTCCAGCCTAACATCCACTGACAATAATGGTGTGATATTAAATCAGACTCACAGGATGTGTTCCCTTCATACAAAGAAGGGAACAGGGTAACTGTGTTCAGTCTATGGAAATACTTCATGTACTGACTCACACAGTGCTTCTTTACATATCCTAAGACTTATTTGCCCAGTCTCCTGTTAATTGTTTGCATTGCTGGCCCTCGATGTCAGCATGCTGTCACTGAAGAAACATATTATTATGATAGGGCTTTTAGCACAAAGATTACTTATCAATGGAAGACAAAAAAAAAGCAAGAGTACCCGTTCAAGATCTTGTAATATAATTAGCACAGCATAATAGATAAGAGTTTTAATGCAGTAATCACCTCCTTGATTGTGGAGGGAAACATTAACAGTTTTATCTTCTGCTGCAATATTAAAGAACTGAAGTATATTCCTCAGCAGCTGAAGGTATCTCTTCACAGCCAAGTCAGTACCAACCAGAAAAGAGACAAAGAAGTAAAACCTGTACACTTCTGTAAAGGCAAACCTTCAGATTGGTAGCTTGTTTGGTGATGGATAATGAAATGCACATTTATTTCTCGCTACCCTCTGCTCCAATACGAAAATGGCAGTGCAAGCCACAATCCTCTCAGTCAGAACATACAATCAATAAAAGAAATATATGCAGAATTCACCTCACTGTGTCTAGTACATGGCACTGAATCTGAACTTTCAGTCATCCCAAAAGCAATCCCTTCCCAAAATCCACAGGGAAGTCATCTCCCTGTATTTTGTTCATACAGAAGTCAGATTTTCTAGTAGACCATCATATATATTTCTGAAATCCATGGTCAAGTGAGTTCCATTTTAAGTATTTAATATTAGGTAGAATTCTTTGGAGTTATATGGAACGGAGGAGATTTTCTCCTAATTTTTTAATGCTTACACTTAATAGTGTTGCATACTTGGAAATGTCCATTTTTCATGCTGGATACATGCAAGGGAGTGAGGCTGATAAATAAACAAAACCAGCAGGTACAGGATTCTGGGATTCTGGATAACTGGAAGTTACCCAACATTCAATAATTACGGATTTCTATCAAAATACACAATAAAAGATTGAGAGCTCATTGCAAGCAGACATTTTCACTTCTTGCTCTCATCAGCAGCAAGTAAATCCATCTGTTTGATCAAATCTTTGTCCAAGAAATGCACCAAGTACAGTTTGCTGCTAAAGTTGAAGTACATCTGAAAAGGTAAAAATACAGTCCTTTGAGTACTCAAAGACCCTGGGTATTTATGTATTTTTACAAGAAGTTCCTTCCTGTTACCATCCCTATTTTAGCCAAATTCCACTTTGAGTAGATACATTTTCCAGTCTGCACACTCTCTGGGTTTGATGAGATGCTTTGATTGGGACTCAGCTAGTACCTGAAGCACAGGATTGTGGGTGTGGCAGGTACCTCTGCTCCTGCTGTACTCAGTGACCTCTGCAGAGGGACACAGCTCTCTGCCCCATGGGCTTCTATTCTGCAGAGGCCTGAATCCTCCTGGCCAACCAATCGACCCTGTTGCCTTTATACTGGCCATGCCAACCTGAATTTAAATATCTTCCTTCTCAATCTAGAACTAAATCTTGCTATACATGGCCAAGCAAATCCTCTGCCCTCCTTTCTAAAACCCAGCAAACAATGATGTTGACATTCAACTTCTGCACAAACACCCACACATTTCCAAATTTCAGTTTGAAGTGAAATAAAAACAAATAAAAAAGCCTTTTTTTTTCCAATGTTACAGAACCACAGAATCAGAGAATTGTTGAGGTAGGAAGGGACCTCTTGGGGTTATCTTGTCCAACCTTCTCTGCTCAAGCAGGGCCACCTGGGGCTTGCTGCCAAGGAACTTGTCCTTATTTCCAAGGATACACGGATACACGGACGGAGACTCAACAACCTTCCTGAGCAATCTGTGCCAGTGGTTGGTCACTCTCATGGTGAAAAACTTATTTCCTCTGGTTCCACATGCTGTCTGAAGTAGGGTACTTTTAATGGGAACTTTAAATGACAACAAGATTCCTTGACCATGTATTGGTGAGCAGAACACTGCCATTTGTGGATGAAGATTAAGAACTACTGATCAGTACAGCACCGCTACTCTTGTGACTTGAAGAATAAAGCTGATTGTACTCATCAATATCCTCACAATGTGAAGAAATTATCTCCATAGATCTTTATAAATCTATGAAGAGAATTGAGCAAACCACAGGAAAGACTAATGTCTGTAGCATAAAAGCAGAACTGGCTTATGCAACCAGCTTCATGTGTATTTTAGTACTATTTCTTTTAAGCATAGCAGCCAATAGATTAAGTCTGAACTTGAAAGGTCATTTAAGAAAAGTAGGAAAGAAATGCTATCTTCTAATATTCATATTTTTACATAGAAAAAAATTTGATTTCTCAAGATCAGGCTGCTTTCTCCAGCTTCTTGCCTGTGGTAGATGAGCATAGCTATATTTACTTCAGTAAGACTCACCAGATGGTAATAGTGTAAAATAACCTGTGTTTTTAAGCTGTGTAGTTTTCAAATCATATCTTTATATATATAGATAGATAGATAGATATAGATAGATAGATATATACACACACACATATGTTTTAATTCTAATACATGCTAGGAAGATAGAAGACCCTTAATTAAAAAATTAAAAAAAGAAAAAAAACCAAACCAACCTACAACCATTCAGAGGGTTGACAAGAGTGCCTTTAATGGCCTTAAAATGCCTGCTAAGGCAACTTAGATATTCAAATAGTCATACCTGCTCCTGGTGCTTAGCATGTACCACCACAACTATTCTGGGCAGCCCCAGTTATTCACATTTTGATTGTTTAATGTCTTTGACTTTTTCCAACCTATGTTGATTAGCTTGCAGGGAGAGGGACAGCACAGGCAACATGGCTTCCATTTGATGTACCATTTCACAAAACCTTTACAGTAATCAATGAAAAACATGCCAGAAAAAGAGATGCTGCAATAAATGTTGTACTACATTGCAAAGAAAATCTAACTTTCTACAGCAGAGATGCTGTATGTCATGCAAATGTACATGCAAAGATGCATGTACATTTATCTCTCTGGTGAATAAAGATTTAGCTCTAGTGAGAGAAGGATACACTTGAAAGCTGGAGTCATATTTCTCAGTCAAAACAACACTAGGGTACATCTTCAACAGTTTTCATGCTCTTATGTTTTTATTATTAAGCGACTGACTATGGCCTTATCACATACAGCAAGAAAACAAGATGTTTTGCCAGCACATTTCTAATTTGATGGATCATGACTTTTATCTCCCAGAAAGGATTCGATCTTTGCATGTGCTTTTTTATGGCTACTATTTAAGGCACTGAGCCATGGCAGTATCTCACATGAACCACTTCTAGAATACAAAAAATAGTTTAAAAATGCAAGAGCAGGTACCAGTGATTTTTGCAGTAATTGGGGCTGAGGGGTACATGACCCATGACATTCACAATGACTGAACCTTATAACACACTTCGCTAGTGCTTGAGTCTCAGTTTTCCTTTGGCACTCAAGGTACTTCAGTGCCATGCTTGAAATTTAGCTGGTTTTGCCAGTGTGTCATCTTCATATATTGTTGTAAGTATACAAAGAAGAGTAAAAGACACCTTTACTTTTTGATTCCCCTACTGTCCAGTCCCCCTTCACACACCATATAGAGGAAAGGAATGAACACACAAAGCTCTTGTGACCAGAAGTTACAGGTTTCCTGGGAGGGTGATGTGGGCCACATTTTCTTCCAAACATTCTGTGGACAAATAGGTAGCAACATTTTACATAGTGCCTGTATACCTAAAGCAGCAAGTAACTTCTGCTAAGTACATACTCACCTAATCCCCTGCTGCTCCTCACAAGAGGTTGTCAGGCCCTGCTGACTTCTTGCAAAAACTCAGGTGACAAAAGAGCCAGCAGCATTTCTGCACTGGTCTCAGAAATTTAGTATTTAAGTGGAATCAAATCACTTGAGAGAGAAACAAAGCCAGAAGTCATGCAAAGGCTCCTGTTCCCTGTGTGTCAGTGCCATCCTAATTCACAAGTAGAAGGCTATTATTCTACCAACCCAGAATACTACCCACATCAAAGAATAGTGCATGATAACGGCATTAGAACAGATTAATTCTGTGAGATCAAAGCTTAGCAGTTTCTAACATTGGATGGCTCATGATGAATGGTCCATGATGACTGAACAGGCAAAGTGTTTAAGAAGATACACAAGTGCAAGTGCAGAATTATCTTTCCCTGGGGACTCCATGATTTTCCGAGGTGAGCCTATGGATATTTCTTTTATTTTTGTAATGTTTTTTAAGCTACTTAGGTTTTTGGTTTACAGACTTCCAAATTCAGTTTTGAAAAGTCACTGACAGATCACCAACTAATGGAAGCCAACAAGCAAAAATCAAGGAATGCCTGAGCAAGCCACAAGTAGTTTTTTTCTTTGGTCTTTGCAAAGTTCTTCAGAGAACAGGGTCTCTGATTTTCTTCCTCTACTTTTCAGACTTGAAAATAGCATTATCAATGAGCTTCCCTCAGCAGATGCGAATTTTGGTATCTGTCAACCTCACTCCCAGGGATCTGGACCGCAGACCTGCAATAATTGCATCCTATCTGGATGTACTATGATGCTTTCTGGTCCTACTATGTCAGGAAGCAGCATGAGGGAGCTGTTCCATGAGGAAGAGGAAGCTGAGAGCCAAGCAGGGTGACAGAGCTGGTAAAGGCAACGGTATCAGCAGCAAGAGCCCAGTCTCACCACACCGTGTGAGGTAAGATCCCAGGACAGGCAAGTTGGTAATCACAGAATCATATAATACTTTGAGTTGGAATGGATCTTTTAAAAATCAAGTCCAACCCACCTGCAAACTGATCATGAATATTTCCGTGGATGGAGAATCTCTGGGCAATCTATTTCAGTGTTTTGTCACTCTCATTGTAAAAAACTTCTTCCTTATATCTAATCTAAATCTAATCCTTCATTACAAAACCATTATCCCTGGTCCTATCAGCACGTGCCCATGTAAAACATTCCTCTCCCTCTTTCTTTTATAAATTCCCTTTAAATACTGGAAGGCTGCCATAAGGTCCCCCCATATCCTCCAGGCTGAAAAATCCTAAATAAGTAATAAGACATCAGGCCTGAGGTCAAGAAATCAGTCCACAAGTCAGGGCCAGGATCTAGTGTGTGTACAGGCACAAGCAACAGGCTGCAACACCTACTGTGGAGAGTCCCAAGCAGGAAGCAGTCTCATTCCCAAGCAGCTGTGGGAAGCCTCTGCCATGGGAAGCCTTCTTCCAGCTTTTGGTAAAAAAAGCCCAAAGGTAAAAAGGGCTTTTCAAATATCTCTTTCTGACCAGAGACGTGCCCTTGAGTGCAGAGGGCCAAACTCCTGGGAGGGGTGTGGAATTGTGTTCCAGGTTCTGCCACTACTATTCCAGAGGCAAGGGGGGCTTTCCCTGCTGTCTGCATTTCTCCATACATTGCAGTTGCTTCTGTGGAAAATGCTTTACAGGCTGGATGACTGACATGACTTCCTTGCTAAGTGTCTCCTCTCTGGCGTGGCCCTTCATTCACTCTTTAAAAAAAGCCATTGAGGAATTTCAATTTATATTATTTGAAATAACAAGATTTTAAAAGCAGTTCAAGTAGAGGAAATCACTGTTGGAAGGCCATAGCTGAACCACCAATTTCATCTTTAAAATGGATTTATAGCCCATCCTCTCAAAACTCCTATAAAAAGAAACTTTAACCCACAAGAGCTGACATCAGGTCAACAGGAAAACGTCTTCTTAAGCATCACAGTGATGGTAACAAGTGTGTTTTCAGTGACAGTTTAGCCAATGAAAAATTCCCTTGTTTAGGTGTTGCTATAATTCAAAACCTAACTGAAAGTTACACAAATACCTCAACACTTTTCATTTCTTAGAATAGTACTTTGTGAGTTAAGGGCAGGTAATTTCAAGACAAAATACGTGCATCAAAGCTACCTTAAGGAACTGGTACAGGCAATAATGACCTCAAAATGACTACTCACAGAATTAAATACTGTATACAGGAGCCAGCAATTTTAACCTCATTAACTGTAGAGTAACCTCAGTTCACTAACTCAATTACTTAAATGATTCACACAATCACTATTCCTTAATTACTAGCAAAACTTTAATAGCAAAGGTGTAAAACTGTGGAGACATCATTAAAAAATAAAGTTGCTAGGTTGGCCTCCAGTGCTTTAAATTCATTCTGCCTGAAAATGGAGCTTGGAAGAACACTGACTATTAAAGCTATGGTCCTTCCAAATTTGTCTGTTGCTTTGGAAGAATTTGAGATGCAATCTGTGAAAATGGAGAGAGACTTAACAAACTCTGGATCTGATATAGAGAGGTCATCTTCATGACCGTTTTTTTGTCGGCAGTCTTGCATACAAATTTAAGAGGGACAGAAATGGGCTCTGGATCAGTTTTTCACTTTGATTGATGTGGGCGGTATGGTGGTGGTGTTTGATCATTTAAGAAAGCAGTAGAAAAGTTTGCAGACAAATAAGTGAGCTGTCTTGAACCTGACACCCATTGAAAAAATCAGAGGTAGGAGAAAATATTATCCCGAAAAGAAGGAGACAAGACAGCCATAGACACCTGCAAGTTTCAGGGTAAGGATCACTGTTGAACTACCATCTTAGTAACAAGTTCATTGTGCATGGAAAAACAAAGGGATAGAGGAGGAAGTTCCAGGACATCTCTTGGAAAACTAGCAGGGAATGGAAGGGGAGAGGGAAGGAAAAACGATTTCTCTCAGGGGTACGCTGAAGAAGCAATTAATTACAGAGTGAAGAAGAGAAGCAGTACCACAATCACAGCTGAAAGCATCAGAGGAGTCAAGCAGATCCCTTCTTTCCTCATTTCCTCATTTCCTCAGTGCTGCAGGAAACTGCCCTGTCATGTCATTGGAAGTCAGATGCCAATTTTGAGCTTAGGTGCATAAGGAGGCCTTGGGAATGTTTTCAATAGAGCAGACCGAGACACAGAACTTGCTTCAGTTTTAGTGCAAAAACAAAGTTTGCATGAATTGGTTCCTTATAATACTTTCATATGTTGTTTTTTCCCCTGTTTTCTACAGCTGTGTAAAGCATGACAGTAAGAAAAGTGTCCCCATTAGATCTATTCATTCCACAACAATAATACATACAGTACAACAACAGAATATGAATGAGCCACAAAATAATGAGCCTGTAAAATTTATGGAGGCAAGAAGTCCATTTTTTTAACCAGCTGAGAAAGAGACTACAGAAGCATTTAACCAATTATCTGTATACTCTGCCCTTTTCTCAGCATATCCGGAAGCACAGGCTCTCTTCCCTGACACCTCGGGAGAGGAGCTGCCAAGCATGACTCTGCCTCCACTGCTGCAGCTACACCCACTCCTGTACTCTGTGGCAGCATCAGGGAGCAGCAGTCTCCCTTTTCTTCCTGCAAATGTGAGTGAATGTCCACCAGTCTAGAACTGAGAATCCCAGACACATTGCTGCCAGTGACTAACCCAGCCTCCGTCACCCTGAAATCTGGAGGGAACACAATGAATTTCTCCATAAGGCATATCCGTTTTTATTGATTGCCACAGTTGTGGGGTCTCTTTTTAACACAATGCACTTAAGAAACTGTCATTTTTGTTTCACACCAGATATGTGCACATGTATGCAATTTTTATGAACTACTTTCCTTTCTAGAGATGAAAGTTATCTGCCTCTGGTGTCTTTCTCTCTTGGGTTTTGTATCCTTAGTGATGCTCCCATACAGGAGCTCTGTTTTTCTCCCTGTAAGTGCCAGTCTGGATTGATTTCTGTTCCTCAGCAAATTCTGGTCACTCCCTTCAGAATGATTTCCAAATCTTCCTGTGATCTCTCTCTGGCAGTTGGCTGCAGTCCAGGTCCTTCTGGAACCTGACATTGCACTAAGGTCACTTTCTTAAGTGTAGGTTTGTGACTAAGTTGTGACAAAAGGGGAAATAATTTTACTTTCTGCTTTCCCCTTTTACTTAAGAACATGCTGTATATATAGATTTCTGTCTCTAGACCAGCTCATGAAATGTTTTAGTGCTCTTTCACATTTAGCAGTGCTGTAAAATAGCAGCAGCTCAGTTCAGTGCTTTAGCAGTATTCCTGTTACTTCCAGTGCCTGATCCAGCTATTCTAAAGTTAGTTCATGGATCTCAACACTTCCCTCTGCCTGCCTTTAGACTATAGCCTTCTCAGTGCCTGCTGTGTTTGTACAGTCCTGACCAAAGATCCTCCCTCACCCACAGCAACTGTCCTGAGACCCAGCAGTAATGTCTGCAATAGAACTAAATGTGGTCTTTTTCCTGTGTCACACAGAGGTGTCAGGCTTAGAAATGTTTGTTATACTGTCCTAGGAGTGAAATTTAATGTGTCTAGCTACTCTTAAGTTTGCAGGATTGATTTCCAAATCCAGGGAGGCATATGCCAAACACAGCATCAAACAGACGCAACTACCACTGCTCCAAATTTTGGCTTCACTTCATGTCATTACAAAAAGCAGCTCATTTCCCGCTGTGGAGGAGGTGCAGAATTATGCAGGAGGTCAGACTCCATCATTCTGCTGATCATTTCTGTCCTTTACTGTCTAAAAATAAGTTTTCAAAGCCCTTCTTAGGTCTAATGGAGGCTTCATAAGAAATCCCTGAACTGAGATCCATTTCTGGATTCATGCAAACAGCTGAATGGATCCATTTGCAAGCCAAGGCTCTGATCCAGCAGAGAGATACATTCTTATTTCCTTTACTAGCTGTTTTTAAAATTCTAAATGTTGATGCTTCATTCTTCACTTTCTGCAATTTCTTTTAAGTGACTTTCACAAAGGACAGTTGGCTAATATTCAGTCCTCAGCTTTGTACAGGAGCTGGTGGTCACAAAAAGTGCAAAGCAATATTCCAGCAAATTTCCTTGTCCTCCTGCACTTCAGTGGGGTTATTTGCTGTTGCTCATGAACATTTGATTTGCAGCAGCAGCACAGGTGATATTACCAGTTTCTTCTTATATCCTCAAGCTAATAATTCACTGTACCACAGGAAGCCAGTATAAGATGATTGAAAAGGGCAAAAAAAAGTTTTGGGAAATATCTAATTCCTGAAATGGTAAGAGGTTGGATCAACTTTTCTTTTTTTTCCTAACCAAAAATCACAAATTTCTATTTTCACATTATATTTATAGCAGCTGCTGAATATGCTTATGGCAACTTCCACTTAAAAGAATAACCATGATTTTTGTAGATTTGCCCTATATTAAAATTTTTTGGCTTAGCAGTATCTGGTATCTGAGCAATACAATATTACATAAAATTCTTGGATTTTAATAACATTTCTGGATATGGATCAGTTAATAAACTTTGTTTTACCAACCACCTAACAGATACCCAGCTACGACTGCTTAATGAATGTTTCCCTGAAATGAAATCTGGAACATTTCGAACTATCAGACTGATGGAAAAAATAATTCTCTGTAAGAAAACCCTGTTGCAGATTCAGTTCTACATAGCTGAAGCTCACTTTATTTCAATTGGCAGCGTCTTCACGTTTGAAAATCTTCTCACATGGCATTGTGGCAGTCTTTTATGTTCACAGTGATTATTTACTGAACAATATGCTAAAATAGGTTGCTGGAAGTGCAAGGCCAACTGCTCCCACGCAGTCTAGCTTCCGGAAGTGCTGTATCCCTTCTGGACCTATAGGTTCTGCACGGTAAGGTAGGCACAGAGCCTTTTCCAGGGGCAGGCTTGAAATGCTTGAACATTACATTAGGACTAAAAGTCTGCACACTTTGAAGTGGTGTTACACAAAGTCAAGTGGCTGAGCTGCAAATGTTAAGCCCTCTCCCTGCTCTGGGGTGAAAAATGCGGAGCCGCACCTGCAATGGCAGCTGCACCTGGTGATGGAAGCTGCACCTGCAGTGGAAGCTGCACCTGCAACGGGAGCCATGCAGTCCACGACAGCTGCCTCTTGCTGCCCTCAGCTGCAGGTGTCAGGATCATAAGGCCACCTATGCACTGCCTGGAAGGCTTGCAACGTGCCCTGAAGAAAACTGTAACACCTTGGGCTGCCATGCTTCCATCTTTCTTTTTATGAGAAGGAAAGACTGGAAAGTGGGAACAAGCTCCAGTGCCTGAGCTTACATTACAAACCTGACAGGGAGATGCCAGCCAGCTCTAGCATGAACCCAAGCTGGATAAGCACAGGCTTGCTTTGTAGTCCTGTTGTACAATCCTGAGCTCAAGGCAATAAATCAGCTTCCTTGTTCCCATCTTAACACTTTTATAGCCCCTGCTACAGACACTGCCTCATAATATTATCACAAAAAATAGTATTTGTGATAATGGTGGAGTTGAACCAGCAGTGAGTGCAACTTAGGCACTGAGCTGATGATGAACACTGACTGTGAAGAGGCAGCCACAGCTACAGTAACAAAACATTGGGGACTGTGGTTCCTGTGATAAACAACATGCCACTTCTTTGCTGCTTCCACCAAAGCATTGTATAAGACACTACTGATCAGCTGCATGTAGGTGACATAGCAGTTGCCAAATTGCTAATTTATGGGGGTTTGTCAGGCAAATAGCAGCAGTGGCTGTGGAAGAACTATTAGCAGATGTGAAAATGGATTTTGCTTCATAATTGTCAGGACACTGTAATACATCGGTAATCAGACAGTTTAGGCAGCTCCACCTTTTTTCCAAAATCATTAATTAGAACAGTTCAGCTAAGCCAATGGTGTACATTTCTCCTGAGTTCATGAACTGGCTTTTGACAGAAAAACATGCAGACAGGAAAAGGGGGCAAAAAACCCACAAAGGTGGAACTAAGACATCCTAGTTAGGGACTGCCTTTTTCTTTTATGGCATAAGTGAAAAGATACCAAAAACGACCTTTTCACAAAACAAATACCTTTCAATCTTGTCAGCTCAACATGAGTGTGGGTATTTCAGCTGCTGGACTGAACTACTAAATGTCACAAACATCAAATGCAGGTGTATTCTCTCTGGTATAGACACTGGGGTTGTAGTGTCTTTTTTGCAAAAGTAACAAAACAAAACAGAGCTTACTACACCTGCTGAGGAAGGAAGGCAGCACAGGAGAACATCTAGTCCAAGGAAAGAGATTTCACAACCTCTCTGGGCAACCTGTGCCAGTGTTTGATCAGCCTTTGAGAAAACATTTAAGTGGAACTTCCCGTATTTCAAATTGTGCCAATTACCTCTTTTCCTGTCACTGAGCACTAGAGTCTGGCTCTGTCCTCTTCCCTCATCCCCACCCAATCTGGTATTTACGCCAATGGGTAAGATCCCCTAAATCTTCTCTTCTCCAGGCTGTACAGTCCCAGCTCCCTCAGGCCCTCCTTACATGCCAAATGCTCCAGTCCCTTAATCTTCTTTGTGGCCTTTCACTGGGCTTGCTCCAGTACATTCAGGTCTCTCTTGTGCTGGGGAGCCCAGCAGTGAACCCAGAACTCCAGATACGTCTCACGAGTGCTGAATGGAGGGGGAGGATCACCACCCTCAGTCTGGTGACATCCTGCCTGCTGCAGTACATGGGCACAGCCAAGCAGGTCCCAGGGGCCAAAAGACAATACAAAACTTGTCATAGAATCATAGAACCATTTAGATTGGAAAAGATCTGTAAGATGATTGAGTCCAACTGTTAATTTTGCACTGCCAAGTACACCACAAAACCCTCCTCCTTAATGCCCAAGCATTTATAGAAATTGGAAACTACTCAGCCAACCAGCTAGGAATGTGAAGGCAACATCAGAAAGCTGGTTGGGGGAGAACTTTTTCAAGTATTCTGGGGAATAATGCTGAGGGATTTATTTTATTCCTATACTTAATCTACCTAATCTTTTGTCATTTTCAGATAACACTAGTAAACTTTTACATAAACAAACTACTCAACTATTCAGCTGGAAGCCATGTGTGGAAGCCATTCTCTAGCCCTTCTCATTGTACAGAGACTACAGCTGTTAAATGTTGACACTTTTTTTTTTTTGCCTGTTTAAGAGACATTCAATTTATAGAAAAATTTCACAGGTCTATGTAGTTTATCTTCACAAGCCTTTTTACTTTAGCTTTTGGACTGAAACACTTCAAGCACTTCAAACAAGTATCACATGGCGTTCTGAAGCCTGCTACAGAAATCATAATAAACGGCCTATTGTAGAAGAAGCACCTAAACACACAAAGAAGACATGATTCATTGGAACTGGGACAATTCAACATCTTCTGTAGAGAAGTATTTACTTCTTTCTGATTCACCATTACCTGAGGTGTTTCTCTAAGCAGCAGCAAAGTATCAAAGGTAAGAAGAATTTTAACAGCTCAGCATATGAATAACAGACTTATAGTGAGACACAGCAAACCAAAGCTGTCATAAGGAAGATGAGACAGACAGGTTTGCTCAGGGATGGAACACTATAAGCAACTCAGTAGTGCTGGCTGCAGACGTGCCTGTGGGAGAAAGGCAATGAAAGCCCATAAAAAAGGATAAGAGAAACTTTTAGAGATGCAGTGCAGCCTGGAAAGGGGTGTGGAATTATGACCAAAACTAGACTCCTACTCTATTCAGAGAAATGGGATTTTGTAGGTGTTTGAAATAACATTTGTAGTAAAGAAAAAGAGGGCTCTGTATCAATTCTTTTTTTGAATGAAAAAGCTTGTAAGACCCTGAATAATGACTAAACCCTCAGGTCAAAGGTACACCTACCCGGACAGGAGAGAAATTGAGATGCTATTCCTGCTGAGCCAAGGTGAAAAGAAGATATTCATTGAGCTTAATCAAAAAGTTAACTGAAAGTATTTAAACAAACCTGGCAGAAGAGCTAGAGGCTTTACTGCAGGACTATGGAAAGCCTGAGAATGTCTCCAAAGGCCTCAACACCCACAGCTGCAATTTTTGCTGCGGAAAAACATCCAAAGAATGGTTGAAACCTGGCTTCTGAATTGCTTTTGGAGGTTTTAGGAGGTTTGATCATAGGTTTGCTATTTATAAAAAAAGAGCCAGAGTCAACACATTTCTGGACTAAAATCACTGTAACTATAAAAAGCCATGAAATATAATTTCTAAATATGCATCTTAAGTATCAAGCAGATACTTGATAGCAGATACTCATACAAGAAAGGAGTTCAACTATTGATTTACACAACAAATTTTTGTTCTGGAGAGAAGGACAAAATCCTTGTTATTTTGCACAAAATCACCCTGGGAGGATATGAACTACCTACATTTTTATTTAGAAGCCTCTTAATGCCTCAGATTTCATGGGTGATGGATAGCTGTCTATATTTCACAGGAAGAGCTGCCATGCAGGAAGGCGCCCTTCAGACAAGAATCACAGAATAGCTGCTTGTGATAATGGTTTACAGTGCACTTGCAGCACATATGAAATCCCTTCAGAAGCAAAGATGGTTTTTATAAAAAAGATAAAACCAGAACTGAATTCTAGGGACAATCAGGCAATAATTCCATTGTGAACTGTGATTATGGAAGAGCCATAAATCAGGCAAAGATCTGCCCAGCAGTGTAACCCACTTGCCAGCAGAGTTATCTGAAACATTCAAGTCTCTGGCAGCAATTTTAACTAATGAATCCACTGTAATTAACTCATTAGCAGTTGTTCCAATGACTTTAGCACTGTAAGCCTCTGAGGCTCCAGAAAGCTAGATATTTTAGAGGTTGTAAATTTTGCTAGAATGTGGCAGATATTTGCACAAGGCTCTCCTCAGTAAACAGAAGTGAGTTCAACCACCTTCCCCTTCTTGGGCAAATGTAACATTTGTGGCAACCCTTCCAGGCAGAACACATCCTATGGTGCTTTTCCATGGCTACTCAGGCTGCACAGCAAGGCCAGCAATATACACACATCCTTTTATGCTTAACAGTCAGGTCTTTCTTTACTTTTGGGGCTAAAACAAAACCTCCTACAGCTACAGCTCCATTAGGGACTACAGCAGCTGGCAGTCCTGACTTTGTGCAGCAAAGAACAATAGATGTATAACACACAAAGGTCATTTCTGTGACGGAGTGGGACCTGCTCTAACAAGTTATGAATATGTAGCCAAAAATGGAGTTTGACAGGTGTTTTCTATTCTCTAGGCTGAAGGCCTGCACAATGCACTCTTCCCTTAACTGGGTCTTGCAAAAGCTACTGAAACCCACTACAGCATCATACCAAGCCCCATATCAGTCGATGCTCCTCCTTGACCAGGACTGCATGACCCAAAGGCTTCCTTGCAAAGCATCCCAAGCAGGAGCACCTTATCCAAGTCCATACCGCACAGGTTCAGGCACTGAGAGAGGACAGGCCACTGGGGGGCCAACTATGCAGACACCAACTGCATCCTCACTTAGATCTCACCCAGATTCTCTATATGTGCCGTGTACAAGGCCAGAATGCTGCCTAGCCAACACTAATCCCAGTGTGCAAGTGGGACCAGAGGGTCTTTCCAACCTAGGCAGCCCTCAGCATCCCCTGCCCCTTTTCATCAGGGGTACAGCCTTCCAGTAAAAACATATTGCAAGAAAAGAGGGAGAAAAGCCACTCCACACCAGGACAGCTATCCACACTTATCGTTCAGAATCCATTCTTGCCAGTACTCCCCAAGGACACCACATGCAAGTCTTGGCCTTCACTAGGCTGGACTCCTTGAAGATCCCTGTTCCACAGGGGGTGCTCTCTTCCAAGTCTTTCTGGCACATGTGTGTTTTACCACCATACCTGTCAACTCTGCTGCTACTGGTTATGTCACACTCCTCCCCATGGAGAGACACTGTGCCATGTTTTCCCGTGGGACTCGCTCTAACATGCACAACAGAGCTAGAAAAGCCTAGCCTGCCCTCGGTTCATATGCCTAGTACAATCCTTTATACCTAAGGCAGAAGATCTGGACAGACTTGTTGCTTTGAGAATAAAAACACGTTTCAGCACTTAAGTTGTTTCTTGTATCAGATGCTTAATGCAGAATCATCTGCATTTTATTTTTAAATATTGAGAGAAACATTTTATGAACTGTCACTATCGAGTCTGGCAGATAATAAGTGTAGCTGGGCCATAGTTTCTAGAGTTTCATCACAGTTTGGTAGTAGTTAAGCATTTTCTAATGAAAGATAGAATTTGTAGACACTGACAACATACCGGAACTGCAGGGGGTAGAAAAACACAAAACCAGATAATTCTGAAAGATGTCAGTGACGATCATGAGAATTTGCAGTCCAGGCAATGCCTGCCCAAGTCTGGGTACAGCAAAAACAAGCACCCTGGGGTGCTGCTCTATTTCTTTTAGATCTGGACCCTGCTGACACTAAAAGAGAACTGGGGGAGGAAAGGACAGCTCGGTTATGGAGGCTGGAAGGAACAGGACAGCCCAGTCAGGACACACCCGGGGTGCTGGTCTGACTTTGTTTAGCTCTGCCTGCAGCCAAACTCCGGCTCACAGTAGTGATTATATAGCTCCTAGTGCACCAAAAGCATGGCTCCTCAAAAGCCATGAGGAGATGTAAGATCTGTTGGGCCAAACAGTGTCCAGAACAGCTGGCAGCTGGCAGCTCAGCCACAGACCAAACACACTTAGAAGAGGCACCAAATCTCCCCTGATCTGCTGGCAGAGCAGCAGCTCTGTGCCGGTGAGCTTGAGCCCTTCAGGAAGATAACCTTCCACCACTCCTGTGGTGTTGGCACTAGCTAACTGGGCAGACAGGACAGATGACCCCAGAACAAAGTAAAAAGCAGCAGCAAGTGCCAAGCAAGACAGGACATCACTTCAGCTCCATCAGAGTGTGCCAGACAGGTGAGGATACAGTCCCTGAAGCAGCGATCTCAAACCTCTGGTGTAGCAGATAGCTGAGGTAGCTGTCCCCACATCTTTAGCTAATTTTCATATGCAAATAGGGTCTCATCTTGCATGTTTGATAAATAACCTTTACTACTGCTACTGATGTCTTCTTCAGCACAGATAGACTGTGCACTTGCCACAATCAACTGATACAAACCTAGTCTTTCTCAGTCTGCAGCATTCCAGTTTTTGGAGGAGGAAAAGACTAAATTTGAAGCTTAATTATTTAAAATAAATTACTTACCTCACTTAAGAGTTAGAGATGTGATTTAACAAGTTAAGGACTGACATTTAAAAGTTTAGTGGTGAGTCAGACTGTGCCAAAAGGGTGCAATTGAGAACAGAGTGAAAAGTGAATGTAAACTCTCTGGAGCTTTAATCTTGATTGCAATATTACTGACAAAACTCAGCCCAGAACTGACCCAGATTCATCTTGCCTAGCTTTTTAAACATAGATGTGACACCCCATTTAGAAACTGTTGTCCTACACACCATCTGTAGTTTATGGAGAAAAATCAAGACCTCTGGGGGAAATCAGCCTGATCTGAATCCCAGATCTCAACAGCCTGTTAGCAATATTCCCTTCCCGTTTAAAAGAAGTCTCCTGATTGCATCACCCCTTGCATCTGCGAGCTGTAGGAGTCAGGCTGTTCATAAAAATCTGCTTTAGACACCACAACATCTAGAACTTACCCTCTCTACTCAACTTTCCTAGCTTGCTGTGTTGCCTGCTCTGTCACTCTCCTACAATGACCACAGAGGATTCCTGTGGTTTAGGGGCATGGCCCAGCAGGTGCCATTCTGCACACACAACAGGTTAAAGCATGGAGTTTACACAGCCATCTGGAACACATCTCCAGTTCATTTTGAGCACCCATAGGCACAGGACTCCAGATGAAGCCTCATGAGCCTTTTTTAACAGCTGCCAGTTTGTGGTGGCCCCATGGCCACCAGGGACACTGCTCTGCTGTCCAACTGGACCCACACTCCTCTTCCGAAAAGCTGCCCCAGCCTGTACTGGTATTTGGGGTTATCCTGCCTCAGCTGTTGGTCATTTTGGCCAGACTGCCAGGATGCTTCTCAATAGTAGCCCTGTCCTCCAGCCTATCAGCCTGGTGTCATTCAGGGAGGGCTCTGCTTCCATTTACCATCTTTCCAGGCATTTCAAAAGGTAAAAACATCCCACCTTTGTTTCCTTTTGCCTCTTTCTGAATCCTCCCATACAAGGGGCATCACTACAAAGTGGAGTAAGAAACTATGTGTGACAGATTGCATTAACAAAGCTCAGAAAAAGGAACAGAATGGGAAAACTTTCACTATTCTTATGTTTTAAGCGCACACAAACAATGCAAGATTCCTATTTGCCCTAAAGGTACATAAATTTTTACTGGCTTTATTTGCTGGAAACAAAGCGTAATGTTCAGTATCACAGCACAATGATAGGGGTCTGTCAGTTGTGCAGTCACTGGCTAGATCAATAAAATAAAAATGCAGTTTCAAATCGACCAAACATAAAATAACATCTCTGAAGGCAAAGAACCAGAACAGTCTACAAGTTTGATGGACTGTTGAAGAAAAAGATTCAAGAGTTCTTTCAGTAAAGTTCTTCAATTTGCCAAGGTGTAATAAACTGGTATTTAAAAATATACACTGTACTATGCTTAGCGTGAAAATCAAGAGAGACCATACCACCAATATAACTAACTAACTAACTAACTAACTAAATAGATTCTACTATCAAAACACTGTATTCATTTTGCATTTTCTTGAATAGGAAAAGAAATATCTTTTCCTTTAGTGAACTCGAGGTGAAGAGGGATTAAAGTGATAACATTCAAAAGAAATGCATTTGTTTATATCATCTAAAATAGGTGGGAAATAATGACACAGAAGAAAATATCAAGATGACAATGTAAGCTATGGAAGATTTTAAGATGCCCTTTCATGCTGAAAAGCAATGCTGTAATAGCACTTTCCAATTCCATGTATCTCTGTTTTCCCTAATTTTTCCCCAAGATTCTCCATATTTATAAGTGGTTACTGTTTCAAACTTGTGATCAGACTTTCAACACTTTTTTTTTTTTTTTGCAGTGGGGATACTGCCCAGTTTCAGAATTCCTACAGGAAATTAAGGTTCTGCAATCACAGTTTGCATTTAGAGATAAGAAAACATTGAGTTGTCCCCATCCTATAAACCAGCTCCCCAGTTAGGGAAGACAGACCCTAAGAAGGTCTTTTTGTTTCTGTTTTTTCTGGAGAAAAGACAACAGACTAGTCTTTAAAGCACACCTACATTACATATGGAAAATCTAATTCCAGGTGTTTCATTGGTATTGACCACATCAGGGATTCAAACACAGGTGTCACAGGGCAGTGTCCTAAGTGGAATCACACAGTGCTATTAGGAGCACTTTGCAAATGGTCCATGAGCTGAGAACAGCAGGAGCATATCCACATATTGCACTGATGCTTCAGGAGTTCATGCGGTGAGAAGCACAGCAGGGCTGGGAACAGGACACTGGGAACAGGCTCCAGATTTTAAGGATAGAACTCCATAGGAAGAGATTGCTTTCCTTAGAGTAAAGAGAAGAAAGTCACAAGAACACTGGCTGGAAGACACCCCCAGTGGTCACCCAGAGCAACCTCCTGCCCAAAGCCAGTACCCGCTCGGTTCTGCCATGGCTTGGTCTTGCTCAGTCTTGAATACTCTGACAGGCAATGAGGGCATCACCCACCCATAGATAAGGCTTCTCCTCGCATTTAATCTGAGCCCTGCAAGCTTCAGTGCAGCCATTTGTCCCTTACCATATGTTTTGACTCCACCAAGAAGACTTGGGCTCTGTCATCTCTATCCCTGTTCTTTAAATAGCTATACACTGCTCTATACCATACCCACCCTTCGACTTCTTCACTGATTCGCTCAATCTCACACTGTAGTGCTTGTTGACCCACCGGACCCTCTTCTGTAGGTAAAGAGATGCTACTGCTCCTCTGAGGGATATCCAAACAAATCAGGAAACACTGCATTAGGTCACTTCAAGGTTATTCTCCTTTTCTTTCCCTTCCCTGAACTTTTTTTGCAAAACAAGCATATTACCACAAATAGTTGCAATGATACAAATTAACCTTATCTGATAAAAATTAACATGACCCAAAAGCTGTTCCATTGATCCATGACAAAATATGGGGTTATCTTCTTTACTTGAGGTGCCTAACAAAGACAAATAAAGAAACAAAGAAAGATTTACGCCTAGGCTATTATTTTATTCCTAGCTGAAAATTGAAAAAAAGCACCTGAAAAGAGCAATTAATCTTCCTTATCTGAGCTGACTTATCATAAGAGGCATCGCCTTCTGGAGTTGTCTGTTCACTTCATTGCCTGCAAATGGAGGGTGATAGACTTAGGCTCAGGCATCGAACTTAGTGTAGATGACTCCCATGTTACTAGCAGTGTTCGCTAATAATATGCAAGCTAAACAGACAAGCTAACTTCCTCTCCTAAATTCAATCTGGTTTGATAAAGCAAGAAGGAGTAAAAATGTGGTTATGTTTTGATAGAACAAGAAGCAGTTACAAATCTAAATGCAAGGATGGCATTAATGGTGCAATTTGCATCACTCTCCAAAGCTAATGTGCAGCCATTACACTTTCTTTTAGTACAGTGTAAAATGTACATTGTATATTTAACTCAAGAGTTTGGAGACTCTGGGAAGCTTCACTGCTTTCTTACTACAGTGGACACCTTAACTCTGTTCTCTTACTTCATTCATCTCCTCTATGAAATTCCTATACATTATTAAAAAAGGAACACATGACATCTCCTAATGTTATTCTCAATTGCACATTGTTATTTTATATGATTTGTCAATATTACACTCATGATGTGTAGAAATGTAAGCCCTTCTCTACTAAAAAACCACTCCAAAGCCTAAGCTCTAGCATTATTCATACCCCTGCAACATCATGGCAGATTTAATTTATCAGCACCAAAGTGTTTTTCAAAGCTGACAGCAAGGAGTAAGAGCATTGTGAGGGATCATCATATACCATAAATGTTTTGGCTGGGAGAGGTAGATCAAAAGGCATTTTGGCAAGGAAAAAGAGGACCCCTAGGAACAGAAATGTAAGAAAAGTACCTAAGTTAGGAATTTATCCACCTCCTCGCTCTGGAGTAGAAGCAGTGAGGAACTGAACTGAAACCCTGGCTTGCCCTCAAGCAGCCAGGAGGTGTGATGGACTGGACTAGACCAAGAAAACTGAAAACACACGGAACAAGGGGGCCGGAAAGGGAAGATGAAGAGTGGTACCTTCACTCCAGTGCAGAAGCAGCCCTTCCTCAAGACACGATGCAGTGTCATCTGAAAGCCTTTATGTGCAAGGTCTGATTTCTAGACAAGGTGTCTTTCAAAGCTCTTCAATCGTGCAGATCACTGTTTCATGATTGATATTGCCATTCTGTCAAAGAGAAATAGTTGGGACCAGTGAAAAAACTTAAATCTTAACTACTACAGGTTTTTTTCTTCTATAAAATGCTTATTTTATACCCATTTATATACAGGAACACCTATGAAACAAAGTAGACAGTACAGAATTGCAATTCTATGCTTTTTAACAGAAACACTGTAGTTCTGCCTAAGCCAAAATTATTCAAAGGCAAAACATATTTAACTGATGAGATGAGAAATTCAGTGTGGCAAAGATCTTATTTAGCCTCGATAAAGTCTGAGCAAGAAAGAGAATGAAAGAGAGACAAATTCACAGTAGCACTGGCACTGAGGATACAGAGACAAGCTTGGTGGGGAGAGGGCCAGGGTGAGATGGACATTTAACACCATAGTTTTGGCAAAGACTCATATCCTATAATTTTAGCTATCAACAGAGCATCCTCCAGAGAGTGGTGTAAAGCCTAAATTCTGACTCCTTCCAGTCCCTTCCAGAGAAGCAAAGACAAACTCGATTACTAACAGAGGGATCTGTAATTGTTGACTGGAGTTAAAAAGAAGTATTAATTTTCTTCTGTCAAATTTAAATAGATTTATATTTGGCTTATCAAAGGTATTCTGGTACATAATGGTGCAAAAAAAATATCCAGCAGAGAATTGGTAGCAAAAGCAAAATACTTCAAAATTAAGCCCTGTGCCATACCTTGGAGTCACAGCCTTCAGCTCCAGCAGTTTCTGCTTCTCCAGCTCCCTTATCTACCTTTCTATAACGAGTCCGGCTCACAGAAGGTGAGTTCTCTGAGCACATTTTCAGATCAAGAACCTTATTAAAGGAACATAATGTGAGGAAGATAGGACCAAGTGATTGACAGTAATTGTATTGGAAATGGGAAAGGCTGCATAGCCTTTTTGAAATGCAGATGTTCCAGGAGTGTGAGAGGTTGAGATCCAATGCTGCACTGGGCCCATTAAACAGCTTTTTAGTCCAGAAGGGCCTTCAGAGTCTCACTTCACAGGCCACAACATTTCACTGTTTAATTCCTTCATTAAAGCAGTAAGAGTTCATTGTGCTGTATCATATCTAGATTAAAAGGATTTTCAATGAAAAGAATAATCTATAAAACTCCTAGATAAAGTTATTCCAACAGTTATTTAGCCTTGCTGTGAAAAGTCCTCTTTTTTGTCGCCTGAAATAATCTGGTTTTAGAGATTGAGTAGCATCATGCTTTCATTCACTGGATTAAATTGTCATCCTGTATCAAAAAATGTCACTGTGTAGCAACTCTTAAACCACGATAAAATAGCGTACCAACCTTCTCTTTGTCAAAATAAAAAGATTGTGCTTTCTCACTTCTCCTCACAGGCAGCATGCCCAGACCTCTGACTGTGCTGGAAGATTTCAGAGGCATTTGAAACATCAGCACCACAACTGGACTCAGACCCCAGCAGCAGCTTCACCAGGATAGAAGTCACATCATACCTTAACTCCTACAGGATATCTTTCACCAGATATATTCAGGTATCCCTGGTTTCCTTAGTGCCACACTGTACACAGGGTGGTTCCAGAGTTCCCTGACAGCACAATGGCTTTGTACCACCAGTCAGAGGTGACAGCTGTAGAAAACAAGAGCCTGAAACAGCTGAGTGAACGCTGTCTTATGAAAGACTATGTTGTGGTGATGCCTAAAGACTTTTAGCTTTTTTCATGTATTTGTGGCCTTGTAGATTTTTAACATATAGTTGTATAGTTTCTAGTACTTTTCCTGCCCTTTCTCACATTTTAGAATAATGAGCTAACCCTTTCTAACACATTCTTGAAATTCTGTTTAGTCTTATTCTCAAGAAGAGAATTTCTGACAAGGACATCTTGTTTTTCACCAGAATTTGAGAGACATAACAAGATATAGGGCAAAGAACCTCCTGGACCAACTCCAAGGGGCAGACACAAGGGTGGGTTACTGGGGCAACTGATCTCTTATTGGATGTACCTGCAAGATATACTAATTAATTAACCTTTTAATAATTGTGGAAATCCTGTATCACATGTGTGCAAAGCCATATTTGTGCACCTGAAAGCTTTCATTAAAGAACTGCTTTTTATCTTACCCCTCTTGTTTGGAAAGTTTTTGTCTTTTGAGTCTAGGCAGCAGTGGAATCAGAAATACCTGAGCTAGCTTTTAAAAACTTCACTGTGACAGCACGGAGCTCCATACAGCTAAATTTATCTTGTTTCTTGGCAGTCTACAGCATAGACATACTGGGTAAGATTCATCCGGCCAAGTGTAGACATACACATCTGAGCCAGACACCCTTGGCTCCTATATGGACATCTTCTCTGAGAGTAGGTGTTTGAAATAGATTACATGAGTCACCCCTTAAAAGAGCCTACTTTTCTCCATGGATCATACAGGGAACCTAGAATAGCTCAGAGGTAGGCACCTCCAGGATATAGTAAAGTTTGCCAAATTGAATCCCACCCACTCCAAGGAGAGAGGAGAGACTCTTGAAAAAACCCATCAGAAAATTTCAGAAGTCCTGTTTTTGCCTTTTTCTTCTTCCCCCTTCCATCAGGCTAGGTATGAAAACAGTGAGCATTTGAGGCAAAATAGAAAAGAGTTTTGTCAAACTTCTTCATTCAAAATGAACTTTTCCAAGTACTGCTTCACTTCAAACTTGCATGTATTAAGAATTTCAGATTAATTTGCTTTATTTAAAGAATCTCTGGTGGAAAGTTACACTTTTCCATATAACTTTCTACCTTGTTTAAAACTATCAGCCTTCTGTCATTACAACATTTTGGTAATTTCTTCCATTTTTCTGTATGATTTCAGATAAGTCTGGAAAAAGGTGAGTGAACACTTCAGTGTTTGCATTACGACACTAATGTGTATCAGGGTACTGCACCAATTGCAGCTTGGTTATTTTGGAGACTTTTCTGTTTCTCATTTGATTTTGGCAAGCAAAAATAGTTATGTGCAATGTGTTGCTTAGGAACTACATACTAGATACTGCATGAACTCAATAATTATTACTGCAGTTGACCTTCATTTCTTTGTAGACATTAATAATTAGAGTACATATTTTCATTAGGATTAGGAAAAAAAAAACCAACAACTTAAAACACACAAATCCAGATAACACAGTATTTCTTTCTGCTTACAACTTTCCAGTCTCATACTGATCAAATGGGAACAGTGTGTAAGTGGGGCTCACAACCTGAGATTCCAAGAGGTCCATGCACCTTCTTCATTTCTTTGATTTATATTGTGAGAACAAAGTGATAGGGCAGGTTGAGCTCATGGTGCTGGAGATAAGGTGTTTCAAGACTTAGTTCAAGAGATTTCAAATGAAGTCCTCTGCTACAAGTTGCTTCAGTAAAAACAGAATAAATTATTTTTAGCTGAAAAAAATCCGTTTTAATTTTTTCTTCCTTTAGATAGAAAAAATTAGTATTTTATATTAAAAATGATTATTTTAACCCCTCTTCTGTGCTGTTCTCCTGGGATGCAATAGTTTAAGAGAATCAGGAAGATGTGGCCACAGAAATGCCATTTATTTGCCAGTATCAATTACTCCATGTGCTACTGATCTTAAAAGTTGTGCTAGGTAAATGAGCTGGAAGAGACTCACAAATACAATGTTCCTGTTGTCCTCTCTTTGGTTACTCTGATACATTCATCTTCCACGTGCACAGTTTTCTCTTACTGGCCTATCAAGCATGTACATTTGAAAGAAGTAATACTTCTTCCTGTACTACATCATTATTTCTCTTCTTCCCTGTTTGAAGAAAACAACCAAAGATGTTCTCATTTTAAATGGTGACTGAAAATACAAGAAATTCTCAAAATTGCTCTAAAGCAAGTTAAATTAAAGTTTTGCCTTTGAACTGGGATGGAACATTATAGGTTAAATTTTCATTTACTTTGGGGTATATTTAATCTGAAATTTTGGGTGTTCTTTTGGTCTTTCTCAGCAGCTTTTTTAAGTTTCAGCAATGAAAAAGGTTAGCAGGCAAAAGCTGAAAAGTGGGGTATTTCTGAGTACACTAAATGAAATGCACCTTTTACATCATACCATAAAATTAATTATGCCAGAGAGAAAGCAAACGTGTGTTAGACAAGCTCTCAAAGACTTTTCCGTGAAAAGAATTCAGACCAACAATCAACACAGACATATAAAACTGCATTGTTACAAAGGTTTTCTCCTCAGAACTTATAATTAATGTAAATTTTAATTCCACACTGCAAGATAATGCTGAATGCCCAAAAGATAAATTATGGCAAGGTAGATTTCAAATAGAAGAAACTATGAAGTATTTAAGAAACTAGATTACATAAACAGTGCTACATTATAAGCATCCAGCTTGTGTGGTAGAGTCCATTTTTATTTAATAACAACATAATGCAGGATCATTTACAGATAAAAGAGCAAGAATCCCATTTTTAGACACAAACCAGTTAGTTCTTTGAATGAGACATGGATCGTCATGTATTTACATTAATTAAAAATGACATGAAATCTTATCTAAAGACACTATTGTATCACTATGAAGCATCACTTATACCTTTTACTTGTCAAGTTGTCAAACTTTTTATGAGTAATATCTGAGTTTCCTCAGTCATTCTGTGATTGGTATACAAGCACAGAGCAGTATTTAACTTTTTGACCATGTAACTGCACTTGTTGGCTGACTTGATTGTTTCTGTTGTGGATAGGACAAATTACATTGCACTGGGCTTTGTTGTGGTACAAAGATTGTGTCATCCCTTTTCATTATTTAACTTTTTTTTTTTTCCAATGGACTCACACTGTAGCTACATCAATTATAATGAAAATTACTAATTATAGTAGTAATACTCATTATGTTGTGCATATATTAACAGCACAAGCAGCACTTGATTCCTGGTGTACAGCACACCAGAAATTCAGCTTGATTTTTGTGGCCCTTACTGCATCCCAAAACTGCTCTTGCCCCCAGACAGACAAGATCCTTGTGTTACTGCACAGGTTTGTTTCAGAATTGGCACTAACTTGTACATTCATTTTATAAACTTTGAAACATAAGCATTTTCTCTTCACCTCCAGATTTTCTCACCCCTTGACACCGGTCAACTCTTCAAAGCACCGCCTGACAAGGAGACAGAACAGCCTGCACAGAGGCATCCTGCTGGGAAACAGCAGCACCCCCTGACATACATCTGCCACAAGTTTCTTCTAGCCCATCATTAAGACCAGTGGTCATAGACCAAGATTTTTTTTGAAGTCTAATTTGATTTCACACAACAATATTCCAGCTATTGTATTCATTCAACAGGCCTAGTGCCATGATTTAGGAGTGTGCTTTTACAATGTACACAGAAAACATCTTCCCAGGGTGTGAATTCTTTTGTGGTTCAACATACAGAAGCCAAAAAAAAAGTTCCTGGATTTTATGTTTCCACCTTGGAAAAATTTAGTGTTTCTATCCTTCAAAAAAACCGAACAGTTGAATATTTGTATCTTCTGCAAAGATTTTCCCCACAAGATCAAGTTTGAGAGCTTGATCTGGGGATGCTCAATAGTCTACAGCCCTGTGTACTGTCACACACGCTCTGTCTCTCACCAGGCATGGTTCTGCAGCTCAGAGTCCAGAGAGAGGGGCAGGGAGGCAACTGCAGAATAGGAGTTGCTGCAAACATTGAAAGAAAGACAACCCAGTAGGACAAGGCATCAAGATGAGCAGAGGAGAGCCCATGTCATGGTCTCCTCTACTCCTCAAACATGTTTATTTGTAAAATAAACCAAACTGCCAACAGCTTTCTGTGTAAGAATAAAAATAAACAAAAAAACAACCCTAAACCAAACAAGCAATCAAAATAAAAAACAAACAGCAAAATATATGTGTATAGTCCTGAATACTCAGTAGCAGCTTTAAATGGACTGAATAAACCTCCTAAACAATAAATCAATGACCATAACATGAGCACACATCTGCCTCTCATGTGCTACCTGGCATATATAAATATATTTCCAAAAAAAATTTCACAAGGATTCACTTCTGTCTCAACAGGGACAAGGTAAAGGAAGGGATGATGCTTTAATGCAAGAAGTTAAGGCTGACAGTCTGGAGCAGTACTGTTATTACTTGGCTCTCAAGCACACCCAAAGCACACAGCTTTGGTACCTACCAGGTAAAGAGAGCTTTTCAGGGTGCTTACTGCTGCAGGGCTGTCCAAGACCTTCACTAAGCTGCAGCATTTGGCGTAACTGTTGCAGCAATCCTGCACAATGCCTGTGTGTTTCTCAAAGCCCTTTTCCAAGTCTCTGCATGATTTAACTGAGAGCCAATATTCTATTTCCACCATATTTTAAGTTAACAGCACAAAATTCTGGACATATCTTATTACTCTGCTCGTCTTTTCCCCCAGGGCCTTTCGGCCGCCTCTGACAGCTTTCTGATTGCAGCCTCTCCTTGCCCAGCAATGCTTCAAGTTTCATCATCCAAATTACTGTACTTTAAGTCCCCTGCAGTAACTGTGTTTATTTCCAATATCCCAACAGGAAGACCCCCACCAAGATGAGTCATTCTTATTTCCAAGGGTGTTGTGCTGAGGCCACTCAGAGGAAGATGCCACAGCAGCTGCTTTGTATTAGCCTAGTGGGGGGAAAAAAGCACAAGACCCTGCTTTCAGCTAAATTTCTTTCCAGCAATACAGACATTTTTTCTAGAAATGATGAAAATTACAAACACTTACTCTAACAAAAACCCTGTTGGAAGCACCAGAGTCCTGAAAACCTCTGGACTTGTGCCACGATGTGCGGAAATGGGAAGCGGCTATTTTAAACTTGCTGCTGTCTGGACAGAAAGCGATGCTTTGCTGTGAACTTCTGGGCCTCTGAGCTGTTCATTCATGCGTTGTTTTTTGGCAGCCTTCACCATTTCCACAGAATCACTGGCAGCAGCCTCACTAGAGAGCAGGTAATTCTGACCCTGCAAGTTATCTACCACTATTAATCACAAACAGGTTTTTAGCTGCCTCCTAGCAGTGATTACTCAGAGCTGTTTTAGGATGGTCTAACACTGCCATGAAATCTCACACATACAGATTCTCTGAGGATTCAGAATAATCCTTGCTTTCCACTCAAAGGAGCACAAGGCAAACTTTTCAGCATGTTACTGATGTAGCACAGATAGAGCCAGCTCATGCAGACCTTCAAACAATGGAGCTAGAATTGGGTCAAGATGTAGCAGAAGTCTGAAAAGTTTAGGTTCTAAATCAAAGATGGATTTCCAGCCCTAATTCTGTTATCTTTGAAAAGAATCCTTGCATATTATACACAGGCAGCACAGACTAGTCACTGGACTATAGTATCATTTACTCTTGGGCTCCAGAGAGGTAGTTAAAAATAAACAAATGCCCATGTGTATCAGCATAAGAACCCCACATCACCAAAACTTCAAATATCAATGGAAAATTTGTCACCATATGCATGCAGTGCTTAGGTGTGATATGATGTGGCTTTCTGGAGCCACTGCAATTAGTCAGTGATACACAAAATGAGGAGTCATGGTAAGTGCACAGAAAACACAAGCAAGGCCACCCAACAAGCAGCTGAATTTTCGAAGTGCTGCTTAAACTCTTACAGGCGGTTCTATGAACAGTGGGACAGCCCAAGGTCAGAGATGCAGGATACAGTTTCAGAGACGTGGTGGGGAAACATCTTCTCTTAGAGTCCATCTCACATACACAACTTTGAAAGCTGTCATTTTAATTGCAGACTTTTGTTACATTTCCTCTTCCTAGCTACTCTTCTTTTCCCAAGTGAAATAAAAGTGGTGCCTGACAGGCTGTTTGGAAGATTAGGGATTTCTTTGTTTTTTGCTCTTAATGTTCTTGCTGAATTTATTTATAGCTTGGCTGGTTATTAGAATTTGTTCCATATGGTAATCTGGCAATGCCAACACAAGGATTTAAAATTAAAAAATAGATTATTTCAGCAAGAAATATAAAGAATATTTTGTGATTTGGAAATTCACTCAAAAGTATTGGGACAAACACTTTAACCCAGCTTTTCAGGAGAGAAGTGAGGGAGGAAAGTAGCCAGAGGGTAAATAGGAGACTATATAAAAGTAGAAATTTTCTTTCATGTTGTTGGAAAGTGGCCCAAAAGCTCATTGTGTTGAAGCCTACTTCAACAAGAGGAAAGAAGACAGCTTTTCTGGATTAGAGGGTTTTCCAGTCTTCTGCTTCTGTAGAAAATGCAGCTATGAACCCCTGGGAGGAGAGCAAAAAGGAAACAGTCCAGGAAGCAAACAATTTGGATCCAAACTAAGACAAATTAGATACATGCCCATATAACAGAAAATACTAATAAATTACATGGTTTCAGTTTTAAGCATATAGAGAAAAGGCTGTTCTGCAATGCCAAGGGGACAATAAGAAATAAGAAATTATATACATCTAGGTTACCTTGAAAATTATGCTTTAATGTTTCAAATGACATAGTAATACTACAATGCAGGTTTTTGACCCCTGCTTCAAAGATGCCTGGACTAGTTGACCAAAAATCTCAGATACACATTTGATGAGGGGGCTTTGACTAGAAAAGAGAATGTCCCGCTTTGTAACTGGTTAGAATAGAGATTTGGTTTGCAGCCTACCTTCAGCATAAATTTATAAAAAAAGGAAACACACAAGCAAAACATAACAAAACAGAAAACAGATTTCCAAGTCCCACATGCTTTTGAACAAGTATGTCACAATTTCCCCAGAGTATTCAAACCAGGATGGCAGCAGCACTGGAAAAATATATTGCACAGACAGCATCAGTAAGTGAAAATTGTATTTTTATTACCAATAAAGTAAAAAGTCTGAAATCACAGAAAAAGTACTTTTCCCACACGGACAAAATATTAAAAAATAAACTCATTTAAAGTGAAGACAACATTCTCTATTCCTCCAATTTCAACAATGGAGACCGATATGTAGAACAGAAAAGACTGATCAGTACAATCTTTGCCAAATTCTGAACAAAATTGTACAGGATTCAATATTATCACTAGCAGTAAGGTCAATGTGACAGTCAAATATGACTGATTGCAGCCATAAGGTTTGCTTTTTTGATTTCAGAGTCTTTTGTAAATCCAAGTAAAAATACATAGAAAGCAGGTGTGCTGCTGATTTTGTTTCTATTTTGGCCAATGTGCAAAATAACAGTATCCAGTAGCATCAGTCAAAAAATACAGGTATTAGTGTACTGATAAGGAAATGAATCTTTGGGTTTCATTTCCTCACCTTGCACTTAAAGGAACAAAGGAGTTTGTTACAAAACTAGTCCTAAGAGAAGTGCTGACACATACTGCTCTCGGTTTCAAGACTTTTAAAAGGCATTCAGTTATTGTGTTAGAGTTTTGAACAAAGGCCAAGATTTGTGATCTTTTACAGAAGTCAGTGAGAGCTGGTTGGCTTATGGGGTCCAGGAAGAAAACAAAACTGTTCCAGAGAAGGGGGCCTGACACACAGAGATGGGACATCATCTGGCTTGATTATTGGGTTGCTGCTATCAACAAGACCCAGCCAAGGGTCCCCAGGTCCATCAGAGAGATGGTGATCTGTCCCAGTCTCTGGGGATCCCCTCTGAGCCAAGCAGCAAGGGAGTGCTGGTCTTCTCTGCCCAGCACACAGAGGAAGTGGCACAACACACTGAGGGACAGCGTTATGGTGGGTCAAATAATCCCATCCCTGTCTGCACCTACACAGTGACAGAGCCCTGAGGCACATATCCCAAGCAGCCTGTCCACCAGGAACACATCCATCACCCTCCAGTGAAGCGAAGAGATGAGTGAGTGCAGAGAGGGACAGAAATATTACGCTGTTCTTGGACAGCAAGAAACCCTGCTGTAGGAAATGGCACAATTGCCAGTGGTGGTTTAAACCAGCTCAATACACCTGAAGAGAAAGCAGATAATACATCAGTAAAACCACAATGGATATTAGAAGTGCTCAGGCAAATTTTGTACTCCATATATGAGGGGAGAAGAAGTCCTGTGCTCTTCCCCTACTCCAGCAAAATCCATGTGATTTTCATGCCATACTAATTCATTCAATAGTTTGCTCTTCAACACATCTCAACTGTCATTAAGGTTACACCAATTACAAGGACAATCCCTTGCTTGTATGAAAACATATTTTTATATTTACAACTGTTCACACTTTAAGACTGCCTGGCAAACCAAAGCACAATGAGTTTAACAATTACAGGTTTGTTTCTTGCAGCAATCAAAGGTAAATGATCCTTTTCTGTTCCAGTCTTTCATGCTGATACCAAACTGGGAAATGCTCTAGGCAGGTGGGACCACAAATTCCCGGAAAAAATTCCTCTTTTCTCTGCCCTAGTCAGTGGGCAGGTCAGGGTCAAAGGCTATTGCAACACAGAAGGGGAAGCCAACTAAATTCTAATATTTCCTTTTATCCCCCCATGAAATTTCTTCCTGAGACATACTTTCACATACATGTTTTATAAAAGTGTAAAGGTAAAAGAGATTTTAAGGTCATAATAGGGAACAGCACATCTGTGAAAATTCAATTTTTGTGTAAGTATATGCTGCATTTTCTAGTTTCTTCCCTGATCCTGCAGAAGTCAGTATCTAGTGCTTGCCATCTCATGTATGCACCAGTTTTCCATTTGCCACATCCTTTTACAGTGAATGCAGTACTAATAATGTTCTTATCCCTTCCAATAGAGCGCATTGCAGCAGTAAGAATACTTCAGGCAAAATAGGATTATCATATCTTACATCCACAGCACAGGACATGTAAGGTCAAAAATTTCCCTTGATTATGGATATCCCAGTTGAGATACCACCCACCTCATTTTTTGAGACTACTTAGCATTCTCTCTGCTATTGTGCTGACAGCAAAAACTTTATGCACTGCAGTAATGGCCATGAGCGCTCTGTATTTTCTAAAATAAGATCCCAAGAACATTTAGTCTAACAAAAAATTAATGACAAGCTTGAGTCGATGAGAGTGGGGTTAGTGGGTGTACTGGCATTATAGAAACACCAGCAGAGAGATTGTCAAGATCTCCTTAAAGGTGCTCACCTCTCCCCAGAAGGAAACCACTCGTCCCCTCCTCTTCCAGTCCCCCATATCATTCACACTAGCCAGATCTCAAAAAAGATGCACTTTGGTGTCAGGACCACTCCTCCAACCGACCATTCCTTGACACAATTCAAAAATAAGCACAGTTTCCCTACAGAGAGAGCTGCCATGGTGCTTAGCCATGCATTGCTGCAGATGGGTTTATGTTATTTCCAGTTCACACCACTGAACAGGGAGGTCTCCTGCCAGCAACAGACACAGTGCCAGGATGAGATCTGTAGTGTGGATTGTGGACCCTGCTCAAGTGTTTACATGAGTCTCCCAAATAGGAGCACAGAGATTTTTCCCACCAGCTGACAAAGGATGATAAAGTGGAAATGAGAGCAGCTCCTTCCAGTTCCTCTGCACACAGTCTGTCAAAGTTATAAGCAAGCAGGTCTGTGGGACAGCAGTGCTTTCTGTCCTGCCACAGAAAAACAGGCAGGACCTTTGAACTTCATGGAGGATCAGTGAAGAAAAAGGGAAGAGGCTTGGGTATAATCCAGTCCATGAAATTAAAAAGTATTCGGGATGAGATGTGTGGGACACAAAACAATCACTGCCCATAGCTGTGTTCTACCTGGGGAAAAGGGCTGAGAGGAACCAGTTTTATTACCCCATGACTTATCTGAGCCAGGGGAAATACAGGGACACTTCTGACATGGATCATTATCAGTGAAACTGCATAGCTCCTACCACAGCGTGTTCACAGCACATCCCTGAGAGACACAACTCTGCCTCTCAATGGTCTGCAAATGAATGAATTCCAGGAAAAATTATACGCTGCTCTTGTTCTTATATGTAGTCTTGTTCTACTCCACAGGCACGAAATCCTTGCTGCCTGGCCTGGAAAGAGAGGTGAAGTTTAGCACTCCTCTCTGGCAAAAACTTTGCCAGTGAGGCATCCAGCATTCCAAGAAGTCCAGAGGAAACACTATCAAAAACACCAGCAGAACCTGCTGCCTGCTGCTTTCGTCATGACTTCTCTGGTCTAGAAGGGATTAGCCTTCCTACACTGCAGAAAATGGATGGTGAGGAGGGAGGATATAAAGTGGTAAATGAGTGGACAAGATGGACACATCAACCACTCAGGGCTGTAGCTTCCATATGCTAACACAGGAAAAGAAAGAGAAAGCTCTCAAGGAAGTATCAGCATGTAATCCTGATGACAGAGCATTATACTGGATGCTGCACCCAATTTCTTCCAAGAAGAGAAATAATGGTTACAAGAGTAGGAATTCCCTGCTGCAGGACTGCAGAAAAACCTCAAAGAGTATTTCTTCATTCGTGGCAGGGTTTAAAAGACAGTGCCTATTGGCTCTGGCACAGCTAGTGTATGTGCACACACACAAGCACACACAGCAGACTCAGCCCTTCTGTCCTGTAGTACTAAAACAATATTTGCAAAAGCCTAGAAAACCCTCAGCTCCTGTCCCACAGGGGACACTCAGACAAACCATAAAAGTGTGTCTGAACGTATTTCTGGCTTCCCACATTTCTGTGCTGCTCAGCATTCTTCTTGAGTCTACCCCAGATCTTCGAGTCCATACATACACTCTCTGGAGGCCTGCAAAACACTCTCTGAGCAAGCATTGAAACACATGGCTTCAGTCTTCTGAAACTATTACAGCTTAAAACATTGGAGCAAAACAAATGAAAAGGGGGAACTGTATAGCCTGAAACCCATGCATGCAAAGGTTCCAGCAACGGAAGTGGGGTCTCCAGTGCAAAATGAAATTCAGCCCTCACCTCGTCTTTAACTTCATTCAAAACCTTCACTGCTTGATGATCAGTAACATTTCATAAAGCTGCTCTGTCTGTGAGTCACAGTGGCTGTTCAGACACACATACATGTGTGTGGGACAGTACAGCGCAGCATGGGAGACTGCAATCACAGGGAAAATGAGTAGCATTCACAGGCATCACAGAGCTGCAGCAGGAAGCAGTTCTGCAGCGACCTTACAGCTCTCCGTAATACCTAAAGAGCTGCTGTTTTCTCTTATGAGCACCACCTGGAGAAGTCTGGAGCCAATCACTGTCTTCAAGGAAAAAAACTCCTCCATATTATGTCTTGTCTCCAGTGAAAAACACCACTATAGCATCATTAACCTGAAGGATATGAATAGAATTCCTGTAGTATTAAATATTTTAGGCTTATAAGATAGGTGTGTGTCAGGGTTCCTTCCCCCCACCATGTAGCCCTGGGAGAGGGGCCCTGAGGGCACAGGCACGGGGTTTCCCTGCCCCTGCTCAGCCTCGTTCCCATTGGTTGGTTTGTGTTCCCTGCGCGGGCAGAAGGACCCTCGGTCCCGTGACTGGAACAGTTCCTGGGCAGAGATCCCGGCCATGCGGCTGGAGAAATAAACATCTCTGAAATATCTATCAAGAATTGGTCCATATATATTTCTTTCCCACAGGCCTCGTTGTCTGATATGCGTGTTACAGTATCCACACTGTAACAAATGGTAGAGAACGTGGGCAGACACCGATCCCTAAGGACAGAAAATTCATGAGTAAAAACCGCTCTAGATCTCTCTCTTCTCACCTTGGTTTGGATATTCTCTCTGGACTATGGAAGAATCATGGGAAATGTGGCTCTCTGAACCACAGAAAGAAATGTACCTAGAAGTTAAAGGAATCCTTGAACAGCAAAAACAAGATAGTATTTGTTCTGGGAGATCTAGAACATTTTTTTAACTGGCTTTTCAAAAATTTCTTCTATATTTCTCGAGACTTACTTTTTGATATTAATCTTCCTGGAACTATTTACGGGTGGTTTTGGTCCAAGATCTTGTGTGAGATGAAGGATCAAACAGAACATGCATTAGTGATTGAACCCCTCTGTGGATGCCTTGTAATCACTGAAGCTCTTCAGGAGCATTTGTATGGTCCCATTACCCCTAGAGCAGAGGATGGCCATAATCCCGTGGCCGAGACTGTGCAGCCACCATCCCAGGAGCGCGTGACTGCAGCCGTGCCAGCGGAGGTGCCTGTGCTGGATGCGCCCGGCACCCTCGGGAGCGCGCACCTTACTGCGGACCCCATCCGTCTCGAGGTCCGCGGCCGCTAGACCGCGAGTGAGGGAGCGATGCCACAGGCGCCGCGGGTGCCGTGGGCCACGAGCAGCCAGGAACCGGGCATCGGCGTGGCAGCCCGCTCTGAGCACACGGCTCGGAGAGCCCTGCGGAGGGAGAAGCGGCGGTTTCCACAGCGACACGAGAAGCCGCGCAGCGCAGCGCCGAGCCAAAACGGGGCCGCTCTCAAAGCAGCGTGGAGTTGGCGGAGCGGAACCGCTCACAGGGCACGGAGCCACCGGCGATGGCAACGCGGGGCCGCGCAGAGCCCAGACACGCGCCGGAGCAGCGCCGCTCGGAGAGCGCGGAGCAGCCGCAACGCGGGGGCCCGGCCGAGACGTCGGAGTCAGCGAGGCGGCGGCCACGCGAGACCAGCACCCACGACGAACACGCAAGCACGTGATAGGAGGCGTTATAGCAACGAAAATCACAGGAACTGTGAAATGGTACAATGTAAAAAACAACTATGGATTTATAACACGAGATGATACAGGGGAAGATTTATTCATCCACAGAACTGCCATCAAAAGGAATAACCCTAAAAATTACCTGCAAAGTGTAGGAGATGGAGAAGTTGTACAGTTTGATATAGTGCAAGGAAAGAAGGGTTTTCAAGCAGCGAACATTACTGGGCCTGGAGGTATTCCAGTCAAAGGCAGCTGTTATGCACAAAATTATAAACAATATCCATCCCAGCAATTTCCCTACCCACAGCCTGCTTTCCCCTTTTACCCCATACCCAGTATGAAGCCCTTCCTAAGTTTACCCTATCCCCAGTTTATTCCTAATCCGTTTTTCACCCCATGGCTTCCCTATACAATTCCCTTTCCCTACAATTCCTCTCTGATGCCAAGGGGGGGATGAAAAGGGGGAGGGAAGAAATTAAACCCTCTCCTGCCTCAGTTTCCCCAAAAAGCATGCCCGGAGAGTTCTGTCTCCCTTCTGTCAGCCCTAAGATGTTCCACAGAATCTGTTTGGACATTTAAAGACTCAGAAGGGGGGCTTGTTTTGTTTTGAAACTGTCCTTGTTGTTTTCAATGTTAAGTTTTACATCTCCTTTTATTAAAAATAAATGGGTGAAATGTGGAGTCCCTCCCCCCCGCCATGTAGCCCTGAGGGGAGAGACACAGGGTTTCCCTGCCCCCGGCCAGCCTCGTTCCCCACTGGTTGTTTTGTGTTCCCCTGCACGGGCAAGGACCCTCAGGTCCCGTGATTGCCTCAGTTCCTCGGCAGAGCCCCGGCCACGCGGCTGGAGAAATAAACATCTCTCTGAAACAGCTATCAAGAATCCCACGGGCCTCCTTGTTTGATATGCGTGTTACAGTATCCTCACTGTAGCAGGTGTGACCAGGCTTATTTATTGACAAATTTATTTCTCAAATATTTCTTCTGGTTCCTAGAAGATGCCCAAGCTGCTTGGCACCAGTCACAGCTGTGCTGGGCACCATGTTAACAAGTGAAGAAAATACATGGTCATGGTGCAGTGTAAACTTTTTGGTCGGCCTAGAGAGATCACACAAATGATAGATACCTTGCAACCACTGCCTGTGACACTGATTGATACCAACAGCCCAAACAGATAACAGATAATGCTTTGTAGGTGTCCTGGGGCAGCTCTCAAGTCTCCCTTTCCTATTCATTAAGGCTCAACCCAGAACTCTTCCAGCACTGTTGTCACACTTTCTCCCTCAGCACAGATAAGGCTGCTGCTCCCTTGATGAGTCTGTACTTATGTTCTTTACCAAAATATAGACTAACACACTGCCATCACCCCCCACTTAACCACTGTCAGTGGGAAAGAACTGCAAGTAGAGACAGTCACTTTATGACGCAGAAGAAGAAAGAGGTGCAAGAGCTATTAACTATTTGAAAATTAACTATGTATCTCTCAGGCTGGGAGAACCAGAAGATGAGGCACTTGCCATAACAGCATCAGCAGAGTCCCCAGAAAGGAAAGTTGAGTTTGATGCCAAGCCCTGTGCGCCTGTTCCTTTGCTGCAGATGATCCCACAGGACCCCTGCCATTCCCTACAATGCCTTGGGACATTCTTGTACTCTGCTCTGCAATGGGAAGTGGCAGCTGCTCCTCCCCAGGACAGCCTGGTCTTGAATCCTCTTAGCTGCAGCTTCATGTTCTTACAATCAGGCACTGTGTCCAAACATCTTTTGGTTTATTTTGTTGTTTTATTTATAAAAGATAAACACCTCATGGGAAAGACAGGCAGGCAAAACACAAATCTACATCCTTTCTGCATTTATTAAAAATTGTGAAAAGCAAATAAATGTTTTGCTGGGAAAAGTAAATGTTCCAGCAGTCAAATATGATCTCATTCTGGTACAGTGTTCATATGTTAGTTGAGTCTCACAATGCCATTTCAGACACCTGCATGCTGTGTGCATCTCTATTTCTCTCTTCTCCCATATTTACGCATAACATATTTAAGATACGGACACTGCTGGCAGAAGAGAGAGCAGAAACTGCTCTTATAAACACATCAGTAGTCATGGAATTTCAGAGCCTAAAGAGAGAGTTGATAATTTCAATACCACAAACCAGCACATTCCCCAGTGGCAATATATTTCTAGCATCACTAAGAACTACATGTCCTTCCCACAGTTATTTTCTTCTGCATCTGTAACACCTTGTTTTCTGTAGCCATTTCATTGTGAATGGAGAGACAGTCAGGAAACAGCTGTAGATGGAGAGGGAAACAATCCTTGAAAACCTTGTGTCACTTTCTGATCTTGTTGCTGCAATTTTAGGAATGGAGGTGGCCAGCTTGTTTGCCTTATAACACACAGGAAAAGACTACAACTATGAGCTACAGCCTGCTAGATTTTCTACAACATCCCAAGACCAGAAGGAAATTAATAATACCAAGAAATATATAGAATATCTTCTTCATTATAGAAAGGAACTGTGCTGAGGACTATTAGATGGCCCGTAATCAACAACCTGAAGAACTGGCTAACTAAGACATTTATTTGAAAATTTCACGGAAGTGCCAGTGTTAGAGAGCACTGCAATGGAGAGTTTGATCAACTCCAGTGTTAGAGGAAAATGCCATCCATGTTTGTAAATGCATGACCAGAGAGCCCACTCAAGCTGCTGTAATATCTGGTGCAGTTCTGATACTGTAGTCTAGGTAGCTGATAATCACTTTGAAACAATGTTATTACCAGGAGTTATCTGTACAGCTAGAGAGGGAAAATTTCTATTGTGTGTGTCTTCAGAGAACAGGTACAACAGCCTCATGCAAATACACGTGCCTTTGTTTCTCTCCCTTTACAAGACTACCCTCCATAGCACTCCATCTCTTCCCTTACCATCTTCCAGTGAAAGACAGCCCTAAAGTCTCTTTTGTTTGTTCCAATACTTGCAAAAATACCTTTCTTTTGATCTAAGGGCTGCCTCTCTTTGTGAACTCTTCCAACTGAACATCCCATGAAATCAGTCCATTAGTCCTTCTTGAAGCACATACCCTCTGTACACACAACTTTGTTGTAGCTGCACAGAGCCCAAAGCCTCAGCCCAGCAGCTGAGGGACTCTGGCTGACCTTCTCATCATAAGCATGTGTTGCAACACCACTAAAGTGTTCACACCATCCATAATACACAAGGTATTAAGGAGTTCTCAGCATAATTTCTCAGTGTGACTTCTCACAGTAACACCCTGTCTCTTGAAGATGACTACTACTGCACTATTTACTTTCTGGATAGGAAATAAAACTACTTGAATTATAAGGAGAAAGAATTTAACTAAACCTAAGAAAATAATTTTTCTTAAAGTAATACCAATTGTGTGAGTTTCTTTGCATGCATACAGTGCACAATACACACACAGAGTTTGAATCTTTAGTAAATTAAAGAAAAAATGTCACTGCTCAAGAAGCTGCAGCAAAGTCCTAAAAAGTGCAGAGTTCTACTGTTTTTATTCTCTCCTTTCTTCTGTCATAGATCCTGTAATACTGATTTTGTCCCTGCTTCCAGTTGCTATAGATGGTGGGTGATTAAGATTTAATTCACAACCATTTATGCTAGCATGTCTTGAGACAAATCTGTAAAGGTAAATTGGGTGCATTCATTTAAGTCTCAGACATCAAAGAAACTAAGATGAACCTTAACCAGATTGCTTTTCAAAAACTAATTTTAAAGCTAGTCTCATGTTTTTGATCATTCTGAGCTGGAGGTAACTCAAATAATTTTCTCTCCATCTAACCTTCAGCCTTGCTCACTGTTCTTCCCATGTGCTGAATGAGAAAGGAGATCAGCAGATCAATTACTTAAAGCCTGTTGTAAAATGGCTGCATGCATTTTATAAGATTCATATTTGCTGTGGAGGATGATCAGTACAGATATTTATCGTGTAGTGAGGATGCAGCAGAAAGATTAATTCTTGGAAGTAATTCAGCCTGACGGATAAGGTACTATGCAGATACTGTCCATGTATCAAACCATATCCTGCACACTAAGATAGACAAGGCTGTTCACACACAGCAGTTTTGGAATCATGTTTTGGAATCATGTCCTCTGATAAATATGCCTAGTCCTGACCTGGCTGCAAGAGTGCAAACACTGAATCCAAATAATGCTGTAATTCCTGCCTCCAGCCCCACCTTTCTTCAAAGAGAGAAGCAAAGTACAGCTCAAAGACTATCTGAGGTCTGAACACGGTCTTTGCCCCTTCCAGCAAAACAGCTGCCAGTTTCACTTTGTCAAAGGTCTCTCTTCAAAATGTGCTCTTCTGCATTGATATAGTTCCTGTGCTACCTATAAGCAAGGAAGTTTGAATATCCTTTTAAATTCAGAAATCCCACAATACAGAAATCACTGAAGCCAATTTTTTGAAGTCCTTTTGTTTTTCTTAAATTTAGGATTCTTAATGTCTTTGCTGTCCCAACAGATAGGTAGCTAAAAGGAAGGCAAACTGTTTAAAAAGAAAAAGGGGGATATGAGGAAACCGTACAACAAAGTAACTACAAATGGGGCACTGCTGTAGGACTCCATTTTTGAGACACAGGAGCAAGGGAATAAATCAAATAACTCAGACTGTCCAAGGCAATATGACGGAGCACGGAATTTTTGGCACATAACAGTCTCATGATGAATGAAAACACAAATAAAAATCAATGGCTGAGTTGTTCAAAGAACAAATTTTCCCTAGCAGTAAAAAGACTTGAATACTGGCTGCCAGCCTAATTTCATTAGGAAATGCATTCCAATTAATGGAAGCTCTGCAAACAAGAGATAATTACTAAGGCGAGACAGAGGAAAGGCCTTATAGCCTTTCAGCCTCTCTTCTTTGGCTGCAGCTTGCCCTTTTCTCCATCCAATTCATTACAGATGGGGTTCATTGGAATTCTGTAAGTGTATTTTCCAACCGCCTCCCCATTCCTGCTGCAGAGGACTCTCCTTGCCTGCTTCTGTCATTGGCCTCATCCCCCATAAACACTATGTACTGAGAAGTTTCCCATGCTAGGGAGGGATGTGTTTGTTCTCACATCTCAGTGTCTGAATGCCAGTTGTGCCATTATTTTTGTGCTACTTGTTCATATTCATTTTGATGCTACATTTCCTCTGCCAAATTAAATACTGGCACAGACAGGTGCCTGAAATCAAAGTTGCGCCTGCTTATGCTCTGGCAAATTTAGCTTTTTCACTTCCATGATTTCATTTCCCAGGAAAACAGCAATTATGTAACCTTGGTAGAAACAGAGGCCAACAATATTAAACTCACAACTGCACTCCTTTCACCCCAAGGGCTTCTTTCAATGGGAGGATGGAAAGTTTCTTAAAACCAAACAAGCCACCCGGACCTTTTGTTTTAACAGACATGCTTCCCTATTCTATCTGCACGTAGGCAGACAGTTGAGGTACTCTGCCTCCCTCACGTCGTCCCCTTGAAAGCTGGGCTCTTACAAAGTGTCTCTGCCATGTCTTTCTCACAATCAATATGGGCCTTGACCCATAGGATATTGGACAGCCCGTCATGAAGGTGTGCAAATTAGTGCCTTCTGCAGAGCTCAGCAGTGAGGAGGAACCACCCCTGAAGTCCCTCCACTGCACACCAGAAGATGCTGCTGCCAGAGACAAGGATGCTTGGCAGGAGCTGCATCTCACTTGGGTTTTTTCACCCTGCAGCTCTGCAGAAAACACTCAGTTACATCCATCTATACAGCGAATGAAGCCTAAGTGGCTGCAACTCCATTCTCTTGCTCTCTGATGTGCAGCACGAGCTGATTGTCCATGGACCCAGTGACTGCTATGTTAGCTCACACGGGCCAGCATGGCACCCGAGGGCTCAGCACTAACAGTCCTGTGCAGTGAGGGTGCTGCCCTTCCCTGGGCTGCTGCCAGCTAGCCTGGGTATGGAAACATGTGGGTCAAGTCTACGAAAACCAACAGCAACATGAGCATAAAGACAACCCTACTGCTTTTGGGAGACATAAATCTCAGCAGGACACCCACTTCACCATCTGTTTACATTTAACTTACTTATTTGAAAACTCAAGAGTCTGTCCACAGCTACCACATGGCATTACATACTTGCAATATCTTTCCTAACAGGCAAAAAGAAAGGGTAAGCAGAAAAAAAGCACTGGGTTTCACAGAATCATAGAATTGTTATGGTTGGGAAAGACCTTTAAGGTCAAGTCCAACCATCAACCTAGCACTGCCACCATCTTCACCATTAAACCATGTCCTCATGTGCCATATCGTCATGTTATTTGAACACTTCCAGGGATGCTGACTCACCCACCTCCCTGGACTTCCTTTTCCAATGTTTTACCACCCTGCCTTTGAAAAAACTTTTCCTAGTATCTAAGCTAAACCAACCCTGGTGCAACTTAAGGTCACTTCCTCTCATCCTGTCACTTGTTACTGGGAGAAGAGACCAAGTCCCACCTGGCTACACCCTGCTTTTGAGAGCAATAAGGTCTCCCCTGAGCCTCCTTTTCTACACACCAAACAACCCCAGATCCCTTAGCAGCTCCTCTTAGGACTTGCACTCTTGCCCCTTCACCAGCTTTGTTGCCCTTCTCTGGACTTGCTCCAGGGTTTGCAAGGGATAAAGGCCTAATTTACCAATGCTAATAACCTGAGGCACTGATTAAAAAAAAAAAAAAAGAAAGAAAAAACCAAAACAAACAAAACAAAACAAAAAAAGAATCAGACAAAAAAAACAGCCTATACCACAGACAGCAGTAGCACTATGTTAACTACTGTGATGCCATACAGTGCCTGTTTCCAGAGGCTGATCAGCTCACTATGTGCATTTTAGACATGGCTCTGCAGTTCTGAAGTGTTGGGTCAGATGTGTAATACATCTTTCTCTCCCACTGTGGCAATAAGAGATCATCATTTTAAAGGTCTTCCCTGGCATGGCTGCCAGGGTGTTTGTCTGAGTTGCAGTGGTATTTTTGGAGACAAAGACTTGGACGGGGCGCAGGACAGGTGGCCTGGCAGCAGTGGTAGGAAGCTATCAAACCGCGCAGCGTACATTTCAAAACACAAACCAGAGGAAGAGGAGATAAATCATTTACTGTATTTAACTTAGCATATTGCTACTTTTTGTGACTCATATAGTCTTGCGGAAGACTACCCAGACAGGTTAAGCCAAGTTTGAAAGAAAGACGATGTAAAGTTTACAGACTGCCAGGCATTTGTGAAGTTAGTATGCATAAATGCATAGAGGCAGCAGCGAAAACAACAAAATTGAAAATGGGGAGGAATCTGTATCAGCCCATCTTCCTTCACTCTCCATGGGTTTCAAGGACCTTTCTATGCTTCATTGGTCAAAAATAAACCTGAACCATCCTCTGAAGGCCAGTGCAAAGAGGCAACAGCCAGAAAAAAGCATCAGTACCTTGCACTCCACCTGAAGAGTCTGTTCACAGCACTGCTGTTGGTTGTACCAGGCGAAGCAAGTCCCCACCCTCCTTCCAGTTGCAGGGCTGGACACCTGCCACCATGTCACCAGGTCATTTGGCCAGAGCTGGTGTGCACCCACAGCACAGTCAAGCCACAGGTGGCCCTGACCTGCAGCCCAGGTGCACACAGGAACCATCTGGAACCACATCCACAGCAGGACTGAGAGTGCAGGAAAGCTGGGGCTCAGTGGAAAATGTCTCACACAGCACCTCTGTGCTGTGCCCAAGCCTTGAGCACAGCTCCCTCAGACACTTGTGTATCCCACAGCTGATTACCCTCTTACTGAAGGTCTTCTCAGCAGCAGACAGCAAAAAGAATTCTGACTGAACTGAAAAGGTATCCTTCTGTTTCTGGGGTACTTAGAGCCTCCAACTCAGCATGTCACTAGAGATGTACTTGTGGTGTGCAGGGGGCTGTCAGGCACATCTGACCGGACTACACATGATATGAGATTTGCAAACCCAGGCAAAGTGCACAAGGTTTTCCCTCTCAGCCCAATTCAAGTCAAAAAATTCCAAACTAGGGCCTCCTTGGGAAGACTGCACTGGATAGCAATTCTTTTGAAGGCAGTTAGTTTTAATCCAGTTACCAAGAGCTACACTAATTCTGTGTTCTTCATTTTAAGCTGAATTCCTTGAAAAACAGGATTTTCTGCACACTGGCACTTTTGTCCCCATGCTTTCAAACATGCAGGCTGTTCTCAGCTAAATATGACAAAGGGGAGGCATCACCAACCTGCTGAAATTCAACAAGATTCAAGACAGATGCGGCCAGACAAGGGAAGCCCAAACTGCAGTCCCTATACAAGAAAAAATAATCCCATTAAAACAACCACAATGCCAGATACTAGAGTGCTCACGAGGTGGAGAGATTTTATTGCAACTTAGCAGTGCGTAAAGCTTCAAGCAGACCTCATTGCTAGTTAGTCACAGGGTAATGCAAATACAAGACACAATACTATGAAAACAATCTTGTGCAGAGCTGCCCCCATCTCACAGAACAATTTATGAAAAAATTAGGATGTCACACAATGCTTCCTGCCCTGCAGCATGTGGAATTATCTTTACCAGACAAACTTATAAGAGAAGTCATCAGCTATACTTGGCTAGACATTTTCCCTGCATCCTTCAATAATTTATATTGCATTCATAAATTTACTGACTGGGCTGTCTCTCTCTCCCCCTGACCCATCTCAGCCTGGCCCAGAATGGACACCAGAATAACCTGCTATCATTTCCAGGGTCATCACAACAAGTGTGCCCTTGCAATCTCTCATTCTTTTATTGCAAATGCACACTGTTCCCATGCCGGGTTCTTTCTTCCATCTGAGTCAGGAGAATGAATCATCAAAAATGCTATTGTCAAATGCTTTCTATGAATTATGCTCTGCACTGCAGTGGCTTGCTCTGCTCAGGATTCTCTAGTTTATTGGTATTTCTCCGTGGGATTGCTTTTTGAAATCACTGAACCAAAGTCTGATTATCCCCAAAAGGGGGCAGCCCATTTTAAGCCATTTTTAATGGGCATGAAATTGAAAGCATAAGCCAGTTTGTTACAAGACTGATGTCAAAAAGTAACATCCCCATAGGTGTCCATAAAATATTATTCCAAAAATATGGAAGATGTATTATATATAGACATTATATAACTCAGCAACACCTGATACCCGTAAGCTCCAGGAGCACACGTACCAACACACAATACCAGCGGCTGTATTTCTCAGCCTCACTTTGTTTCAAGGGCATTTGCTCACATCGGGTACCTGAGGTACAGAAGAGAACAAAGCGTTGCTGCTGATCTTTGATGTACAAGTTTATCCTATTAATATTCTTTAGCAAGTACAGACCATTAAGAATTCTGTGTGGGTTTTGATCCCTCTGACCCTGACTGGGGTAGGAACTGAAGGTGCTGAATGACCTAAGTGAACCAAAACCTGCACCTCCTATAAACCATGCGTACACCAAAATTAGGCATACTTGCTTATTATTTTGATGTTGAATAAATAATACAAAAGACAAAAATATTGTAAAAAAAGCAGAGTCTAGAAACTAAAACTAGATAGTCTGAGTCTAGAAACAAGGCATATGGTTTGAACAATGAGAGCTTACGAAATGAGAAGTCCAGTACAGCAGAAGCCGAATTACATCTGTGTATTAATTCTTCTTTGAAGCTACTCTTTCTCAAGACTTTAAATTGTTAAGATTTTTTTTTTTAAGGTTGCATGCCTGTGACAGGCAATTCATGTCACAAATAGAAAGTTATTTCCGTTATTTTCAATTTCACTGCTTTTCACCCAAATAAGTAGTCCCCCAAAATTGCTCTGCAAAAGCTTGTATTAGATCCTCCATCATTTACCCATGGCAGATCAAAGCTAGATGACTTTCTAGCAATACAGAGTCAGATGCAAGAATCCCTAGATCTCTTTCATTCTGTAAGTCAGACTAGAGAAAAACAGGTCTTTTCCTTCTTAGTGTCTACAACATGAAAGTCCTGATCACTTTTTCTTATCTTTAACCAGCTATTAAAGCTAGGTCCTAATGAAAATAGCATCCTAAGACAATTATTTCTTTAAACAATAACATCTTTAGAGTGCCAGGAAAGAATATCATTTCCTACCAAACTCCACCTATGCTACAAGACACAGAATATATTATGAGAAAATAATTATATCGGGCCTTAGGAATGTAAAAATTGAAAAAAACCAGAAGTGATAACATTCCCTGTGTAATGATTGTAAGGAGACCAGAAAATGGCATTAAGTATATCCATTCTCATGACAAAGGCTGTAATGAGAAAAAGAAAAGTGAAAAACTAATCTGCTTCAGAAGTCTGCATGATCTGATCATCCATCAGTTACCTATTCCAATCATGTAGGCAAGAGTTTCTGTCTACAGAGCAAATCCACTCTGACAGTTAATCCTGTTGTCTTGTAGCTACCCCTGAACACCTGAGGATACAAAGTATTATGTCCCTGTGTAGCACTGTTCAGATCTAGTTTAACAATTCCACTCATCAAATCCTTGCCATGTACGTATCTCCTTGAAGAACACAGAGGATGGCAATCCCATCTCAGCCACATATTGATTTCATTCCAAGCTGATGTAGCAGGAGCCCAGCTTCCAGGTCTGTCTTACTCCTTTGCAGCTGCTTCTACCAACATACTCCCTGCACAGCAGGAGGCTGAAGCCACAGCTTTAGCTCTTCCTCACGCTATCAGCTGCTTAGTGGAATGTTCTAGGTCATGAACATTTGCAAATTAAACATCATAATGGGATCTCTGAACTACCAGATAATCAGACTAAATCTCTTTTTCTGAAAATTATATACCTCAACTGATACAGAAATTAAAACGCAATAAATAGGATACAACCTTTCCCACCTGTGCAGTACTGTTGGACTGTGAAATTCCCTTCACTGTTTGAAGTACCTAGTTTCTAAAGGCCAGTAACTCTTCATCACATTTTGGTTTGTAGTCTGGAAAAGGCCTCTTTTTTTTCTTGCAAACGTACCTCTTTTGTGATCTCATTTTTTCTTTCACCTGCCTTTTGACACACAGACCTTTTGAATGTGACAGTGGTTGTTATTCCTTTCCCGTTTTACATCGTTTTTTCTTTGAAATTAGCATTCCAGTTTGTAGAAATAAAAAGCACCTCATATACTAACTTCAGCATGCCCATTTATTTATAGCTTGTGCATTTTATTCCTCCCCTACTAGGCATCTTCTTCATTGGGGCTTTCAATTACATAGAATTTCATCTCAGCAGAACTTTTTATTACATGGTGCTCAGATCAAATAGTAAGCCACAGAAGATCTTTATAGACAGAGTACACTGCATTTAATATATGTGGGATATGAAAGATTTTGTATATAAACAGCTTTTTAGCCCTAAGTAATGTATTTCCAGTTACGTTTTTTTTACTGAACTAATATCTTCTCAATTATCTACAGATCAACACAGCTGATCTATTTCCTTAAAAATCATACATATGTAATTTAATATCACAATAACCTTCAAATGTAAAGCCTTTTCAATGTAACTATTTAGCTTCTCATGTCTTATAAAGATATTTATCAGAGAACATGATTCCAAAACAGATTTCAGACGACAGAAATCCTTTCCTTTGTGCAGAATAAATATTCATATACTCACAGAAACACCACTTAAAGAATTTAGGAGACATTAGGAAACATTTTCCACCCAGAGGAAATAGCATTTTAAAAAAAGAAGTAAAATGTTCTCCTGATTTTGATTCAGTTACATGGAACCACAAAACAGCAGTAGATTTTTAGTTACATACGGAAAAGGGTCTTTGTCATATCATTCTTCCCTTTATCAGTCTATTTTCAAATACCGCCATCAACAACCTCACCATTTCACTTTTTTATATTCTTCTCCTGCTCTTTATCTTCCCTTCATATTTTAAGAAATAAGGGGTTTTGGCATTAAGAAAATTCTTTGTAGTTCTTTAACTTGGTAAGCTTTTCTGCCCTTGGCCACAAAAGACCTTCAGTCCTAGACAACTTCTCCAGGAATTATCTTCTCCTTGTTAATTTTATTCATGTAAATACAACATTTAGCTATAAACATATATATGAACACACATACACATGGACCCATCTGTATTTACCTCTCCCTGAACCAGCCTTGAGCTGGCAACATGTGCCTCCCAGAACTAAGAAAGTGGGCTGGGGTTAAAGCTATGACAACATGTCGTAAGATGTGAATTTGCATCAAGGGAAGACACAGCTCAGCCACTTCCAAAAAAAGCACATCAAGTGCACTTTATTTAATATATTTCTTCAAATAAAGTGTTTGAGCAGCAGAGGAACTGCTGGGAGCTCAAGCTCAAGCACGCTGCACTGTGCCCCTGCTCCCAGGGCTCTGCCCTGGCATGCTCTACCTGACGCACAAGACTTGCCCAGCACAGATAAACTGACGGTGGCTGGGGCCTGCCCATGTCCCATGGCATGCACAGGCCTATTGTTTTCAGTCAGCTGCTTACAATCACTCGTAAGTCTGTCAAGATTCATGAGCACTTCTTAAATACAATTGTGGGAACAGAAGTTCAACTTCCATGCCATTTTGCTCCATGACAAATAGCGCTGATCTTTAAAGCTTGGAAAAAAAGAATATTTTTATGACCTCATTGCAGTTTTCTCTGCACTGTGACCCTGATGTTTGTGGAAAGGGCAATGAATCACATACCATACATCTTGCTAATCCTTTCAGTCCTTGTGTTTAGGAATCATCCATAAATAGCTACTGGTCATAGAAAATACTCATGCACCTAAGGCTGGGTGCTAGATTGCAACCAGAAAGTTCCTAATCAGTATTGCTCTTGGCATGTATGCCTATGACATTGGTATGTGTTTCTTTTCCACCAAGGTTGGTCACTATCTTTCATATAGATGATTTAATATCATCTGTAAAATGCTCTGAACAGAGGTATCAGACAGGCGAACAGAAGTTCTCTCAGGTAGGCTTGCAATGCCTGCTGGTGGGAAGGTCACTGGAATACAGACATGTACAGCAGGAGCACTCTTGTCTTCTCATCAAGGGCAATGACAGTCCTGGCTACACATGAGACAGCCACAGCCAGGTTCATTCTTCCGGCAAGATAGAGAAAATAGAAAGAGATAAGGATAGTCATTTTTAGACTGTAACACTAAAAGACCAACACACAAGACTAAGAACACTACACTAAGCCCCAGCTGAACAACGCAGTCCTTTATCAGAGGCACCTTCAATCCAGCCGTACAGCAGGAGGGCACAGTTCAGCACAAATTGAGGGGGCAAAAGAAAGCAACTTGATGTTCTTCTTAAGCCTGATGGGAAGTTAACAGTTCTTATAAGAAATTAAACTTGTGGCAAAAACTGGGGAGAAAGGATCATTTTAAGGCATGACTTCATGGAGGAGAAAGAGATAGTTCTACTGATGTTACAAACAGTTCCAATCTGTAAGTGTTGCTGCAACTGCTGGAGAATATAGACTGTGCATGTTGTAGGCTGCTACCACTGGTAAACTGAAAATAGGAATTGAATATAAAAAAAGAGTAGGCTTCCAATGCAGTAACTGCAGTGGGGGTAGGGTGGGGAAGGAAGTATTTTTACGGTAACAGGAAAAAAAATGTAAATTTGTTCTTGCGAACAAACATCAAGGGACACATTTTCTGGTTTTCATAAATTAAAAAAAAAAAACCTATTTGAAAAAGAATTTATCAACACAGTTTAAAAAATATTCTCAGTATATTCCTAGAGCAAGACCTGAAATTTGGTTATGCATTTGCTCTTGGGTACTTATCAAATTTTGTATTTAGTGGTGTCATCAGCATGGTCCAGTGGATAAAAGAGCAGCTTGAGACTCATAGATACTACCCATGGCTCTGTTTCTAGGTGATCTCGGCATGTAATTTCAAAGTCCTCTGCAAAGAAGGCCAGCTTCATTATTTTCCATTTTAGTAGGATGGAAGAATAAATTGTTCCAGTGGGCAAAAGTGCAAGAGAAATGGCACATACAATTACTAACTGTACTAACTGTATATTAAATACCTGGATTCAACTGAAGAGCATTTTTCATTGCTTTAGCAAAAAGGTGAAAAACATGCACATGAATATTAACTGTTCTAGATGCAAAACATTTTCATGCATTAGTTTCAGAGCCCTGTCAGTAGTGAATAGCATTAACAAAAGCTGAACACATATTCAGGGCTGTACTTAAATGTGATGGCCTTTCTGAAGATCAAACTTCTAAATTCTTCTGATTCTTGAGAATGTGGAGCAGAACCCGTTTCTGTGCACTGAGATCCTGTGGACTGATCATGATGTCTAAGTTGTAACTCTGAAGTTGTTTTTCCTTTCTGTCACACACCATTTCAATATTTAGAAATTTCAGTATAATCTTAAACAATCACAGCTCTGAAGAGAGCCACAAAATTCTTACAAATGTAAGCAACATAAACATAGTCACAGGAAAACTCTCTACCAAGGCTTTCATACAACCTCTGTCAAGCACAGCACAGAATCTCATCTAGCCCAATGTAAAAACTTCATCTTTGTCCCTTACTGCATTTAGCCAATTCAGAAATCTTGCCTGAGTTGAGCACTACATTCAGCTGCTCTGCTTACAGGCCAAAAACAGCTGCATCAGAGAACAGAAGGAATAATAAGTCAAATTCCTGGTTTCTTTATCCTGGCAATTTAGGAAGTCTCAAGGAACATGGCAAGAGAGCAACAGGAGAGGGGAGTATAGACATTAAGTCTTAAATTCTAAAGCATACACGTGACTTTCCTTGCTTTCATTTCCGCCAACAAAAACCTTGAACATAAAGCCAATTCTTTAATAAAATATCTGAGAAGAGCAAGAGACTACAATAAGTTTCATCAACATTCAGAGACCTGAATAAAGCTCCAAAGTTCTCTAATCAAATAGAGAATCATGGTCCTCTTGGAAATGGCCATAAATTGCACAAAAAACCACCCTGAATTGAGGTAATATTTTTTTATATGACAGAAGTCTCTAAGAGTTCACATCTGAAAAATACAAGTCTTCCGAAAATCAGAGTCCTTTTTAACTAGAATTTATTTTTACATAATGTTTGTACTGTTACTAATATTCCAATGGTGAATTTACTTCACTGTTAAAAAGACAAACCTTGCTTGCTCAGTTTCACCTTCTAGACAGTGCATTTTAATGGACTTGTGTTAGCTACTCTGAAGAATTCCTTTCCCTATGATGAACCAGAACAGGTACTTAAAACAGAGCAAGCGAAACGGGGCCATCCCTCTTTGGTAAATCAAGCAGATGGACCTTGGGGGTCCATTTTTCCAAATCCTTTACTGTCATGACATTATCTAATCCCTTTTCTCCCTCTTAGTAGCAATACAATGTACATGTGCAAAATACTTCTCTACCCTTACTCAGTATTGTCATTACACGTCTAAGAGCCACAGCTCTCAGACTAAAACCTCACTCATGGCACACTACAGCTTGCACCCACTTTACTAACACTGACAGATCCCTTTGCATCAGATAGCTTTCCTCCTTTCTTAAATTTACTGAGGAAAACTGATATTGTTAACATCTAGGTAATCAATAAAGTGCTAAATAGTCATTGCTAATAACCAGTTCTCATAGGATCCAACAGAAAGGCACACACTCAGTAAGGATTCCCCATTTACAGTCATGTTCCATAGCCTGTCTGCCAGCTTTTAGTCCATTTAAGAAGCATCAAATTGATTTCATTTCAGTCTAGACACTTGATCAAAAAATCATGCCTCACAGAAGCATATTATATATTACTTCCAATGCAATAGCATTGATCAAACTGTATTTGTTATCTCTCAAAAAAGAAAATAAAGATAGGAATAAAAAGGCAGGTTGATAAAATCTGTTTTCCCAAGATCATGGGTGACTAGACTTAAAGAATGATAGGAAGCTTAAATGTAGTCCAGTTAGAGAATTTCTTTCATTTTTTCCAGGACCAGAGCCAAATTGATAGGCTTCCAAATATCCAGAAGATTCCTTTTGAAAGCATTGGTGACAAATTTCCAAGTTCACTGTAATTTCTCCATGTTTCAAAGCTTTATAACCCAAAGAAGTCTACAGTGAATTCTGTAAAAACTTCTGGGTATTGGTCATCAGGTCCAGGTGTTTAAATAAGTCAAACAGGAGCACAACAGCAGCTCACACAGCAGAGGTGGAGGAGGCTGTTACGTGCTTCACCATCACCACCAGCCGAGATACAGTCTCGGTACTTTACTATCCTTTGCTGACACCTGAAGAAGAGACGTAATTCAATGAATACTCTTCTCTAATTCTCATAGACATTTTTCAACCAGCAACAGCCCACTCATTTTTTCAGACTCCTTTTGTTCTGACTAGGCTTCTTTGAAATAAAAAAGAAGACAAGAAAAAGGTATTTCATCCATTATTCCATTCACCATTGAGATATTTGTCTGCCTTTATCAATTTCCTGAAGTACTTAACCTTTATTTTATAGAACCTTCATGCCCCTACCTTCTCACTTGGTGATTTCCATAGCAGTAACTTTTCTGTGTTGGGTTTCCTTTGTCTTTTTGGTCATCAAGTCTAACATTCCTAGACAGAAAAAAAAATGGTTTTCCATTTTTATTTGTCTTGAAACTTGTTTGCAGCACTATGAAGTTGGACATTTTCATAAACCAGTGAGAATAGGGACTTGAATATATTTATTACAGGAGAACAGAATAAAATCATGATCACTTATGCCTAATTAGCTACTCATTAGTGATTTGCATGTCACACAGAGAAGCACTGTAGGAGAGGAAATGCTGTGGTACTGATGACTACAGCTACCATAACACTCAGTACAGAACTTCGCTGTCACGGAAAATCCTTACGTGCATCCCCTGGAGTTCCATTCTCTGCTGTGGAAAATATCACCCAAGAGAAGCTGCTGGTCAAAGGCTCATGGCACAGATGGGGGCTTCTTACAGGCCATACCACAGCTCCTCAAGGAGCAGCAGCACAGACCAGATGGCTCCTGGCTCACCCTGCAGCACCCTGCATGTTCCCTCAGAACAGCCTTTATAATGGCCCTCTGTAACACAGCAGAGCAATTCTGCCTGCAGCCCACCGTCCCAGGAAAGTTAAGTACATCCCATTGGATCCAGGGATATTGTCTTGGCTCTGGCCAGCTGAGACACACACTAGATAGCAGCCTGAATGGCATTTCAAGATAAGATCCCAAAAGAAAAATTCAAGAACAGGGTACAAAAGTCAATGAATATCGGATCCAGTGAGGAAAAGAGATTCTTAACCAGTGTGTGTAAGACTCCACAGTGGATGGACTATATTTATTAATGGTAGTTCGTTATTTATACTATGTCCCAGGACTGTTCTTTCTGCTGTGCAAAGATCAAAAGAAGCCTTTTTACTTTAGCAAGAAAAGAGTAATTTGCTAGATGTCAATGGACTGTGTTTTCTGTTCTTCTGCAAGTTATTCTTGAAGTTATTCTCTGAAGGCTTAAACGGATTGTTCTTTAACCATAATGTTGTTAAAGAAATGCCAGGAAGTTTATTCATGGTTTATTAATACTGCAGAGGGCCCAAAGCAGCAAGATAATGTCCAGACTTCCAAAAAACAGGCTTGCCAACCATCCCGTTGGCCCGCTTCCAATCAAAGGAAGAACATGATAGCCAAGCTGCAGCTACAATGACTTCAGAAACTGCTGAAAAAATAAAAAGTAGAATGATCCAAGACATAGAGCCCTACTCCAATTTTATACACAAACACCAAAAAAAAAAAAACAAACCAATCCCAAAATGCCACTCACATTTAACTTGCACCATCACATAAAGTCCAAATTGGGTCTGTAAGAATATTTTTTCCCCAAATGCTTTTTTCAGAGATCAGGTTAGTGTTCTGACACCAAAAGGCAAACCCCCTAACTAATCGCAGTACATTTATTCATCCTACCATATGCTTTCTGTCCCTGCAGAATATTGATAATTCTGTCATCTGGGCTCCTCTTATCTTTTTGATAAATGAGGCTATTGCCTTCCTAACTTATTAAGGCGTTTAGCCTCTCCTTTACATTTGAAGCATGTATCTGATATACAAAATAATTATGAATCCCTTCACTAGAAAATTAATTTGGTGAACATCAACTGGACTCAGGTTTGCAGTTTCTGAGACCTTTTAAGATTGCTCACTAACAAGATCACCTGTATTTCTTCTGTCAGGGCCAAACATGTTTCCTTTTCAAGGTTAGTGCTTGCAGATTTTTGTTCATCTCTGGCATGCTACAGGATTAAAAGTGATAGTTTTCCCATGAAAAGTAGCTCAGCTTCTTCTGAAGGCACATTCTACTATTGATCAGTCACTTTGCTTTCCATGAAAATGAATGACCGTATGAAACATAGAAGTGTGCTATTGTATTCCTTAATAGAGAGAGGCTCCCAGCACAAAGTCCAGGAACAGACTCCAAAGGCATTGCAAGGCTGTCCCTCACCACTGGGGAGGCAGGGGCCAGGGCATGGTACCTTCAACAGAACAGATTCCACTATGCCCATTCCCAAGCATTCAGCTCCTGCCACCAGGCAATGCCTCCTCGCTTCTTACTCCTCCATATTCCAGAGATGAAAGCAGAGATATTTCAGATGTAATTGCCTGTCCCAGTTGTTTCAACTGTTCATAAAGGAAAGAAATTCCTTTATTATAAAAGTTGCCCATAAAATGGTGGCTGTTCAGTATTTCTGCTGGATGAAAACATTTGTCACTAGATGACATTCAGGCAGCCTTTCTTATTTTTCATAACATATGCAATGAGTTTACCTGAGTTTACCAGGGCTCCAAGTCCTGTAAACACAAGGTGTTGATTTTTTAGAGCATTCTCAAATGCAGAACTGCTTCAATAATGCCATACAATTTAAATCCAAGGATTATGTATCAGCGTTTCTTCTGTAATCCTTTTTCTTCAAAGAAATAAAAATTGACTTTATCAAACTGCAGAATCACAAGGAAAAATCTGGGAGCTTGACGGGCAGAAGCCACTCACTTTTCACGGTGCACTGTTCCTCACCATCTCAGTGCCAAAACATTTCTGCAGAGCTGTCACAGGGGAACTTGAGGTAAAATCCCTAAAATGCATATTAAGCAAGAGTTTGGGTATCAGGAGACAGTTATTCTTCCTAATGAGGTCATGAAGAATTTTGTTTTCAAACATAGTATTTCTGATTCCAAAACTGTAACTTTTAAATAATCTGACGGGTTTTAGACTGTATTTTAACATGTGTTTCGAGATGTTTTTAAGGTTCATTTAAGGTAGCAACTACCTTTGAATATGTACCCAGCTCTCCTGACACATAAGATGAAACAATTGTTCAATAAATCTTGTCATTTAGCTCATGGGGATTGGGATTTCACTTCAGGTTTTGGCTTAACGAAACCAGGGAGAGCATCCTAAGAGTGGACCTAGCACTTAGAAAGAGGACAAAAATCTGGAGAATTACAATCAAGAAAAGTGTGAGCGGCAGGTTGAGGGAGGGGATTCTGCCCCTCTACTTTGCTCTCATGTGACCCCACCTGGAGCACTGCATCCAGCACAGGAGAATGAGGAGCTGTTGGAGCAATTCTAGAGGAAGGCCACAACGAAGCCTGGAACACTTCTCATATAAAGACAGGCTGAGAGAGTTGGGGATCCAGTACCTAACAGAGCTGGAGACGGAATTTTTACAAAAGCCTGTATTGGCAGGACAAGCAGGAATGACTTTAAACCACTCTTTGAACTTAAAGGAAGGCAGGTTTAGATCAGTTCTTAAAAAGAAATTCTTTACTGTGCGGGTGGCGAGGCACTGGCACAGGTTGCCCAGAGAAGCTGTGGATGCCCCATCCCTGGAAGTGTTCAAGGCCAGGTTGGACAGGGCTCTGAACCACCTGGTCTAATGGAAGGTTCCCTGCTTGACAGGGCTTTGGAACAAGATGATCTTTAAGGCTCCTTCCAACCCAAACCATTCTATGATTCTGTAATTTTACTATATGGTTTATTTATTCAGTGATGCCAAGGAGACAGCCTTAGCAGTCTTTGCATATTTCTCCTATAATGCACAGGGACTTTGTTTGTTTTTGTTTTTTTTAAAGCAGTAGTAAATAACAGTCCTAAACAATGCAGTATTACTTCATGGTGTTAAACACCAGTTCATGTACTATGTATTTTGTTTTCTCCCTTCTACTCTAGGCTGCTATGAAAACATAAACAAACTTAAAACATTTGTTGCTCTGCTATGTATAGCTCTACTCAGCTCGGAGTCCTTTTCTCTTGTTCATTATTTCTATCTGGAACTCAGAAACTTTTCTTGAAGCAGTATTGTTTTTCATTTGGAAAAAAAAAAAAGGAAGGAAAGAGAAAATGAAGTATTTAAAAGTCTCGCATCTTACAGAGTACACCCAGTTATAAATGTGCTACAGTCAGCACACTACACATTTTATGTAGAAAGAACCAGATGATGGTGGAATTCAGTTCGTGCTAAGAAAGCAGGAACAGGGCTTATAAGAATGCTTACATCTGTCCCTAATTTGCTTGCACATAAACCCACAGTAATCTGCTTTATTGCCAAAGTCATATAAAGAAATTGGGCACCAAGCAGCATAGGTAATCTTGAACTGGAGGCCCTCCAGCCTAATTAGACACAAACACCCAGAAGGCCTGAGACTGAAATATGGCATGTAGATTTTGAAATGTATGAAGAGACAGAACAGTCTCATTAGCAGCCATCCGAGTGTATGCTTAAGCCTCTGAAGTTCCTTTTTTGACTGAGAGAAGGCGTAAGCCATGTCTATGCCCAAGGCTAAGCACAAGCAAAAGCATCCTGCTCTTTCTGGAAATGGCCCTGATCTCCCAACCCCCACCCCTGCACGTTCCTCCTGGGCTTTGTGCAATTCCTGGCCACTCTCTTTGTAAAGACATACCCGCAGTCAGCCAGCTGATTTAGTATCAATAATGCTGGAAAGCCAAAACGTTACAAGTCATTGAAAAATTAGACACAAGTAATTCTGTGGATAGTTTATAGAGGTATTGGTTCATCATTCACTATTTAGTAGATACATTTCTTAAGAAAGTTAGTCTTGGAGTTTTGCCAGAAGCCATTTAAAAAGTGTAGTCTTCCTTATTTCAAACCGCTGAATGTTTTTTATTTTTATGGCATCAAACAACTATTGTTGGCTACTTTCTGACTACAAGCTTGTCTCTCTTTGATTTCATATATGCACCTACTTCATAGTAGTATGAGTGAATTAAAGAAATAGACAGAGGAGAAGTCCATGACAATTTTAAGGCAGAATGGCTGTGGCAGAAAAGGCTGTACACAGAACTGACCTCCATGTTGCAGACTTCAGGCAACATTCAGGGACTATCTATTTTTGGAACAGTAATAGCTACACTTAACTAACCAGAGGGTGTGATAGAAATGTTTTTATCAAGTTATCTCCCTCTAAGTTATTTGGAGGAACAATGCAAGGCAACACATTATTTCCTTTTTCAATTGAATTTTAACATTATCAGGAAATATCACACTGGCCACAAAACTATAAACAACTTTTGCTTTTAGTAAAGTAAAAGGAGCTTTGTGCTTATTTTCTTTTTCTGCAAACACAACACAAAGGAAGCACAAGGGCACAGAAGAGGCCAGAAATCTTGTATGATATAAAAAATTGTGGATAAAGCCTTCTGTTAATTGACATTCAAGGTCAATTTGTATCTTCATCTGTGATGCCATTTTTGTATCACTGCCTGAGATCACCAGTCAGCCCCATTTTCTTGATAAATTTTATGGGAAGACTATTTGACATCTAACCTTAGCAGCAAGTGCCGCTGAAGCATTACTATTACAAAACAAATAGGCAAATGTTAAGTGGGGATAATTTTTTTAAGAACTTTTCTCAAAGATTATTTTTAATGGGTTTTGCATTTGTAAAGGTCTTGTTCAGGGTTTTTTTAAGAATACGTACCAGGATACCCACTGTTCTCTTTTGCCCTTCACTGTGCCTCACGTTTGAGTTTCACGGAAAGAAAATAAAGCAGTAGGAAAGGAGTTACTTGGCCACAACGTGGCAAGCCTTACAGTACTGGCCATCGCTGCGTGACCTCACCCAGCAGTGCAAATCGGGGGATGCCCCTCTGGTAGGGGACCCGCAACCCGCCGAGGGAACAGAGCCTTGGCCCGCGGGCCTGTCTGCCTCCGGGGGCACGCGCAGACAGACATGAGCTCACCGCCCACGCAGGAGCCAGCTCTGCTCGGGAGCCACACAGCCTCAGCATAGAAACCCGTGCCCAACCTGATGCGTCTGTGCCCAGCACAGGGAGCCGAGATCAGGCGGCAGGCATCCACCCCGACGTGCCCGGACTCCGCACAGAAAGCCTGGCGGGCGCCAGGAGGGAGCGCACGGACCAGGCAGCGCCGCTGCCCCGCTGACGATGGGGGGACAAGGCACCAGCGAGGCCGGTGGCCTGCCAGCCTTCGCTAAGGACAAATGTGAACAAGAAGAAATTCGGGGGAAGCGGACAAGCCTTGGCTGGTTGAAGCGCATGAAAGGGCAGATGCCACCTCTGTGGGCCCAGGCCCACGCAGGAGCGAAGCGGCCCCGAGGGCACACACAGGGGCGGGTGTCTGGGACGGGGTCGCAGGTGGGGACCGAAAAACCCGCCCAGGCACGAGGAGGCCATCGGCGAAGCCAGGCAGGGTGGCAGAGGCTGGGAAAGGAGACGCCACGGGCGGGCAAAGCAGGGCGGCGAAGGCAGAGGGCAGTGAGGGGGAAGTCTGCGAGCCCCGGCAGCAGGGAAACGGGGCTCAGCTCTGTGCTGAGGAGCTGCACCCTCCCCGAGGCAGGTGCACCATGCACGGCCCGGGGCGAGCCCCGGTGCCTGACCCTAAGAGCTGCCCCGGGCCCCCTGCATCGCCCCGACCCCGCCACGGGCAGGACCCCCCTTACCTTCCGCTGCGGGCGGGGCCGCTGCTCGCCCGGACCCCGGCTGCTCCTGCCAGGGGCGGCGGGACCGGCCCGGGGCTCCCCGCGGGGCAGGGGGCGGCCGGCCCGGCCCGGCCCGGCCCAGCCCGGCGGCGAGGCGCTCCCGGGGCCGCCGGCGGCGCGGAGCCGAGCGGGGAAACCCGGGCTCTCCCGGCTCCCCCGGCCGCCGCGGCACCTGTTGCCAGGGAAACCCAGGTGTCTCCTCATCCGCGGCCATCCCCGGCGCAGCGGAGGGGGCGAGGGGCGCGGGGGCGGCGGCGCTTGCGGCGGGGTGGGGGCGGCGGAAATTTAACAAGCAGCTTTTTCTACGAGGGGCTGGCAGCGTGTCTTTGGGCAGGCTTCTCCCAGTTTGGGGCTCAATAAACCCCGCTCGTCTGTTAAACTAGCGCCTCTTTCAGAAAGAATATTTGTGATTTGGGCAGGAGCTGCCAGTCCCTGCGAGCCGAGTGAGGCTTTTGTGTCCTGGCCTTGCTATGCAGGACTGTGTGAAACAGGTGGAGAAATCATGACCGGATTTCCTTTGGCTTTCTGACAGTGGAGAGCGATGTCATTGCATTGACTGGTTCAGCAGCAGTTCTCCTATCCGTAGCATAAGGGCATGTCAGTGTGGAGGACAAATCACAGGAGAAATTACACCACTCAAAAATGGCCTCTATTCCCTTTTGCTGCACGACTATTTTCCTTGTAGTTAACAAGTAATCAGTTCCAGGAGTTTGAGGGAGGCTGTGTATTAAAGTAACTCTGCAGCTAGCTGTTCTTGCCAGCACCCACTCACTCTTAGGGTTGATCCCTTGTGCCAGTCCTGGCTCTCTCTGTCTTCTCCTTTGCATTTTTCTTTCACAGCAGAAAGGATGGGTCTCTCCATTTGGATCCTTGTGGTATTCCTTTGTTTCCAAAATCCTGTAGTACTCTGCCCATAAACTAAAATAGTGTCTTATAATAAAAGTAAAAATTAATTTGACAGTTTCTGATCGTATATTCATTACAATTAATTTTCTTTTAAGCACTTGAAATTAACTTTTCCTACCCAAGGAGAAGTTTGAAGTTGTTTTATATATTTCCTGCTTCAAAAAACAAAAATGAGGCATAACTGTATATATTTTGGAGATGTTAATAAGCAAGAAATATATATGATTTTGTTCAATTTAATATGTTGAGACCTGACAGTAATGATTTACAAACCATTGTTTGAACCACTCACAACTAAAGCAGTTGGGAAATGTCAGAGCAGATCTTTTTCTCCCTCAGAAAGGCCAGCTCTGCTAAACTAAAAGTTTTCACAGAAGCATACCAGTTTTCAAAGGAATTTTCATCAGAAAAACTCCTAAGATCAGACTCCAACTTCTTTTTTAGGCAAATAGATATAGCCTCTGCATAGGCAGTGTCTTGGCACTGGGGGCCCAGAAGGAGGTGTTACAATCCCGTATTCTTCTGCCAATAGTACTGAGGAGCAGCCGACACTCTGGACAATACTGCTTTCTGCCCCATAGACCTTTTAATCCCATTAAAAAATCACCAGACACTGGCTGGCACTCCTTATCCCAGGAAAATCACATCAGGTTTCAGCATGTGTGCCTCTTCCACATGGCTGGGCTGGAGTGTCTTCTGAAACTCCAAACCAATCCTATCCCAACAAAAAACTGCTTGTAGAGACACTGCCATTGTTGCCTTGGACGGGAAGAAATGTGGTAAAATTAGAGAGATAGCGATATTTTATTTCCAGATATATCCTCCTGCAGCAGTTGCTATGGTTTTGCACATTCTGAAGTAGTTTTGCTGCATCAGCACTAAAAACTGTCGTAAAACATCAAAGGCATCAGCTGAACAAGGGGCAACTCAGTACCCGTGCTGTGTGCTCGTTTCAGGGTTTCTGTGTCAAGTTATGCCACAGGTGGTAGTTTTCAGAGTCTATCAGACCTTCAGACCCCCTCCACACTGACCCACAAGACAAGGTCCTCTACTTTTCCCTTGTTTGTGCAAGACTAAAAGCTCTCTTGTGAATTAGAAGGACACATGCAATGTGTAGCATGTGCACTAATAAATGATCAGTAATTCCTTTGTCCTCACTTCTTTGCATAATTATTTCACCTTTCTCACAGTGTGGGAAATGACTCTTCAGTTTAATAAATACCCCCAAGAATGTGAAGTGCCTTTCACTGAGCTTGGGGCAGTTACAACCCATCCTCCTCAAGCATTCAAGTTACTGAGCCAAGAGAGAGGAGCTTTATATACTGATGTGGCAATTACCTTTCCAGAATGTAAGATTGCTTCTCTCCTCTCTGTTCTTGTTTCTTCACAGGCTTTAAAAAAATGCACATGGAGGGGGGGAAAAAACAAACGCAAAGTTTGTTCTCAGTTCAGTGAAATTGCAATGGGTACTGTTCATTTGCAGAAATACCTGACATAGCTTAATTCTAAAGAATACAAAAAACAAGAGGAACTTTGGAGAATTTTTTCTAATGCTTTTTGACCATGACTGTTGTAATTCTCATGAAACTTCTGTATGTGTAATGCCAGAGTGTCTTGGGGTGACTTTATGACGTGTATCCCATATCGCTGCCCTATGCCCAGAAATTAATTCATGTGCCTTTCTGTGCCTTTAAACTGAGCCTGAGAGGAGGAAGGAAAAATTGGGCAAAACTTTTTGAAAGCAGTTTGCAGCTTGTTCAAGGTCACACAGAGATAGGTTCTTCTTTTCCAGCTGTGGCAGGGGAGTGAGGAAGCACCCAGCTTGCTGCTTTCCCGTCAGCTTCTGGCCAGTTTCAGCTTCTTTTTCTCCAAAGGGAGACTGGGAGTTGAATTTTTTTCCTTCCCTGGAATTTCAGGTTTTCTCCCTTTTCTGCTGGACTGCTTCAATATCAGAGCACATCGGGAGGACTTTCCACCGAGCGCAGAGGGCCTGGCCCTGGGCCAAGCCCCAGCTCCGAGGAGACCAAAGGGAGGACTCTAACACTTTCCCAGGTTTTTTCTCCACAGTGAGAGATTTTTATTATTTAGCATTATTTTCCTTTTCCCGTGTGTTTGTTAAATAAATCTTTTTATCTCCTTCACTTTCCTTTGAGGAAAATTTATTTTTTCCCAAACCTGGTGGGGGAGGGGTGGTGACCTGCCTTCTCTTAGGGGATATATTTCTAAATTTGGCCAAACTGGCACACAGAGAAATGGTACATTTTTAAGCTCCCAGTTTGTCACTTTGCATGAACTCACAATTCATGATATGAATAAGGCTAGGAGTAAAAGAAAGATTAAAAGGGGTATGAAAAGAGCTAATAGTAGTTTTTTTAATATGCTAATTCTTTGTGGCTGGTGTTCAGATGACAGCTGACCTTAAGAAATCTACCAGTGATGAAGATTTTTACCTGTCATTTTGTCTTGCATACAACAACAGCACCAAGTCTGAAGTATTTTTAATAAGGGTGCCTGCAGGATATCACAAGGTTTAGATAGTTTGGTCATTTGTCTCATGCACTCTTTCATCTTTCTCATACAAGAAGGATTCAATTAACTGAGTCACAGCAAAGAAACCATGCAGAATTTTATCAGAAGGGTTATATGCAAGAACTATGTGCTACTTCACTGGAAATCAATGGCACCAGTCCAGCAACTAACATATGCTATGGCGACGGTGACACCACATGGGAGTGATGTGCTGGGCTGCAGGGTGAAAGGAAGTGCTAAGCAAAGTACACGGTAGACGGAGGGAGCTATTCCAGGTTTATATTCCCAGTGCTATTTTTAAGTTTTTAGATGAAATTTGATCTCGATACAGTTCTTCTTTCCACAGATACAGTCATTCTTTCCATAGATTTGGGAGTCAGCACAGCACAAGCACATGGAAAATACTTTCCAGTTACAGCATGAACAAGCTAAGCAGCAGGGACTCACTTCAGGATTTCCATCCACATCGCCATCTGCCCAAGGGAAGGGACAGCATGTAGTTGCACTATTCCTGGAGCAAAGAAAGGACCAGGTAGTTACCAAGTCTTCCTTGCTCTCTGCAGAAAGTTGGTACAGCCCACCTCAAGAGGTTTTTTCCTGCACTGGCTTGTTCATGCTGAAAAAGCAGCAGCAAAGACACAGGCAAACTTCTCCTTGTGTCCCTGCCTCAAAGTCTCTTTATTGCAAGTCCACCGATTTTTTAGGGTGGGGAGGTGAGAAACAACAACAAAAACAGAAGAAAGAGATGGTAGGATGAGAATATATTTCCCCTTGTACACATATGACATTGTCCCAGCCTGCATCTTCTGAAGACATTCACAGGCCAGCCCTATTTTTTATTGTTTACTGTGACACAGTTTCTTCAAGTAACAGAGTGCTTAGGATAAATGTCAGACCTTAATTTTGGAAAAAGCAGTCTGAACATCTATTCTTTACATAAACAAAGGCTTCTGTAAAAGTTATTTGGCCACTTAACAGTGGAATTACACCATCAAAGAAGAGGAAACTCTTGCAGCTTATTTTTTGAAATGAATGATCTGTCTACAAAGAGCCATTCATGGAGCAAGTCCCTAAGACTGCAAAAGGGATAGGCTGTTCAGTTACTCAGTGTAATCTCTACCATAAGCTCTATCTTATCCCACAGGTGTAAAATAACAACATCTGATCTGAAACCATCCCTAGAGTACTAAGTGAACATATAAAAACCTAAAACTGTAACTAAAACTGCTGCTAATTGTTAGCTGTTGCCTGTGTAAGTGAAGGTGTAGGAAAAGTCAAGAAAAGCGCATTTCATTCCTCACTTTTCCTCCTGGCTCTCAGCTGCTTTTACTCCAGAAGTGGTCAGACCCCAGAAGCTATTCGGTTTCTTACCATGTTAAGAAGCTGGCCTAGAAGGCATAGACAGGTAACTTATTCCAGTGAAACCCCTTCCTCCCTAGTAGGTCCACGACACTCCCTAGCTTTCATGGGGGCATAGAGAATTGCTCCTGCAGACCCACCCACATCAGCAGGATTCCACTTACCATTGGGTAGAAACTGGGGAGCAGCCAGTTACACCATCAGTGCTACTCTCTTTCCCTGCTGTCAGAGAAGCATGAAGAGCTCATGGAAGCTGAGCACTGAGTCTGACATTTTACAGACTGAGAGCAAGGCTAGCTGCAATGTCTACAAGCATAGAACTTTCACAGTTTCTAAATGTTCTGCTTCACAGAAGTCAAAAGCTCACACTGGTCCCTCAGGAGCCTACCTGGGATCAGAAAATAATTTTATCTAGCACTGAAGACAGCTGGACATTACCGTGATCAGGTTTGGCACGTTCTGGGAGGTTGGTAATTCATTGGACAATATTGCCGTTACGTAGGGTTTGTGTCTCTGCTACATGGATGCATAATTTAAAACAGTGAGATGAAACTTAGCACACAGTATTCTACTTGCTTTATTCTTATCTTAACCATTGCAGTCAGTCAGTCATTTTATAACTGTATATAGCACCTAATCCATATTGCAATAACTTGTGTACCATGTTATATCGCTGCACTGAACCTCTGCCAGTTTCAGATCAGTCACCTCTGTCAAGTCCCATAGGATAAGAGGGCCTGTAAGATCTGTTCAAAATAATTTTTTAACCTGGATGGCCACACATGATCTAATTTCCATCACCAGCCAGGTGCCAGGGGAAGAGCAACTGATGTGGGGAAAGGCTGTTGGAAATGGTATTCCTGCCTCTGTCATAGCAGCTGCTGAACTTCTGCTCTTTTGTTATCTGAATCTGCACTTGCAATGGCTGCCTGGATAGCCTCTTATTTTAATTGCTATTACTTTCAATGACATTAATCTGGGGGAGGGAACTTAGAGTTAAAGCAGCATATTTTATGTTTATAGAAACGATAATCATGTTCAGAGAGCAGATTAAAAGGGCTCTCATAATGATGGCAGTGAAGGCAGAAGATAGAGCTTTCATTTCCATAAAGCATCAAGCAAACCCTACTTTACTGCCAACACAATCTGCTGCTGGCTCTAACTATTTATGTTTATTTTTATGTATTTATTATGAGTCTGTCCCCTGCTGTCAAGGAGACAGGCTTCTGCTCCTTACCTTTCAGGAATGCATTAATCCTGGTGAATGGTTAATGTATGGGGAGGGAACAGAGCAAGGGGAATACAAACTGCAGCAACCTAGTGCAGTGTAAATCCTGGGAACAAGCTGAACTAGATAGAGATTAAATCTGGGAACTGTTCTTAATCCTGACAATTACAAGCAATGAGAAAGCACAGAACCCAAAATAATTTTGTTTTTTTCTCCAGGTGGAAATTTAATTAATGCATCCCAGGTTGGGGTTTTGAAACAGCAAAATACAAGTTGATGCAGAGTTAATTCTCGTTTCTGCTGCTGGCCCCAAAAAAGCAGGTGTCGTCATGGGCTGTTGGCTGCCTCCTCCTGTGCACAGGGTACAGTGATTAGAACAGCATGAAAAGCCCGGTGAAGCCACCAGAGCTGGCACGGGCCAGTGTGCCTAACAGAAAAGCAGTGGGGGAAGTAGTCTCTTGATGGGTGATGTCGCTGTAAATAAGCCTTAGGTTAGCCCAGAAAAATTCCGTTGAAACCTTACTTTTTTTCCTGTTTGCTCAGTTGCCAAATTTGCTGAAACTACACTGGCTGTATGACTAATCGTGCCTGTTAGTATTTCCCCCACTGTGAGGAACCTAAGTAAAGTTACATTCAGAACACTCATTGCAAACCCAAAAGCACTGAAGGAAAACACAAAGAAGGGAGTCCTAAATTCTAAAATTTTCTGTTCCTGTCCAACTGAACATTTTTCATCTTCTAAACCCTATGAATGCCTCAACTATTTTTAATTATGTGATAGTTTAATCCTTGCCTTGCTGGTTCGTCGTAGAGACATCAGTGATCCAATCAAATGTTGTGGGAGGTGAATGGATCAGGTACACAAATGAGCTCTAGTAACAGCAATTTAAATGTCTCCCCCACTCCATACCTCTTCTCCACAGCCTCCATAGCAACCATGTTTTTGAGAATCTTTGCAAAGATTCTCAAAATTCAGTCTCCAGGGGAAAGTAAACCCCTAAAATCACATTAAAAATCTGAAGCCAGAAAACCAGAGAATTCTTGCACAAAGCACAAGAGGGAAACATCACAAAATCTGAACCTCCAAGTCACACATCAATTCCAATTTTACAGTTTTCAATTCCATCAGTGCCAGTTTTCAGCATCATTATAGCCCTGTGATGCCTTTAAAAACTAGGAGGGAGGGAGGGCTTTTCAGTGCAGCTCCACTGAAACCTGTGTCTAATGATAATTTAAAGTAATTTATAACCCATAAAGCACTCACAGCAAGGCCAGTATCACAGTATCTAGTGATATTTATGAGTTTGCAGGTCCCAGTTCTGTTAATGTGAATAATATGCAGATTATTAATGAGATAAAAGAGTGTTTATTGTTCATCTTTCATTAAAAATACTAAGCGAGTGATCTGCAACCTACTGACATCTGGAATTATGGTTTGTGTTATCTGCAGATTTTGCTTTGTTTGCACTGAATGGGTCAGATCATAAGTGGTTTATGGTGCTCTTTAACATACAGCTATGGCATAAATAGGCTGAAAAGACAGATGCTATGCAAGTCAGCAGTTTACTGATTTGACATTCACTGCATATGCAAGGTTAACACAACTTCTGTCCTGAACAAAAAGAAATCAGGGGCTTCTACATTCCCACTGAACCAGATGAGTGCTGGTAGTTTCAAGGAATAAGGGCACTGCTGCCACACAAGAACCTGCATTATGGCAGAGAAAAAGCCCAAAGGGCAAATATAAAATTCTCTGCTTTCTGAAGCAGCATTTGTGCAAAATGTATGTATGCATAAATACTTCTGAACATTGTTTTATTGCCTTTCATTTAGGGAAAAATGTGGTGGTTACATAAAAGCAAGCATCAAACATTCTTTAAAAATAAACTATAGTATCAAGCCTAAATTAGCAAACCTGTAAGTGTTCTGTAATATCCTCCTGAACCTAAATGTGTGTTATAAGAGGTCTTTTGTATAGAGGGCATGACATGATTTAACACAAAAAGTAGGGAACCTGATATGAGGTAAGGTACTTAAGCCATGCAGAGGGGAGATTTAAAATCAGGCCTGCGTATACCAGGTAAATAATAACAAGTATGTCACTAGAACATCAGGCAAAGCCGATGTGAAGGCACCCTTTCTGCATTTATCTCCTCTCTCATACAAAGTACAGCAGCAACACTTTGACTCTATTTTGCTAGAATGTAATTTCTGGCATTGTATATTGTCCAGTGCCTCTGCTGGCATTTGTTTTTGGATCTCTCTAGACCCACACCACAGCAGCAGCAGCATTACCCTCATGATGTAGTGCTGCAATCCCTACAACTGTGTATCATTAGTGGGAAATCATTTAAATGCTCTTGTAAACACCATCAGAGAGCCAGGAGACTATTTGTATTTGTTTTACTGTCACAGACTAAACTGCCTTATTCCAACCCTGTCCATCAAATTAGTGTTGGACCAGGTTCAAAGCACTCTAAACCTGCCAACTCCAGTCTGGCTTGAACTTTAATAGAACCAGGCAACCAGTTTCCAGTGCAGATTCTGCAAGCATATCAGTTGCAAATACATGTATTGATAAGGTGCCCTTTCTCCATCAGACAGAAGACTGCGATCTCCATGTTGGAGGTACAGCATTTTGCTCCAAAGGTTTTGTTACAGGTTTTGTACTTCACATTGGTAGAACTTTTTTGTTTTCCCCACATGGAGAAAATGTAGGTGTATAAAATATTGGATAATCTTCTTACATAAAACATCTTACACTTTTATGTAAGAATACAGTCTATATTTAGTCCAAAGTCTTCCCCTCTGAGGTAGCTCTTGGTTTTAACCCAAGAAGGAGGAGAAAACTTGGCAGAGTGTTGAAACAGAGATTTTCTGACCTGGTCACTGGAAGAGATGGTATGATTTTTAGGAAAAAGTTTTACTTTTCTTTCAAAAAGACTGAATATTCAGTTCAGCCCACCACAGTTAGCTATAAAACACAAAACTGCTAACCAAAACATAGTTGCTGAGATGGGTTTTCCAGCCTTAGCTGAGTGGGAGGAACAGGAGCCTGGGAACCTGGGACCACAGCTAGCCAGGGAAGTGGAAACACCATCCCACAGAGCCACCAGGATGAAGTTTCTTCGGCAAAGTGGGGTGGCACTAATAGCTGCAGAGCACCCCTGAGGATGTGCTGCAGTGGTGGTATACCCCGATCTGCAGTTCCAGCTCTTCTTTAGCCACTGCTGCTGGAAGTTGAGAAGGAAGCCTCACCTGCCCAGTCAAAGGCCAGGTCTATATTAAAAATATTTGCCAGAAAGAACTGCAGTTACAGGGAACAGGAAGACATAGAGGTGATTAATGTATTTTTTTCAATGCTGAAAAAGTGCCTGTGGGCAGTTCTCAGGAGCAGTGCTGGTAACAAGAGAAATTCTGAGTGACTGCACACTCAAGCACATTTCTTTTAGCCTTCGTTCTTGATCTTTTTTGTTCACTTTCTGACAACAATAAAATGTTCAAAGCTAAGCTCCACTGCTCATGGAAAGCAAGATGCTAGCTCGCCTCTCAGCTGCAATCAAAATTTGAATTGTATGTTTAATAAATTGGGATTGCGATGGTTAGTTACAAGAGCTAACAAAAGTATCTCTTAGGATTTGCATAGCAATCCTATACAGGAGGAGCTTCCAAGTACAACTATCAAATATTCACAAGTGCTTGTAACCTTTTCACTTGTGTCCAGATGCTCTCCCCCATACCATGCTGTTCAGGAACTGCCACTAAAATCAGCACAATTCCCAGCAGAAAATACTACTCGGCTTGAGTATAGGTGACAGAATCGAACCCTTGCAGGGGGAGGATGAGAAAACTCAGTATTAGTTTGAATAATTAATGTATCTGAGAATATCCTAATCTCCTTATGAACAGAGAGGCAAAATCTAAATACATTATTCATTATGAATTATTCAGTCAGCTGTGTATGAATTATCCTGGGACTATTTCATTGGCTTTTAAAACTTCTTTCTTAGAACAAATAAATCTAGCTTGGGAAAAACATCCCCTTTAGTGGCCAACCACATTTTCAAACTAGTCTGTCAGCCCAAGAGAAATTTAAAATGTTTCCTAGCATTTATATCTACTGTAGCATCATCTAGGAATCCAAGCAAAACATTTACATCATTGTAGCATCATGTAGGAATCCCAGTAATAGCTTCTCATTATCTTCAGTGCAGTGCAGACAAAGATATGACTATAATGCTGTTAGACTCAAATGAAAGTGTAAATGTATTCTAACACCATGAGATTTTATAAGACTAGGTCTAAAATTCTGGAAAGAAGGATTAATTGTTGACTAAGCATACAATTAGATATGCACACCTTCAAGGCCATCACCATGAAAAACAGGGTCTTTGCAATGTCACACCTGCCACATGTGGTGAGAAAATTTTTCCTAGGACTCCTTTACTAAGCCCTACTGCCAAAACCTCAGAAACTCAAGGAAAGGATGCATCTATGAATAAACAAGATAGCTGGATTTCACTTTCTGAGCTCTGAAATCCCTTGAGTGCAATATACCTACTAAAATTTTTTTTTCAGAGATTTGTACAGTTAAAATTATCGAGGTGGGAGAGGTTTAATATATTCATGCATAACAAAACAAGCCCACTCCAAAGTCATCAGAGAAGACATCAGATCAGGCAACTGAGGTTTCCCCATTCTTTGCATCCATCTCTTTTTTCTTCGGTCGGACAGTTTACGTCCTACCACAAAATGTTGTGTCCCTAGTAGAATGTAGAAGAGTAACACAGCTTTCTCCTTTGCTTATTCTAATGCAATGAAAGGCCTATGGGATGGACTAGTGGGAATGTCAGGTGCTTAAAACTCTTACAAAAAATACCCAAGAGCAAAACCTTAGTACCGCAATGCCACAAGAAAAGTGTCACCAAGCTCAAAAAAAAGAAACAAGCTGGAAAAAACTTCTTAGCCTTTTAAGTTAAGACAGAAGAAGGAAAAAGGGAGGATAAGAACTGGCATCACAGATGGAAAGTGGAAAACAGCTATGACAGATCTCAAGCTTCTGTGAGAAACTCTGCTCTGTCTCAGCAGGGGGACCTTTTGAATCACATTTGTGATTCTTACTTCACTTATTTGAGGTCTATTTAGCTTTAAATCCTGTGTTCATTCCTGGGTATTTTCTCTCTCTTAATTAAACCTTCATATCTGACTTTTATTAAGATAGAGGCAAAGCTTGTACCTTCCTCCTTCTCTCAAGGTTATCTTCTGAAATAGGATTGAATTCTTTTAATGGAAAGAGACGGGGGAGAGAACTGCTAAACCTGTGGGAAAGTTGTAATACCACAGTTATTTCTAAGAATACAAAAGATTATTCTATCTTGTATCTGGACAATCCAATTAGCCTAATGTCTGGGAATTAAGCAGGCTGCTGATCATATTGGAGAACTGACCTATTTCAATGGAAAACTGTTGTATTTGCACAGCAGTCTCACTGTGGCTTGGTAGCTGAGTCTCCAGAATCATCCTGAAATTAACCATGGACCATCACTGCTCAAAGAAGGAATGGTAACTTGTTCTTGAAAATCACAGGCACTATAATACCTGTTCACTCACTGGCATGCACCACAAAAGTCAGTGTGGTCAGATTTTCAAATAGGTATCCCTGCTTGCTGAATTCACAGGGTTTTTTTCTAAACAAGTATTTAGCTAATGGACTCAGGATCCATAAAATATTTTTAAAGTTTTTCCATTTCAGAGTGTGAAAAGAAGCCTTGCTGGTTTGAAAATTTTCAATAAATACATATCTCAAAAGCAAATTTCCCTCCCCTTTCCATTCCTTTTTTTCCATCCTTGAATGACATGGAGTGACATAGAGTTACTGAGTGTTATCACAGCTTAGGAAGTGTGTTTTGGAGGGGGCTTTTTGTCCTATATTTGGTTTGCTTTCACTAGTTCACACTTTGGAGTGTTTCCAGCTGCAACCAAGAGCAGAACCATGCAAAGCTGGTTCCCCTCTGCCACCCACTGGGAGTGCCTTTTCTGCCAGCAAAGGTGCCAGAGCTCTGGACTCTCCAGGGTGTCACATACTTCCGTGGATGGCCACAGCCTCAGTGACAGCTCATCCCCCTCAGAGAAGGGATAAAGAGCCATACAAAGTTATTGGCTATGCTGGGACAGCACCGTACACAGCATAGGGGTTCTCTCACAGAGAAACATTGCTCTCTTCATCCTTTCTTAAATGTCATTTATAATACTTAAAACATTAGCATTTACCTTCACAAGCCCTCCTGATACTTTTTTAATCAGTAACAACACAATTGGAAATTACAGAGAAGTAATTGTTTATCAAAAAGATTTAGTTAAATTTTTGGTGAAGAAAGTTTCACAGTTTCAGAGTGGGGATTTTTGTGTCACCTTCACATTTTATTTTCATTCTCAAACTTTGTGTTGATCGCCTTCTAGACAAGATAATTACTCTACAGAAGACCTTTTTTAAATCTCTGCATGCTTTAAAAAAAAAAATAAAGAAAAAGAGGAAGAAAATTTAAAAAATCAGAAAACATAGACAAAATTAAGAGATGGTTGCAAAAGTATAGCAACATATCGTGCAAAGCATTTGACACTCACACATGACGTCTTTGTCTACAAACTGGAGAGACATGGATTTGACAGATTGACCACTTGGTGAATAAAAAATTGACTGGATGGTCACACGCAAAGAGTTGTGTCAATGGTTCAGTGTCCAAGTGAAGGCCAGTGACGAGTGGTGTTTCTCAGCAGTCAGTGTTGGGATCAGCACTGTTTAACACCTTTGTCAGTTACAAGGACAATGACAGCAAGTTTGCTGACAAGGCCAAGCTGCGTGGTGGTCAACATGCTGGAGGGAAAAGATGCCATCCCGAGGAGTCTTGACAGGCTTCAGAGGTGGATCTATGCAAACCTCATGAAGTTCAGCAAGGCCAAGTGCAAGGTCCTGCACCTGGGTCAGGACAATCCCAAGCACAAACACAGGCTGTGCAGAGAATGGATTGAAAACAGCCCTAGGGAGAAGGACTTGGGGTTGCTGGTTGATGAAAAGCTCAACATGACCCAGCACTGTGCCCTTGCAGCCCAGAAACCAGCCACGTCCTGGGCTGCATCACAAACAGCGTGGGCAGCAGGGCGAGGGAGTACCCCTCCCTCGCCCTGCTGTCCACTACTCTGCTCTCATTAAACCCCATCTGTAATGCTGCATCCAGCTCCAGGGTCCCCAGCTCAGGAAGGATGCAGATCTGCTGGAGTGAATCCAGAGGAGTCTATGAAGATAATCAGAGGGCTGGAGAAACTTTCCCATGAAGACAGATTGAAAGAGTTGAGTTTGTCCATCCTGGAGAAGAAAAGGCTCTGGGGAGACCTTCTAGCAGCTTTCCAGTACCTAAGGGGTCTACAAGAATGCTGGAGAGGAACTTTTCACAGACACATGTAGGCATAGGACAAGGGGGAATGGCTTTAAGATGAAAGAGAGTAGGTTTAGGTTAGATACTAGGAAGAAATTTTTCACTGGTAGGGCAGTGAGACACTGGGACAAGTTGTACAGAGAAGTTGTGGGTGCCCCATCCCTGGAAATGTTCAAGTCCAGGCTGGATGGAGCTCTGAGCAACCTGGTCTAGTGGAAGGTATCCCTGGCAGGGACATTGGAACTAGATGATTTTCAAGGTCCCTTTCATTCCAAACCATTCTATGATTCCATGACATTAAGAGGCCTGGTCATTCAATATAAAGGTAATAAAAGATCTAACTACCAGAAATACATAAAGTTAATAAATAAGAATCGATATCACTTCCTTATGTGGCACTCTTCATAAATAGACCTCAGAGAGTTTTGTATGGGAGATCACTCTCATGAAGATAGAGATCATTTATCTTCAGGTGTATTAAAAATACCGCTTAGAATTTCAGTCCAGAAGGTGACATATCTCCGCAAAAAGACTTGCTTTCTGAAATCTCCTCTACAGCTTGAGCATATATATTGTCATATATGTAAGCTGGATGAAGAACAGTCAGGTGAGGAAAGAATTGGCTCATATGGGAAAGAACTGGCCTCATATGAGGCACCAGAACTATTTCTCTTCTTGACCATTTTAGCAGTTCTGAACAGAAGGCAGTTTAACTGCTCATGTCTTTCATGATGTAAAAAGTCTTAAGGCATAGAAAGTCATCTCTCATTTCCTCCATAAAATAGTTTACCATAGAGTTTTTGTAGGAAGGGATATACCAGAAGATTACTGGCTATTTGGATTACTCATCAGGGTCTGATATTATGGTACATTTAAAAGAATTATGAGAAATTTAAAAATAATGTCCCTGTTCATTAGCAAGAAAAAAAGTTGGGACTGTAAATTGTGATGTTTCCTGCTAAAAGATCCCCAAACTCTTTCATTCATCCAGTGCAAACTGTTCAGTGCCTGAACCCTCTTGTGCAGCAGTAAGCAATAAAACTGTCATAGGTGGAGAATTAGCCCAGCCATCAGAGCTGTGCTTCTTACTTCTCTCAGTTGGCCCTATCTCTGCTTTGAACAGTTCACTTGATAGAAAATTCAACAAATCAGCATGCTACCTTTTCAGTGATTTTATTCACTCTAAGTCAGAACTGTACTGCAGGATGGAAACAAACCCTAGGGAAGCCATCTGATCCAGCCGGGCATGGCTGGCTCCCGCGCTGTTCTTCTGCTGCCAGCCATCATAGCAGAGCTTGATGCGATCAATACCACATCCCAGCAAATGCCAGCATTTGTCATCTTAGTGAAAAGGGACATGGCTCAGAAATTATGACTTTAGAATGAAATTCATACAGCAACCAATGAATACCAGTCACTGAAAATAAAATTGTATTACAACCAGTGGCTAACCCGCCAGTGTCCCCACACTCCAGCTTTGAAGGAAGCATTATAGTTAGAAGAACAGCATTTCTTGAGGTGGGTGGTTTCTGTATCAGGCTTCAGTCCTAAGGGTAGATATATCATCTTAGATGTTACCTGAATATCTAGGAAGGTGTGAGATCTTTGGAAGCTTTTAATCATTTTGGAGTTTCTTTTAGGCTGAACTTACTGTCTCTGCCTTCTGTTTTGCTTTTCTCCTCAAATTCTTTGATTAATCTGATCCACTTTTTGTTCCTGCTGAAGTCAATGGGAGTTTCACCTTTGATTTCATGGAGCTTTGGCCTTGCCGATATAAAGGAATTAGCCTTTTCTGATGAGGGTAGTTAGCTGTTAATGGGCATAAGACAAGGGAAAGGCAAAGGTCATGGATAGGAGGACTTGTATCTCCCGTACACAGATTAGATAAAGCCGAACAGAAGCGGGGGAGCAAGTAGACACTAATAAATGCCAACACTACAAAGCCAGCAGGTAAGGATAGATGTTGAGAGGGAAAAGGATGGGGTCCAAGATCAAGCAAAAAAAACCCATTTCAGGCCAGTGCCATCACAGGAGACATTACACTGACATATTGATTACATATTGATGAGCTCTGGTGTGGATGGGGGTGCTGCTGCCCCAGCTTGAATCCTCTCTATCTCCTGGGAGGAGAGAAACTGCCTACAGCTTTAAATATGTTGGTTTTGTGCCACAATATCCACATATTCTATGTGCTTTTGATACTGCCCTATGTACAGTACTTGTCACAACTACAAGCAGCTCCCTTTTCAACTACTCACAGGACGAACGCAGCCACATGGAAGAGTTTTCGTCCTAGAGTTTGTGTTTGCCACTGAGGCCCACCCTGTCACCTGACCATTTTGCAGATATGTCCAGGAGCTGGAAGCAGCACCCTCATGTTAAAATCCTATCTGCATCCCCGTTCTCTCACCACAGCACCTGCCACATTTGCAGGGAAGGATGTCCAAAAAGAGAGAGATGATTAACAGAATGGAAAAGGATTTATAAACAATGAGTCATTCATATTCCCTCTGAGACAGAGGCAAATCTCAGCAGCTGCAGAAAGGAACATAAATGCCAATGGAGAGGGTTTGGATGGAACTATAATGTGCATGTTTGAGCCTACAAACATGACCCTTTGGGGCAGTTACCTGTCTACCAATCATTTGAGGTCCCAAGCCTTAAGCTCATATTCAAACCAAGCTAAGAAATGAGCCAGCACTGTGGTAAAAGCTAAAAACAATGCAGCCCACAATGCATTTTGTTTGTAGAAATGAAGCTCAGTTTTCTATTATACTGAGACTTTTATTATTTTCTGGTAAGTGTTTTCTGATACACTTTGTTAGAAAATTATGATACTGTCGCAAATAGATAGCTCAAGTTCTTGCCTTCCATTTGGACATTTATTAGGGAGTGAAGTCCCTTTTGGGGGGTATTAGTTGTCACAGGTGGATACAGATCAGTGAGGTATAAGACCATTTATTTGTTTGATAGTCTGTAAAAATGTCAAGTAAATTTATCCTAGTATTTTAATGCTGAGAGATACAAAATGCAGAAGACACAAGGAAAAGGGAGAGGAAGCAGTACAGGAAGAGTGTGAGCCAGGGAATATAGAGGGTATCTTCCTATCCTTGGTGCTTTGGTCCATACACTGTTTCTGTTTGGAATGCAAAATAAACCTGTGCATGGCTGCACCCTGATCTGTAGCAAATATAAACTACCACACCACTACTAAGTGGCAGTTTCTCGGACAAATCTTCACTTTTCATGACGACAGATTCCCTTGTAACAACAGTCTAGGGATTTGCTTGGTTGACTTATTGATTACTGAAAGCAGTGCTTTAATGCTGACTTTCCCAGAAGACCATGCAGCATGTTTGATTTTAACTATCCCTTGCTATTAGTAAGTGTAAATATTCATTTTCAGAATTTAAGCTTATTAGGCACATATCTACAAAAGAATAATGGTTCATGCGAGATGAAAGCAACCAGGGATTTTGTCAGATGAGATCCAATAAGAAAATTAATGTTATAAGCTCTTTGTCTCCATTTGCCATCAAGCAACATGAGCTTAAAATATTGGCATAGATTAGCCTGGAACCATTCAGGCAATATATTCTCCATGGAATAAGATCCACTTCCTGCAAAGATAAGCACACATATATATGCACACACACACATATTCTTATATCCATGAACTTGGATCCCTTTTATGATATGCAGATGTGTAAGTATTTACAGAATCCAGTGTCAAAGGTACCACAGACCCAGAGAGCTGCTGTCATGCCAGGGGCTAAACTAATGGTTACAAATAGGGTTTTTCTCTTGCTCTTTGACAGAGAATTATGTTTACACTGAAAAAGGGAATAAAATTACTTGTGAGGTTTTTTTATACAGCTGTCATAGCTACCTCTTCACTCTAGCAATGCCTTAGCTTTAGGGAGAAAGGGTCTGCCCACAGCTCTGCCAGGCTGGGTGGCAGAGGGTCAGCAGGGCAAGTCAGAGCTGGGACCTCTCTCCACGGTCCCATCCCGCTGCCCAGAGGTGGCAAGCGGAGCTGGACTGGGGTCTGTGGCCCCAGACATAGGAATGGTGCAGTTCTGAGGCCAAGCAGGGATTCAGAATCAGTGAAAGTTGTGGGCAGGAGTGGGCAGAGCTGCAGAAAGCTCAGAGAGTGACCAGGGGCAAAGGCTGAAGCTGAAATGCAGCTGAAGCTCCCAGAGGCATCCCTGCCCCAATAAGGTTTCCTGCAGCCTTTCTTACACAACTCTGCCTCTGAGTTCACACAGTGTTACTCCACTGCACCCTGCAGCCTTGGGCACACATCTCAAAACCCTTTGGGGCTGTGCAATTTCTTCAGGACCCCATCAGAAAAGCACATCATTTTATATCCTTTAGAAGGCACTTTTTCTTCTGTGTGTAAAAAAACCAACAGTGAGCATGAACAAGATTTCATGGTTTTGGTGATCACAAAATATATTTTTCTTTCTGTTTTTTGTGGGTTGTTGAGGTTTTTTATGAACTAAAGAGGTGATTTCTGGTATGCCTTTTGCCTGTTTTGTAGAAAATGCCTTTAAAATCTTCAACTATTGTATTTCTTTTAACTCCAAATAGTGAACAGTATTGGATTGCTGCCATAAAATACGAGTCTCCTAAGGAGACAGACATGATTACCATATTAATATTCCATGTAGTAACAAATATATGAAATGGTAACTCATTGCTCTGGGAAGAAACACACTCTGATGATTGAAGAAACACATCTGAGAGAAAGGCTGCTATTAACACCAGTGTAAGTGACTGGACATACAGCATGCAATAAATCACTTGAGGGTGGGATTTGCAAAAGTTTTTTGGATGGGTGGAGACTGCAAATGTTGAATTTGGCAACCCCCATCCTTCTAGAGTATTCAGTAATAAGAATGACCATAAATGTCCTTCTTCTGATATTTGTATTCACAAATGCTATGAAAAGCATAACGTAATGCCTCAAGCAGAAATAAATTTTTAAACATCTTTCTCCTTGAGAGGAGGCTTCTTGAACAACTTTATATCCCACTTCATAAATGATGGGATTTTGTGGAAAGATGTCTTACAGTTTGTCCTTCTTGGCTCTTAACCCACAGACTTCATCTGTTTCTGCCATTCTTGGTATGCCTTTACTCATCCTGTATAAGCATTCAGCAATCCCTTATTACAGTCTTAGAGCTCTTTATTAACAAGGATTTTGATCCTGCTCTGCCAGGTTGCTGTTGTGCAGCCAGTGAAAGCACATCTGCCCTCTCTCCCCCCCAGCAGTATTGCCTAAGCCCACCTTTCCACCGTGGCATTGTCCTTTTCCACTCCTGTAAGGCTTCCACGACCCACCCTGAGATCAGACAAACTCCAGCACAGCCCCTCTCACACCGCACTGTTCTGGAAAACCCTCTGAACTGCTGACAGTGCCATCTGCAAGCAGTGCGCTGGCACAGCCGGCACAAAGAAGCACCACTGAGGCACTCCTTATCTTTTAGCAATCTTCTAATGAACATGTTTCAAAAAGCTCTAGATTCAAAAACCAGAGGCATGAAACACCTTTAGCAGACCTCAATGGAGAGAAGTTAGAGTGCAACAACCCTGCATCTTCTATCACAATTATTAGTTTAAACGTAGCCAGGAATATTCCACATTAGGCTTCTAAATTTGATGCCCACAAAGGGAATTGCTAAACTGACATTGCTGGGAGCTATTACAGTGAAGGAATGATGCTTGTCTCTGTCTGTATCTTGACATAAGTACATGCAATATATATGAAATGTTTTTCAAAATTACTATAAGCCAGCATCTAGGAAGCCTCTGATAAGGGCAGTCATGCACTTTGCAGAAAGGTCTATCTATGTAATTTTTACCTGCTGCATTTCTAGAGTGACAATTTTAAATCCTAAAAGATTAAAGATGCTTGAAAAGGGCCACCATCTCCTGATGAAGCAGCTTCAGAGCTAACAATACTTACACTTTTCTTCTAAAGTTGGGAGTGTTACTCTATTGACTTCAGATCTTCCCACCACTTTTGTCACACTAACTAGCAGTTTGCTTTGTTGCAAAGAGGGTGAATCCATCTTTTCTCTGTGGTCATAGTGCCTAGGGGAAGTCACCTAGGCCCACATTACAGCAAGAAAGATTTGGACTGGATAATAGTGGGAAAACTGTTCTAACAGTAGAGTTCCTAAGTGGCTGCACTCGTAATTCCAGAGGCTGTGGACCCTTTCATGCTGGAGATTTTGAAGAACTGGGTACACATTTGCCAAGAAGTGTGTTAACACATCTATGAGGGGACAGAAGCTTCTCAAGCTTCTGGTTGCCTATGAATCTCTGAGACAGAATATGTCTTAAAGCATTAGACTGAAATAGAAGAGCAGTTTTCCTTTTTGGCCAGTCCCAGAAGAAAAGCAATATTCCTGTGCCTCACAGTACTGCAATGAACTCAGCTGTGAAAGCTGTCATAACAACATTCATCCAACTGTGCATACAAAATGCACACTCAGTTACCACAACCATTGTAAGACTAAATGTGTGTTTACCTACAGCTATTCCTTGCCCAGCCTTGCATTTTTGTGCAGGCATTGACTGATAGGTGCAATTACAGGAGCTGCATGCATAATTCAATGCACAAAGACCGGGCTAGGTTCATAATTTTTTTCCCCAAAGAAGCATCAATCTTCTCCTTAGAAAGAGGAAAAACAGGAAAGACTGGTTAACAAAAATAGCAAATAAGCTAGCTATCACCACTAGCCCAAGTGTTTCAATTACAATTCATTCCATTTCAGCTGCAACATTCAAGACATAGCATGAGAATCACGCAGTGATGTGTGTACTCCCACACCCATGGAAAGTGGATCATACATCAATATACCATATACTACAGTCACTACCTGTATTTTAAGTCTCCATTCCTTAATAAAGACTTAACAATTTCACTAGATTTTGTGGAGTTTATCTAGATTTACTTTGGCAGAAAAGTAAAGGAATGTACTGCAGAGATGCCTGTTTCACTCAGAAGTCATTTAGTTCTTAGAGACAAAGGTTTGGCTGAAAACAGCATAGAAATCCAAAGATCCAAAGTGTGTTGGAAAAAAACAGAGCAACCCATCATAACCAAGCAAGAGATTTTCAGTGACTAATGCCATAACTTGATGGCAGTCTTGAATTTAACAGAGAGCTTGGGAGTATATGAGTGTATCAGAACAAGGTGCTTGACTCATAAATAAACCGCTTTAAGTGATGTCATATTTACAGGCCAAGATGCACAGCCTGCGTTTATTCTTGCTGAATGCCAGGCACTTGGTGAGTAAAAAAAATAATTGTAATTACAATTTTTTCTTTTTTCTTTTTTCTTTTTTTTAAATTAGGCTTCTGGATTGGCCAATCGTGCCATATTGTGGAGTCTTGAATGGCTGTTTCACTGCCATTTCCTTCTCATGATGCTTCTGAAAAAGCCATTTTTCTATTCTTATTTAAACATAAGGCTTTCCAGAAAATGGGGAGCTTACTTTGAAACAATTGTTCCTGGATGGTTTTATTGATGTTATAGAATCTTAGCTGAAAGTTTTCATCAGTCTTCACCAGATGATGCATAATCAGCTTAAAAGAAAGAGCTTTTAGTCTTAGAGAAGACTAAATCACCCTTCCCATTCCCAGTGGGCTGAGCCCCATCCAGCACCTCATAGGATTGCTGCTTCCCAAAGAAGCTGCAAACATCAAAGTAGTCTGATGGCAACAGTCTGGCAATGAACAGAACGACATGGAAGGTTTCCACTCACATGCTCTGGATTTACTGTTCAGTCCCTCGATGTACAGAATCATGTCTTGACCCTTGACAGTGATCAATGATTATCCTACAGAGTGTACTATTGATAATCTCCTTGTTCTTACTGCAAATGCCAGCAGAAGTTCTGCTGCTTTTACAGTCTGTCCATGCTCTTGAACTTGTCTTTGAAGGCTGTACTTACACCAGAGTTGGCTGAATGACTTGGAGTCTGTCACCCATGCTCATGACTCTGCAGATCGTCTTCATCAGCTGGTATTGCTTTCAGTCTTCATCTGGCTGAACCTGTTGATTGATTATTATATGAATGAAGACTTGGAGAGATGTGTAATGCAGTATTTGTGAGGCCTTCAATTCTACTTTTGAACTTGAAATTTTATATTTCCCAAAGCACTGCATTTAATTTTGCAAGACTTACTTCAACAATATGCGTGCATTTTCTAGAGCAAGCAAATATTAAGCTTCTGTGTCCATATGCCAGAATGGCAACTATATTTGTGTTCACTTGAGACAAACAGTGAGAACATGTGCATGTGTGTGTATAAGTTCTAAATGTATAGTATTTATCAGGCACATTATCCATACATTATTGATGAACATCAGAATTCCCAGCCACATTTCAAACAGTTTTCACAGCTGATCCTATAGCGGCTAAATTCTTCTCTCCATAAAGATTTCTAGAAGGACTCATGGGTGCAGAGTCTTTAGCACTGTTGTCACCTCTCATTGTCATGTTGTGACATGAACATGAATTTGAATTGCAGATTTTTGTTCTATCAGCTGTATCAAGAAGTAGCTTTGAAAAGACAATGCAGTTATTTTAAGGCATATTGAGGTTTTTAGCACCCGATAATGACAGTTCAACAAATACCCATCTGAAAGTGATATCCAGAGACTATTCCTTGTCCACTCATCTTACCCTTTATCTCTGCCAAGATTCAAGTAGCCATTTTTTGACCCCCAGGGTGAGAAAGGACAGACCAGATCCCCACAGCAGCTGGCTGAGGGATATTGAGAACTGAGGAAGCTGGTGGCAGGAGCCCACCATACCCACACTAGGTATTTTCTCACTGTAGGGTTGGAAACTGGAAGTTGCAAACATGGTTGTGAAGGGGGAAAAGGGATGTTGCATAGGAGCAGAATCAGAGTTACTTGATTCTCAGGGCCACTTGAGGCCATGTGCAAATGCATCACACAGACACAGAGCTAATCTCAAGATCTGTAATCAATTGTTAGTAAGGGACAAGGAGCAAAAATAAAATTCCCAGATATGACTAAAATTGTTTAAACCCTCAAGTAAAAATTCTCATTAGCATACAATACTCATATTTCACATAGCTCTTGAATATGTCAATTCAAAAATTATCCACAGAATTTTTTCGTACTTCCCCACAGGCTGAGCCTGGCCCCACCACACAAGGCACTTTCCTGAAGCTTGAAAGCTGTTTAATCTTCTTTTCTGGCCCCTGTTAGATAACTTCTGAATGGATTCTCTAAGCTCCTTATACTAAAAGGTGATCATAGTGTAAGGCCAGAAGTTCCCAGGTTCCCTTCAGAGGGTGGACACATACTGGGCATGACCAGTAAGCTGTAAACACAGATAGATTTCAACCCATTGCACAAAAGGGTTTGTGTATGCTGGAGCAAATATACGTATTAGAAATTTCCTCATGACAATAAGAAATCACTAGGAAATTACTGGGAGGGAGAAGAAGACAAATATTTTTAAACGAGTGGTCTGAACCTGTCCCTTGGTGACTGATTGAAATGAGTATTATGAGGTCTGGATTCAGCCTTTTATTATGAGACACTGAGGTTCTGCAGTATATTTTTTTTCCTTTCTTTAATTTAGATCTATGCAAAAAATTGGCATGAAATACAAATAAATGACAAAGCACTGAGAATTAGGCCATTTGTCTGTAAAACCAGACATAATCCCCAAAATAGCAAAATACAGAAAAATGCATCAAAATGTATTAGCGATGACAGGCCATATATTACACAGGCTGTTAATGCAACTGTAGGTCACTTGTCAGTACCAGTGACTCACAGAAGCCTCACAGTAAATGTAAGAGGCGTCATACAGACAAATATTAATTAAAATAACAATTACTGCTAAGTGCAGCATTTTGCTAGATACAATGACAGCTGGAAGACTGGTGAGGTGCTCACAATAATGAGCAAAGTAAACATTTCCACCCTCGAGTATATACCTATATACACATATATGTATATATTGCTTGTAGGAAAGAGCTGAAGAAATATGCAAATCTCTATGAATACATCATTTTAAATGCTACAATAATCTTTCTTATTTCAAAAGCCCTCTAAAGAGAGATTTAAAAACCCCATAGCTGTTGCCTTACACTGACACCCATAGGTCTTAAGAGGCAGTGGATTTGCCCAGTTCATGTGGGTTTTCTTTCACCCCAACCTTGTCTGGCTTCACTTACCCCTAAATCCCTGTTTTCAGCACAGTGAGGTGTAGGTTACGGGGGTTCTGGGGGTCCAGTCGGGACGGCCGGACGTAGACGGTGACGGATGGAGACGAGAGATCTCTATAGGCAGGTCTTGGGACACAGCTGGTTTATTGTAAAGGGCGTGGGTATTGGGGCACTGCTCAGAGCTGGTAGACTCAGCTCTGAGCAGGCCCAAGAGAGCAAGAGAGTGAACGGGTGAGAGAGAGAGAGAGAGAGAGAGAGTAGGAGCAAGAGTAGAAGTGGAAGAGAGGAATGAATAGAAGTGAGAATGAGAATGAGAATGAGAATGAGAATGAGAATGTCTGAAGTCCTGGTTACAATACAATAAATCATCTTCTGCACTGAATATTCTAATTGTCACTAACCAATCTAATACAAGATACAAATCCTATAGCATTTACATACAGCCTATAAGAGTTCTTATATTACCATAGAGTGTTACATCTTAACTTCTAAAAACTACTCTTTGGACCCCTTCTGCTGAGCTAGTAGGGTCTTCTCTGACCCTTGGACCTGTTTGCAAGCAGAGGGTATTGTTCCATCAAGAGGGGATTACTTCAGTCGGCCATACCATTGTTTTCCAGTTGTTCAGTAACTAAGACCTGGTATTTCAAAAGTGGCTTTCATTTCGATGTTGCCTGTAGTTTTCATATTCCCAAAATCTTTTGTCAGGCAATCATATTTCCAAGGCTTTCCTGTTTCATCTTCCCCAACAGTGAGGCTGGGCTGGCCAGCAGTGGGGCAGCCTGCAGCAGGGAGCTCCCCCAGCATTGCTGTCCCCAACACTCAGAGGTGACCAGCAGAGCCAGGCTGCGGTTGGCCATGGGGACAGGGCACCTCTGGGACCAAGTCAGGGAGGCAAGTCTGGGATCAGCAGACAAGATTCATAGGAATGGGTACAGCTGTACCACAGCATGAGGGCTGGAGCTGAAATGCAGCCCCGAAGCCCGGGGATGGTTCTTCTCACAGCTGCTTCTGGCCACGTTGCTGCTCTCCCAGCATTGAGAGTGCAGTTTGCATGGTGTGCCAGTATCAGAGCAGCCCAACCACTCGTGTTACAGAACGTGGCAGAGCCTGTCCATGTGGCCAGGGCACCTCATATTTTCTTCTGGAAGTCTCCAGATCTTCAATTTTTTTTGGACAATACTAAACATGAAGGGCTGATGGATATGGCCCCCAACCTCAATGTCGGAGTGCCACTGAACAGAGAAGCCATGCTCCAAACTTAGCACAGTGACAGTTTCCTGTCCAATTCCCCTTTGGCATGTTTTCATGAGGCACAGTTTGTTTTAGACACAGACTTACAACATTGCATCTTCTCCACCTTTAAGCCCATACGTGGGAAGGATATTGGCATCCTCTCAGTGATTCTGCACTGAGTTCCTGTTAATGTTCCTTTGCATGAGAGGTGAGTCAGAGCCACTCTTCACATCACTTTCATCTAGAAAACAGTGACTGTGTTTCTGTGCAGGCCAAAGCGTGGGGTCTTACAGGCATAACTTTGCCACAATGACTGTAAGCCTGCAGGAAAGCTATATAGATAGGACATGAGGAAGTGCTGAGTGTGCTGCTCTCATCAGTGAAGATGTGAAATAAAGTATTTCCTGATGAAGGTTCAAGGGGCTTTTTATAGCACATGAATTTTGTGATTAACTCACCAGAATTATCACCAGAGGTTTCACCTACTGATACATGTAGGCAGGGTCATAGATCAGAGCACAGACCTGGTGGGGGATGTACACACACCCCCTGTGCCTCAAGGCATGTCAGGAAGATCTGTGGAATCACCTGCACTGAGTAAAGAAGGAGCTTGCAAAGAAACATCATCATCCCATGTCTCTCAAAGACAGGCCATCCACTTGGCCTATGAAATTTCAGATCAATATAGTAATTGTTTGAGTAATTATGGTGCTATTTGCTGAGGTGGTAGTACTTTCCCATTACAAGCTGTCTGCTCTGATGGATTAGAGGTAGTCTGGTCTATCACGGAGCTGAAAGGGTTGTACCCTTTCTGGATAACATTTGTAGCTGGAAGAGAAAAAGGTCATTTATAATTGTTTTTCAGGTATACTGGCTTAGCTACTCATTTGATTTATCACGTGTCCTTTCTGACACAACATGAAATAATAAGAGAGTTAGATAGTCTTTAGAGGAAACAGGCATCCAACTCATAGAATATATCAGTTTCAATAACACAGTTCAAAGAAATACAGCTCCTTTCAATATATTCAGGGATTTGTTCACCAGTTTGGGTTGAGCTGCTTTCAAAATAGATAGAAGAAACCTCCTTGTGTGATATAACCAGATGCCATTTGCAGAGACTGTGACATATGGTCCTTCAGACGTGGAGATAATCACAGAGGATAATTCTTGAGAGCCCGTTAGGATTCCAGAGTAGCTGTCTCTGCCATGTGGTGCTTGCTGATGTCTAAATATGATAAATTCACTCACTTTATTTTCAAAAACACAGCTGAAAGAGTTTTAAAAGGAGTAGCATGAAAGCAAAAAAGTATCAACCCTAATTACTCAATCAAAGTGAGAAATATATTCCTGATTCCATCCAACTTCAAGGCAAGTTAATGAACTAAATAGAAATCTGCAGCTGAAACTCACTGATATGAGAATAATCTAATTTTCCACAATGAATGCAATTAGGATTTCAAGGGAGCCTACACAAGCTTTTGTTCAATACATGGCTTGGGCAGGCAGTGGGAATACCTCGTTCCTTAACCCCTTTTCTCCCCTAAAGAAAACCAACCCTTGTATTCAGGGTAAGAAGCAAAAAATTTAAAATTTATGTTGTTATCACAAAAAGTATTTTAAAATGGGCCTTAACACAGAGGCTGTAAACTACTGGCTTCCCCAGCTATGCACAGGGGGTCCAGGCTGGTATTTTGATCATGTGCCTCTCCCGATCTGGTATTCAACCATCAGTATTGACAAAAATAACTATCTGGAAGAAAAAAATCACAGTAGACAGTTGTGACCATCTAAAACTGCAGCAGTGCCTATGCTGCACACCTTTACCCTACACAGAAAAGGGCCAGGGCTGAAGAGCTAAACCCTTCTCCTAGCTCACTCCTACCACCATGCCTGGGCAGGTACTGGGGCCAAGGACAATGCCAAGGACTGGTCCCAAAGGGAGTGTGGGCAAGAGTCCATCAGCATCAGCTTGACATGAGATCACCATGTCATTGGACACATATAGCCACACTTCATGCCATGAAACCACTGCTCAACTGGCCTGTGGCACAAACCTTAGAGAGTACATCAGGTCTCAGGCACTTTGAAATAAAACACATGCAATAACACCCATAGTTTAAGCTGCAGGCTGAAGGTCAGAGGCTGTGCAATGCAAATGCAACCAGTCTGCTCTGCAGTGAGCCTGCCTTACATAGCATGGTGCAAGACATTTTGTGCTCCCTTAACCTGTTAGGCATAATCTGTAAATCACTCCACAGGTCCGAGATACATAATGAAAAAAGCTCCACACACCAGGATCGACAGAGTTAGAAGTTTCTTTGGGCATCAGATTACTCCCAAAACAACCTAGAAAGATGTGAAGGGAGATGGTGCCATCAGTTGAAACACTGAAATAAAGATTTTAGTGGTTGTTGCCACAGTAGCTCTAGCATGTAAAAGGAAGTCCTACAGGCTTCACAGGAAGATGTAGCACACAGGAAGACACAGCTGACTTAATGTCAGCTGATGAATCTCTATCTCCAATGATATATTTACTGTCCTATTATTTGGTCTCTCTCCTGACACAAGGAATCTTTCTTGTGTTGTTTTTTTCTCTCAGTGCAATGCAAGACACACTGGATGAAATAGCATGCAGAAGGTGAAAGTTGTTCTGGCCTTATACACCTGTGAAAGCAATACGTGTGAAAATGGTGCCAAAGCATCCCATAGGTATTTTTAAACCAATACAGTTTGAAAACTGCTGAGTACTCAGCTTACCTGGATAAAGGAGACTAAAATACTTCTGCTGAAGCTAGAATGGGGTCAGTTGTTGACAGACATGCCTTTCCACAGAGGCACATTCTATGTGTAGTATGTGACTGCTCACTTGTTAAGAAATGTCAGTGCCCAGCTCAGATGTGGAAAGTGTTCAGGAGACCTCTTCATGTCTTTTAGATCCAACATATCCCACTCCAACTGAAGAGTACAAGAAAATTGCTCAAGTCTTCAATCTCTTATATGCCTTTTAAGCATGGGAATGGGCTGCCCAAGGAGGTATTGGAGTCACCAGTCAAAGACTGCACATGGCACTAGGTGCCCTGGTCTAGTTGACAAGGTGGGGATTGGTCAAAGGTGGGACTCCATGCATCTTTTCCAGCATTAATGATTCTGTGATCCTGTCTTGCCTGAGAGGACAATCAGTTATTCTGTGTGGATTGTATAAAGCTTGGTGTGCATGCTCTGGAAACCTGTGCTTCCAGACATCAGCCGGTAAATGAGGAAGGAAAGACTGTTTCCAATTCACTCGTAAAGTTTTAACTGCTCACAAGCTCATCTATGCCACAAGGCAGCAGCAAATTGGCATATCAGACTTGGGAATATGAATTTTGTGCATCCCAGAGTAACAGAACATCCACTGTCTGGAGGAAGAAAATAGTATGAGCAGTTAACTTTTCGTATTTGTCATTCCTTCCATTTTAAGAAATGAAAATGCTTCAAGTACTTTCATTAAACTCATTTAACAACAGAGGAACTAGAACAAAGACGCAGGATTTCCATGCTGCAGGAGATGCTAATCACCCTGGATTTGTTTCCTACAAAAATGACACAGAAAAATAGGATGTATGAATGGAGGGAACAGAAGTTTTGAACACCCATGATTAAGGCATTTTTTAACTTTTGGATTAAAATAAAGCATTTCTTGGCATTCCAAAACCAAAGCTTTCCCCTTTGATTCACTGGCCAGAAATGAAACCTTTTGTTTTCACAGAAACTATTCACAGTTTGCAGAATAGTGTGAGTTGGAAGGGACCCACAAGGATCACCGAGTGATCAGAGTCAACATTAATCTCTGCGTCCAACCCAGCTGCAAAAAAGCCTTTGGGGAGTTGACTCCCCACATCTTCCTGTTCTTCAGATGGGCACTCCTCCCCAGCCAAACTGTATTTTCCATGGCCTCACCACACAGCAGAGGTCTAGGAGAATCCTGTGATGTATCAAACTGACTGAGCCACAAGGAGGAACAGCCGTTGTTTCTCATTTTTCATGGGCACAGTTTCATCAAAGTCTTTTTTCCTGTGGCAACTTTCTATTTTGATGAAACGCACTGTTTCTCATGGAAAAATATGTGATGTTTTCTATAGGCTATTAAACACCGCTCATAAAACAGATTTGAAGAAAGAATGAATGAAGACCTTTACCACTGAAGGCAGACTTTTCCCTGTCAGAAAAACAAAAAATAATATTTGAATTAATTTGGTAGGTAATTCTTCTAAAATGATGGAAGTTTATCAAGCATTTATCTGTAAATGTATGTTACACTCAAAGATGAAGTAACACATTCTGAATTTAATAAACATGGGTGTTTACATAGCACCAATGACTTCAATTTTGCATGGCATGGCTTGTATTTTTAAGAATTATTTATTAGTAATTTAGGAAAAATGTACAGTCTGAATGTTAAACTCTGTAATCGTTCTGTTGTGCTACTTGTTTCTAAGGGGCAAATTCAATACAATTCATGTATTTTCCAGTGTAGACATATGTATAGGAAATCACTTCTATTACCCATGGCAAAATAAATTATTTAAATCTTCACATTCCTCACAAATTCCAGTCCTCTTTTTGACTAGTAATTACACAGTCATAAATCACAATTATCATGAAATATTGTGTTATTAATAACATGCTGTCCAAAAAGTCAACAATAATATTGAGAGCTTCTGTAAATTTGCTCATTTCTGCTACCTGTTGATAATCTTGATGGATCATAAATGGTCATCTGAGTCATATGAGATTGATTTTGTTATCTGTTTGGCTGACATCCAAATTGAATGAGAGGAAAAACAGCTAAGAAATGATGGAGAGTTAGAAATTCCAAGTGTATTTATTTTTGTTATCATAGATAATTTCAAATACTCCCTCCAACCATTCTGGCATGAGAACAGATACAATAATGTGTCCTTAGAATTGCAGCTCTATGGATCAGTTCTACACATGAGCGTTCCAGGGTATTCTTGTCTTCTGTGAGCTTCCCTGCTTAGGCACTGTGCTAGAGACTAGAAAGTGGAGGTCATATTTCCCCAACAGACTGGAGAAAGAAACCCTAGAGACAAAATGGGCTTTGATATAGGTACAAGTGTAGGTGGAGGGGTAGGTGTAGGCGTGGGTATAGGCATATACTGTCCCAGACAAATAAAACTATTTTAGAAACGGAGATTTCCTTGGTAGCCTCCCAGAGGTGTCTGACAAAAAGAAGGACAAGGAAGACAAGTCTCCTCCTCGCTGTCCACAGTGGTTCTCCAGCACTGCGCTACAAGGTGGGGGAAGGAGAAGTTTCCTACTGTCTTTGGAGACACGGAGCTGTAAAGTGAAACAGCCAAGAGCTATTTATACAAAGGAAAAACGTACTTCAGGCTCCCCTCGCCTGTCGGGGTGGATGCCTGGAGATTCTGATCACACGGCTGCTGGGGGCTGCCTGGGACAGAGACCCCACACACATCTTCCCAGCTGGGATGAACTGCTCCTTTAGGAGCAGGAGCACACAGCAAGGAGCAGCAGCCAGCGCCAGCCCCCTCTGCGCTCCTCGGCGCGGCGGGGGATCACTCAAAAGGGGAGGAATCTCCTCTCTCTGCCCTAGCAGCTGAATTCCCTTGCCACCACGCTGGGAGCTGGCGAGGAGGACGGCCTGGGCCAGGGCTGTCGTTACCGATGTAAATTAAACAGTTACCACCGCAGGGTGACTCTCTGCTCTTTTCCCTGAGCAGACAGCTGCTCCAGAAAACACATGCTCTGGCTGCTCAGGCTGAAAGGAAGAACCGCAGAGATTTTATTTATAGATGCAATAGGCAGGTGTTCCGCATTTAATGTCTGCCCGGTAAGAGCTGGAATTGCCTCTTTGCCCACAACGACTACGTACTTGATTACTTTCTGTGTACGTAATGCATTATATATACTCTATACCTCTCTCTTCCCATTGGGATTCAGTGCATAACCTCTGTACAGCTGTGTTGCCCTCTCCTGCAGCAAAACATTTACTGATCTTATCAAGACAGAAAGATAAAGTGCCGCAGACTGTGGAAAACTAAACTTTAATGGAGGAGTTCACGCCAAGGTGTGCCTGCTGTGTTTCTGGATGGCAGAAGAGTGTTGTGCAATGAACGTCCGTCCGTCATTTCAGCACGAAATGTTTCATCAAGGCTTGGAAAGCCGTGTATGAAATATTAATTAAGTACCGCTAAGTCTCACTATACCATTGTGAAACTGGCACAGTGCAGCTTTGTGCAGGTTGTTTTCAGAAACTGTTGCCTTTTATTTCAGCTACTTGATCATAGCATGCTGCATAATTTATATATGTAAGACCCTTTTGTAGGGCACTTTGGTAGAAAAGCTCATAAGTACCACAGAAGCTGGGATCTTGTCAATATTAACAAGGATTTTTTGAGGCTGGCAAACAAGCACAACAAAAGCAGTTCCTGTGCTTGTTGCCATCCATGATTTTGGTAACTGCAGGTTTGCTACAATGACTTCTGACAAAGCAGTAAGAAAGCAAAACTAAGCTCTCCCAAATCCAAATGAAACAAAAAAGACACCTTGCTGTTAATGCAGGATGCCAGCCGTACTGTGGCACAAATGCATTTTGAAAATGTATGAAAATGAACTTTCAAATGGTTTTCATTTGAACTGAGGGAGAAGGCAGATCCTTTTGGGATTGCAGTGCTATGCACCAATCACCAAGAATGCAGAGCATAGAAGCATGGGCAACTCCACTGTAGATTGCCTCTGACAAAACTGGGAGATTTTTTTTCCACAGTTCTTGATCAGAATAAATATTCTGACATGCCATTTTTACATTAGGGAAAGGCATCATCAGATTGAGGATCATTTTGAAACTCTTTCCCTCTTTGGAAATACCTTTTTTGTGTTTGGAAAAATATCCATAGGAAAGAGTAGAGTGGGCTGGGGAGGGCTGGGGGGTGTCCTCAGAGGCTACTTAAGAGGCCATTAGTGTCAAAGAGACCATCCGGTGAGCAGACCTCAGCTGGGAATCATCAGGAAGCACTACCACAATGCTTCCTGCACAAGCAGGTAAGCAGCAGTGATGCAAAAGTCAGGCATGGAAGCACGACAGCACAGCTCCAGACCTGTGAGTGTAAGGATTAATGCCACCAGAGCTGCCTACCCAAAAGCTCAGTGCCTATCCCAAGCCAGGTATCCAAACTCCCTTGCCCCACAGTGCAGAGAGCACCTTCCTCTCCTCCTAGGCTGTGGAGGGAACCTCTGTGATGAGCTTGGGTTGGACCCCCTAAAATTTACAGAGCTACAGCTGGGTGAGGGGAATGCAAGGGATGTGCCAGGACTAAGAATAAAGCTCGCAACTCTTTGCTTTCCAGCTCTACAATTAAACTGCTAAAACATGTTGACAATATGCCTGAATCTTGTTGGAACATCTATGGCAGAAAAACAGCTTATGCCTGCTCCTGTAATTACTTATAATTAGAATGTGTAATTGGGATGTGGACAAACAGCTAGGCTCAACTGCATACAGAGGCCTGTCCCTGCCACAGCAAAATTTTTAGAAAGATCAAACAACAATAATCACATTTTGTAGGTGCTAATTTTCATAGCCTGGTAAAGAACCATATACAATAACTTGCTGAACAATTCTGGTTGTTTACAGTTCTGCACCCTTAAAAGACAGACTGTAGTCAAGATATTTTGAGAAAGCCAGTGTGTTCTTTCACATTCTTGACAATGTCTGTACAGCACAGAGGATCACCCTGGTCTGCACTGTGCACAGGGCTATGCCACACATCCTTGAAAAAGTGATGGTAACCTGAGTAAGTAATGGCCTCTAGAGCCAGAGCACAGATAAGCAAAAGAAAATGTGGCCCTGGGTATCTTGTTGGAGAAGGGTGCAAAGAGGTGTGCTTGATGCTGTTTCCACTGCTGTGGCTGCCCAGGAAAAGGGAGTCAGCAGCAGCAGCTGGGAAGCCCCAGGACATTGGTGTTGGACAGTCCCTCAGTCAACACAGCCCCTCTCCTTGCCTCTGACTGCCATCCCTTGGTACTCCAGGCCCACATGTTTTCCCATTGGCACCTATGGGCAGAAAAACGTCTGTATATAAGACCAAAGGCAAAGAGCAAGCTGGGCAAAAAGATGACTTGGAGGACCAAGCCATCTGGAGGACACAGCACAGACTGTGCCAAGACAGCCCATCCAGGCTCTGCCGGGCATTCCACCTCACTGCCATCTGTGCTCTGCCCAGGGCCCCCAGGCACAGACCATGAATCCAAACACAGAGTGCTACTGATACCTGTCAGAGAGGACATTCAAATGGAAGTGAGATGCTTTGCCACTTCTGCTCCCCCATTTTCCTGGCAAGGGAATAATTCTCCAGAAAATGGAAAGTATTCAAGGAGTTATTCATGAACATGGCGATGCCACAGCATCTTCCATGTCCCACCAAGACAGTGATGCTGGGAGAACAAAACAGAGCAGGTCACACAAGAGACAGCACTTTTGTCCTAACCCTTATGGCAGTGTTGAAGAGCTGAAAAAATGTAGAGGAAGAGGGTTAAATAAAAAAAAAATTTAAAGTCACAATATCCCTGAGGAAGTTATTCAGTAGATATTTCCGTCTGGTACATAATGAAGCTGCTTCTCTATCATTGATGGGTTTTATTCTCCACAGGTTCCCTACAGAAATGTAGACAAGTACCAAGCCTGCTCAGCCTACAGGAAAAAGCAACTGCTGACTTGCAAGTAGAGCCAAAGCCTCAGTCAAAAATAGGCTGGATTTCAGGATTCACTCCAGTAGGAAGACGAGGCACAAATCTGGAAATTACAGGTGAGTTTCTAGGGAACTGGAAATGCATCTGAGAAAGTGCAGCTTACCTGACAGGAAGCATTCTCCATGCCCTCTGCATCAAAATATTTGCAGGGAGGCTAAAGCAAGGAGAGACAAGAAGGCTAAATTTGGCCAGCAACCTCCCTTGCTGCACAGGAGACCTGATGCTGTGCAAATATTTCCAGTCAAAGACATAAACTGCAGCCCAAAATCCAAATATGTTCTCAGAGACACCTATTTCCCCCAATATTTACTTTTTGTAAGTATATTATCAGATGGCGAGTAAAAATTATTTCAGATCCCTAAAGGCACATAGGCACCCTCATGCTCACAAGAACACAGTGGATGGGCTAATTGTTTAACTTCTCAGTTTTCAATGGTGGCAGGCTATTAAATCAGCTTGGAGCTGACTCGGTACGATGCCCTTCAGTTGCAGAGCTGAAGATTTGTTCCTGTTCTCCCTAATTACTTTGGCATAATTAGTTTCTGCATTGCAACTGACTTGGCCTCTCTCCTGCCAGCACAGTGTTTTGTCAGTGGCTACTCCAAAGTTCACATGTGCCATTTTGCCCTTACCTACCACATCCTCTATGCCCCTAAGTCATTTGGAAGAAGACACTTTTTGCCTGTGCTGATCATTTAAGCACTGTACGTGTCCCTAATTATTTTCTTTAGTAATCTATCTAATAATGAAGTAAAGGTTCTTTGTAATAAGGGAACTCTTACTCTTGCAAAATTCCAGTCCTCCTTTATGGTAGCTGGCTTTAATGATAGTTCATGTACTTTTGCTTACAGATGAACCACTCTTGAATGTTTTCAAAACTCATAGATGAGTACTATCTGGCCCTAGTGATTAATTCATTTTTAAATTGTTCCTCATTTTTATTACCTGCAAGAAAACAAGAAGCTCTAGAGCAGGTACTTCCCCCTTGTCCACTGTGGTGAAGATAAATGCAAGGAATTTTGTTGGGGTCCCTCCCCCGCCGTGTAGCCCTGGGAGAGGGGCCCTGAGGGCACAGACACGGGGCTTCCCTGTCCCTGCTCAGCCTCGTTCCCATTGGTTGGTTTGTGTTCCCTGCGCGGGCAGAAGGACCCTTGGTCCCGTGACTGGAACAGTTCCTCGGCAGAGCTCCGGCCATGCGGCTGGAGAAATAAACATCTCTGAAACAGCTAGCAAGAATCTGTCTGTCCATATATATTTCCTTTCCACGGGACTCCTGGTTTGATATATGCGTGTTGCAGTATCCCCACTGCAACAAATGGTGGAGATTTGTGAGCAGAACGATCCCCGATCCCTAAGCGACTGATTTGTGTGAGTAAACCCTAGAAACTTTGGATTCCTCTTCTTGGTTTTGCTTTGCTATTCCATATCTGAACTATGGAGGAACCGTGGGAAGACTCTTGGCTCTCAGAGCCGCATATGGACATTTATCTTAAACTTAAAATGATTCTTGAACAACGATTTGTAAATTTTAGCTTGATTCAAGCTCAAAAAGAACTGAAACACTTCCTGGCACGGTTGTTTAAGAACTTTTTCTATGTTTCTTGGGATTTAATTCTTACCAAGGGCTTTTGGAAAACCGTTTAGACACAGTTAATACTGGAGTCAAAATATATGCCGATGGAAGAATATTTTCGTGAATATTATTTAGTTACCGAGACTGTTGAGCAATGTCAGCTGTGTCCTGGCGAAGGGAAGCCTGGCGCAGGGACCGTGCGGCCCAGGCCACGTGCACCGAGCGCTCTGCGAGCAGCAGCGAGGCAGTTCCCGCGCGCGGGCGGAGCCACGCGAGCCGCAGTGTCGGTGGCGGAGCGGGGAGTGGCGGGAGCGGCGGGACCCGGCGGTGCCTGCCCGGTCCTGTGCAGCGCGTGGTGGAGCGAGCCCCGTGAACGCCCGACCGAGAGGGGCGGCGCGCGGGCGGCGGCTGGCGGCGATGGCGGTGGAGCGGAGCCGCGCCCAGCCGAGACGCGCGCTGGAGCAGGGCGCGGGGGGGTCGTCGCTCGGGGGCCCGGCCGAGACGTGGGTGCAGCGCCCGGCAGCGGCAGCGAAGCTGCGACCAGAGGAGGCGACGCACGGAGAACTGAGCGGCGTGGCCCGGCCCGGCCCGCGCAGCCCCGAACGCGACCCCGGGAAGAGCGCGCAGGCACGAGCAGCCCCGAGAATTCCAACACGGGAGCGACCGAAGGAGAGAGCAAAGACGCAGCGAGACAGAAAACAGCAGCCACTCGGAAAAAGGAAAAGATCATAGTAACTAAGACCTTAGGGATAGTAAAATGGTATAATGTTAAGCAAAATTATGGTTTTATAACAAGGTGTGACAACCAGCAGGACATATTCGTGCATAGAACTGCTATTAAAAAGAATAACCCTGAAAAATGCATCCCAAGCTTGGGAGATGGAGAAGTCATGGAATTCAAAATTGTTCTAGGGAGAAAAGGGTTACAAGCATCGCAGGTCACTGGGCCTGATGGTGTTCCTGTAAAAGGCAGTATATATGCAAAAAACCGTAGTCATGTTAGACAATATCTCCATTGTAAGCCCTCCCTACAGTCTCCCTTTCCTAATCCCACCTTTCCCTTTTACCCTATGTCCTATTACCCCCAGTGTATTCCCAATCCGTTTTTTCACCCATGGTTTCCCTCACAAAACCATGCTTTTGCCAATTGTTTCCCCAAAAATCCCTTTCCAATGCCGAGTGGGGGATGAAAAGGGGGAGGGAAGAAGTTAAACCCTCTCCTGCCTCAGTTTCCCCACAAAGCATGCTCAGAGTTCTATCTCCCTTCTGTCAGCCCTAAGATGTTCCACAGAATCTGTTTGGACATTTAAAGACTCAGGAGGGTGGCTTGTTTTGTCTTGAAACTGTTCTTGTTATGTTTATCCAGTTGTTTTCATTCTCCTTTTATTAAAATAAAACGGGTGAGGTGTTGGGGTCCCTCCCCTGCCATGTAGCCCTGGGAGAGGGGCCCTGAGGGCACAGACACGGGGCTTCCCTGTCCCTGCTCAGCCTCGTTCCCATTGGTTGGTTTGTGTTCCCTGCGCGGGCAGAAGGACCCTTGGTCCCGTGACTGGAACAGTTCCTCGGCAGAGCTCCGGCCATGCGGCTGGAGAAATAAACATCTCTCTGAAACATCTACCAAGAATCTGTCTGTCCATATATATTTCCTTTCCACGGGACTCCTGGTTTGATATATGCGTGTTGCAGTATCCCCACTGCAACAGAATTTGTTTCATTTTGCTGCAATTTCCTTATTATCCCCAACAGTTCCTTTTCAAAATGACAGTATCATCTGATGGACATGTTGGATGGAATGCATTTGTTTCTCTCACTGCATAGTTTATGCAATCAATCTTCTTTTACTTTTCCAACAAGCTCTGTGGTTGGCAAGCTATCCTATGACTACCAAAGCACTACTGAGCAAATAATTTGATTTTTCCCTCCAATGATGGGGGTTTTCCCTTTTTTTTCCAGCCAATTGCTACTGCAAGCATACTGAAACTGCCTCCCCCTTCACAGACTCCTGATCCTGAGGTTCTTGGGAAGATTTTCACTTTCTTTCCCCTCCCTACTAGTTACAGTCATCTATAAAGCGTGTGTTCCTTCCCACTGACTTCACACAATCTTAGAATTTACTTTTTTCCTTCCTTTGCTTGCTTAAGAATACAAACTGCTCTTTTAAAAAACATACAGCACCTTTCAAGTGTTTTAGCACACCTTTATAGCACAAATTTTTAAAAATTACACTTCCAGTGAGTTCTTGTACTGAAAACCCCTGATACTTTTCTTCACTAAGCCTGCAGGTCCCAGGCCCTCTGCAATATGCTGCAGAGACACAGAGGAGACAGAGAGTCCCAGCCCCAACCAGAAATGGAAATACAAGCATACACTATGCAGCAACTTTTCAATATTTAAACACTCACCAGACTCTACAACACTTCACGTAGCACAAGATAATCTAATTTATAATAATACTGTGGCAAAATAAACCAATATATATGTCTTCAACCTGCACAGCCACATTTGGAGAAATGTCATTGTGGGCACAGTAGAAGCAATGTGTAATAAATGTTTCATTGGCTCCCACAGGTAATATTTTTGCCAAGGCAGCTGGAGAAACTGTGCAAGTTTACTAGCCCTCATATTCAAGCTCAGCATCTATTTGGGGAAAACAGCTGAGGACTATACGCAAATTTATGTCATAAAAATAATAGAAAGCCTCAATTGCAGTGACATATTTAGCTCAGACAGTATCACTCCATTATTGTTGTTGTTATTGCTAATACTAACACCAGTATTACAACACCCAAAGCATGGGAAGTTTCAAAGTTTCATAAATATAAAAAACAGATCTTGCATGATGGGGGTAAGAATTGACCAGGGCTGAGAATCCCAGCAACTGCATTGATTCAAAATTGTTCCAAAGCTTTCTTTTATAACAGACCTTTTTCCAAGTGCAGTACATGGGGATGTGCATAACACAGGGATGCAAGAAGGTAGTAAATACATATATCCTCTTAGAGTCGGCTTTTGACTGTAATGGCGGCTTCTGAATGAGTTGGATTGGCTTTTCAGTGCCAAAAGTACTGGAGACCATTACTTTCAATGACTCCCAAGAGTTGAAGTAATCTCCAGAAAGCCCAAGACTTCTGAAAAGTCAGGATGCTTAATTGCCACCCATTGCTCTCATGCTTCTCCTTTGCCATGCTCACCTACAAGGGATATTTGATGGAGGGATAAGTGTCCAACACACCATCCCATCCCTGACCTTGCATTTTCTAAGGTGCTCCCCTTAAAAAGGGGATCTCCCTTCTGGAGAGAAGGGGTCAGACTTTTTTCTGGCCTGAACAGACCAATTAAAAGTGTACTTGGGAATCACTCATTGTTAATGCCAATGCAGGCAGGAGAAAGTGCAAATATCAACTCCTCCAGGAGGACAACAACATTTCCAGGTGGCTGCCTTTGTTGATGTCTTTCATCTTCACCAAGAAATGGAAACCAGAGCTGGGGCTGAAACCCTCATTTTTCTGCTGTGGGCCTTTCATAGAACTTAATGCCAATTTCCAGAGCATCACATTGCCTCTGAGAGCACAAATGGTGAAGTTTCTCAAGGAGCCAAAAGACCATGGCGTGTTCTCCCACATCGAGGAAGCACCATGTACTCAGAAGGATCCTTCAGCCCTTTTCCTGTAGGCACCTAACTCAAGCATTTAACCTTGAAAAAATGTGTCCACACATCACAGTAGCCACAGAAAGAAAACGTCTTGAACAACATTCACCCTTTCATCTTCAACACACATCTAAACAAGAATGATCTGTAACAAGATTGTACTATTTCTGTTTGTCTTGTTGTGGTAATAAAAATATTAATAAGATAGGTATTAAGTTATAGTGCTCCATTTTCCTGCATTAGTAATTCTGATGGAAAACCATATGGACAGCTTATACTGTCCCTGGGCAAATATTAAATAAACAAAAGGCTCAAATACAATAATCATTAATATTTCATGAAGTTGGGAAGACCAACAAGAAAGCTTTTCTTGGTCACTTTACCTAGCACTCTCCCTGTGGAATTGAAAATAGCATTAATGAGAAGCAGAAAGAAATATCTCAAGCAGGAAAAGTACACACCGAGTATGAAAATGAACTCCTTTTTGGATGTCTCAGAGAAGCAGGGCTGTGCAAGAGACAATATTTCAGATGTCTTAGCAGTATATTTTGAAAAGTCAGGCAGCCAAGTTCTATTTTGCTTGTTATTTTATTTGCTGTTGCCCACAGAACTTTTCAAAACCCTGCTCCATCAAAACACCTTACAGATGCTGTTTCAGGATGGTGACAGCTAGTCAATATGGGACAATTTAGACCAGTGGATAACTCTGAAAACTGTGGCAATCCACAAGTACTGTGCAGTACCCACAATGGTTTAACCGGCACCTGAAGAGGTGCAGGAAGTCCCTTCTTCTTTCACTGCAGGCTGGAAGGGATCCAGCCCCAGGATCCCTGGAAGAGAGTGCCTCAGGAGCGGGCAGGACCCCCTCAAGCCAGCAATCTTATGGTCATTGGTGCCCATGGGGGTTTGCATTTGAAACCTACGTGAAAAAGTGAGGAAACTCAGCCGTCAGTATCAGGGGAAGCAGAGACCCAGCTGACTCTGCAAGCACTATGCTGGAGCTGCAGAGCAAGAGGTTTTTGGATGTGTGCCATGGCCAGGGTGCACATGGTGTTAATTTGTGTCCCCTCAACGGGATTTGTTTTCTTGGTCTTAAGACAATTATAGCGCAGACATCTTCATCTGGACTGGTTGTCTAACTCAAGGAGGAATAGGTGCTCCCGGGGCATAATTCACGTCCTCCTCAGATAGATGTCTGAAACAGAGCAGATGAATAATTTTCTAGAAGCACCTCCAGACTCTCTGTTGTCTCCAGAGTCATAAAGGTGGCCAGACAACCAGATCAGATGTAGGCTTCTGCTTTTTGGGCTTATAAAATTAAGTGAGAAGAGGGTCACCTTTTGTGACTGAGTTGCATTAGACTTGTACATGATTCAATGTGAATGCAGCAAAGAATACAATCACCTTCATGTAAAACAAAGGACACCGTAACTATAATTTTCATCAGCCTATGTTTTATTGAGCTGAGCCACAATTTTTTCCAAGTCCATTTACGAGGAAAATGCCCACTCTTCCTGAAAAAACTCACAGAATAATGTATAACTTCTTGGAGCACCTCTTTATGTCTCCTGTGGCATTTGTAGTTTCGCAGGGCATGCATTGGTCCCTACTTGCAGTTTCTAATGCCCCAGCTGAGATGTCTAATATTCAGAGTGCATGTGCTCTGTAGCCAGTTTATTTATTTTTCTTTCTAAAAATCAGTCTTTTAACAGGTGTGGAGGGTTTATTCTGGCCATGGCCATTTATAATTATAATAAAATCACCGTTTTATTGTGACCCTATATTCTTCAACTATGTGTACTCCCGACAGATTTTCCTGATGTCTAGAACACAAAATGTGCTGCATGCTCTAAACAGTGGTTGATGACTACTGCTCTATTCCAGTAGCATTCCATGCCATAAAAATATCTTCAGCCTGCAGCAGAAATTATATTCTGTAGTGCTCTTTTATTTTAATTCAGTTCAGCCTTGCACAGTGATTCTGTTCCCGGAAAAGGAAGAGTTGGCAATCAATATGTTTAGACTATCTGTAGACTTTACCCTGAATTAATTACCAATTAACTCAATGTACTTAGCACATTTGTAAAGCCCACAATGGACATGCTACATATTTATTTATGGTTATAGACGTCTGTTTCTTACCCAAAACGGATCTTCTAATCTTTATGTAAAAAAACATTATTTTTTTATTGTTTTGAGGAAATGAGAAATGGTGTCCATAGTAGCGTTTATTAAATGTGTTAAATACTTGCTGCTAATTGACTGTTAATAGTTCAGAGAACTAAAAGTCTACAGTAGATGTATCTGCTGGGATTTGTCAGGCAAAAGCATTTTTTTCATTCACCATCAAACAGTGTTGTGGTTAACTCCAGACACTGCTCTTCAACCAAGACCACAGCACACAAGCATAGATCTCTTATTCTGGTGCACCGGGCGATTTAAGTGGCAGAGACCAGAAGTTCACAGTGCTCCACTGGCTGAGAGTGAGTACCTGCGATGTCACATGAACTCCAGACACATCCCAGCTTTCCTGCCTTTTCTGAGCCTCCCATAAGCATTTAGAAACAAGGAGCATTTGAAGACTACTGTGAAGCAAAATGGGCAGACTTCAAAAAATGAAATTAAAGTTAAGATGCTCTGACATACCATAACAATTCACAGAACTTACAGGTAATTCAGAAAGTGATTGCAAGAACACGTTTCCCACTTGCTACTCATATATATCAGCTCCCAGGGAAGGCTTCATGTTAACCTTTCACCACAGAAACATTTTCAAATTAATTCCATTTCCTCTGCATTTTATACTAGAGTTTCACAGAGTTTAGAACAGAGTACTGAGTAAGCTTTAATGTACTCATTATGCCATAACTTGGCCTTTCCTTGATTTTAGCATTTTAAATTCACGTTGTCTTGAAAGAACACCTTACCCAAGGAAAGAAAGAAATTTTAGGGAAAGCATCTGAAAAGAAAATAAATGAGTTTAATTAAATAGCCATTTTCAGGTCTTTGTGGTTTATATTTGTGGAGCAGATTCTTTCCTAAGTACTAAAAGTCCACGTTGTTACATTAATTTAACTAATAGGCATTAGTTATGACAGCCTGCCTGGTAAAGGTTCTGAGCCAGTGTCGTTTCTATAGATTTATACACTTGGAATTGTGCTCTTTAAATGAGAATCTTGCCTGTGTCAAAATTAAATTAAACTGAATTAAATCATATGCCTGATCACAAAGACCTAAGATTCTTTTCAGAATCAGGTCCAAATTATAATCGTAACTCTAGCTCAACTACCGAAGAAAATTAAAAGGCAGTTCCAACTTCATTATACTCTGCTGAAGTTGCCGGCTATACAACCAGGGCAAAATCCTTATCTGAGCAAAGTGACTGGTACTGGAGCACTTCCAGGACAATTACTGCCACACTCACAATCTGAAAACCTCCTACAACAATGACATCCTGTGGAGAATGGCTCCTCCAAGAACTGTGATCATGGTGAGGTCAAATGCTCACAACAAGATGAGCATCTAAGACTAAAATTCAGGTCCACCAAGTCCCCACTCCTACTCCCCACCCCCTGACTCCCAGTTTCAGACCCAGAAGGATCTAGCAGTGAAGTTCTTGCAGGATGTCTGTCATTTGTCTGTCATTGACACACAAATGACTCAATGGGTTGATGTTTACCTCATCTGAAGTACTGTAGTCAGTCATAGTCCTGTCTGGCCTCAGAGCACACCAGTCAGAGCAGCCTTCACAGAAAGCAGAGTAAGTGATGCTCTGCCAGCTTTAATCCAGTTGTCCAGTGGTTCGCGGCACTTAGGTGTGGCACGGTCATAGTGAATATACAATGGGAGCTAGGAAGGGTTTTTCCTCAAAGAGAGAAGATGCTACTACTATGTCAATGATGGAGTAAGGTTCAGAGTAAGCCAGAATCCATCCTGCTGAATTTGGACTCCTGTAGGAATCAGGAGCTGGAAAATGGTGTCTCTCAAAAATATTTCATTTTGTATTTATGTGGTTCCCACATGTGCTGGCCAAGAGCAGCCCACCTGCTGCTTATGTATCCATGACAAAGGCTCTTACCCTACCTTAAGCTACTTGAAGCATCAATGCATGAGCAAGCAAATGTAACATCTGTAAGGCAATGTATACTGGGAGCCTTCCCAGCATGAAGCCTCTCTCAGCTGTGCCATGCAGAATCTCAGACCCTCCTGCTGACAAGCAAATGCCTCAAGAAGTCTCAACAGAATCACAGAATCATAGAATCATCCATATTGGAAGAGACCTTCAAGATCATCTAGTCCAACCCAGCACCACTATAATTACCCCTAAACTATATCCCCCAGTGCCACATCCAGATGCCTTTTGAACACTTTCAGAGATGGTGGCTCCATACCTATCTGGGCAACTTACTCCAATGCCTGACCACTCTTTCAGTGAAAAACAAACTTCCAATATCTAATCTGAACCTCCCCTGGTGAAACAGAAGGTCATTTTCTCTCATTCTTTCCCCTGAGACACGGCAGAACAGACTGATCCTCACCTGGCTTCAACCTCCTTTCAGATTATTGTAGGCAGCACTGAGGTCTCCCCTGAGCCTCCTTTTCTCCAGATTATACAGCCCCAGCTCCTTCAGCTGCCCCTCACAGGACATGTTTTCTAGACACTTCACCAGCTCCATTGCCCTTCTCTGGACATGCTCCAGCTCCCCAATGCCCTTTTTGAAGTGAGGGGCCCAGAACTGAATGCAAGATTTGAGGTGCAGCCTCACCAGTGCCAAGTACAGGGGAACAATCACTGCCCTGATCCACTGGTCACAGGATGCCATTGACCTTCTTGGCCACCTGGGCACATGCTGGCTCATGTTCAGCGGAGTGTCAACCACCACCTCCAGGTCACCTTCTTCTGGGCAGCTCTCAAGCTACTGTTCCCCAAGCCTGGAGTGTTGCATGGGGTTGTTCCAACCCAAATGCAGGACCTGACACTTCACCTTATTGAACCTCAGTCCTCAGCTGATCGATCCAGTTTGTTCAGATCCCTCTGCAGAGCCCTTCAACCCTGCAGCAGATCTACACTCCCACCCAGCTTGGTGTCATCTGTGAACTTACTGAGGGTGCACTCAATCCCCTCATCTAAATCATCGATAAAGGCACTAAGCAAGAGTGGCCCCAACACTGAGCCCTAGGGAGCACCACTTAGGATTGGTCACCACCTGGATGTAACTCCATTCCCCACCACTCTCTGTCCAGCAGTCCAGCCAGTTTTTACTCAGCAAGAGTACAGCCATCCCAGCCATGAACAGCCGGTTGCTCCAGGAGAACACTGTGGGAGACAGTGTCAAAGGCTTCACTGAAGTCTAGATAGACAACATGCACAGCCTTTCCCTCATCCACTGACTGGGTCACTTTGTCACAGAAGGAGGTCAGGCTGGTCACACAGGACCTGCTTTCCATAAGCCCATATTGGCCTGACCCCTAGCTGTCAAGCACGTGCCATGTGATGGCACGCAGGGTGATCTGCTCCCTGAGAATGTCTGGCACAAGTCATAGCACAAACATACCAGACTCACAAAATCAAAAAAATAACACCATGTCCTTATATGCATTGCAAATGCAGGCTTAGGTGGGCCCCACATCTGTCAGGCTCTTTTCAGTCAGAAATGGGACCATGGTAAGAAAACTTTGGGTATCATTATTGATCACAATTGATCTCTAGCCTTCAATCAATATAGCATTTGTTAAGTGGGGTATGAAAGGTTTGAATTACATGAACATCAAAATTTTACCATGAAGCATCAATTCATTTGGGCTTATCTTTGCTGGCCAGACCAAACACAGTCCTGCAGCACCCATGGACTTGTAACAAATGGTGTTAGAAACTAGTGTGAGTGAGATGAAGGTTTATACTTTGGTGAAAAGAAATTCTATCATATTTATCTCTTCCTTAAAAATATGTGGCTCATCTCAGGGTGAGATTTAGGGAATCTCTTATCATACAGCTGGATCACAGTCATCACAGATAATCTAGAAACCTGCCAAGTATCTGTCATTAAAAGGATCAAGGGAACAGCCCTTCCCCTTTGATGTCACAACACTAAAAAAGAGCAGATACAAACAAAAGGAGACACAATGCACAAATCCCCAGATATCACTCCTTCCACTCACAGGGTCTGTTGGGACTGGGGGTGATAGTTGTGCTGTGCTGGTGACAGACCACCCTCTACCAGCCCACACCTGCCCTGGGAGAGGGAACTGTTCTCTGCAGCTGTTGCAAGCTGTAATTCTGATACATACCCAAAATATGCCAGACGCCAAGCTTGTACCTAGCTTTCTCCAACTTCCCAAACCCTGCATAGCTCATCACTCCCAAGGATCATCTCACTGGTTTTCCACTCATCTCTCTTTCCTGCAAAGAAAGCAAAATATCTTTTTCCAAAAGATATCTGCTACAATCAGGATCCAGCTTTGTGCAGCTACCGTGCCCAAAGGCGGCTGCTTGTTAGTCAGTCTCAGAAGTCTCTTTGAAGGCTGGTTTATTGGCTGCCTATGAGAAGACTGAGGGAGAGTGAGTTTTTTCCTTTTCTTTGTATTTTCTTTTAAAGAACTTTTCTTTCTAAGTAATGCTCAAAGGAATGCCTACTGCTCCATGCAATAGTCTCTATGGGATGGGGAATTACAGTTCAGCCTTCTGTAGAAAAACATCAGTTATTTTAACAGAAAAACATAAATTATTTTTACAGAACACAACTTGTATTACTGTGCTTCCCAAACACATGCAACAAATACATGTACATACAGCACACCTTTATTTGGAAATGAAGTCTGATATTGCATTTTTCCCAGATGCTGAGGGCTTCCTCACCTATTTTAGTGCAACCAAGGTATGTCAGTATAGCTATTGTGTCTCACTTTTCATTTTCCTGAATAACTTTGAAAACTGTTGTTCCCTGGCAATACTTCCATGCACATCTGCATTCAAAACAAACTCATCTGTGCCCTTCTTCAGGGAAGGGATGGGGTGAAGGGAGTGAAGGGTGATAAAATAGCTGTCCTGCCAGCCCTCAGCAGGGCAACACAAACAAAATCAGCAGCCCACTTAATTCTCTGAAAAGAAAAAGCACATTCCTCTGGCAGAGCACCTTATAAGTACTCCAGATCCAGCAGGGATCTCTCCTATCTGTGCACACTGAAGGGCCACGGTTTGAATACCAGAAGTATTACAGTGAAGATTCCATGGAATGAGCTCTCTACCAAGTCAGGATCAAGCTGCAGAAGTAGCTGTAGTGACTTGCTAAAGTGACCTGGACCTTGATGACAAGCTGCATTCTCCATGTAGAGAGTAGTAGCAGCCATGGAGGGTAGCCACAGGCCTCAGGCCCTCACTCTAAAATTCCTTACTACAGCATCCAAAATCATTGGATAACCCAAATCTTGTCATTTCCACCAGGACACTGGTAAAAAGGTAAAACCTCCTCTGCTTCTGCCAAAAGTAGCTGAGTTATCCTTCAAGCTTCCTTGGTCCCTAATGAGTGATCATTAATCATGGGTATTTTCTAAGCACAGTTTAGAGTTTTAATAAATGCCAAATAAAGAATTAACAAGGCCATAATCAAGCAAATGTGTTCCTTGATCACTGCAGCAGGAAGGCTCAGAGCCAAATAAACCGTGTGCTGTAGTTCCAAGCCTTTCCTGTGTTCCTGCACATTCCTCCACTGGTTGTTTGTACAGAGGAAGGCAGACTTATGTTTTCACATGTCTGTTGTCATAGAAGAAATCTGACTTCTCATTGCTGCTCCAGAGGGAGAACAGAAATGAGGGGAGAGGGGTTCCTGATCCAATTTAGGACAGTGTGTGCAGGACCTTCAGCTCACTCACACACAGTTGTGGTGTCCACAAGAGATCCCTTTAGAGGAAGGAAGCCACAGGAGGGAGATGGTTAGGTTAAAACCACAAAGCACATGCCTTTTCCAAAACTCAAATGAAACAATCTCTTCCTCCTCCACCTCAGCTTACAGGTACTTCCTTCTCTCCCAGCCACCTCCTGCTGCTCCAGCTTCAACTGGGAGTCCCTGCCCTTCGAGGAGGGGGCAGTACAGCAAATCCAACACTAACTTCCTCCCTGTCCTGTGTCTCCCACCATGGCTTAATTTATGGACAAACAGCTGCAGGCAGAAATGGAGCACAATTTCAATGACCCATTCCAAGTGCACAGGGAAAAACCCCAAGAAATGTGCAATCTATCTTGGGACAAAACAAAACCATGCCGCGTGCCAGGCAGAGGAAGGCAATGACAGGAACAGTGCCCAATCACAACAGTTGGCTGCTGCACGGACTGAAGGCATCATAAATGCACACCAGGAAAAACCATCAAGCTGAGCTGAAACCATCTGGACCCAGTTAGGCAACAGCAGCTGGCTGGGGAGTGCGGAGGATGGTTTGAAGGGGAGTAATGCAATCACTGGTTCCTTTATGGATGGCAACTCTCTAAAACCCTCTCGCTCCTCTTCCCAGCAGGACTCAGTCCTAATCTATGATACCCAGGGCAAAGTGCAGTTGAAGAAGAGGCCTTTTGCTATGCAAACTACACCCTGCCTAGGAAATAAGATTATAATGATCAGATCTATCAAATCAATGGGAGAAGGTGAGGGTGATGCAAAATGCTGCAGCAGAGGCAGTCACCACTCAACCAGTGCCCAAGAAACACCCACAGCATAATGATGGGGCTTCACAGCTTTGGATACGTACAGTGTGCTGGGTCTTTAGTGATCCCAAAACCTAAAATGAGCTTTCTCCTTGTTGTGGACCTCACTGACCTCAACACAGCTGAGGGCATACAAGCCTGGCCAGAGAAGGACTGGATTTGTCAGTGTCTGCTTCCATTGCAGTTTTGACACAGCATCAGACAAGTCACTTAAAATCAGTTGCATTCTCTATAATGGTGTTTTTTTCACCCCTTGCTGGTGTGACACGACACCCCAGGCCTGACAGATGCAAGTGTCACATTTGAAGCTAGGGGCAGTGATTCATGGAGCATGTGATGGCAGCTAAGTGTTCATAACAGTCATGCATTTGCCACACTGAATTCATGGAGATCTGTGATTTATTTTCTGCTGCCAGGCTCTGAGTCCCTCCCTACATTTAGTCCTGCCTGATCATCACTCCCAGTCTTACCAGGCTCCCACTGGATCTCAAACCTCCCTTTGAGCCTTCTGTCCCCTGCCCTATCCCATCCCTCCTTTCCCATCATTTGCCATACCCATATGCAGCCCATGCCCTGGGAGCCCTCCTCAATCTCCTTTCCCAGGTTCTGTCCCCTCCTGAGCCCCACTGAAGCCCCAGGCCCACCAAAAGCCTCACTGAAGCCACCTGGAGCTGAAGCCCCTCTGCTTGCCTGGTGAATCTCTGTGCCTCCTCTGTTTCTCATGGATGTTCCCAGTGCCTGACCCAGCTCAAGCTGGAGGTGTCCATCCTCTGGAAAGCTAATGTTCGGAGTTTTTTAACCTTTTCATTTTGCTGAGCTGCTATGGGGTTTTATCCTTTCTCTTTTTTTCTGCCTTTTTCTGCTCCCGGTCTCTTTCCCTCCCACTTTGCCAGCTTTCATTGTCTTCAGACTCAAATCAAAGAGAGCTCTTTTTGCCCTCCCTGGACAGGGCACTGGGAGATGTCCTCTGCCCCCAACATCCCCCCAGAACCTGTCTACACCCTCCTTTAGGAGAGCTGTGTCTTCAAAGCACTCTTCCATACCAGACTATGTATTCAGTTGCACAAACTTCCTTTGTTCACTGTAAAAGAAATCAACTGATGTGCATGCCTGTTTACAAATTACTCAATCCAACCCCGCAAACAGTTGCAGTAGAAAATGGAAAAAAGTTTAGAAGTGTAAAATTGCATTAGCATTTTTTAAACAAGACTATTTGCTTCAGAAAATTTCATGGCCAACCTGAAAGAGTTTCTTTTAATACATGCTGCCAAAAGGAAAAATAAATGTATTTTGGGTCAGACCGCAAGAATTCCTCCATGTTTTGGTGGCTGGTTACAAAAGCAAAGACCTCATTAGCTTTGTTCTGATGCACCTTTTCAAATCATACTGATGTAACATTTGTTTCAGATTCATGGGTAGAAAACTTACTATTAAATATTATCTAATGCATAAAAAGCTACATGTACATTTTGTTCCATATAGTAGTTACCATGAAACCAGTCCAAAATATATCACGTGTGTAGCATGTGTTTGTGTATGACTCTCCCCCCACTATACATCCCATCATGCCTGTAAAGTCTTTAAAATGCTTTTTGAAAATGCAGAAACCTCAGAAAAGAACTGCGAAAATTATTCCAGGGCTGGAGATAGCATTGCACCACAAGGCATTTTAAAAGCTTGCCAGGAAGAAGACTCCGACATTACTGGATTACAGTATCTAAGGGCCTCTGGGGGAAGCTTTTCTAGGTGGCAGAAGACCCTTTAATCCACCAGAAAAAAAAGCATTAAAGGAATAATGGTTGGAAGCTGAGGTTGATCAGGAATTAGGGAGATGGTTTTAATAGTGAAGATATTAACCAGTAGAATAAGTGGTGGGGGATGTTCGTGGTGTCTCAAGGTCTTTAAATCAACAGTGGATGCTTTTCTAGAGACCTGATTTATCAAATATGCGTTACTGGGATCCTATAGGAGTATTGAGGTGAGATGCCTGCAAGTCCCAGTCATCTTAGCAGACTATGTTGAGATCCCTCCTGAATACATGACATTAATGCAATCCTTCTTCCTCAGAACTTAGTTTCTAGGATGTGCGACATGGCAAGGATTGTGACATCTCCCACACTTTACAGAACAAGTCATGGGGTGTCTAATACCTACAGATGGTCTGAGAGCAGCTTTACACCTTGTACAACAGCACTGGATCCTGATGCCATACTGAGGGAGAAGCATTCCACTGTCTCTGACCAGAATATCATTGGCTGAATTCCTAACATAGTTTACTGTGGCATCAGAGACATTCACGGAACAGTTTGACCCAGTAGCACACCAATTATATCAGGCATCTGACTACCTTGTGAGATCTTGATGGAGTCATGGAGAAGGTGGAGTGGAATTTGCTTTATTCTTTTTATTATTCCATCCGTACTTGAGGAAATGGAGATATTCCCCTCCTGAGTGGAGAGCAGAAAGAAAAGAGGTACTGAGGGGAAAAATCCTGGCATTTTTCATCATCATTCACAGTTTTTTAAGTCCTTTGTACCCCATCCAGACTGTCAGCTGCAAACCTCACCAAACCCATGGCTGTGGCGCTTCCACATCAACTTGTTCATTAGGGAAGGACAGTAGAGGCCGCCCCTCCAGCACAGCTCCACAGCAGCAGGCAGAGCCTCTTCCATTTGACCCTCCAGCCCAAAGTTCAGGGAAAGAGAGCTGGCTGACAGCTGAAGTGGATACAAGGAGAGAAATCCACTTCCAAGGGCTTTCTTCCCCAAACAGTCTCTGTTCTAAGAAGTTAATGAAGGGGCTTGCAAAGTTAAAAAATATTGTTTGTATGTTTTATGCTGCCAGTTCTCCCTGATTACTCCTGATGTGCAATTTATAAATATTTACCCACATTTTTATTGGGCAAATGAGTTACCACCCAAGTTGGTGATACTATTCTTGTCAGTAATTTATTTAAGAAAAACATGCTCATTGTTTTATTAAAAGGTCATTAATTTAGCTGAAAATATCATTTTCTACAGGAGATATTCCCTCCTGTGATTCAGTAACACAGAAATAAACACTCTCTAATTGTGCAGACACAAACTGCCTTCTAGAAATGAACTTCCCCACAACATTTTATTCAAGCAGTTGGTAGTTTAATACTAAACCAATTAAAAGCAATATAGAGCTACATGAATAGGATATTAATTTCCTCACCAGAAGTGGAAATGAGTGGGTGCTTTGATTCCCACAAGGAAGGGAACTCCACCAACCAGCAGTTTATCTACAAAGGCTGCAGCCTCAAATGCGAGATTCACCGTGCACAACCGGATCATTACTCTGTGTGGATATTACTGCTACAGCCAAAGCCTCATCCACTCTGCAGTAGCCCCAGGTAATGCTGAAAAAATAAAGCAAGGTGATCTTCTTACCAAAAAAAAAAACATAAAAAGCCCCACACTTTCCCCTTGTAGCTTATGAGACTGTATGAATGTGAACGTTACTGTGCCAAAATCTCTCGTGTAAATTGTCATTCCAAATCAATTCTAAGTATAAAAGAAGTGCTTACATTGAACTGATCTTTTCAATCTCTTTTTTCCATTTGCAGCCAATAGTGAAAAAGAACATTTAATCCACTTTCAGCATCTTCTTTTATTGAGGATTAGCCACAGGAAACAATATTAGTTATCTCTCTATCCACTGGGGTGCCATGTGATGCTATTCAGGTAGGGGGAGAAGCAAATTCAAATGAATTCTGCTGACAAAGCTCCTGCAGTCTGAAGTGGGACTGGATCATCCATGGATAAAAGCCAGCACTCCAGAAGCCATTTCCTATTCCCTACTTGTACCACAGGTGTGATGGCCAGGCCAAGCAGAGAAGGATGTAGCAGGGTCACTGTCCCATCAGCCCTCCAGCAAATACACTAATAAATATTTCCACACGTTGAGAACTAAACCTGCTTTCATTAATGTGAGAAACAGATGTATAACAGATCTAGCATAAGGAAAGATACAAAATACAAGGTAACAAAGTGAAGAAGCAGTAATGATGATGGGAAACTTTTCCAGAGTTTTATAATATTAATTGATTCTTTAAATGTTGCACATCCCAGGCAGGCAAGACTCCTATTTAGAGTGTTGTACATCAAAATTGGACAGATCACCCAGAGAGGGGGTTTAATTTATTTTTAAGCTGCAATAATCTAGTTCTTGTAGAACAATTTGTCATATGTCACCAAATAATAATTCAGGGCATTTAAGTTTCTTAAAACCACAGCAGCTGCTTTTCCAAGTGCTCCTAGATCTGTGCACATTGTTCCAGTGGGCTTCAATATGTTCAATGCATCCCAATGAGGTTTTATGTAATTTTTATACTCATATAATATGAAATATTACCCACACACATTGTCAACTTCAATATAACAGCAATTTACTCTACTATTAAACATTCCACTCAAGCAAGGTTAGATCAGATGAGGAGTTCAGGAGATTTGCAATGGGGAGAGAGAAATTCAACCCAGCCAAGTATCTCCAAGCTTCCCCAGCCCCACCATGTTTTGCTTTCCCCCAGAACTCACAAAAATCAGCTTTGCCAGTGGTAGCAGTACATTACTTTGTTCCTTGTGGGTTAAATACTAACCTAAATTTTTGCCTTCAAATGCCTAGAACGACGTCCTTCCTCCCACTTTCTTCATGCAAGTTCACACTGCAGGGTGAAAGGAGGGACAAAATGTCTTAAACCTTTAGCTGTAAACCTAAAACATCTCTCCTTTGGCTTATGGGAGGTTCCCTGTCTTCATAGATCCACCAACTGTTTCTTTTAATACCCAGTAAAGCAGAAAGGATCTTTATATCCCTCATAAGGTCAGCTACACAGTTCAGTACAAACATACAGTTCAACAACCAAATATGCCATATATTTTTTTCTGTTTTCAAGCTGTCCAGCAGCATACCACAATATCTGCAGTGTGAGTTAGTTGCAACAGCCTCTGTGAAGAATTTCTATCTTTTAGCTGATCAGCAACATATACCTTGCCAGTTTTGAGCATCTTCAGCTAAAAGCATTTTTGTTTACAGAATAATAAAGTGATACATTTTTGTTCCGTGACTCTGAATGTAATGCATGGGTTTCCTTGCAAGCCTTGCTGTGGATCTGAAGAAAAGAAGTCTATCATCACTTGCAGTATTTGCTATGATTTTCAATTTCCATGAATACTGCTGCCAGAAAACTACTTTACAAAAACATTTGAGTAAAAAAAAGGGAGTAAGTGTGAGTATAGCCAAAGAGAAATTCCTTAAAAATGTGAATGAATATTCACCCTGTTCCCTCATTGTTTCCAGGCTCCTATCAATTGGAATTACTATCCTGTTTGCTGGCTAGAGCTGGATACTGATTCAAGCTAGTGCACTTTCACATTGTCATCTTACTATATCAGCTGGTGGAATTTCACTGATTGCAATGAGGGGAGGAAAGCAGAGAAAATCCAAAGCAGATAGAAGCATCCTTAAATAGTTTATCTGTGGGGACTTAACCTAACTTCTTCCCCACACCAACACACAGATTTTCTAGGTTCATCTTCCCATTCATTTTCTAACTATCTCAGTGTAGAAGCCTCTGGAAGTGCCAAGTGCTTTTTAACTACTATCCTGCAATAGTTCACATTATCACCCATCTGCCTGCCACTGAAAATACACCCAGCATCAGTTTTCACAACAAATCTGTAAAGACAGGGTCTTGCTCAACTATCTTAGTTAATGAAAAGCTATTACTTTGATTGCAAGTTGGTAATTGTTCTAGCCCTGCAGAAAATGCCATTAAAATAATTTTTACAGAATTCTTTTAATAACCAGCTATTTTTGTGGTGCAATTGCTTTTAAATCTCATGAGGCCAATGTGTAATACATGACTGTTCCAGCTCACAGCTCTCAGCACTCAGAGGGCATATATCAGGTTTCAAGTTGTTAATTTGTTATGGTAATCAATACCTTATTCTTCTTAACCACAGAGGCAAACTCATTTGCTCTTTTTGGTTTGATATTGGATTATGAATGATTTACATCCATAGCTACTGCAAATGCCACATGACACTTAACAGCATCAGTTAGGGATTTAGAACTTGCTTTTCACTGGGTTTTCAACAGAATTTGTCTGCAAGTTGCCAGATGACAGCACCAGAAGTATTTGATGGTTTGGGACCATTGTTCCAAGATGATCACATAGATAATGAAATATTCATAAATATTCACATTAAAATAAATTTGAAAAAATCAGATCTGATAATCAGCCAGTCAGCCCTTTCCATTTTACCAGCTACCATCCATGCCTGCTACAGTAGCAACAAGCAGGCACTTGGAGCTTACCAGCTCTATTACATCTATCAACACCTTTGAGTTGTGCAGGAACATGAGTAAATCTGATAAACACTCCTGCTAAACAGATTTGTGTCAGCTGTAAAGAGGCTTTTCAGAGTATAATTTCTTGAAGCATTTCCCAGGTGTCATCCTAGGTTATAAATTATATGTAATCCAAAGTGTAATCCAGAAGTAAAAGATACAGAATTTTCAGCATTCTTTTCCCAGTGGTTGTAACTTCATCTCACATCATCTCTTAGGCCCTCCTTAGACCACCACATTGATGCTTTGTACGTTTAAAGAACATTGTGAGGACAGACATGAAGGGCCATAAATATAGACTTGTTTACAGGATTGGGGATTTATGATATTTCAGATATATTAATTTTTTAATATTTTTAAAGGTTAGAATGACATTTCTTTCTTCAATTATTTCCCTGAGTTTCCCTGTCATTCATTGGAAGCCTCATTCCTTCTTGTGATTCCTCTTTTATATATAGTTTTTAATTGCTTTTTATTTCCTTAGCACCACAGATTTCCCTACCTATTCTTTTAAAATTAGTTTATTACCAAGTGCCATGGTGACACTCCAGTATTTCATCTGGGATCTGGGTGACACTAAACTGAAGTGGCTTCGTTTATAGGCCATGTAATTTTGATGAGTCTTAATTTTGCATGAAGATCAAGAAGCCAGGGCAGCAAAAGTCATTCATGGAAAGTGCTTTCTCTGTGGAAGAACACTTGTATGATGAACTCGTTCCTTGATTGAAACTATTTCTAATTACATTAACCATATTATCCCTCTAATCTCCCACCATTACTAAGCTTGTTATTTCATTTCCTGAAGCCCTTGCACTTCCTATCTGACGGATCCCACATGAAAATATTATGGCTATATCTAACTCCAGCATATTTCAACCTGATGTCTTTAGCTACACCATAGATATTGAAACATATGAACCTTTTATTTTGCTAATAGTCCAAAAGAGAGTGCTTTGGCATAAGATCAGTCAGTGCTTGTCTAATGTAAATGGTCCTCAGAAAGCACTGATTCAGTAATTTATTTTAAAAATTCTCATTGCTGTTTTGTTTGTGATAAGTATGTACTCAGAGCATTTCCAGAACAACTTGACATAGAGCAAAATATGGGAAGCATTTGCAGGAGTTCAATCAGCTGACACTCAGTACATGAAAAACCTCAGGGGAGAGGAGTTTGCCTTATGCCTTAAGAGTGAGAGCTGTGCTCTGCCAGAGCACAGCAGGAGGCACCTTCCAGAGTAAGAGCTATATAGCAATGACACTTCAAATGCTGGATCCCAGTCTTCAAACCTCAGCTGCAATGTCCCTTATTTCAACCATAAAATTGGGAGAAAGGGTGATTTACAAGTACCAATACATTAATCACATTCAACATCAAATCACTGCATTGAACTGCATCTTAAAGTCATCTGGAAGGTGGGTCTCTCTAAGCAGAATCAGTGCTACAAGTTCCTACCTCACTCTTATCACTGAACAGAGCTAGCTGGGTTTAAAAGAATATGATTCATAAATGTATTTGTACACTTAGCCTTTGAGTTCAGCCAAAGCTATTTCTAGGTCTTGCTACACATCAGTATTCTCAAATCCAGTAGAAATTCAAATTAATTTTCAGTTTACTTCTTCCCTACTATCTCTGCATCAGTAGCTGTATCTTACTACCACCTAGTCCAAGATACCGGGGTTTTTTTCCGCTTAGGTTTTCAGCTAAGCACCTTCTATTGCTGCTAGGAAAAAAAAAAGCCAACAAAAGACATGCTTATATGCCTTCTTGGAGCACTCTCTTGCCTGATGTCTACAAAGATGTCAGCATTGAGCTTTGAGTGTGCTGAGGTCACTGTACCATGCTGAGCCACTTTGCCTGCCCATTTCCCTGGGCTCCTCAATATGCTATCAATATCAGTTTTCTCCCATCTTATCCCTAGATTGCAAGCTTGTTCTTCCCATTGTGAACTCCTCTGTACAAGTCTGTGCAACAGCTAAAGGGTCTTGGTCTATGAGTCAGTGTCCGCAGCAGCAGCAGTAACTAAACCCTAAAGGGGTTTCACAGGCTTTGCTACAAATTAATAGTTAACTAAAAATTCATACAGACAATTCAGTGTCCACAACAGAAAATCTATGATTACGAAAAGGAGCAAACACCACACCAATCTTACTCTAAAGGGCAGATCTTCAGATTGCATAGAAGAGCATAACAACATCGGTGTCAGTATAATAATGACAACCGATACCAAGGACAGATGTGTCAGTCTTTGAGTAAAGTTTACATGATGCACAGGTCTTTTTCATAAGGATTTATTGAGCTCAATATATTGCTAACAGTTGTCATAGGGCTTTCATTTCACAGTTTTTAAACCAGCAACAACTCAGTAATCCCATGAGGGAAATAAAATATCATATGACCTAAGCACCCACTGCAATTTTTTAAAATGAAGCATTCCTAAACAGCCTCACAAGCCAAAGTTATTCACTCAACTAATCCAGGAGAAAATGTAGATGCCAAATCTGTTCTGAACCAATTTGAGCAGTACTCACATAAGTCTACCACCCACATCCTGCTTAGTCAAATCTTCTAAGCTTTCCTCAGCAGTAACTATGGTGGTGTCCAAGCTTTTTGAAGATAACTGATGCATGGCTAAATATAGAAAAGACAGTCTAGAAAAAAGAACAGCTGTGAGTTCGTGTATGAACAGGGAGACAAGCAACTGCCTCTGACTGTGTCTGAAAACAGCAAACAGTCCCACAAAGAAGGCAGGGCTTCAAACCACTTCAGCAGAAAGACCAGAAATGTTCCGTCCGTTCTAGGCCCCTTATTGGGAAGCTATCAGCATGCCTAATGATTTGATGAACTTCTACGCATGGCACAGAACCATCCCAAGGTCAGGAAATGTGAGAAATAAACCTGCCAAAGAGAACACAGAGAATCTTTCTTTGTCTAGAACTTTCAAATACCTGGGAAAGCCAAGTAAAAAATTAAGGTCAAAACTCCAGTTGCTTCAAATTATTTTTTGGTGAGGTTTCAAGGAATCGGTAGAGTAACTGAAGCACAGAAATATCTGCCCCTAGCAGAGCCACCAGGAACCCAGCATGGATTTGTAGTCTATCATATTTAATGTTGTTGAGTGATCCAAATGAATTAGCATTGATTTTTCTATATATTTGTCCCTCTCCAAGATGTAATCACTTATTAATAATACCAAAACTGCTATTCTAAGAGATATTTTGTCTCCAAATTGTTGGGTTGGTTTTCCTTTAATTTTCATATCTGTCTCTTTTTTTAAATGTTATTAACAGGATCAAAGTTTCTGAGAGGACATGTGTACTAAAACTGGCTTAGTACTTCCTCCTGTAAGGAATGATACCATAATCAGATAACCTGTCTCTCCACCTTTTCCCAAATCGTGGCTTCATTATCCAATGTGTAGGACTATTTCTGACAAATAAGTAACAGCTAATTTGTACACAATGGTCTACATGGCACATCAAATCCTTTTTCTACCAACATTGATTTTTTGACCCCTCAGGAACATACTATTTTTTCCATCACCTTCCTTCATATAACACTAATTTTTTTTGAGGAAAATACTATTACTATTGCAGAGATCTGGTAAAGTCTCATAAAAGCAAGGAAAAATGCAAAGCTTGTGCATTGACACCAGCTGTCAGCTCAGCATTTAGTGAAAATGTTAAGAGACAGAGCCAAGGATAAATTTGAAAGCATAATCTCATATATATCATGATGAATCATATCTTGAAATGTCTTACCTTAACTAGCCTGGAAGGGTGATTGTAAGCGAGTTGTAAACGAGATGTCTGAGCCATTTTGGAAAGGAACTACATAGTGTGTGGCAAATTTATGTGCTGGAGGAATAAAAATTTACTAGCAGCTCTTAAAGATGGTGTGAATATGTATTAATTAGCAAAGTTACAGTGACATCATTGGTAAATTTCTTTTTACAGAACTACAGATATAGTAGAGATATAGTACTGTAGGAAGCCATGTAGACATAGGCACGAAAATCAAATAAAAGCTCTACTGGTGGTCAGGATTCCTAGTTGAAGTTCAGAACAATATTTTGCTTCCTCTGAGGTCCAGAGTGAAATGCTACTTTTTTTGGCTATAAATATCTGTAATGCTAGGATAACTTCACAAAGGTACTAGGATCTGGCATCATCATACAGAATAAGGTTTCCCTACAAGATCCAAATGTCATCAAGGCATGCAAATAATATATGATTTAGCCACTTTAGATTTGAATAAACCATACCCCTTAAACTTAACATCACTGGACACAGGCACTTGTTCCATGGCCCCTATCCCTTGCATCTGTGTTAAACATAGTGTCATAAGAGGTTAAGGGAAAAAAAACCCAAATCCAAACTTTTTTCAAAAAAAACCCAGCCCTGTCTGAGAAGATTTAGGACAAATGTTACATTATAGATGCACAGCCACATTGCAACTGAGGAAGGGGTAAGTGTGAAAAATAAGCACTGCAAAGTTTCTCTATATATCTTAAATGCAGAACAGTTTAAGCTAAAAGATCAGAATTTAAAAACAAACCTGAGGGTGGATGAGGGTGTTAGGATCCATTTATTAGAGACATGCCTCCACCCAAATTGAGGTGCAAACAAGACCATAGGCTGAAGTCAATAGTACAGATTTTATTTACCCATAAATGTGAGGTAGAGAGAGGTAGAAAGAAATAGAAAAGATGGAGGGGGAGAGAGAGGGAGGGAAAGAGAGACAGATTAAGTAGAAAGATACCACCACCCATGGATCCAGCAGCATCCCACTGTCCTTCTTCACCTGGTCTTCTCGGTGATGGGTTTCCCAAGGTTCCAAAACTTTTCACTACTTATACATTTTAACAAACAAAGGAGTTAATGCTCACTGGATACACAGTTCTCTGATTCTATTAGTTAAATGATTCCCTTGCTTCCAATGCTAATCAGTCCCATGCACAGTCTTTGTCCTCTTTTGACTCAGTGGGTTTTTTGATTCCGTGGGTTGTGCACGATCTCCCTCTGCCAGAAGCACCTCCACCCAGTGGGAGCTGACCTCAGCACAGTTGCTGAGTTGTCTTCCCTTGGGGATTTTTTGCAGTGATACATTCTGCTCCTCCAGCTTGTTTACCTCCCCTCTAGGCCTGAGATAACAGACAGACAATAGTAACATTTTTATCTTATTTCAGCTCTCATCAAGTGCCTTAACTTACAGTCCACGTTTCAGGAATCCAAAGGTATATTCAGGGGCCAGGGGGACACTTTGGTGGTCACAGATGCCATCTGTCCCATACCTTGGGGTGATCTTTGTTTGACTGGCAATGTGCTTAGGGGCAGTTGTCCCCTCCTCACGTTTTGGCACAACTGGGGAATTTTTGTCTGGATTCATTACCAGGATGTGCTAGCCAGACCTCACCAGGCCTGGAGTTAAAGCCATTCTGTGTCTCTGTCAGGGCAAAGTCCTTCTGTGATTTTAACAGTGTTTGAGACAGGCAATTGTGGTCTCCCTACAGAGGATTAGAAGTTTTGGGGAAATATTTGCCTTTCATCTGCACTCAGCAGCAGAGACAACAAACAATTTTGCCTGCAGTGTAAGGGGGAAGGGACACAGAGGAGCCCCATCTGAGGAGCAGTTCTGAAACAGGAACAGAAAGGTGTCTTCAGGTTTCACAAAGAAATCCTGTGTGACAGATGGAGCAATTGTAGGTGTGAAGTATATTTGACGTTTGCATTTATTTATTTCTTCATTTTTCTGTACTGTAACTTTGTTGCCAGTAAATAATCAAGAACTTAGCCCTTTGCTTTACTATTTTTTATCTGAATGCATATCTAGTGATCAAAGTGACTGCGATGATTGTAAAAAATAGAAAATGGGGTATTTGCACTTCCATGGAGATAACATATCTAAGGAAAGAAGTCTTCCAGAGAGCTAGGAGCCAAGACAACTTCAGGACTTCCAGGAGTTGTCTGTTTACAACCACCTTCCCTTTGTGAGCTGACATTGTGAAATAGCAGGATGGAAGGAGAGATTTCCCTGGGGTGCATTACCCTGACCCCTGTTGCAGGTGGTAAAAAAGATAAGGCATGTTTTCAAGAAATTCCTTATCATTGCTGAGTGTTATAACCATCTCCTAGTATTTCTGTGAGTGAGAGGCATCCTGTCCCTATCATTTCTTAGTCCATATATCACCTTTTCAAATCTTTCTAACTTTGAATCAACAAGCTCATTAACAATTCAGTGCCAAGCCTAAGTAATTTCAGGACTGGTTTATTGTCGAATTAAGAATGAAATGGCCAGCAAGCAATGGCTGCACATCTCAGGTTAGTGCTGCCAGATGCTTCTTTCCCTCAGTCCCCCTTACTTTGGCCAGAACTGCAGGAGCCTGTACTCCCACCTCTGTTTTTCCATCCTCTATGAGGAGGTGATGACTGCTACATGATTGCATGGCTCTGGGCCCTCCTCTGTGCAGCAGCAAAAAATCAGTGTGTTTTGTTCTCCATAGTAATTCAGGAGAATTCAGTGTAAAGACTGTGATTTATTAGTAATGTATTTATGAGATACTGAGATAGAAAGCCTTTAAAACTACTGGGGAAAAAAAAGACAACCACATGGGCAGTAGCTTTAAAAGCAGTAAGAATTCACCCTGTTAAACACTGAGCATCTACAACTTGCTCCTTTCCCTACAAGTTCAGGACAACCAGTATTTCACACAATCAAGTTTTAAAGACTTGGTTGCCCCTGTTAGATCAGGAAACCCAGCTCCTAGGCACAGCAGAACCTTGTTGCACAAGGACAAGGACTGACATATGTGGAGATTAAGGGGTTTTTTCAATTTGGTCTTCTGTGTGAGTAGGAACTCCAAGACCTTTGACCCTTGAAGACCTCAGCAAATTAGGCTTCTACTGCAAGGTGCAAGTCTGCAGTCATCATTTTTCCTTTCCCTAACAACCAAGTGACAGGTACCTATAGGAAAAAAAGGGGGGCAAATCTGCTGTAATTTAGAAAGTGAACAGCTCAAACAATCCTGCCCACGGGGAGAGGGGATAAGAGCAAGAACAAACTTACAATAAGTGTTAGTTCAGTGTTAGTAAACAGAGTACAGTCGACATACTTCTGGTATTACATCCTGACTGCAGGAAATAGGCTACGGTAGGGTACAACAGGATCATTTTCAGTTGAGAAAACAGATAAATAACTTCTCTTCCAAAGTCTTAACATGAACTGAAACTTGTGGGAGTCTCTTAGAAAGCTCATTCCAGTTCAAAAAATATAGGATGAATAATTTGTCTTAACTATATATACCTGAAAGACTTGAGGTTCACAGATAAATCTAAGATCATGTCCATTCAAGAATATTAATTACATCTAATTACAGCACATCTAAGAACCGTATTATAAAACTATTTTAGAAATAGTGAGGATCTGAGTTCAATATTAAAGGTTAAATTTACAGTTTCAGAACTGAAAGATAGCCATGAGGTTTAAATAAGAATACCAACATAATATTAAGTGTTTTTAATTAGAGAGAAAAGTTAGTTTTAAAAACTGACTAACACTTGTTAAGTGAACTGTCAAATTAATTAATAAAATTTTAAATCTTAGCATATTTTGATATATTTGTTTTATTATTTTGTATTATTTTGTATTTTATTTATTATTATGCATTATTGTTTTTGGTTTTAACTTTAATATTTTTCTTTTTAATGCTTTTTTCCATGACTAAACCAATTCTTTCTACTTTGTCTTATCCATCTGGGCCCCTGCTGGGAAATGTCATTAATGTTTCAGACCCCACTGAGTGGAAATAGTGCTACTTGATGAACAGAGATAATTGAAACTGGGACAGGTATTTCTGAAAGTATTTCCAGAATTCCTTAGAGACAGACATATAAACCTGGAAAATATTATTTAGCTTTGTGCAGAAACACAAAGTAAGAGGGCAGAGACCAGTGCTGCTGCTGATTTGCTTCTCAAGTGCAACACAATATTTTGGTCTGGTTTCTACCAAGTTTGCAAGGCTTAGACAAAGGCCAAAACTTCTTTGAAAGACACTCAACCACCTGGAGAAGGACAGCAATTTTATATAAAAAAACATATGTTACTTATTCAGCTGCTCCATCTTTCTGAAGAAATTGTCCTTGGTCCCACCAATGTGTACAAGCTGTCTGGTGTAACCATCTCCTGGCCAGCATCTCTGGAAGCCATAACTCCATAACTGGTGTCTGAAAGACACTGGTTTGAGAGAACACTGACACAGAGTCAGTCACCAGAGCAGCTGGCAGGGCTGTGCTCACCCTCCGTTTGCCTCTGCAAGGTGACCACAGACCTCACCTCACCATGGCAAGCAAACACCAACTGCTCTAGGTGGCCTTCGGTGGGACTTCGGAGCACGTGGGGTGCTTTAGGTAACTGGCAGGCACACAGTCTTCTCCTGAGGCAAGTGTAGGTTGTGCCCCCCATCCAAAATAAGTGAGTTAGTTCACAACGGTAAGAGCATGAATACTGCTTATCACGCAGGTCCTGCCCACCTGTCAATGCCACAAAGGTAACAGGAAGGTGTTGAAAAGAGTGCAAAAGGAAGAGACATCTATGGAGATGAGAGTATTTTCTATCAAAATATCTACTTAGATATTTTGATAAAATATCTACTTAGATATTTTTGATAAAATATCTACTTAGATAGTCAGCACTTGCCATTTTCACAATGTCTCTGAGCAATCAGGAAAAGCAAGTGGGAGAGCCATGGAGACTGAAGGAAGCCCCTATACACACTGCAGTGTGTATGCTTCCCCTTGGGAGACTGCTTCTGAGAACAGCCAAGGCACCCAGCTGTGGCCACCAGGCCTTTATGGCAGACCCTTCTCAACAGGAGGCCCCTTCTTAGGGATGCAAGTACACCAATAGGTGCAAACAAGCTTCCATCTGCAGAGCCCTAGCTCCATCTGCCTTGTTTATCTGGGACTATATTCCTATTTTGTGGATAGACAGCATCATCCTCACTGTGTGAATTATTATAGGCTGCAAATGACTTGCAAAGTATGGGCACACATACTCCAACCATGTAGTACAGCAAAGACAACTTTTAACTAAGTAGACACTGGCTAAAGGGGTGAGACAGTCTGTACTACCACACACAGCGGCTGGGGGCTGCTGCTGCCTGCCTCTCATGACAGCACTGGTGAGAGGTTTGCACAGAAAGCTCCAGCAGAAAGGATGTTATTTTACACTGCAGGTGGTTTCCAAATGACTAACTCCAACACTGGAAACAGCTCAAGCACGGCAGCACAGAGCTGTAAAGCCTGGTTTGTCCTGTTTCACAGCAGCTTCCTGCATAAACAAGCTGTTTCTTTCACACATCTTTTTACTCTTTCCAAATCCCATCACATTGCAATGCAAAGGAGGCTGAGTTCTGGATATTTGTTTTTTACCAAAACTGTTCTCATTTCTCTGTAGGCATTTCCACTGAAAATATCCCAGCCGGGTGTAGTGACAGCATCTGAAATGTGATAAGACATCAGAGACATGAAAGAGATCAGCACTTAGCCTACTCGGAGGGGGCGAAGGAGGGGGTGGTTTATCTCTTCCCTGACATCATGTTGCTGGGTGAAGTAAGATTTCTCCCTACAGCCTTGGGCTGTTTGAGGCTGGGGCACCCCATCGAGGGCTCTGGCTGGGGCTGGGTACCCATGAGTTCCAGCCAGGGCACCTTCAGCCCTCTGAAAGCCATGGCCATCCCCAGCATGTGGCATGGAGGCAGAGACTGACAGCTGCTCCCAAGACTTCCAGCTCCTCTCCTCCTGTCAGCAGCTTGGAAGGCCACCACTCTTCCCAGGGAAGTGACCCAACCTGTAATCATGGTACAGGGCCAAGCAGCTGGAAGGGTGTCAGGGAGGGAAATGTCTTCCGCAGTGGAGATGAATGGATGGTGGATCCTTTAAATTTAATTCTGAGTCTTGAAGATGTCAAAGAATTACAAAACTTATCCAAAGCAGCAGTGTACAGCCTTTGGAAAACACAAAGGTACAGAAATGCTTCACTGATTTTTCCCTGGATTGGGTTACCAAACCTGATATTACTCTGACTAATTCCACTTCTTTCTCCCCTCCATACCCTCAAATACAGCTAATTTTAGCAAGAAAGTAATGTTCCTTAGACTCAGAAAGGCACTCTGAAGTTTTTTTAACAATTATTCAATTTATTTAACAATTTACACACTGTGTCAGTCCCAAAGAAAAGCACAGCTCTGCAGACCCAAGTATGATATGACACAATCTGCTCCTGGGTTTCCACTCATGGAATGGCTGTATCCCACTGCTGACCCACACTATCAGTGCACTCCATCCCCTCGGCAGCCTGAAGTTCACTTTGCAACCTGAATGTGAGTTAAGCTCACTTAACAGACACAGAAATCAGGATAAATTTCTCAGCAACAAATTGGATGCCTGCATTTCACAGTGAATTAATTTGGAATTCTTATCCCATCATGGTAACCACATTTTAAAAGAATCACCTTGCTATCATAGTAGCTTTAGTAACTGTATGGAGCTAAGTAAAAGTGTAGCGTTACCTGTTTTGTGGGCTGGCTGGAAAGAGCCAGTCAAATTTTGCTCAAAAGAGATGTGCATTATTTCCACTTGGCTGCATCAGTGAAAAGCAAAACTGAGAAGTGTCCAGAAAAAAAAAATTAAAAATACAAGTAAACCTGCCCACCAAAAATGGTCTTTTTGATTTGAATCCCCAGGCATCATTTTAAAATTAAACATTTTAATTATGAGTCATAGCTGAAAGTTTATTTTCAGTCCCATATAGTTAGGCTTGTGATGTTATCCCTAGGCAAAAAATAAAAGGTTAAAACATTTCTACTTTGACATTACGATAAATCGACACATTATTTCACTGTCACTATTGGCAGATCACAAAATAATAGAAATTATCAAAACAAAGTACAAGCAAAAGGACTAAATAGAGGGGAAAACCCAAACAACACACTTCCGGGCTTTGAAATTGAAAATTTAGACACCTTGTCCTGCCCCGAATTTTTTGAAAGGCAGCATTTTGAAAATCCTGGATTTTGTTCTAAGACCAAACCAAAAATTAATTTCAATATGTGCAGATTTTGAAAGTTAATAACAAGGTGTTTCTCCTTGTTAGTAGTAGCTTAACAGTAGCTTCTCCTGCAACACCAGTGTGAACTGATGTGAGATTCCCAGACAGGTTTTAGAGGTCAATAGGAGAAAGGCAAGTTTTAATCAAGATGACTTCTCCAACTTAGAGAGAAATGTTGAGACTTTTTCGGCAGACTTCAGACAGACAACGGGGGGGGGGGGGGGGGGGGGCGGGAGGGGCGGGGAGTGGGAATCCATATTCTTTTTCAGTGACATAATTTGCACTTGTCTTGCAAAACCAGGCTGAAATTATTTTACATCTTATGAGAGGCATTGGTCACACAGAGAAGCCAAAAAAACTTATGTACAGGAAAAATAATCTGAGAGAGCATAAATAAAGGGAATAGGCTAGAGATTTGTGTAGTGTCCCTAGAGAAACTGGATCCGAGGGCATGCAGAACATTGTGAAATACATTTGAAAAATGCCTTTGAAATAGGAAGAATGGGAAGACATGAAAAGTGATACAGGAACTGTTAATTTACATCTCTCCACTCACTGTCTGTGCAGGCATCACACCATTGCCCTGAAACTTTCCAGCCTTAGTGCCTGTCACCCAACTCTGACAAGGCACCAGAATAGTGCCTCGGCACTAATGGCTCACAACGGGGAGCAGCAGCTCAGTGACTCTCCAAACTGGGCCAGTTACTTGCTGATTTCCCCAACTACTCCACTGTGGCTGAAAGTGCATCAGGTCAGGTGGAGCTCCTGCCTTCAGGTCTCATCCTCAAGGAGCACCAGAGTCGAAGTTGATTGATCTGAATGAAAAGAGAAGAAAGTAAAAACACTGGCATCTTCTATTTACCAGCCATATCCAGTGAATGCACTCTCTTCCAATGTAGGAAGGATCACCTTATCTAGTTCAACCTTCTATCTTTTGTTTTCTGTGCTGAGATTTTCTCTGAACTGTTCCCCAAGACTTGACTTGAAGATTTGAAGAACATATGGTGGAACCTGACCAGAGTAAACCTTGCTCAGCTGTAAGGCTCATTGGTAAGATTTCATAAGATGACTCTTCCTTTTTTTTTTTTTTTTTTTTTTAATAAGCCAGTTTAGGAAGGCAAAGCAATTCACCAACAGGCCAGATGAGACTCAGGGCCAGGGTAAGTGAAGCAAGAAAGCTGTTTGTTTTAGACAGGACAAAAGAGGTCCTATATTGTTTGCCACCTCCAAATCTTTGCTCAGGTATCCGATCAATCATCACCCCTAAGAGCAGCATCAAAATAAAGACTACAGGCATTCCTTACATCCTTGCTTCTGTTTAGATATTACTACAAAGAAAGGGCCTCCTGCACCTTTGTCATCTGGGGTCAGATTCATCAGGGGTAGGGTAGGAGGATGAAGTTACCTGTGGAGGAGACACCCTGTGACCCCTGAAAGCCCTGATCTAGCCACCTGTTCCAGCTCCACTCGTTCTTGCCATCCTTCCTAACATAAAGCTTGGGAATTAAGCTGGCCTTAGCACGAGATTAATGACAGAATTGCACCTGTTTACACACAAGCAAGGGCTAGCCATAATCTGGTCTGCACAGATAAGTGGTTTACAGGGAGGAGCAGAAAGCTCTAAACTACAGAAAACAAGAAATTGAAACCAAGCATGGTACAAAGTTGTTTTGGCTTAGATCAAATGACACATACACAATTTTTGAACCGCAGAATTTATGTGCTTTCCTAGTGATTAATATTTAAAAAGATTGTTTGGCAATGGACACTCGGTACATGTCTTGCAAGGACTTGGCACAGAGAAGAGGTAAGTAATCAGAAATGTGCCAAAGACTTGTCAAGGAAAAACTTACGCTCAATACTAATCAAGCTCAAATCTGTGCCAGTCCTCCCACTCATCCTTTCATAGGAGAAGGTCTTTCAGCGTGAGCCTGCCCATGCTGCTTCAGAGACAAGCAACACCTTTCACAGTCAGCTGACAAAATGAAAGTTTGTGAGGCTGAAAACAGAAAAAAAATACAACTCACCTTCTGCTCTGCAGCAAGGATCACTGCTGGGTGCAGAGTCCTGCCTGTTCTGCTCAGGGGACTTCCAAGAGTAAAAGACTTAATTTGCATGTCTGCAGCACTAAGAAATAAATTTCATCATGCCCCTCATCCAGCATGTTTCAGTCCCCAGTGCCATTGCTGTGGCAGCTTGACAGCAGCCACCATATTTTTCTGCTACAAAAAAATTCATGCTAGAGGCTGTATCAGAGACACCAAACTCATTAAGAGTTGTCCCTGTCTGGATGAGAGATACAGTTGTGGAGCAAAGTCATCTCTTCACTTGGCACGTCTGGCATTGGGTGTGCTAAAGGGCTCCCCCAGGATACAGCCCATGCCCAGCAATGGTGTGGGGCAGGGACACACAGGAGGGGCTTGTCTGGAGTGGACAAAGGACTCGCAGGAGGGGATTGTCTGGTGTGGGGCAAGGACACAGAGGTGACTTTTGTCTGGTGTCAGGCAGGTTTTTTCTGGCATGCTGGGGCAAGTTGGTGTGCTCAGGCTGTGGTTTCCTACTCTTTTTAGAGGAAAACCTCTCACAGGACAGCCACAGACATCACCTCCCAGAGCCAGGCTTCTCCTTGTTGGCAGGGAGGCGAGCACCAGCTGAGCGTATGCACACCCCTCCTCCTGCCCTGCGCTTCCAAATGGTGCTCCTCACCTCCCGTCATAGGTAACATTTACTCTTCTCTCTCACCTTCCCTCACAGGGTCTGAGGGTGCCATTCCAATATTAATGAGCATGGCTCATGACAGCCCTGCAAAGCCCAGCGTGCTCATGTTGCAGGATGGAGATGGAGAGGTTAATTATCATCCTGGGGGCGGGAGGTCCCTGTTGGAGCCACCGGAGTTGTTAGCACTCCTGTCATTAATTTACGTGGTAATGACCTTCTTCTGGATGACTCACATCCAGGACTTAAAAAACGGAGAGCTATTCATACCACTTAATTTTTTGCACCTGAATTAGAAGATGTGTCCCCCAAAGTGCCTAAACTAAGTAAGTGCTTTGAAACATCTCTTGAATAATATTTCTGTCTCCAATGACTATAGCGAGATCCCAGAGACACAAGTCTCTGTCTGAATATGGTAGTTATAGTTAGCTGGTGTGTACCCCTGTTTCCTGTACAGTTTATGTACCCTGATTTTATTGAGGCTTAAAAATAGAGTGCATCAAAAATCTTCTGAGAATCTAAACCCATTTATCCAATTTGCAACTGCCTATGCACAGAAAGTTTCACTAACTTCAAAATGTTTGTTAATATCACTGTACCCACACAGGGTACACATGTTTAAGCAACTGCAGAATCAGAACTGCATTTGGCTGGGAATCTGAACCAAATCCTCCCTTAATTTTTTGCCATTTATAAAAGTAAATATATTTAACACTATATGGAGATAAGAGCTTTTCAAAAAAAAAAAAGAAAAAAAAAGGCAAAAGAAGAAAGCAGCAGTTGGTTTCTCCCAAAGACATGCAGTCTCCTACCTGCCACAGCTAAAGAGTATTCCAGACCTGCACACATCACTGTTAATACTATCAAGGATACTGCATGAAAAGTGAATGCTAAGGAAGCCAGGGCTACACTGGCACCTGTGCCACTGAAACACAGGAGAAAAGACAGGCACAGCTTGCGTCACTCTGGCAAACAGCATTAGAAAAAGGCAATTAATCTAGCAGCTTCCAAAGCACATCACAAACATTACAAGAGAAAATATATATATTGTGAGGGCAGTCATTTTCTTTTTTCTTTTTTTTTCCAATCCCTTTTCTTTCTCTCTCTAATGAACATTTTGAAATGTTAAAAAAATAGCACTTACACATCATTTCTACAGTGTTCATTTCCTAGCAGGGAAGGTTGATCAGCAAACACGATCACCACAGTGCCAATCATGAGTCCAAAGTCAATTATTTTTCCAAACTGACTAAAGCAAGTCCCTTGTCCCCCTCAGTGAGAGATAACACACAGGTGTACAACCAGTAGGCACCCAATGGGATGAGGGGAGAGGGGGAGACGTGGGATAGGAAGGGGTCAAAGCAGTGCAGACACATGCACTGTTTGCTTTAGAAAACAGCTCAGAAGCAGCTCAGAGACAATAGAAATCTTCTGGCTCTAATCTGCAGATTGAAAAATATTAAGGTTGAAAAAAAACTCTGATGGAGCAGCTAATATTTAAATGCTGCTGTTGTCTGGGGACATTAGCAGGAAATGCATCCACTGTTTCTGGCACATCTGATTTTCTCTCTTCCCCCATCTCTCAGCAAGGGTTCACATACATCCTCAGAAGTCCTGCACACCAGAGTGACCTGTGCTGCTTCTCTTGCTGCAGTTGGCAGTAGGGGAACACCACTGTGCTTCAGAAAGCATTTCAGGATCCCTCATTCCCAGGACTGGCAGGGCTGAGACCAGATCATGGAGCTCCAGTGATGCTGCTTTTCTTTCTCTGCCTGATGGATGCAGAAAACATGGTCAGGCTGCTACAATAGAAGGAGCCCTGGACCCCAGTTTGTAATGCTATACTACTTGGTCCCTCTTTTTGCTCCAGCAAGAAAATTTTGCAGGATGCAACATCATATTGAAAACTGTTCCCTCTCTCATTGCTAGATAAATTGGCCATGAGGAAATGATCCTCTCATGGTGGTGGCTTCAGGTGTAAACTGTGATCTCAGAGAAAGCAAAGGCAGAGCAGTACAGAGTTTAAAAACTTTTCATTACATCTTTAATTTCAGTGTAACTTTCAGCCTGTTATCTGAACAATAATTTCTATCAGTTTTAGATTCTCACTGCTTTTCCCCCCTAAAATAAAAATCTTTGCAAATTATTGTTGTTGTTATATTAATCACACTTTCTACAGCAGGACTTATGGCATCAAGGATTAATGAGCAGATAACCAAGAATTAATATAGATAAATGAGATCTACCTACCTCTACTTCAAGCACTTACCCCCATACACTGCACACTGGAGCAAACAGATCAGATAATGTATCTTTCCGTGCATCCCTATGGCACCAACCCTCCCTAATACCATCAAAGTATCAGGACCCCAGGGAATCTACAGTCCAGATAGGCAAGACAGAAACAGGAGAGTGAAAGTGGTGATGCACTTGAGTGGAGCATGGTAGGTGCAGGAAGGGAAAGGTGTATCAGTTGGGAGAATGGGATGATCAAGGAGAGAACTGAAAACACTAAGAAGACAAAAAGGCACTGCTAGGGACAGCATGAAGTGGAGGCAGTAGGAAGGACAATGAGGATAGGTGACACAGCTTCTTACACAGGGAGAGCTGACACATCCATGTGAAACAAAAGCAGCCCAGTCACAGCTGCATAACCTCCTTTGACTCATCTCTCTTCCCTGGCCCAAGAGCCTCCAGGGCTGTCCTTGACAGCTGGGCACCCAGAGACTTTGGTGGCACTGTGCCAGCAAAGTGACACTCCAGAAAGGGGACAATGGGGAGCCTTGTCCTGGATCTCAGGGCTAAAAGAGGCATTTGGAGCAGCTGTGCTCAGCCCATTCATGAGAGACAGAACCGAGGGTCAGCCAGTTATCCCTGCACAGACCCAACCAACCCATCTCTGATTACTGTTCAGAGGGGCACTCAGACTGGCTATGAAGATATCAAGGGATGGCAAATCCATCATTCCTTTCAGTCATTGATTCCTCTAGTTAATCCTCTTTACTGAGAAAAAAAATTTGGCTTCACATCTCAGTCCCTTATAATCTGTCACCCTCAAAATATGAAACTACAGCCCTGGAAGCTAGATGTTCAGGATAGTTCTGTGTAAAAGTCTCTTAAAAAAGAAATTCTCTTGGACAAACAGCAAGTGTTTTGACATCTGACCAACCAGCCACATCTGGATGAAAGCATTCATTTTAATTATATGGGCATATTCTTTTGGATCAACTCATCTGCCAACATTGTGCACCTGCATTATGTACCTCACATTCAAAAGAGTGCTGTTTTATCATGGAACTTCGCAGGGCAAGCAGGGGGAGCCAGGACTGCCCAGAAGAAGATGTCTTCACACACAAACAGGCAGGAGGTTTCATTCAAGTATGTGCTTTGTAGAAATGCCAAGAGAAAAAGAAAATGGTGTTTTTTTCACGTGGACTCAAAGATGTCATTTTCTGCCCAGTTGCCTTGTTTTATGGAATGTCAAGTAAATCTGCCCGTTTAGTAGACATACTCAGGCAATAAAACCCAGTATGTGAACAGAAAAAGGACTGCTTATTTGGCTTTAAAGTATCATAAATCAAAATTTTCCTTACACAAACCTGTGCAACAAAGCTTGTGGAGTGTGAGCCAGCAGGAATTTCAAGGAAATAACTGTATTTGAAAGTCAGCCACAGCATCTGAACATGACAGCAATGAAAACTTATGCAAAAATAACTGCCCAAAGAGAGAAAAATGCACCTGGTATTAACAGTCTAGTAAAGATACCTTAGGGATTCAAAGGTTAACGGAGGTTTTAAAAACATTAATGCTTTCATTTCAATTATTTTAAGAATAACCATATACTTAATGCTTTGCTGAGACTCCTTGGGCTTTGCTTTTCTATAGCCTTGAGATCCCAGCAAGGGCAGTTCACCACTTGGTATAAGTAGATAGTAGTTTAATAAGAGCATAGGACAGATATTTTTTCCATAATTATCTGACAGGTTTTTATCCACTTCCAATCAAAACCTTCTTCCCACTGAAACATTTAATTTGCTTAAGTTGAACTTTAAAATTCCCTTGCAGCCATCAGGCTTGGGGTCTGTCTTAATATCACTAACAGTAACAAAATAAAATTTATTCTATGGCAACACTTTAACCTTTCAGAAGAGTTTTCTTCTCTTCCCAGTACTGAAGGGAGGTTCAGAATTATCTATCAGCAAAACATTCCATAAGGGAGATGAGAGACCAGACATGAACTGCAGACCAGAGCAAGCAGAATATATATGCAGCTAGGGGAAAAAAGTGCAATGTGTGTGTTTTTCAAATGTATTTCATTGGAGGGAGTTTAAAGGAAGGATTAACGACAGACAGAACTCAAATCTTTTCTCTCTAAAGGGCAGTGAGCCTTTCGCAGACAAGAAATGCTTTCAGCTTAATTGTGGAGTTAAGTAAATAACTATTTTTTGACTAGGCAGAAGAGCAAAAATTTGCAAGAATTTGAATTGTATTTGAAATTATCTGTGACTTTAAATTAAGAGGTCTCTAGAAATAATGCTGGGTATCATCTTTCACATAGAACTGGAAGTGAAATTGGCTTTTCTACACAGAAGGTCCTCTCCACAGTACAATAAATTGTATTACTCCATTAGCAGAAATGTCAAGCTCAACTGATAATTATCAACTGGCTTTGTAAAACCACCAGCCATTCCTCATTAAATTTATATAAGAGATCTAACTGGAGAAGTCCATTCTGAGATATCTGATGATCTTTTACTTAATGTAACAACCTTCTTTCAGCACAAGACTGACTTTGCTGCAAAATGGGCCATGACTTCCAGGCTCCAGGGTTTCACATCAGGCAGAGCAGGTTCAGAGCATCCTGCCAGTATGAGCAAAACTGCACTCTACCCTTCCAGGGAAGAAGGATGCACCAAAACTTTACTCCTACCATGGAAAGTCTAGGGTGGAAGATGTGTCTGTAAGCCAGGCAGAGGGATGTGAGAGCTGGGGCTTGTGGGTCACTGGGGAGCAGTGGTTTTTGGTGTCCGTATGGATGGCAGCACCAGTAACAGGTCCCCTGGCACACCCACAGCAGCAGCATCAAGAGCAGCCCAGCTGGGTCAGCCTCTTGTCTTCCTTCTGCCTCAGCAGACAGTGTGCATCTACAGGATGGGGTTCGAGGCACCTGAGGGAAGTTCCTGGCTCTGTTGAACACAGCGGTGGATTTCCCAACTGTTCCAGTAGTGCTGGTGTTTAGAAAAAGGGCTGTAAAAAAACATCATTGGCTTGCTGGTGAGAGGGATGAGCAAGAAAGATTGTTTTGTTTTACTCCAACCCACTCTGCTTTATTCCTAATAGCTAAATTTATGCAAACAATGCAAAGAAATGTATATCAACCAACTCAGCTGAAGGGATATTTTTTAAATCAAATGTCATCAAGATAAAATTTTGCCAGTTCTTCTACAGAAAAAAAAAATCAACAAAAAACCAGAGAGTCTGTTCTAATTTTAGACAATCCTAACACTTAATTTACCATAAAGGTTATGGAGATACCCAGACAGATTCTGGGGGTTTGCACATTAGGGTGACACTATTTATGGTACAGTCTCAGTGAACAGAAGGAGGGAGAAGCATAAAGGCTTAATCTGTTCCCCCTGGAAACCAGAGCAGTGCCCTGATGAGGCAGGACTGGGCTGCCTGCTCTGTAGCAGCATGTATAATGGATGAGACTTTCAGGAGGTGGGTGTTCAGGTGCCAAAAACTGATGCACACAGAACCGTTAGTCACTTCTGAAAAGTCTTTGGCAGGATCCCTAACTACATGGAACCAATCCATAGCTCTACAGCTCACAAGTGGGATGCTACAGACTTAATGGTCTGTTCTCAAGCAGATATATGGTTTGTTTTTGTTGAGTTATTGAGTTTGTTGATGGCTTCTTGGAGCAGAATGGGATTGAATGAAAAAGGGAAGGTGATTCACAGAAAAATGTCTCAGCTGACCAATATACACCTTCTCTACTCTGTGTCACTGGCTATCACTGTCAGCTCCAAATACAGACAACTTGGAAATATTTTTTCCTTCCTTTCTTTTTATCTCTCACCACACAGCAGCACGAATGTGTGTCCTTCTTCACAATGACTGATGAAGGCCTGAAAGCATTTTAGGAGCAATAGGGCTTAAGAAGAGAGGATGAGGGATAAGCCTGATCCTAGACCTGCCAGAGCAGTTCAGGGTGAGAACCATGGGGATACATCACACCAGAAGGGAACAGGTGGCAGCACCAAGCCTTTAACCAATTTTAACCTCTGTCAGCAGAAGATACTGGTCACCAGGATGAAAGGGGTGAGAAATGAATGAGGTTTGAAATGGGCATGGCTAATTTCCTCCTCAATCATTGGCAGTTTATTTACTCTCAAGTCAATAACTTAGTAATTGTAGCCAATGCCATCTCCTTTCTTCTACGTGATTACTCAAAAGGATTAAAAACCAGTTGTTTTTACTGCCTCCTCCTTTTAAAGCCATTCATGAGACTGAGCTTCAAAACAACAACAAAACAAACAAGAAAAAACAAAAACCAAAAAACAAAAAACAACAACAACAAAAAAAAAACCAAAACAAAACCAAAAAAAACCCAGAAAAACATAACAGGCAGTAGAGAGCAAAGATGCACACAACAGCTCCTCAACCACTCAGCATTTTGGCTACATTAAACAAGACACCCTACTGGCATTCAGAGGCCAGAGGGACTGTGGCAATAACAGCGCCTCAGAACAGAGACACTTCCACGTGCCATGGCAGACACCTCCCTGAGCCCAGAGAAGGCACTGCAGACACACTGACAGGGACACACAAATCAGAAAGGCAAGAACTGCAGCATAGATTTCCCCTCTGTGTGGAGCTAACAAGGGCTGCAGGGGATGGACAGAAAGCTGCCCATGAGAGCAGTGAGGGGCCTCCCCTGAGATGACAGCAGTGCCCCACTACATGCTGCAGAGCAAGGCAGAGCAAGCGCTTGGAACTTTTGCAGTCAGCCTTTTCAGTGGCAACATATCTCCCCTTGAGATGATACTGCAGTGCCTTCATCCACCTCTGACATGTCCAGCAGCAAATTTTAGTAGCCCACATACCTATATTCTTCACTTGGGTCTCAACCCATGCAACTCTTCTGGCATACACTCAGACTTCTAATATTCAAACTCCTCAGTGGATCTGAGCAAAACAGAAAGCTTGGCATGCCACAGAGAGCAGGGGCAAAGAGGAAAGTTGTGAAAATAGCCATGAGGAGGATGTAGGGGGAATGGCTTTAGACTGAGAGTAGATTTAGATCAGATATTAGCAAGAAGTTCTTTACTGTCTGGTGAGGCACTGGCACAGGTTGCCCAGAGAAGCTGTGGATGCCCCATCCCTGGAAGTGTTCAAGCCCAAGACGGATGGGGCTCTGAGCAACCTGGTCTAATTCTAATGGAAGGTGTCCCTGCCTACAGCAGGGAGGTTGGAATGCGGACATCTTTAGGACCCCTTCCAACTCAATCCATTCTGCAATTCTATGATATCCTAAATTCTTGCTTTTTGTTCATCATGGACTTCACAGTGCCATTTAGGAACCTGTTTATCCAAGCAAAACATTTTTCTAGATAAGTAGTCCAAAACTAAGTTTAGCAACTCTACACATGTACCTGAACATGGATAGACAAAGCCATTCCATTGCAGCACAAAATATACTGTGTTGGCATGGCTGGTTAGCAGTCAACACAGAAATCAATTCAGCCAAAACCTGACAAAAACCCCAGCCTGTTCATTTGGTTCCCACTTACCACAAGTAAAGGAGATCCATGGGGATTTTCAAGAGACAGCCATGAACAGTGCACTAACACTAAGATATTATGTTTAAAATCTACAGAAGGGCTCTGGTCAAACATCCCCTCCTCCCTTACCCCAGGATGAATTCAGCAGTGACATGATCAGCTCCTGGTCCTCTAATGGTGCAAGTCTGTCAGATTTCATATACCTTCCATGATTTGTGCATTTGACAGGCGTGTCACCTCTCTGCAGGGCTCAGATACAATCTCAGGCACTGACAAGGGAATGAAGACCATTTGGCTTAGGTACCAAATTGCCAGTCAGGAGAACATGACGTTAGTATTTGCCTCTTCCCCAGGCAGCTTTTGACATTTTGCAATTTGCAAGCATTACCAGAGGGCTTTTCACACCTGCCTGGGAACAGAAGTCAGGGCTTCATCATGGCAGGTCAAATCTAACACTCTCTGTCACAAGGACTTTGAGAGCAAAAGTATCCAGCTCTGCTGTATAAAATCAACACTTCACCTACAGCCTGCTTGACAAATGAAGAGAAATCAGACCAATATCAAAATCTCTTTTAAAAGTCCTCTGGAACTCATCACTACAAGTAATAGGTCAACCTGTCTTCAGGTAACTTATTCCTGGTCTTCAAAACAGAGATAATCTACTTTTAAGTAGCACTTACTGGAAGGCTGGATACCTCAGCTTAAAACAAAACAAAACCCTTAAACTCAAGTATTTACAAGTGGACTAAGCACCTCTTACATCCAAACAACACTGTTGCAGTGGGGATCCTGCAACATGCATATATCAAACCAGGAGTCCCGTGGAAAGGAAATATATATGGACAGACAGATTCTTGATAGCTGTTTCAGAGATGTTTATTTCTCCAGCCGCATGGCCGGGGCTCTGCCGAGGAACTGTTCCAGTCACGGGACCAAGGGTCCTTCTGCCCGCGCAGGGAACACAAACCAACCAATGGGAACGAGGCTGAGCAGGGGCAGGGAAACCCCGTGTCTGTGCCCTCAGGGCCCCTCTCCCAGGGCTACACGGCAGGGGAGGGACCCCAACACCTCACCCGTTTTATTTTAATAAAAGGAGAATGAAAACAACTGGATAAACATAACAAGAACAGTTTCAAGACAAAACAAGCCACCCTCCTGAGTCTTTAAATGTCCAAACAGATTCTCTGGAACATCTTAGGGCTGACAGAAGGGAGACAGGACTCTCTGAGCATGCTTTGTGGGGAAACTGAGGCAGGAGAGGGTTTAACTTCTTCCCTCCCCCTTTTCATCCCCCACTCGGCATTGGAAAGGGATTTTTCGGGAAACAATTGGCAAAAGCATGGTTTTGTGAGGGAAACCATGGATGAAAAAATGGATTGGGAATACACTGGGGGTAATAGGACATAGGGTAAAAGGGAAAGGTGGGATTAGGAAAGGGAAACTGTAGGGGGGGCTTACAATGGAGATACTGTCTAACATGACTACGGTTTTTTGCATATATACTGCCTTTTACAGGAACACCATCAGGCCCAGTGACCTGCGATGCTTGTAACCCTTTTCTCCCTAGTACAATATTAAATTCCACGACTTCTCCATCTCCCAAGCTTGGGATGCATTTTTCAGGGTTATTCTTTTTAATAGCAGTTCTATGCACGAATATGTCTTGCTGGTTGTCACACCTTGTTATAAAACCATAATTTTGCTTAACATTATACCATTTTACTATCCCTAAGGTCTTAGTTACTATGATCTTTTCCTTTTTCCAAGTGGCTGCTGTTTTCTGTCTCGCTGCGTCTTTGCTGTCGCTTTCGGTCGCTCCCGTGTTGGAATTGTCGGGGCTGCTCGTGCCTGCGCGCTCTTCCCGGGGTCGCATTCGGGGCTGTGCGGGCCGGGCCGGGCCGTGCCGCTCAGTTCTCCGTGCGTCGCCTCCTCTGGTCGCAGCTTCGCTGCCGCTGTCAGGTGCTGCACCCACGTCTCGGCCGGGCCCCCGAGCGATGACCCCCCCGCGCCCCGCTCCAGCGCGCGTCTCGGCTGGGCGCGGCTCCGTTCCATCGCCACCGCCGCCAGCCGCCGCCCGCGCGCCGCCCCTCTCGGTCGGGCGTTCACGGGGCTCGCTACACCACGCGCTGTGCTGCGCCGTGCGGGTCCCGCCGGGTCCCGCTGCTCCCGCCACTCCCCGCTCCGCCGCCGACACTGCGGCTCGCGTGGCTCCGCCCGTACGCGGGAACTGCCTCGCTGCTGCTCTCAGAGCGCTCGGTGCACGTGGCCTGGGCTGCACGGTCCCTGCGCCAGGCTTCCCTTCGCCAGGACACAGCTGACATTGCTCAACAGTCTCGGTAACTAAATAATATTCACGAAAATATTCTTCCATCGGCATATATTTTGACTCCAGTATTAACTGTGTCCAAACGGTTTTCCAAAAGCCCTTGGTAAGAATTAAATCCCAAGAAACATAGAAAAAGTTCTTAAACAACCGTGCCAGGAAGTGTTTCAGTTCTTTTTGAGCTTGAATCAAGCTAAAATTTACAAATCGTTGTTCAAGAATCATTTTAAGTTTAAGATAAATGTCCATATGCGGCTCTGAGAGCCAAGAGTCTTCCCACGGTTCCTCCATAGTTTAGATATGGAATAGCAAAGCAAAACCAAGAAGAGGAATCCAAAGTTTCCAGGGTTTACTCACACAAATCAGTCGCTTAGGGATCGGGGATCGTTCTGCTCTCAATTCTCCACCATTTGTTGCAGTGGGGATACTGCAACACGCATATATCAAACCAGGAGTCCCGTGGAAAGGAAATATATACGGACAGACAGATTCTTGATAGCTGTTTCAGAGATGTTTATTTCTCCAGCCGCATGGCCGGGGCTCTGCCGAGGAACTGTTCCAGTCACGGGACCAAGGGTCCTTCTGCCCGCGCAGGGAACACAAACCAACCAATGGGAACGAGGCTGAGCAGGGGCAGGGAAGCCCCGTGTCTGTGCCCTCAGGGCCCCTCTCCCAGGGCTACACGGCAGGGGAGGGACCCCAACACAACACCAGTGAGTTCACCAGCTTAACAATTACAAATCACTGATTTAAATCCCACTGCTACCCAAATAGCATATGTTCTGAGCCCTAACACCAAATTAACTTTATCAGCCTAAATCCATGCATCTCATTTCTATTTTCATCAAGACGCTTGGCACAGACCAATAAACTGGAAAGGCCAAGATGCAGGGAGAGAAGGGATGGATAAGCATTGCCTGGCTTGCTTGAAGCACAGCAGCCATTGAGATTGGGGCACACCAAGCAGCTAAACATGGAAGCAACTCAGCTGTATAAAGACATTCAGTGAGGCTGACAGTTTTCTACCTGCACTAAAGCACATGGGTTTATCACCTGAATTTCACTGATCTGTGCAAATTACTTGCCAAATGTAAACTAACTCGGGCATAATTTGCATAATCAGCAACATGAAACTGAGGGTAATATAGCACTTGTGTATTCATGCCTCCCAGGAATCAAAGAAGTGTTAATATGAGTGCATAACCCTGTCCACTATAGAAACTCAGCCAGGAGGACAGCTCCAAAATTGTTTGTTTTCTGCATGAGACAAGTTATGCACTCATTACAGACATGGGGGGAGCCTGCAGCCATATCCCCCCACCTTGGAACTACTGAGCTCAGGTCAAAACAGCAGTAAAAGTGCAGCCTGACATGGCCATGCATAGCCCAGGATAAGCATGTGCTGGCTGAAGCCTGCAGAGCATCTTCATTCTTCCAGGTCACTGCTGGCAAAGCTAAGTGAAGAGCAGTGCAAACCCATACACAGTGCCAGTATCTGTTGCAGAGGGGATTCTTGCAACACGTGTATCAGACAACGAGGCCTGTGGAAAAGAATATATGGACCGATTCTTGGTAAATATTTTCAGAGATGTTTATTTTCCAGCTGCCTGGTTGGCGACTTGGCCAAGAACTGAACAGTCACGGGACCAGAGGGTCCTTCCTGGGCAGGGGAACACAAAACAACCAATGGGGAACGAGGCTGACCAGGGAGTAGGGAAACTCTATAGGCCATGCCTCTACCCCCAGGCCCCTCTCCCAGGACCACATGGCGGGGAGGGGAACCCCAACATTTCACCCATTTATATTTAACAAAAGAGATTTAAAACTTAACATTGAAAACAGCTGGATAAACATGAGATAACAAGAACAGTTCCAAAACAAAACAAGCCCCCCTCCTGAGTCTTTAAATGTCCAAACAGATTTTTTTTTCTGGAACATCTTAAGGCTGACAGAAGGGAGACAGGACTCTCTGAGCATGCTTTGTGGGGAAACTGAGGCAGGAGAAGGTTTCTTCCATATGTACCTGTTGGAACTCTAAACAACAATAGTTAAATTCTTTCCCCACCCTCGTCATCCTCCACTCGGCATTGGAAAGGGATTTTTGGGGAAATAATTGGCAAAGGCATGGTTTTGTGAGGGAAACCATGGGTGAAAAAATGGATTAGGAATACACGGAGGATAATAGGATATAGGATAAAGGGGAAAGGTAGGATTAGGAAAGGGAGGCTGTAAGGACTGCTTATAATGGGGATATTGTCCAACATGACTACAATTTTTAGCATATAAACTGCCTTTCACAGAAATACTACAAGGCCCAGTGACCTCTGCTGCTTGTAAACCTTTCCTTCCTTGGACAATCCTGAACTCTACCACTTCTCCATCTCCTAAGCTTGGGATATATTTTTTGGGGTTATTCTTTTTAATAGCAGTTCTATGAACGAATATGTCTTCCTGGTTGTCACATCTCATTATAAAACCATGATTTTGTTTAACATTATACCATTTTACAATTCTTAAAACCTTAGCTACGATGATTTTTTCCTTTTCCTGAGGGGCTGCTGTTTTCTGTCTTGCTATGTTTTTGCTTTCGCTTGCTCCTGTGTTGGAACTGCGGGTGCTGCCAGTGCTGCCAGGACTGTCAGGGCTACTCGTGCCTGTGCGCTCTCACCGCAGGGTTTCAGCTTCCCAGGGTTGCATTCGGGGCCGCGCAGGCCGGGCCAGGCTGCGCCGCTCAGCTCCCCCCACGCCGCCACTGCTGCCACCTCTGGTTGCAGCTGCACTGCTGCTGCCTGGGACCGCGCCCACGTCTTGGCCGGGCCCCTGTGCAATGGCCCCCTCGCGCCTTGCAAATGGCTCCGTCCTGGCGCATGCCTGGGCTTCAGGCGGCTCAGTTCCACCGCCATCGCCGCCGGCCGCCGCCCGCGCGCCACCCCCTCTCAGTCAGGCATTCATGGGGCTCGCTCCACCATGCACTGCATGGGGCCGGGCGGGCACCGCCGGGTCCCGCTGCTCCCGCCGCACCTCACTCTGCTGCCGACACTGCAGCTCGCGTCACTCCGCCCACACACAGGAACTGCCTCGCTGCTGCTCGCAGAGTGCTCGGCGCACGTGGTCTGGGTCGCACGGACTCTGAGGCAGGCTTCCCTTCCCCAAGACACAGCTGACATTGTTCAAGAGTCTCAGTAATTAAATAATAGTCACAAAAATATTCTTCCATCGGCATATATTTTGACTCAGAAATTAACTGTGTCCAAACAGTCTTCCAAACATCTTTGGTAGGAATCAAGTCCCAAGAAACATAGAAAAAGCTCTTAAACAACCATGTCAGGAAGTGTTTCAGTTCCTTTTGAGTTTGAATTAAGCTAAAATTTACAAATCATTGTTCAAGAATCTTTTCAAGCTTAATATAAATGTCCATATGCGGCTCAGAGAGCCACACGTTTTTCCACGGTTCCTCCATAGTTTAGAGATGGAACAACAAAACAAAAACAACAAGAGAAATCCAGAGTTTACTCACAAATCACAGTCGCTGTCCCAAGGGATCGATGTTTTGCCCGCATTTTTCACCATTTGTTGCAGTGGGGATTCTTGCAACACGTGTATCAAACAACAAGGACCATGGAAAAAAATATATGGACCAATTCTTGGTAAATATTTTCAGAGATGTTTATTTTTCCAGCCACATGGCTGGCGACTTGGCCAAGAACTGAACAGTCATGGGACCAGAGGGTCCTTCCCGGGCAGGGGAACACAAAACAACCAATGGGGAACGAGGCTGACCAGGGAGTAGGGAAACCCCATAGGCCCTGCCTCTACCCCCAGGCCCCTCTCCCAGGACCACATGGCAGGAGGGAGGAACCCCAACAAGTATCCAGGCCTGTAGCATGATTCAAGTGTGTCTTAGTTAAAAGGTGTTAGACAAAACGATCATTTGGCTCTTTTCAACTAAATTCACAGTCATCAAGCCCCAGGGGAGGCTAATGCCCCACCTAAATACCTGTCAGTCAAAAACAAAGGTCACTTGCATCTTTTTGTTGATGTCTACATGAGGGCATTTAATTACTTCATAAACCTGAGTGTGAAAAGGATTGATACTCCCGTTTTCACCAATTACTCATAAATCTGTTGGTCCACATCATAAACATTTTTGAAGAGTATGTTAAGAATCTTAACAATATTTTTCCACTGTCCTGAGAGACTTTAAGAAAGTTTCTCCCACCCATAAGCGAAGACCACTATGGAGAAAATGTCTATGTGAATCCATCAACACCAGTGCTGTGGAAAATGTTTTCTCTTCTGACATGGAACAAAATTATTTTATAAGCTCTCCATGAGAAGCTATTCTGGGAGAAAAAAGGGGAAACATTCTTCATTCCCACATAGCAGAGGGGAAAACTGTGTGTCTTCATCTCCATGGGATTGACCAGGTCTAAGTCATTGTTCTGAGGCGTGCCAGGCCCTGTGCTCTGGGGCTGGGCTCCTCAGTCCCAAAGGGATCATGCAAGCACCTGGTTGTAACTCCATCAGGGGGGTTCTGAAAACATCAAGGATCCAGGAATAGTGTGCAGATCTACTACATATGTGCCAGTCGCCTTGCTGGAGGTAAAAACCCAGGAGAAAGAACCTCAAAAATTACTGGAGCTATGGGGGGGGGGGGGGGAAAAGCATTCCTTGCAGTAAAAGGCATCTTTATCTGTTCAGCTCATCCAAGAGAAGGTTGAAAGGTGGCTTGATCACAATTTACAAGGGGCTGCACCAAGACACAGATGGATGCCATGTCTCTTTCTTTCACAGCTATTAAACAGCCAACACTGGGAAGTCAAAGCTAGACAGATTCAGATTAGAAATTATGTGTGAATTTTTAACAGAGCAGGTAATTAATCATTGGAACATCTTACTCAGGGATGTGGAGTACTGCAGTCTGCATCACTTGCAGTCTTTAAATAGATGATGGATTTTTTTTAAAAGAAGACATGCCAGGTCCCAAACAAGAGTCAGAGGCCCAGTGCAGGATTATAGGCCAAGAAATTTTAGTCTGTCCCTATTCATGACACAGGTTTACTAACTATAACTCAGTCTCCAGGCTTAAATATCTCTGGAGGGCATTTGTATCATCTAACCTCAGATATGCCCAACCTCTCTCTACAGCTGGAAGAGGCAGTAAGTCTTCTCCAGAGGGTGATGTGCAGCAGGGGCCGAACTTGCATGCTCTGAACAGCCACTTTGCACAGCTGAGGTCGTTTGTAACTGAGCTTAAACTCCAGAAAACTGAAGATAAGCTCATAATCAGAAAAACAGCAAGTCATCCATACCTCACAGCCTTCCTCCCCTGCCCCACTCCCTCCTTGGATGTGCAAGGAGGCACCGGAGGGAGGCAGTGAGCCAGTGCAGAGGTAGCACCCCTCTCCTGCTCTCCCTCCAGGCTTGTGCTGCTCTCACAGCACCAGAGTGTCACCACACAAGTCCTGCTGAAGCTGCACTCTGCTCCTCACCCAGCTTACAGCCAGTTCCCCTCACCATCAGGGAAGCAAATCCATTTTAGAAGACTTCGATGTATAGTTAAACAACATATTGCTGTTTTCTAGTGCTTCTGCTGTAGGAGAGAGGAGTTTATTTAATACAAAGGCAAGGCTTACTAGAATATTTGATGGAATAGAAAGATTCAGTTCGATCCCAAATAAGCTTGGAAGAAGGTACAGATTACCTCTTTACAATACCACTGTGGAAAGAAGCCTCACATCTTCAGTGGCAAGTCTTCCTACAAATTACTCATATTTTTTTAAAAACTGCAATTCTTTCTGTATCTTTGCAAATATTTGGCATTTTCTGTGCAGTTAACACTTGCTGTTGCCAACAGATGTTATCAATTCCTGTTTGAAATACAAGAAATGAACCATCATAACTTTGTATGCATTTGGAAAAAAAATTCTTCTCCAGGAAAAATACCAAAAATCCAGACTTCAAAATTTACCAAACTAGAATGTTGCAGTGGGGATACTGCAACACGCATATATCAAACCAGGAGTCCCGTGGAAAGGAAATATATATGGACAGACAGATTCTTGATAGCTGTTTCAGAGATGTTTATTTCTCCAGCCGCATGGCCGGGGCTCTGCCCAGGAACTGTTCCAGTCACGGGACCAAGGGTCCTTCTGCCCGCGCAGGGAACACAAACCAACCAATGGGAACGAGGCTGAGCAGGGGCAGGGAAGCCCCGTGTCTGTGCCCTCAGGGCCCCTCTCCCAGGGCTCCATGGCAGGGGAGGGACCCCAACACCTCACCCGTTTTATTTTAATAAAAGGAGAATGAAAACAACTGGATAAACATAACAAGAACAGTTTCAAAACAAAACAAGCCACCCTCCTGAGTCTTTAAATGTCCAAACAGATTCTCTGGAACATCTTAGGGCTGACAGAAGGGAGACAGAACTCTCTGAGCATGCTTTGTGGGGAAACTGAGGCAGGAGAGGGTTTAACTTCTTCCCTCCCCCTTTTCATCCCCCACTCGGCATTGGAAAGGGATTTTTGGGGAAACAATTGGCAAAAGCATGGTTTTGTGAGGGAAACCATGGATGAAAAAACGGATTGGGAGTACACTGGGGGTAATAGGATATAGGGTAAAAGGGAAAGGTGGGATTAGGAAAGGGAAACTGTAGGGGGGGCTTACAATGGAGATACTGTCTAACATGACTACGGTTTTTTGCATATATACTGCCTTTTACAGGAACACCATCAGGCCCAGTGACCTGCGATGCTTGTAACCCTTTTCTCCCTAGTACAATATTAAATTCCACGACTTCTCCATCTCCCAAGCTTGGGATGCATTTTTCAGGGTTATTCTTTTTAATAGCAGTTCTATGCACGAATATGTCTTGCTGGTTGTCACACCTTGTTATAAAACCATAATTTTGCTTAACATTATACCATTTTACTATCCCTAAGGTCTTAGTTGCTATGATCTTTTCCTTTTTTCGAGTGGCTGCTGTTTTCTGTCTCGCTGCGTCTTTGCTGTCGCTTTCGGTCGCTCCCGTGTTGGAATTGTCGGGGCTGCTCGTGCCTGCGCGCTCTTCCCGGGGTCGCGTTCGGGGCTGTGCGGGCCGGGCCGGGCCGTGCCGCTCAGTTCTCCGTGCGTCGCCTCCTCTGGTCGCAGCTTCGCTGCCGCTGCCGGGCGCTGTACCCACGTCTTGGCCGGGCCCCTGAGCGACGACTCCCCCGTGTCCTGCTCCAGCGCGCGTCTCGGCTGGGCACGGCTCCGTTCCATCGCCACCGCCGCCAGCCACCGCCCGCGCGCCGCCCCTCTCGGCCGGGCGTTCCCGGGGCTCGCTACACCACGCGCTGCACGCGGCCGTGCGGGTCCCGCCGGGTCCCGCCGCTCCCGCCGCGCCTCGCTCCGCCACCGACACTGCGGCTCGCGTGGCTCCGCCCGTACGCGGGAACTGCCTCGCTGCTGCTCGCAGAGCGCTCGGTGCACGTGGCCTGGGCCGCACGGTCCCTGCGCCAGGCTTCCCTTCGCCAGGACACAGCTGACATTGCTCAACAGTCTCGGTAACTAAATAATATTCACGAAAATATTCTTCCATCGGCATATATTTTGACTCCAGTATTAACTGTGTCCAAACGGTTTTCCAAAAGCCCTTGGTAAGAATTAAATCCCAAGAAACATAGAAAAAGTTCTTAAACAACCATGCCAGGAAGTGTTTCAGTTCTTTTTGAGCTTGAATCAAGCTAAAATTTACAAATCGTTGTTCAAGAATCATTTTAAGTTTAAGATAAATGTCCATATGCGGCTCTGAGAGCCAAGAGTCTTCCCACGGTTCCTCCATAGTTTAGATATGGAATAGCAAAGCAAAACCAAGAAGAGGAATCCAAAGTTTCCAGGGTTTACTCACACAAATCAGTCGCTTAGGGATCGGGGATCGTTCTGCTCACAAATCTCCACCATTTGTTGCAGTGGGGATACTGCAACACGCATATATCAAACCAGGAGTCCCGTGGAAAGGAAATATATATGGACAGACAGATTCTTGATAGCTGTTTCAGAGATGTTTATTTCTCCAGCCGCATGGCCGGAGCTCTGCCCAGGAACTGTTCCAGTCACGGGACCAAGGGTCCTTCTGCCCGCGCAGGGAACACAAACCAACCAATGGGAACAAGGCTGAGCAGGGGCAGGGAAGCCCCGTGTCTGTGCCCTCAGGGCCCCTCTCCCAGGGCTACACGGCAGGGGAGGGACCTCAACACTAGAAAGGAATTCATAGCCAGATTCATGACCAGATACCTGTGAAATCTGATTCAGCAAGTCACAGCCTGAAGTAAGAGCCAATATTTCTTAGCAGAAACACAAAGCATTTTAGCTATTGAATTTGTTAGGCGTAGTGCTATAACAAAGACCAACCACTGTAATTGGCAGCAGACTGATCTCCTGGCTTGAATGCAAAGGCTAGAGCAGACTAATTTTTATAATTATACATAAGATGCTGAAAAATTAGATGCCTGGCAATTACAAGACGGAAGAAAACACACCTTGTTCTACAGTAGCTAAGCCCAAGAAATACATGTGTTCATTTGATGATAAAATTCTTCACTGTTTCTTCTACATAGTTTCAAAAAGTTACATCATGGGTCTACAAATTATTTGCTTCATCAGACTTTCCAAAATACTTCTGATTTTAGCTTGGTAGCTGTAACATCCATCCTGGCCATGAATGTTTAGGATCACCACCCATATTCATATAGACAGACACATATATATGTGTGTATATGTGTATACCCCCATATATATTTTATACACAGGTATATATTTCTAGATATAAAAGTTTCCACTAACAATTTGACAGAGATGTGACCTTTCCCATTACTGAATGCTATTGCATTTTGACTACTAATGAGTAGCAGAGCTTAGACATTAACACACGGAACAGGCAGGAATTACTTCTGTGTGATGCTTATTTGTGGATCTTGACATTTCTCTGAAGTCAGCCACTCAAGGAAGCAGCTATGGCCACTTGGAGGGCTTAGAAAAATGGAGGCTAACCTAAAAAAATCAAGCAAATTTGTGATGACTCACTGTCTGACACGTCAGTGTACCCATCACAAGATCCGCTGGGAAGGAGGACTTGCCCGCCATTTCCTCAACCCCATATATGACTTGGAATCACAGAGTAATGCTAATCAGTACAGAGAGCTAGAGTAGCTTCAGAAGGATACTCAGAAAAATAATTATACATGATGAAACATTTCCTGACACCTTTCAATCCACTTGGCAGCATGATGCTCAAGGAGCACAGGAACAGCCAACATTCAACCATGTCCTTTAAACAGTTTGCCTGTAGAGACAGTGCATGACTCACAAAGCAGGGTATTCTCAGCTGAGACAGCAGCTTCTGACTCAGCAGTGAGCAGCCAAATGTCTGCTGGTAAAGGTGATGAAAAGGTCAGTCTGATAACTTCAAGTGAAGGAGGAGTTGGTAACAAGTTGAGCTCCCTACCTTGGGCAGCACACTTTGGCTGGAGAAGCTGCAAGGCATCCTTCTGGTGCTGCAAATAATCAGTGAAGCAGTAGATGCATTTTGAACTGATTTACTATTTCTCATAACTACACCTTCCAAAAACAAGCTGCTCTTTGGAAGTAGACAATGACACATGTGTGGCACTGCCACACAGAAACTATCCTGTGAGTTCTTCTTAAAGAAAAGGAATTCAAGAGCAAAACTCTTCATGCTGTTTATGGATCTTAAGCAAAATATGTCCCAGGCTAATATTCACCCATCCCTTCTCAACAAATTATACTTGCAACTCAAAGTATGTCTCAGCACAAAAGGACATTAATGAGTCAGATGTTGAATCGGTCCTTTGGATCCAGCAGGGAGGGGCCCACAATGAGCCCCAGGGTCTGCTGCTCTGCCTGCAGAAGGACAGGCACAGCCAGCCAGACACAGCAGTAGTTCTCAGACAAAGTCCTGGGGTACCACATAGAGCACTGGCAGTCAGAGAGGACAGAAGTTTCACAGGTAAACCTGATGGCTGACTATTGAGAGAAGTCCTCCTTTTCCTGTATTGCCATGTAAGACAGAAATTATGGCAACTGGAAATGAAAACATTAAAGATGAAACTAAATGTAGAGAAACTGCACTCAAGAAGATGCTTTGTGGTTCTGAGTTCCTGTGAATTTGGTGAGGAGCTCAGAGCATAACAAACACACCTCTAAAAGAAGTAGCTACAAAAACTCATCATCGCTTTATGAGCTGGGTTTATGTTCTGCAGTGACATTTTACTTGCTAATAGCATCTTACATTACCCTTAATAGCACCATAAAGAACACCCCAAGAAAATATTCAGTATAAATTTGAGAAAAGTATTACATACAAACTTAGAAGAACTACTTCAAGGATGCCATGAATTGTCCAATATCTAAAGTTTTCTTTTCTTTGCCCAGGTTATAGACTCACTAAGGGGTGCTGTACTTACTTGACACTGGCAGTGGAAAATGTTTAATTTGCCCTTGTAAAGGTGAGTGAAAACTTTCTAGAATGAAAAGACTCAATCATGAGAGGACTCCCATCCATCAACTCAAATGTGCTCCAATTCATCCAGTCTTTAAGTATAGGTCTGTAAAGAGCAAACATTGGGCCATCATGACTATGGAAACAGAGGAGATTCATATTTACTCAGATGAGAAGAATTAAAAACAGGTAAGTTCACTGGGCATGCAAAGAGGCTGGTGCATAACCTGTGGGTGTGAATTATGGTGTGAAATCAGAGTGCCTCTCCTATGCCACGAAGACAGAAGAACTCACTGCATGCCTGAAAGATGTTGTGAGGGCATGGTGGGGTGTGGTTCTGGTGGTTCTGTGGCCCTGGTGGGCAAAGCCTGCCAGAACAGCAGTGGAGGCCTGCATAAAGTGCAGGGAGACAAACTTGGTGCAATCACAGCCCTGCTGCTTTTTGGACTTGGCCGCTGCTACCAGCTGTTTCACAAACTGACTGGGCAGCATCTCAGAGAGCTCTAATGGGCATGGGCCAAACCAGTCAGAGAATGTGCTGTTGTTTAGGCAGCATGGGCAGTCAGAGAGCCAGCTCTCAAGAATGCTTTGTGTTATTCTGCTGCAGATTTTCAACCAATGCAGCCAGGTTGGCACAATCCCTTAGCTGAGCGCATCCCACCCCTGAAACATGGCATGCCTAGGGAGGGAAAGGGGTGTCAGTCCCAGCTCCTCTTAACTCTTGGGTTTTACCCATCCTCACAGAAAGCTACCACTACTGCTAAGGTTGCTTCCTCTCCTCCAGGTCTCTTTCCATGATTACCTGCAGAGATCAAATGTCCTACAGAAAATCAGTGCAGATGCTACAGAGCTATCAGATGGCAGTGGTTCCCCAGCTGATTGCAATATAGCCTTTTTAGTTCCTTGAGTCACTTCACAGAGGTTTAGGAAGAAGGGAGTTCCTGCAGCATAGGATATTGTCATTATGCAGCACAATCAGGCACTGTGATGAAATGCTCTTTTTTTGACAACAGGGTTCCCATGAAGCCGTGAGAAGACACAGAGGCTTGTGAGACTGACTGGACTGGCAGATCTGGTCTTGGATTTCTCTGTCAGGTATCCTGAGCTCTGTGAATAAATGCCACAGTGTAAATGACAAATGAACCTTGTTCACTACCTCAGTGAGGTATCCTGCCCTGGCCTGAAGGGAACAGGCTTCTCTCAGGCAGTAAGGAGGTCTGTGATGGAACCTCCCTGCCAGGGCAGGGCAGGCAGAGAGCTTGAGCTGAGAGGAACCTGCAACCCACCCTGTTACACATCACATATCTAGAGTAGAAGAGGGAGAGGGGAGGAAACATTTTGCTGCTCAGAAAACTCATCGGCTTCTTAACAAAACGGGGGTAGGCACGGCTGAAAGGAGAAATGTGACTGCAAGCCTGAGCACCCTAGTTTCTGTTGGGTTTTCTGATCTTTAACAGTATTTGATCATACAGAAAGCTATCTCATAGCTTGCCCATGCCATTACTCTGTGGTTTGTAACCTGCAACCATCGGAAGTAATATATCCCAATTTCCCACACAGCAGGACCACTCACGAGCGAAAACTGAATTTGATTCTCGAGCAGTTGGTCCAGATGCTGTGGCTGACACTGGCTCTCGCTCCTGCTTCTGACACAGGCCACAACGGAGCACTTCTCTCTGCAAAGCAACATCAGCATGTCAAGAAAAATCAATGAAAGCAAGGGGGGAAAAATGCCTCCGGCTCTGTAGGGCTTTTAAAGCATAACTGCACTTCAGAGCTTGGAAATAGCACAATGCTGAGGAAAGTCCCAGGAGAGCAGAGGAACGTAGGAGTCACCTTTGGAGGAGTCTCAGGTCTCCCTCTCTCCTGCTGTTTTTGCTGACTTTAACTAAGGTAGGTCAAATCACGTTTCAGCGGCTTTTCTGCAGTTTATCAGCTGTTTCATTGGTATGAGGATCCACCAAGTACTACTGCAAACTGCAGTGCCAGGCATACTTTGCACCCACGCCTCATTTTCAGAAATGCAGCAGAAACACAGCACCAGGAAACATAATTTGTATCTTTTTATTTGTGCACTTAAGTGTTTTTTCATGACCAAGCAGTAGATAAGAGAAGTTTTTGTCTCACACAAATCTTTTGTGTGGCATTTTAGCACTGAATGCCCTTCAGAAGCTGGTAATGTGCCACTTACAAGGACTGTGCTCTATAGAGCATTCAAAATGTAAATGCCATTCCTCTGGGCCAAAGTCTAGGACTGCAATATCTTAGGATGATGAACTTCTGGCAAATCCAAGTCAGGATTCTCATTAAAGGACTTGAGACAAACTGCAGAGGTGAGCAGCCACAGGAGAAAAGACGTGATGCTTTCCAGGCTCTCCTCTTGCTGTGGACTCAGGAGACCCAGAGCACAGAAGGGAACCTCTAACTAGAGTTCCAGACAGCTGCTGGGTGACAGAAATACAGCTGAAAAGGATGTCATCTGCTCTGAGCAGCTGGCAGCATAACTGAATTTCACTCATTTTAGAAACACCTGGTTTCTGAAATATAAATTTTTCAGAACTTCTGGTGTGCAGGGCATTTTAAGGCTGTCCCAGTGCAGCCTAGTTCCTATCACAACTGTTTTTAGGAAACATGATCCAGAAATTTCACTATTCACTCAGACTAGTTCCATACTCCTCAACCAACGGCCTCCTAGTAGAAATCCCAGAAGGGCTCCTTCTTGTCAATGCAGCCTTCACAGCCTAGGACCAGCCATACTTCATGGACAGGTCTTTCAGCTTATAGAACAATCTGTCCTCAAACATTTTGCCTTTTTTCCTTCTCCATATTCTCTCCCACGTACTTTCCTGAACTCCATCCTATAAATTTCATCTATATTTGAGCTTGGCAAAATTATAAAATATTATATCATTTAATGAAATGTCAAGTCATTCAATGGTTCAACAAGAAAAACACTCAAATCATAGATATTAAAATAACAAAGCACGTCTTCAAAATGATGCTTCTGTTTTACTATAGACATTTAAAAGTCTTAATAACACAACACAGTATTTCTTTTAAACTGAAGGATGTTAGGACTTGGAACTTTTTTTGACCAAATCCTTTAGTCACGTGCACAGACTAAGTGATTACACTCAGCTACATATCCATTTCAAAGGACATACAAACCCCTGCAGATATAGACGGCCATGTGCTTCACGAAGTTGACTGTCTTCCTACTCCACTGCACACCTCTGTTTATCATTTTCTGCTCATTTTCCTCCAGATTATGCCCTTTGAGTTTGCTTTATCTGGCTAACTCAATCTTTTGTTCAGCCAAAAAGTTTATACAATGTCTGTTTCACATGGCTCAGGGTGAAAAAAATCTGTTGTTCAATGCATCACACCAATAGAAAAAACAATTATTCCCACTATTCTTCTCCAAATACCTTTCTCTACTCTTTTCCACAGTCAGACAAATTCAAAGACTCAAAGGGATCCCTCTGTCAATATCTCCTTTGCACGGAAGGAGTATAAGAGAAGAATACTCAATGGTGCTAATGCAATAAGGAAGCTACTGTGCAAGCCCTGGGCCACAGAGACAGTGCACAATGTTTGCATTACCATTTCAAGAAGATTTTTCAAATCATAGCCCTTGAAATCTACTATTTGCAAATGAAATTGTTTTTCACCATCCTGGGAATCAGGGTCAAGAAAAAAGCTAATGATGGCCTTACAAATTTTACACACAAAACAAGCATCCCTTACGTGCAAAGCTGCTCTCAAGAGATCATTTCATTAACAGCTGCAGAGTCTGAATTTTTTGGTCCTGATATTTAGACAGGAATCCAAAAAGCCACCGTGAATCACACAGACATCTCAGGCTCAGCTATTCTCATTGAATCCCAGCTGCCCTCAGGGGCTATTTGGAGTGCTCCTCGCTGAACTACTCTGCATATTGTCCCTGACATTTCCAATCCCATTTTACCACACTCCTCCTTCAAAGGCCAGGTGAACTGGGAGGCCATTCAGTCTTACAGAGCTGTGGCTTCAGAGTCAGCCAGCATAGGAGAAAGGGGGTTCTGAGCAGAAACTCCTCCTGTAATTCACTGGGAATTATGCTCAGCTCTGGGGTCCTGGACTGGAAGGGCCTTCCCAGCTGCTTTGTACATGCTGTAATGTTTCAGACCCACTGCTCAGGTATGACACAGGTATTTGTGGGTCTGTGTTGTCAGCATGGCAAGACAAGTACTACTGTATGCAGAAACTACAACTAGAGTACCAAGATCAGAGACTTAAAGGCTTAAAATGGCTCTGACACAGAAAGGGATCACCAGAAGCACCCTAAGAAAAGATGTTTGGTGGAGGAGAGGTTTTCTCAATGAAAATCAAAACCCAGTTGCCTACTGAAACAATGCACCCCAAACACGCCTCGCTACCTGAACACCAGCCTCACTCTATTGCCTTTCCAGCAGCATTACTGGCATCCTTCCCCTCAGAGTTAGCTCTAGCAGAGCTACCTTGCTAACTCTAAAAAGTAAAACTGAAGTTAAGATGTTGTAATCAGGGACTAGAAAACAGTCTTTTTATTGTGTTACAAGTGTTAGTAGCCCATTTTGTAGAAAAAATTATATTGCTCTGTGGAGCAGTAAGCTCGGCAGCTTTCTACTCATTATCAGAACATGGCTCCTCAGCAAAACAGCACTGATCCATACACACA